>NC_053463.1:14195097-14940722 GCF_015227805.2 Hirundo rustica | reverse complement strand
GAGTTTGATACCAGGTCTGTAAAGGTACAGAGCATGTTTGTTCGACTTATTCTGATTAATAAGAAATTGAACAGACCTCCTCAGCACTGTGGGAAAGGTTGGTGACAATTTTTGAAAAGAAGGCCTTGGAAACACACTGGCCTTCCAAAACAGTCATCCAAATTTCCCAATCTTATTTTCCTCCATTTTTGGTTTTGCAATTCAGCCTTGTGATTCCCCCGTTTTAATTATGTGCAGTATTGTGTGGATCCATTCTAATAAATTCTGTTATTTGGAACAATGAGGTTGAGCATGATTCAAATCCTGAATTAAATGCAAATCTAGCAGCAGAAAAATGGATTTAGTGGTATGATAGGATTGGCAATATAAATATATTGCATTAAGTATAAAGTTTAATTAAATAAAATATTGTAAGGACTGCCATTCAAGCTAGCATTGTATCTGTGACTAATTAAACGTGTCCACTGTAAGAGCAGTGTGGAGATCACACGTTGGTGCCTCTGGAAGCAACATACAATATATATTTTTGCTCAATTTTGGACAAATGGTCAAACTCTGCAGAAGAGAGATATCCTTTTCTCAGGGTCAGCAATGCTGCTTTCGATACCACAAGTATTTAACTGAAATTGTGAAGTCTTTCTCCTAAACGGATTTACTGCAGGACTATTGCATTATTTCTTTGAACTTCAAAACAGAAGAACAGATTTCAAATCATATCAGCAGCAGATAAGTGCAATCTTAATTGCAATATCGATATGGAACAACTTTAAAGCTTTATGGCTGTATGGTCTTTGTGCTAACATGGATCACAGTAACACACAAAGGAGCTGGGCTACAAACCCAGGATAATATTCCTACATTTCTGCTCAATAATGATTCTTAGCTGCAGGGGGGGAAAAAAGATGTTACTATTTTCCTATTCTTTTAATGGGGAAAGGGTGCGCTTTTTTTTTGTTGGTTTGGTTTTCTTTTCTTTTTTTTTTTTTTTTTCTTGTTTGTTTGGTTTTGTTTGCTTTTTGTGAGAAATACTACTTTGTACATACACAAGGGAATTCAAATAATTAACTGATGTTTAGAAACATGGAAGACCATTGTGATTTCTTTTCATTCCAAGTAAATAAATCCCATAGATACAGAAAATGTACCCCTGAGGAAACAAGTGTCCCATTTTCATTATGCCAAACAACTTTCTCGACAACTTGACATTTGCCGAACCAGATTTTGGCAACAGAATGCTTTAAAAGGCATTTTATAAGGCTACACAATTCAAACTATTTACATTTCTTAAGTGAAGTATTAGTAGCAACTAGGAAGTGAGGGAACAGGAGGGAAATGTTTCTTCTTCCCTTTGTTTCACTGCTGACAAAGAGAGCAGGCAGATTTGGGTTGCTGTGATTGCACACAAACAGCACCCGCCTCCATTCGCCACAGCCATATCAGAATTGGAGACAAAAATATAATTGCTCAACATTTTCAGAATCCATAGCAACAGGTCATGATTAAATACTACTCTCCTCTAATTTACACTCAAGGAGAGCCACACACTTGGATTTAAGTGCAAATTCAGACCTTTGAATTTAGCTTGTCTTTCTCCTAAGTAATTCTGGCAAATGTATTTTCTTTAACGATTCTTCTCAAGTAGCTATAGACACTGAAATCCAAACTGACTCACGGAGTCCTAGGGAAGGCAAGATTCTACTTATAGCATTTTAAAACTAATTAGAAAATTTCCTAAATATCAGTAACATTTCTAAAAGTGCTGAAGAGTTCTGCTGTGGGAAATAAATGTAACTATCTTGCTTTAAGCTCATCTGTCTTTCAAAGATATTTATCTGAAATTTTGGATAAATTTGCAGCCCCTAAGACAGACAAAATACTGATGACTGTCAAGGATTAGGTCATGCAAAACTAGACATGATTTTCTTTGAAGGTCATTAAAATTTTAATGTTGCAGATAAATAACATGACCCATTTCTTTATTTGAAATTAATTATAATATTTAACATATTCAGCATATACCACTAGAAAAGGTCATATGCTCTTTGGGTAGATGGTGTTCTCTGGAAACAAGAAATGTTAATAATGCTGATCCTAAAAAGAAATAGTTTCAAAAATGACACAACTGAAATTTGAAAATAAATGTGTTCAGGTTTCCACTTACATGCTGCAGTATTTCCTAATCACGCAACAGTGTCACTTCTGCACACAACAAGCCATCAACTCTTTTTATTTTGACCTGAGCCTTCACACAAACTATTAATTTACTTTGCAGCATAATGGAGCCAGTTCTGCTGTCACCACAGCGAGCTGCTGTGCACTGCATCAGAGAGATGACAGAAATTCCAGCAGCAGCAGAATTTAAATGTCTCGCCTGTAATTTTGTTCAGTAGCATCTTTGTACATCTGACATGTGAAATATGTCTTTAGCTTTTGAGACAACAAATGACATTTGGTTTTGCTAAGAAGGCTTAGCAAGGGAAAGGCACATTCAAAATGTCACTTGTGTTGCCACAGAGGTGTCCTCTGAAAATGAGCCTAAATATCTATGGAATATTTTAATACTTAGAGTTTTTTTCTGAAAATACCCTTAAACAATTCAAGTTTCTTCCTTATGGAAATGCAGGCAAGTGCTCTGACCTAGTTTTATGCATTTATTTCTCCACTATTTTTTTACCCCAGCCCTCCCAATTCAGTGGACTTTGAAAACGCTAAAACACGAACTGTTCTCTGAGAAGACAAGGAAGAGCACAGCAAAACCTGAGACTATTTCTATCCCATTCTATAGAGTGCTAAGTCTAGTGCATTTTGAATTTCCAAAAGTTAAACATCCTGTGGCATAGGAGAACTTATTTAAACATCAAAGACCGGTTTTGCTGAATTAAAAATGTAAACATAGTTGTTTGGAAAGACTAAAAGGTGTATTTTTTTCATTTATCAATGTGATAATAAGATTTCCTTAAAAACAGATGAACTTCATATGGCCTCATCATTAGCATGCTGGTATTTTCCAGCATTTGTATTTTCTGGCAACCTTTTTGTCCTTCCAGGAGAGAACACTTGCATTTATTTACACAAAACAAAGACAGCTTCACTTTAAGTTCAATATTTTGGGCAAGCAGCAATATACCAGTCTGCTAGCCAGTCTTAGCAGGAAACAGTCCTAGTGCTGATCACAATGAGATGACTCGTGGTCTCAGCTCATTTTGAGAAGTTTAGTAAACATCTTATCTCTAGCACAGGGCTGATGTAATGTTTATAATTTCGGCCTGTCCTCTTTTGCCATTGTTGGTGATACTCCTGTTACCAAAACAGCCTAAAAGTCTTTTCTTCATCAGAACCTTCTGAAGGTCACATACAGATGATGTTTCATCATGATCTAATATTTGAAATACTTTTTTAAAGAGAAACCCCCCATGCTGTCAAAACACCTCCCTGAATTTAAAACTTTAATTCTTATTTATAATAAAGCTTAAACACACTTGATACTGCAGAAAGCTTTTAACTCATCATCTGATCTGTATGTAAGTAAAATCCATTTCGTCTAAATAACAAATATGTCAGGTCATGCAGTGGGTTATCTATATGACTGCAAATATTTACTTAATGTTATGGTTAAATGAGCATCTGTATTTATTATCATAAGGATCAATACATGTCCTTCAGGACACTTGAGCTAAGGCTGACAAAATCACAACGGAAAAACTTTATGTATAAATTAGAAGGAAAGAGAAAAAGCCCTGCAGCCTGGATAACCTGCTTTGCCAAGGTTCTGACAAGGCATCGGGTTTGTTAATACTGTTTTTACACTCAACAGATTTCCCATTACAAACTGTCTTTAGAATGCCTTAATTGTGACTACGTTCATGTCACACACACTTTCTCCCTTTAATTTCTAGGCCTGTAGCCTATCAGTTTAAATGAACTGGGACCTCACTAGAAATGCTGCAATGGAAAATCAACCTAGCTCCTCAATCCTTAGCTGAGCCATGTCAGGGGGTATCGTTTTATCCAAGGTTCCTTTAGTCCTTCCTCACCTCCAATAAGAAGTTATAACTGAATGTGCACATCAGGAAGATCCGATGACTAGGGAAGTACAACTTTTAGTAATTTTCAGAATAAACCAGCTCTTCCAAATTTCTCAGCATTATACATGTATAGAATATTTACTGTATGGAAACTCACTACTGCTCTCATGCCTCAGTGCAGCAGGGATGAGTAAGAAGTCATAGGACAAGTTCTGTCTTCAAGATCTCAGCAACTTCTTTAATTACCTCCATAGACAGAAACTTCTTTCCAAGACAGACTTTCTTGGACTGTGCAAATGTCTTTGGTTTTTCCTACCTTTTGCCTGTGATTAAGGTCCTCAGGAACTTCCTTCAGGACTTCACTAGGAAGGCGCCCATGAGAACTTAAGGGAGAGCATCCAACACCTTTTATTTGCTACGTACACCATTTTTTATCATTTTTGCCTCAGCTGCTTCAAAAGCTGGGGCTCCAGGTCTATGTCTAAACCAACAGAACTTAGCTCTGTGTCTGATATCTAAACTGGTCAGAGTTGTGCCACTTCAGAAGCACTGAATATGCAGGAAGAGAAGGACACCAAGTAAAAAAAAAAAAAATGCTCCATTGCCAAGGAACAGAAAATGAGATGAAAATTTGTATAACTAACCATTATGAATTACATTTACCTAAGTATTACTGTACCAGCATAAAATATCTTATCTTAAACAAAGCCATAAAAACAGTTGCAGAAGAAATTTCAGTAATGCAATACTGGCTGCTTCCAAGCCTGCAATGTCTACAGACATTTCTACCATTTAGATCACCCAAATATGTGGCGAGCCCAGATAATCTGCTAAAGTCACATTACATTTTCTTTTCAGTTGCATACATCTTTGCAGAAATAGCACTGAAAATCAGAATTTTGCCTTCACAGAATCACTATATAACATTTCTGCAGAAAACATATTTGGCTCTGTTAAAATCAAATCTCTTTTTGTTCACTCTTATCAAATTCTGTGACAGAAACAACTGGTTACTAGTTAATAATGCAACTATACTGCATAATATTTGCTTCCTATTCTGACAGGTTTCTCTAGTTTGGATATAAAAATGCGAGCATAGAAAGATTTTAGATCTTCACTCTGTAGTACAGGGGTCAATATGCAAGTTTGTGATTAAATTGTACTTTAGTGAGAAATTTTTATTAATAATAACATTTTGCTTCCCAGATTGTTCAGTCTCAGCTCAGGAAAAAGAGTGTCCTGTCAACGACCATGTGCCCACTCTGAACCAGCAGTAAGTGTTATTATTGAAGGTCATTTCCTGCTTCTTCCCAGTTTGGTACCAACCTTGTTTAGCCTGAAATCAGAGAGAGTTCAGGGTCATATGACTTCAAGCAAAATGAATGGACTGAGCCAAGAAGATGAATGTTTTGCGTCATTTCAGTTTAAAAAGAAGTATAATAAGTAAAACAGCCCATTTTGCAGATGCTGAGTTCACAGCTGCTGCGTTTGTTTACTGTTGCATAGTTCTATTGCACACAAAAATTTGAGCTTTCCTGGTTCAGGAACACACTGGTTCAGGAAAATAAAATACAGGGGGGGTTAGAATAGAAGAGCTGAAATGTACCACACAAATAAACAGATACTCTACAGCTCCTCCTAAACCTGTGCTTAGGCTCACGCCAGACATGTGTCACCAGGTTATCAGCAGATATGGAAATGCAGTGTGCATGAGCAATGTTCATTTAATGTTAATTTGTCAAGAAAGGAAAGCCAGGAACTTTCTACGGCCTTCTGAAAACTCATAAAGCTGGTATGAAAAGTGCCTGACTCTCAACAGCACCTCTCCAACAGCTTTTGTACATGAGGTGTCTGAGCAAGTTTTCCCTTGGTGTCTACAGAAAATCTAAAAAGAGCTGCTCTACATTGCTCCAGAGGTTGCAGGAAAAATGCCAGCAAGAGTACTCTTGGCTTACAAAGTCACACATCAACACGTCTGCGTATACATGGCCTCAAAGAAATCTCTGGAAAACTGAGCTGCCACTGTGATATCAAATATAGAAGAGACATTTTAAAAATGCCCGTTTGTTACCAGTTGTCACCATGTCCCTAGTTCTGAGAGTTCCCAGAGAAATTTTGCTTTTTTCCTCATGGAAAGGGCTGTTGAAGGCTGGCACAGGCTGCCCAGGGCAGTGGTGGAGTCCCCTTTAGTTGAGGAATGTAACAGATATACAGATGTGGTACTTGGGAGCATGATTTAGTGGAGGCCTTGGCAGTGATGGGTTAATGCCTGGACTCACTGATCTCGGAGGTCTTGTCCAACATTAAGTATTCTATGATTCTTTTTATTTATTACTCCCCTCTATAGTAAACAGACATTTAAAAGGGATTATATGAGAGCAACGTCACAGGAGAGATGGGCAGCAGCTGAACACAATTCTCTATTCAGTATTTATTTTACTATAACTATGCACCAATATCCTAAGGCACAAGGATATATGTTAATATTTTCAATTTGCAGGTCTCTAAGAAGTTTGGAGCAACATGAGTGGAATGATCCTTCCAACCTAGTGAGCCAAAGTTGAAAGGCAGGAAAGCTGCTGAAGAGTCCCATGGCCTTGAGGAAAAAGGCAAAGCTATTCTGCATGAGGGAAAGGAAAGAGGTTGTACTCAGTTAAGTTCTTGTCAAAGAAACAAAAAAAGAGTTATGTTTGTGAAAAATAATAGTGTCAGTAAACAGGATTAATTTTCAAGAAGAATCTTATGCTTTTTGTTCCAGCAGACCTGCTTTTAAAACTATTTTAAAATACATTATTCCATATTGAAACAAAACTCAGTTAAGCTCTTGAGGTCTTTTGGGTTTGCATTTTTTGTGGGGCTTTTCCCTTGCTGAAGGCCTTATCAGGTCTTACACGCTGATCTATGGGAAACAAGCATTTGATCATTTAAAAGTAAATGTTCAGCTTTTCATGAGACAGTCAGTGAAAAAGGGAGGGTTTTTTCAGTCAGTTATAAACACTTCTAGATATTTTTTTGCTTGGATTTTTGCTTATATTTAGTGGCATTTACTCATTCCGTGTGCCTGTTTTTATAGAAGGACCCAAGAGTACTTGAAAAGCTGTATAAGGAAGTATAGTATGCAGGGGTCTGGAAATTTTGCATACAAAAAGACAGGCCAAGGAGGATTTATATCTACTGTTGAAAAAAATAAATACATGGGCCATTGCCAATTTTCCAGGAATTTTAGAAAGTACCAGAAAAGGACACTGGTTGCCTTTTTATATGATATTATGAATATCTATTTCTTCTATATTTAGTAACACTACTCCCTGCAATGGGGATGGTTTTGAGGTTCATTGGCATTAGTCACGCCATGGATATTTGCTCAGTGAAGTACAATTCCCAGTTTCTAGTCAAGGAAGGCAGACTGGAGCCCACGATTCCTGTTTGAGCAGCTGGAATGGAAAGTTCTTGTGCGAAGGGAGCACTGAGTGTGGCATTGCTATGCCAGGTGCCAGTCCTTCCTACCTTGCTGGCAGCCAGGAACTCTCTGCCAGCCTCGGCACCAGTGGGACAGAAGCTTCAGCTTCTGGCTCTGAAGCCACTCCTGACAGTACAGTTGGGGCTTGAAAGGGACCCTTGAGGACAGGCAGCAAGTATTCCAAAATGACATGAAAAAATGGAAAACTTTGCCTCTGGTCCAGGCAGTAGAGACTCTATTGGATTTCTAGCACCAGAAATCACTCCCAGCACACCTCTGCTTCTCTAGGATCCCCTTGGAATAGCACAGGCATGGGGGAGCAGAAGGAGAGAAGACAGATGGCTAAAATGTCCTCTCGTATCCTGTCAATTCAAGCCTTAACAGTGGCACAACACCACATGGGGCCTAACCAGCTCCTTCTTCTTTGTTCCAGTCTGTTTGTTTCTGATGAACACACTGTACTTTAAATTGATTCCCAGAACAATGAATAAAAAATGAGCAATTAGGCAACCTACTTCACCTAATCTTATTCCCAGTACTGTCCATCTGGTCTCATGCTAAACAATTCATTTAAGAGGGACTCTTGCACACAGCCACTCCAGTAACTTTCCTTTTTGATGTTACCTCCCTCCCCAACTATCAGAGGCAATTTCTGTCAGTGTCTCCCTCCTCTGTGCTTACACTTTGCATGTCCTTCACAGCACTTGTTCTAACCACCTGCATTCCTATCTTGCCAACATAGACACATGTAGTTCTCTTAAAGCAAACATTTCAAGTGAGACACTGCAGAGAGGAGAAATCACGAGGCAGCCAGAGCTCTGCAGTACAGGTTGGATCAGTCACTGTGTACTCTCCACTCTGGAGCAGCAGGACCATGACTGTGTCATGCAAGACAGCTGGTCAACACCATAGCACTGGAAACAGGATTCTTTCCATTTTGCAAATTAAATCTCTGTTCAAATCTAAACAGAACAATGTTGGGAAGAAAGCATCCCTATTTCTACCCCCAGCCCTTGGCTCTTCTGCACATGATCCTCTAAATATTTTGTGGAGTTAGGATTGAGAAATTGAGTCATTTACAAGGACTTGCATGGTCAATTCCTTTCGGAACATCCAAAACATGAAAATGGCTTTGAAATGCTCATGTCTAAGCTTTTATTTCCATAAGAAACAAATTTTCATTAAAATGTCATTTTCTTCCCAGTAACTGCATAAAAACCCCAAACAGGTTATGTACCCTCAAGAGGGCAGCATGGTATTCCAAAATTCACCTTAAAAGGGAATAATGCCTTAGCATAAGAGTGGGCTCTAATGAGAGCATGGAATTAATGTTGCTGTAAACATTAATTATAAAAAATTAGGCAAAAAAGAAGGTAAGTCTATGGCAGGGCCATTTGCTCACCTGTCCATGAGCTGCTGTTCATGCAGCACTCAGGCATTACAGAAGCAGCTGATGCAGGACTGCAGTTTCCACGGCAGTTATTGCTTAACCAATACCAGCTGTGAGCAATCTATTCAAAATTGTGGTGGCATTACGTATAGGGCAAGGAACAGCCAAGCTCTGTGATAATGAAATTTGTGCCTGCAAATGGTAATAACTCTATTTGTGCTTTCTAACAGTACAGAGAACTTAAGGATTAAAGGAACACTGACTACAAGGTGATCCTATATCCCATGAATAACTGAGTATGGCTGGCTTTCATGGCACTGCATCATTTTGTCCTTCCAAAGAGGTTTTGTTTCAACATGGAAGAATTCTTTCCCCTCTCTCCTTATATAAAAATTCCAGCACGGCTCTATCCTTCACCAATTTATATCTTCCGATTCTTGTGTCAGCATTATCAGTTAGCCCTTATATTGTTTCTGTTTTGTTTAATTAAATGTGTTTCTGTCTTTCATGCTATGAAAAAAAATCTTCCAATTCCTTGATCATTTTTAGTAAAAATTCTCTCTGCCTGTTCCCATGCAAATCTTGCCTGAGCAAAGATTTCACCTGCATTCCAGGTGAACAATCCCTGTCATTGTCTTTAAGACTTCTTCAAGTACTCTTCAATTATTTCTATTGGAAATTCATCATGTCACCTACCACATGTGCTTTTTCAAGCACTGATGACTTAGGGATGGCAATGGTAGCATGTATTTGGAAGACTTGGAGAAGGAACAAACTTGGGAGTAAGCCGCAGGTACAGGCTCAGATTCTGCCGTCACCGTGCAGCAGCTACAAACAAGATTGTATCTCCCATACCTCCGTTTAGATTGGTGATGATATCCACCATGCTAGCTAACTAGTACCACAGCTATAAAACTATATAGAAATATAATACCATACATTTAACTGGATACGGTTCAGCTCCTCTGAAATTCCCTCAGTGATGTCCAAGGTCAGCTAAGTGCTTTGATACTGGTATATCACTGCATAACCTATAGCTCGTCATGTATTAGGGGAATTTCTAATTGAATTTTCCAAAACAAAACTTCTCTTATTCCAGAAGAATGCTTACTTGAATTATTCCTTAAATTGCTGTGATTAATTTCATCATAAATCCTGTGTACTAAGGATAAAATTTCTAACAGCACTTCTCCAACTACTGCTACTTAACACCCTTCTACCACCCAAATGTAGTACATTGCAAAATAAAAATCAGCTTCTTCCTGATTTTCTGCAGGGTTTTTTTAATTGTTATTTTTGGATTTATTTCTGAGAAAGCATTTGACCTGAAACACAAAGGACTACTCCTGTCATCAGTCAAGTGTCCAGTAATTGCACAATGGAATAATCTGCAACATTTCTCATTTGGTCAGGATCTTATACATGATATCCATCCCAAATGTATCAAGTCTTCCCAGGTTATTTGTGCTCATCTCTCAGAATCTACAATTGCTTCTTCTCTATGTAGGAATTTGTCCTGCTCTCCTAAAGTTTATTGGGGAAAGCTGTTCTAAGACTTCTGCATTTCAAATAATACAATTAGACACTCTTAATTTTATAAGGTTTCTACACAGTCAATAAGTGATTTGATGAGAAATAAAGCAAACACTAAAAAGCTTTCAGAATGAATCACCTTAGAGCTGAAAAAAGATAAAAGACACCTGACCTGAAAAAGGAACAATATTTTCATGACTGACCTATACAAGTTGGCTCTGCAATTACATAATTTCTAGGAATTTAGGTAGCCCTTCTACATGCCTGAATCACTGATTCATTCTGGTACTGTTAATGCTCCTGGTAATGTACGGACTGTGGAGATGCAACCTACAGCCTTGTTGACATTTAGCTGACTCCTCTCAGATTCTGAGATCAGTTTCCTTACAGGGAAGGATGAGCACACTCCCATCTATGTATTAGTTCTCACAGCTTTTTTTATCTAGTTGAGAAAGGAAAAGAGAAAAAGTGACAGATGGTGACTCTTCAGAATAAATCTCTAACTCAGACCTGTAATACTAGAACAGCTCTTCTGATATGGCTCCATGCAGGTGGGGAAATTTCAGCTGGAAAAGGTTCTTTTTCTCTAGCTGACCTCTGTGTTTCATTGTCCCAGGTACACAGCAATATTCAGTTAACACAAGGGAGACACAAATTGTGCCATTTACACATGTGCAGTTATGGTAGTGAAAAACCATGAGGGTGGCATTACTCAGTACCAGGCACTGTCATCATCCATCCTGTTGAGAAGGTGCACACCATGAGCAGTTTCTAGTCCTGCACTTCTCTCATTCCCCAAACTCCTCCTGAGTCAGATTCAGCATGTAACCTGTTTTGTTTTGTTTTGTTTTGCTGCTTGCTAGGTGGCAAAGCTTAAAACTATATCCTCTGGAAAGAAATGGCAGAAAGACAGGATCCTAGTCATGTTTCCCTCCATCCCCAACACAAGTGCTGTACTGAGCTCAGCCTTCCCAGCTGCAAAATACAAAGTTCCTTCTCCTCAGTATGTGCTGCTCCAAACCTGCACTGGAAATAGTGCAAAGCCAAACCAGCTCCTTGTTTTCATTCTTCAATCCAAGTGCTCCACATCCATCTGCCCTCTTCTACTCCCAGCCCCAAGTTCTACATGACTGGACTCTTAGCTTTCCTGGCCGTTAGTTTTATACTGCATTATTTATTACCTTGAGAAAAATTGAAGGATCTTCACTGAAAAACATTAAGTAAGTAAGCCAGCAACAACAGCAAGAAAAATGAGCTTTCCACACTTAAGGCAGATATAGAATGACTTCCTTTATATATACATATGTTTGTGTGTGTGTTCTGATCTGAGAGCTCAGCGAAGTAATTTAATGGTGTCTACTGATTTCTGTTAAAGTGTTCTTGGTATTATTATTGGATAAAATTAACTCAAACAGAAGGCTTATATACAATGAAAAAGATCTCTGGCTGGAGTGTGAGAGAGATAATAAATGGTTTTTGCACTCTGTCTTCCAAATACTTAAAGGAACTTGTCAGCTCAAAACACTGCAATTGGGAGAGCATAATGGAAAAGGAGATGGAGAAAAGTAGGCTCCGAAAGGAAGATCATAGGGCAAAATAATACAGATTAACAAAAATTCTGTAGGAGTCCTATTTCTTAACATGTGTTGAGATTTCTATCATTGCAGATGTTAATAATTGACATGAAGTACAGTGGGAGTTAGATAACAGCAGGAACATTCAGGCCAGGACTCATTTCATTTTCCAGTGGTGTGAGGCACTGGGTAATGGGAAAATGCGCAACCATGTCAGAGATGATCTTGCTTCACTGAATTACACCTCAAGGAATTTTATTCTGTCTAGAAAAAGATTCCTGCTTGTGTCGTGCAACATGTGTGTTCTTCAGAGAAGTAAAAAGAACAGGAAGTTAATTTTGTGTGCATAAAAGTGAGGAATTAATAGCAAAGCCTAAAGTCGGATATAAGCTGCATGGGTATTGTGCAAGCCTCATCACACAGCGCTGCCATCTCACCTCAATTTATGATCTGGAACACAGCAACTTTTACAGCTTTTAGCTGGAACTGCAAGTCGTACCAAAGCATACAATGATTTTATAAATACAAGGGAAAGAGGTAAAAGCTCCAAATTGCTTTTGCTCTTTCACCTAGCTCAAGTATGAGTTGGACACATTCTGATGACACACTACACCTCCAGACTCTGCAGATGACACCTGCTGGTATTTGAGTTCAGGGTTTCAATACAGTCACTCCACATTCTCTGAACTCAGAATGTATGTGGAGGCCAAGATGAGCTTTCTAGCAGAAGCAAGTACAAATAAATGAGTAGGATCAACCTGAGCATGGGCATGAGCTGTGTGATTGTGTGGACAGGCCATATTTTAATTTTCAACGTCGAATCTGATAGGAGTCCTCACAGAGTGCCAGAAAATCTCGGCCCATGAGGTCAGTGTCCTCTGAGTGCAGCTTTCCAGCCCCCAGAATTCACCACAGAGAGGAAAATCAGGCTTTTGCTTATCTTTAAACTGCCAGAGTCCCTGCTTTCTAGTTCACACCACCAAAAGCCAGCTCAAACCAGAGGTGAATCTACTTCATGATACAACAAAAGGCTATCACTGTTACTTGTCCTGCATGTTCTTATCTCACAGTTTGCAATTAATCACCACCCTGGAAATCAAACACCAAGCTATTTGTACATTCTCTTTGAAAATACATTTCAATTTCCTTTTATTTGATCTGCCCTGTCCTTTGCCACACCTGCCGAGTGCATCAATGTGCACAGCACACACTGGATATACCTGAGGAGTCTGATGAGTGACTCGAGACAGAGGGAACATAATCACTCTAGAGAGAACACAAGACTGAAAAGTGTGATGCAATTACATACAGAGGGATGTGTGTTCATTAGCAAATAACCATATTTGCATAGTGAAGATAGTTACAGTATGTTGTGACTGAAGACAAGGTTCTGTTCTCAGAAGTTCTCTTCAGTGCATGACCTTATCAGCTACATGAGCACCAAGTCTGTGTTGAACACCAAAATCCTGTGCAGTAAAACTGTACATCTAATTCCATCTATCTGATAATATACAAATATTTTTGATGCATGTTAGTTTAGCCTTTGTGAAATCTAAGTTTATTCTATTCTGAGCTGCTGAAATCGATCCTGTTCTCTTCTGTGTGGAGAGATTTTGTACTTTGCAGAGAAGACAACTGGGAGAGGCTGATTTTATGGGAACAGCAGGGCTGGTCTGCTGTCTAACATTTATAGGGAAGGTTTCCCTGGTTTCAGCACAGCTCACAGGTGCAGTTGAAGGTACAGCTTATTTCTCTGTACTGTCATTCAGCTTAGAGTACTTGGCTTTAGAACAAATATCTTAGATTCCCAAAGCCATCCTTGTCCTAAATCTGTAACCTGCAGGGATGGCTGCCTTACCTCCCTCTGGTTTTGTATCTATTGATTTTATTCCTGAATGCTTTGATGGGTTTGTATCTATTGTTTTACTCCTGAAATATTTTTGCCACTCTGTGTTTTCACCATGAACGAATAATTTTGCAAATATTCAAACAGATGGCTCTGATGATTGCTAGGCTTCAATGTGTCTGAAGAACAGCCACATTATTGCTTGGAACAGTCTCTGCTCATTTGTTTAAAATAGTCTAATTTCTAAATAAAAAATAAAAAAGCCTTGAGCAAGTGGAAGTGTTGAAAGCATTACTCCAATCACTGCACATCCTGAGGCTGATTCAGTGAAGGTCTCGTCACAGATCAAACTCATGTCCAGTCTGAGGCATCTCTGTGTGATCACTCTCAAGTGAAAATAAGGTTAAAAATAAAGTTCTCTATTGTATTTCAGTCTTTGTTGTGAGTGAGCTAAAAGAGCACACATTTACAGCCTTACTTTCAAATATTACTTGCACTTGTTTGGTGTGAAATGCCACTTCTGAACCAATAGCTGGCCAAGCTCTGAGTCTGCTGAATCTGTGTTGTAAAGGAAGGAAAATGAACTAATATTTTATTCAAAGTTTTCCTGGCAGTTCATCTGTTCTGATGATTTAACTGTTATTTACACTGAAACCAACATGCAAGAAGATTGTAGTCTATGACTCCCAAGGGAGCAGCTATGGAATTTTTGCATTCTGCAGAATGTTATGGGTTGGCAACCTCTCCTGTGTGCTACACAGATCACTTCAATCCCCTGTGTTTATCCTATAAACAAGAAAGTGCTCTACACTGTTGTGCTAAAGAAAACAGCTGAAATCTAAAGCGGCTCAGTCCTGTTTAAGCTGTTCCCAGACACACTCCCTACCACGCGGGTTTGTTTTCCATTGATTTGTTAATGAAAGCTGGCAGCAAATGCTACACTTCTTCTGAGCACATTAATCATTGAAAGAAAACAGTATATCTTCAGTTTTGGCAATTCCCGTACTCCACATAAATAAGGCCTCCTGCTTCCCTGTTAACCCTGTACACAATGTAGGATCCCCTAAAGCATTTGGTTTCTTTGCAATGGTGGATTTCTGCTCTAAGCCTGGATGCCTGGTGTGGAGTCAATTAAGATCTGAAAACATCCATGTGGCTCCCAATTCAGAACTCCACTTGTGGCAAGAAGCACAAACACTGCGTGACTGGTGCTTGGATGCTTTTGAGAAATAAGAATGCAATCCTGGTGCAGCTTCTCATCTTCCCAGAACAGAGTAAGAGCAGCATCAGCTTAACACGACTGATTTCTGTCATTTACAGCTACCCTCCACCACTCACAGTGTGTGCTGAGTGCCTTAAGGCACCAGGGAATGCCTCGTGCCACAGATGCCCTTCCTAGGCTCTAGCACAGTAACTTCTCATCTTGTTGCAGGGTAACATGAGAGGGGTCTAAGAGCAGAGCCTACCAGAGACAGAATTAACCCTCAAACAGGCCTTTTCTTCTCCTCACCCCTAGCTGATGGGTTTCGTTACTAATGGTTCTCTTGAGGCAACGTTCTCCCTTGAGAACAAGCTACCCTGCACACATTGCCCTGAGAGAAACTGCTGACAGCTCAGTACTGGACCTGAAAGCTCCAAAAATTTAGTTTCATTGCACTAGTAATTTGCGTCATGCAGCACATGGCTCTCTTCTTGTGCGGACCTCTCCAGAAGGGAGGATGGCACTGTTTCAGTGAGATAATCGATCTTAATCCAGTGCAATAAATCATCGATACTCTACAGCAAAGCTGCATTATTGCAGATGATAATCACAACATTTGCACTGTCATATCCCCACACTCAAGGCTCTGACCAGGTTTCCAAGGATGAAGAGTAAATCAGAGATGCAGTTCATGCACCCGTGGAGGCACCAATCCAAGGCTGAGGGAGTAATCAAGTACAGGCTATTTAAAAAAACATTTCACTGATCAAATAACCCACTATTCACATATAGTTACTTTATCTCCTGTGATGGAAAATTCCCTGAGGTCGATTAAATGCAGTGGAGACATCGATGATGACTGTAATCATCCTTTTATTTCTATTATTTACACTCCAGCTTACACAGAAGGATGTACCTGCTTGGTGACCAAATCAATTGTGCTGCAGAATTCTGGACAATTATTGTTAAGAGTTGAGCATAAGAAAAGAGAGGAGAGGCAGTCTTTGGTGGGGGTTTGCACATGCTAGGCTACAAACAACAAAGTACCACCAAAATCTCTATAATACAGAATATTTTAGTGTCTTGAATTAGGTATAACTTTTTTTTTTGCCCCTCTAAGCCTCACTTACAAATTGCTTCCTTAAATCGGTCCTAGGAGAAATCATTTGATTGCACATCTTCATTAGTCTCTGGAATGAATTCAATGCAAATTATAATTATAACACATAAATTAGCTTTACTCTGGCCTACCTGGGGGCAGTTTTATTCACTTTTATTCATGATTTGGTCTTTGCTCATTCAAGTACAGTAGCAGTGCCAGCAGGAACATTGCAGCTCCTGTTCCTGCAGTTCCTGCAGTAGGCACGAATTTCAGTTCCTCAGTTTAGACACCTTGGCAATATAGAGTTCCTGACAGATGGAAAATGCAGCTCTTGTTACTTATGTGCTTGGTCTATATCTCTTCAGTAGACACTGCATTTTCCAGCATGAAACTGGTGTTTCCTAGTAAGAACTAGACTAATCCAGCTTGGGGTTTCCCTGAATTTGTGTGCAATCTCCAAGTTCATTATTCTTCAAGTTATCTTTTAGTTTTCTTCTGTCCTGCATGTTCACCCTAGAGGTGTAAGTTTATTTGGAACCATATTTATAATATGAAAGTGAGTGACAGTTGAAACCCTTAGAATGATTTCATTTTATTCCTCCTTTTGACATGAATGTTTTATGATTTATGTGATTGCAAAGAAGATATCCCAGAAAATATTGACGGAATACTGATTCTCTTCCTTTTTAGTTCCTGTGGTCTCTAGCACAAGAAAATAGTTAGAATAGCTAAAAACCTATTCCTTAAGAATTTTTAAACTAATTTTGCCTCATTTCCCACAGAAACCAAGCTGGTCCTGGTTTACTGTCCTAAAGAAATTCCTTCAAATCAGATCACCAAAAATTCTGTTGTTTGCCTAAACTGTTAGCTAAAAAACTCAACTATACTAGTGAAAAGGATTAAGAATAACATTTTTTTAAGCAATAACCTGTTTTTTTCTCAAATATATTGTTACAAACTGTTGACAGAGAAGAAACAGTAGACTACAAAGAAAGAAGATGGAATGGGAAAAGGACAAAAGGATGACCTGTGATGTATTTAATAACCTAGCATGACACAGGTTTGTGAGCCTGTGAGCACAGAAAATACATTTTACACACAGGGAACAAATCCATTCTAGCGAATAGAATTTATCCTCAGTCATTACTTCTGTAAAATCATTCTTTGATGTTGCCTCAGCAATAACACCCAACTTCTGAGTGACACTTAAAAGCAAGAGTGCCTTGAACCTTCTATGCCATAACCCCAAGAAAACGAATTGAAACAACTCTCAATTTGTAATTAGAACATAGAGCAGAATTATTTTTTACACACAGAATGATACCAAAGGCCTGAATTTCTGCCATGTGCACCCACAGAACCACACATTCTCACTTTTCCTGAACCTTTCCCCAAACATGGATGCTGGGGAATGGACTTTCAGAGGCTGCCTGTGTACAGATGGGTTAAGAGGAATGACTCAGCCTTTCTGCTTTAACTAAAAAAGAAACAAACTTGTAAAAACAGTGATTTTTACTGTATCAGACAAGGTTATTCAAATAAAACACAATAGCTCTGTGATATCACTAAAGCCAATGACACCTAAATAACCACACAGAGAGGTGTGATCTGTTCTCTGCCAGTTACTCGTTAACCAATCTTCATTAATCATAAAAAATGTTTTTACATGATTCTTGATTCTATAACTGCAATCTCCCAATCAGTGTTTTGCTCAGGTGGCCTTGGTCCAGCTACTATCCCTTCTTTTTTTACTAAGATATTTTGCAATAGCAACTGATGAGTTGCAGGTTCCAGGCTTTGTTTACAGATGAAATCTCTTGCAGTACAATCTCTATGTTTCTGGAGTTTTTTAGTCTTTACAAGAAAAGTTTTCATTTACCAACTAAGAAATCAAAATGTCTTTTATATATTTTTCATCAGAATATTTCAGCAGTTCATTACCTGTGGGAATATATTTTATAATATTCTCAGATAAATACAAAATAAAAAGAAACTAATTAAATATATTTCATTTGTTGTAAGGATTGGCAAACAAAAGTGAACAAAACCAAAAATCAAATTCTACATAAAGTTGTTTCCCTGCTTTTCAGACCTAATTCAAAGTCATTTACATCATATTCACGATAAATGGAAAAAATATTAATATTAAAAATGCAAGAATCAAAACTCATTCAATGTTAAACTGTTGACTGCAGTACCATTGTATCTATGGCCAGCATTCCAATCCTGTGCTAGGTTTCATTCCTTGCAGTCACATGATATTACTCAGAGCAGAACTTGACTTGTCAACATAATTGACTTGTATCAATCACTAATCACCTTGCATTAAGGCTGTTAATGAAGTTACAGTCGCATGGTGGTTTAAATAACACTGTCACGCACAGCTTTCCTTAGAGCTATTAAGAAAGCTGCACTACCAGCTCCATCGTACTCCTCAAACCCAACACCTGCAGTGTAAAAGCCATGATCTTTTCCCCCAAACACTCTTTGTCAAAAGCAGGAATACCAGAAGCTCAGCCTCCAAGTTGCTTAAATATCTTTTCTTCATTTGCTGCTCTTTACCTTGCAGATAGGCACAGATAACACAATGCTTATCTGACAGGCAGGAGGTCTGGCAAGCTGCTTTCCAGACTCAAAAACAAGCAGTCCTCTGTGGATTGGCCAGCAGGACGCTGGGGAGCATAAAGCTGGCTTGGGCCCTCCCTGTGTCCCAGTATATCAAGGTTTAAGCTTCATTGACTCTAGTATCGTGGCTTTAATCAAGATTTTTCATGCCTCAGAGAACAGTACAGCCGCTAAAACTTCTTTAATAAGGATTTTATAGCTGGGGAAGCTGAACAGGAATTAGCTGAAAAGAGATGACTTACTTCTGGCTTTATTAAGCAGCAATTTATTATAAGTCAGGCTGTAACATTGTTTTGCTCTAACATGAAAGAGGAATGTTGGCCAAAGTGGTTTAGTCAAGTCATTGATCCGGTTCCTGTCTTTTCCTGCATTTTCTCTTGCAGTATCCTTTAAATTCAGGAAGACCAATGCAGTGTGCAAGTCTCAGGAGAAAGTCCTACATTTCCAATTTTCCATCAGGTCAAGCAGATGCAGACATCTTCCCAGGACTTGGTGGCAATATTGCCTCTATAAAGCTTACTTTAGATTTCATAGCTTTTTTTTTTTTATTTGAATGAAACAATTTCCAATTACCTTATTGAGCCCATGTTGGCAATGTTAAGAGAGTATCCTGATAAAGAAAGCACTGGTATAAGGCAGGTCTTGCAAAATGGACACAGCCTGGAATTTCAATGAAGTGGACTGAAGATTCTTCAACAGAATATATTTTACCTTTGCAGACCAGTATTATTGTAGTAGATTAAAAAAATATATATATTCCGTTATTGAAGATCAATTTATCCATTTTTAAGTGGCCCATGTCTGGCCTTACCGTAATTCTCACAGCAATAGTCCCACAGGAAACATGATCAACACTGAGGTAACACTGAGCATATGGGGCATGGGATGGCTCCATGGGCACCTGCTCAGGCAAATAAACCCTGTTTTTCCTCCCTCTAGCCAGGACAAGGAGAAGCCCCTGCTGAAACAGAACTGAGAATTTTTTCCAGAATGGGACATTTTCACTTGGCGCTGGATGGGCAGCAGGACAAGATTGTGCAGAGGAGGCACATCCATGTGTTAAATCTTGAGGCACCTGGCTCCTCATGGAGAATGACTGCCAAGCATTCCTTTTGTTAGCTTAAAGTTGCTTGATGTTCTCAGCTTTTGACCCTTGGGATTAGGCCCCTGCCAGAGGCACGCTCCAGAAAAACAGC
This sequence comes from Hirundo rustica, assembly GCF_015227805.2. Lineage (NCBI taxonomy): Eukaryota > Metazoa > Chordata > Aves > Passeriformes > Hirundinidae > Hirundo > Hirundo rustica. The sequence continues at coordinate 14,920,770 of NC_053463.1, read as the reverse complement.
AGAGTATTATCCCCTTTTTACCTTCCCTTTCCTACTTTTCCCACACAAAGACAGACCAGGGATCAAGCTAAACTGATTCCCTGCCGCTGGCACCCACAGCAAGGTAAGAAATCCAACTATTGTACAGCAAATGTGTGCTCTGGAGACTCAATAGTCTGGGATTGAGGAAATATGAAGAAGTGTTAGAAGGTGTTGAAGATAACCTACATTTCCATCTGCCTCCTGTCTCAACTCTGAAAGGCTGCTGCTCATCTCCTCTCCACTGACTTCACAGGAGGAGAAGGGATCCTGTGAAATGGAAGTGCAAGACCATGTGCCATTCGGCAGAATCTCAGCACCAGGACCTGGAAGTTAATCACATTTCCTTTCTCCCAAGGCAAGAGATTTCCTCATGCACCACAGTTACTCTTACTATTTTTTTAGTAATTGCCTCAAAGCTTCCATTCAGGCCATGAAGTTAAAAATCTCAGAAAATCTCCCTATAATGAAAGTATATAAATCTTTCACTTGCAAACTGCTCATTAAGACTATTCTCACTGTTAGCAGAATCTATTGTTGGTGAATACTGGGTCAAAAAGCTAATTCCCCTTCAGTCCTTTTACTGTCTCCGTAATGATTACTGAGAGTCCGGAAATGAGAGCAAAAAGTATTTAATTCTTTATTCAACATGAAATTGTCTTGATTTATACTCTTGAAAAATTAATAAAATGCCTCTGAGACAACCTATCTCTGCTGCCAGGCTGCTTTATCTGCTGAGCTGTGCAGAACTGTAATAGAGAATAATACTTCTCCTTTCAGTGCTGCATTTACTGTAAATTTCCATTCTTCCAGGAAGGTTCTGACAGACATATTTAGCATCTCAGATCTGACTTGAAGAGGAGAACTTCACTATTATTTGTTCCACTACTACTTTTGAATAAAGACCTAGTAGTTGAATTTGGTGTCAGGACTGAAGACACAGATGGAACCTTTGCAAGTGGCTGGCAAAACCGACCCCTCCCGACCTCATAACAAAGGCATCACCCAGATGTTCCTTCTGTACCAGGGTTCCTCTTTCCACAAATCACAGCACCATCCCATGCAGACAACAGGATTCACATTCCAATACAAAGATTAGTTGGGTGTGGTCAGATTTAGCCAATTCTGCCTGACAAACAGCATCCTAATTATCCCATACTTCGTTACCTGCCACATATATTTAATTAAAACTAGATCAACATCTTGGTTATTCTCGGTGATGATTGCACACTTTGCCACCAGTCACAGTCTAAATGGCACCATGAACAGGATCCTTCACAAGGGTCTCAGGGAGGGAAAAAGTAGAACATGCTATTTTCAGGCTTTAAAACTTTATGTGTATTTTCTTGGCAAACCACTCATTTATTTCCCTGCAGTATCCTGTTTCCTTATGAACTTACTTTTGTCTCCTGTGAAACTCTACTCTGTCCTACCCAAGAGAAACATTGTCAAAACATGTACATCCACACAGTTTAGGAAGGAGAATTACATCCAAGGTAATATGAACAAAACTGGAAAGTCACTGTGTTTCTAATGTTAAAAACATTGAGGAGAATTAAATGTGTGCTCTGGGAGACGGGAGCTGCTGTTCTGATATTCCAATATCATATTATCGATAATTGTTTTCAGCTTCAGAAACAATCCTTGTTTGCTGACTTTCAAATAACCACTGAAGAAGTTAATAAGCAGCCAGAGCAAAACAGATTCCAGAAGTCAGTGACAGTGAAAAGGAAGTCAAGCACTGTTGCTGCAACACCTTTTTTCCTCTTACCTCTATAAAGCCTTAGCCCTTAAATCTAGAAATGCTCTTTGCTACTCTGTCATGACACAGCTCTACTGCTGAGTTAGAATTTCCATGCACTAAAAATGCTAAACAGACCCAAAATGAAAGAACAATTGGAAGGCAGTTAATGAGCAACGAACTTCTCTTACTTTACTACAAAGCTCATGAAAAGCTGTCCCTCCACTTGCCCACAAATCCAGATGCACTCATATGCACAATGCACACACAAGTTTAATCTGTTTGCATGTTTGCAGATCAGTTCAATACAGCACAATCTTTATCAGTGATATGATGACATGTCTTTGCAGACTTGCCTGTGACGCACTTCACAAGCAGCTGAAATAGTGTTCTGGTTGCCAGCAGGCTTTTACCTCTGACTAACACAGCAGAGAGTCTATTACCTGCATTTTTCACAGTTGGATCTTTTAGGTGTGATTTTGGGCAGCAAAGATACAAAGCAAATTCTTCTGTCTTTTTCATTCCTCTAAAATAAACCCATTCTCTCCTTGGAGCTTATCTGAAAGCTTAAAAATGACCTACTGAGCATCTCAGGAGGAAACACAAATTGGACAATAAAATGCATATACAAAAGGCTCTGAGCATCCTCACCCTAATGCATAATTCAAAGAAGTTGAAACGAAAAATCTTTAAACTCTTCCTCACTTACCTGCACTAATAAATATCAACAGATCATGCAACTTTGTTTCCGGTGCACCATCAGATGAGGAATTCTCTTCCAGTCTGAAGAAGGGATTTCAGAGAAGGCCTCTTGGCCAGCCCTGCTCTGAGCCAGCAGCCCTCAGGGCACCTCAGCTTCCAAAGGCCTTCGTGTGTCAGGAAGGTTTCACAATGTGCAGTGATCTCTAAAGAGAAAACAACAAAATATTTAATGCTGGCAATGCCTCATAACACTTCATTTCCCAATTTGCATTCAATTTAAGTCAGCAGCTTGCAGCATTTTCATCATCCTCCAGCACATGCAAACCCTGCGATCCCTGCTCTGCTTGAACGGGAAACAGAGTGAGAAGTGATTTAAAGAGTGCAGCAAATCCATAAATACCCTTGAACTTGAATGCAACAAAAAGCCAAGCTACAAAACATCTTTTTCCATATTTCATAAATATTAGATTGGGTACAAATAATATAACTTATTGTGTATATGTTTCTATTCCAAAGGCTTCAACAGATATTACACACAAATGTTCAATTTTAACAAATCAAAATACCAAACTCTCGACCATTTAATGAGTGAATTGATTTTCAGAGGTGTCAGGCAGTTTGTAGCTTTGCTTGCCCAATTATTTCTTGTGCCTAAAATGAGATGCAGTTCTGACTCTATTAGTTCATCATGCTGTAAATCAGAGAAAGAGGAAATAGAAAAGACCAGCAGGAAAAGCAAACATCATCAAGGTTGACGGGAATGTTAAATGAATTTTCTCCCAACATTCTGCTTAAGATCATTTCAATAATAAGAGTGAAATAAATTCCTGACATTTCATTCTTCAAGTGAAAAGTTACCCTTTCATTTTGCTAAACACAATTCAAACAGAAAGGAAAGAATGGCTGCCAAAAGTTCTTAATTAACGAAGACCCCTAGTGAGGATGAAAAACCTACACATCCAACCTCTTGGCATTTATTATCATAGCTCCTGTGAAGACAGGAACAAATTGTTCAGCTACATTGCATAAGTTTTTAATACAGAATTCATAAAATTTAATACATGGAATAAACCTCTTGGCAACTGATTTCTAGTTAAGTAAAACTGGTTTCTTTCCAGATCACTGATCTTGTTTTGTAGGTAATTACAGTTTAAAATTATACTTTTTCTCAATATTACTTTGAAATATCTCTTTTTTAATAGATAAATACATAAAAACAGGTTTCTCAGTTCTTCTGATCTAATTTTTCATCAATATTTAATTATTCTAGTCACTCTCTACTAAAAGGGCCCATATTTTGGAGTTTCATACCAACTTTCGCTGTGGCTGGGATTTCTCTGAGCCTTTTGTTAACACCTACGACAAAACAGATAATCAGATTTTTCCTTTTAAGCATATTTGTTTTTTAACAAGAATTCTTCCTTGTCCTAAACTGCTTAAAAAAAAAAAAAAAAAAAAAAAAAGTTGAGAAGAAAATAGCTTCTCTCCTTGTTGTTTACCCAGAAACTAAAATGGACAGAAAATACAAACACACTACCATGTGTAAAAAATATCCTGCTAGTGTCCAAGGATGTGAAAACTCCAGACATCAGATGGGGCTGTGGGGCAGAAGAGCCTTGGCATTCATGTGGGACCAGGGAGGAGCTCCTGGCCGTTCTGGCTCAGACACCAACCCCTCTTGTGACTCTTCATCTTCCCTACAGATCACTTCTCCTAACCCCTAGGACAAATATTTAAAGAGACAAAGAACTAGTTTGTGAGCTTGAAAGTTGGGTAATTACCGAATAAATATATAACTAGAGAAGACAGAGGTGTATTTGGCTTATTTGACTAAAAATTCAAACTGCTCTCCTGATCTCCAGCTAGGAGTGGAGATAACTGAAATTTCTGGACATACCGGAAAATGTGTAGGGCACAAGATGTGACTTGAAATCTTATCTTGTTTCCATTGACATGCAGGGATGTGTCCTGGCTTTAACAAGAGTGGGGAAGGCTCCTAAAAGTCTCTCTATTAAAACATCAGTGCTCAGTCTGTGTCCTACAGGCTCAATATTGCCTCATTCCAAGTGTTTCAACAGCCTGTGGAGCTTTAGTGACAACACCAGGCAAGAAAAGGAGCTGTTATCTAGGAAAAAAATCACCCAGCTCACTTCCTTCTATTGCCTTTAAGTCTCTGTCTTGCCCTTACTGCATATATATATATATATATATATATATATATATATATATATGCAGTAAGGGCAAGACAGAGAATTCAGCTCTTCTCATTCCTAGAATGTGGCAAGTCATCTTTTCAAGGTGCATATGAATGGGTAGATTAGTTCAGAAGAAGCTGCAAAGAAATCTAGAAATACTTTATTCAAGCAAAGACCCTAATTATCTCATCACAATCCCAGCTGTCAGGAGCCAGGGACAAAGATGCAGCTCCAGATGGTTTCTGCTCCCCAAAAGTTAGTGTATACCTACAGAAATAGGAGCATAACTACAGAATATATGGGTCTTAGTCAGAATTAATCTGCAGCACTAAATTCAAGGAAAATACCATTTCAAATGTGTTTTTTCATTAAAGACTTGATTATTTCCTAATTTAAGCACTGCAGCAAGTTCCAGTTTCTTCTTACCAGCTCTTCAGTGCCATTTGTGAATGACATCAACCTCATAATTATCCCTTATTATTTGTTGTTGACCCTTTTCATGTTTCTGTTTCTTTAGAAAATTAATTTTAAAATTACTGATCTCACTGAAAGCCTTGATGTTTCACTGTGTCCCAAGTCTTTACTTTGGCACTCCAGTTTTCACTCTAATGAAGATTTCAATCACTGTTTGCTTTACTGTCAACCACCTTGACTGGCGGTGAGCATAATGAACTCCCTTAACCCCAGAGGAAGCCACTGCAAGCCTGTCAGGGTTAATGGGCTCACGGGCTGCTGATTTCACTGCACTCTCTCCCAAAGGCTGCAGGACAGTCCTGCAGCAGCCTGACCTCCACAGCCTGCCAGGAGTGGGAGGGCAGGAGGAGGGATGGCCGAGGGAGCCAGGCACGCTCCAGTGTTTTCAGTAAACACTGCCTGGAAAATGGGCCTGCTTTATAGCCCAGATTAGAGACTAAGATAGACAGAAAGATAGACAGAGAGCAGCTGCCTAGGATGGAGGAGCCCTCTGAGGGGAACTGCAGGGCTCACTTGGGGAAGAATGTGCCAGGGAATCAGGCAGCAGTCGGTGCACAGAGCTGTCAAGCAGCAGCGGTAGCTGAAGGTTGAAGTACGGGTACAGAACTAATGCAGCGGCATTCTCTGCTACCATCAAAGCTGCGCAGCTGTTCAGCCCCTGCACAAAGCGTCCTTCCTGCCTTCCCACAGCTGATCCTGCATCTGAGCCTCCTTTGCTGGAGCTTCAGCTCTCCTTCTACAATTTTTTTGTGAGGTCATGCACATTACAGGATCTGTAGCTCATCTAGGAGAGTCCCGATGACCACAGGCACTCTTGGTGGTGGATCTGAAGGCAGGTCCCAGCTGTTTGCTGTAGTGCTGAGAGTGTTGAACTACCCAGCCCAAAGCCAGCTGAGAGCCTGCACAAACTACAGCAATCCCTCCTGTCTCCACTATGGAAAGAGCCTGACCCAAACTGATTTGTCTCCAGAGAGGAGCAACATGAAATGCATTTGCAGACAAGACGCTGAAGAAGCAAACCAAGTTGGTGCCTGTCTGTTGAAGAGCTGACCCAGGCTAACTGGAAATTGGTGGCATATGGCCACCAATGGCACCAGGACAGGACATGGGAAAACAACGTGAATGTGAAGATTCTTTGGCTTGGATTGAGAAGAAAGTTTTGGAAAACACGCAGAAGTAGCTAAGCAAATATAATTACTACGTATGGAGCAGGAAAACCAATAATTTCCAGGATACTTAGGCACATGTGGGTATAGAGAGTCACAGGGGATTATGACTTTCTTCTTTCTGAATTCATAAAGATGACATTTCACTGCAAAGAAAGCTCTGTTCATAGACTGGTTTTGAAGGAAATAGCCTTGAGGTTGCTCTAATCCTGCCAGGGAGATTCAGTACAATAAATCTCAGACCACACCACTGGATAGGAAAGCAGCTAAGACAACAGAAGCAGTGGAAGTAAAAGTCTCCCAGTGGATTTGTGGGTCAGGTCCTCAGCTACTCCAAACAGGCTGCAGTGCCCTTCCTGCAGATTTGGGGCCTGGCTGAATGCTCTGTGTTCGTGAGAGGACATGGAACAGCCCAGTAACACCTTATTTCTTCACACTGCTGCTTTTCCCAGGAAGCTTCTTGGCATTGCTTATATGAAATGCTGGAATGAATCTGGATCTCTGAGATGTCTCATTTTCCTTAATGCTCACAGTTAACTGAAATATTAAATATATAAAGTGCCACCCTCTTATTATTTAAAGCCTAAATTAACATAATTACCATAATTAAGACAAATGCTTTTTCCAGTCTATTATGCCTTAGCTTTTCCTGAAGGCAGATTCATTATCTTCAGGCCAGCTTTTATCTAACAGGAAAAGGATTATTGAAATTGGTACCATTAATGTTCATCAAGATATGCACATCCCCACTTACCTTGATATTACTGATTTCTACCCTGATTATCTAGGTGAAAAATTTTGTGGCTCGTTAGGAGGACCAAGTATTAATTGAAAAGAAAGAAAAATTAAACAGAAAAGGCTGTACTAGCAAAATTAAAAGTACAGAAATATTTAACACAGATTGAAAATGTGTTAAACCAGTGGTCAAAGCCATGAAGTCAAATCTCACTATGTTTCCAGTTTGGAATTTACTTAGACTACAAAAAAGAGGAACAAAAGGTCTCACATTTTTTACTAGCCAAGTTGGGATACTTTTAGGAGATTTGCAGCACAAGCTTCCTCACTGGCTGTATTCAGGCCCACCCTGAGAGGCACCACGGCCTTGCCTTGGTGGCAGGAGACTTGGGGATGTCTTGATTATCTCTCAGCTGCCACGATAAACACAATTAATTCAAAGAATGAAGTTCTGATGGGCTTCCCTGCAAAGCAGAGTAACTATGAAGACACATTGCACATAATGGAGCTGCAGCACAATGCCTCTGCACCCATAGCCAGGGACTGAGGTTACTCTCCAGTACCCAGTTACCTGCAGCTATCGGCACAGAATCTGACAGCTTTTATCCTTCCAAAAAAATAAATTCCAGTTTAACTCTTCCCTTTGGTTGAGAACTCATATTACAGTGTGCACTCTTAAAAGGAGTGCTGTTTTATTTAAATATAATGTCTCAGTTATGGCAGCAGCAATATAAACTTTACTGAACATTTTATTGTCACACAGCATTCCTTGCAGTAAAGGCACCTCAGTCACTCTGAATGCTCCTGGAAAGGATTGCTCTCCTGTAAGGTCAGGCTGGCAATAAGCATATCTCAGTTTGCCATTCCCCTTAGTATAAGAAAGCCCTTTTTATGTTCTCTTACATGTTTTCTTCTTTATAAAAAGCCCAAGGAAGTGCTCAGAGGCCTGGGCAATGCAATACACCACAATGAAAAAAGGAAAGCAGGAGGGTGGAACGTGCTAGAGGGACAAGGGTGGAGTCACTTCATTGCCACCGTCCCTACACACCCTCCAGGACTTTCAGGTTCCAGACCACAAGTGTGCCCTCTGAACAGTTCACTGTGCTTGCCACCACTAAACCTTTTCCAGCAAACCTGAGCCCTGGTAATCAGATAGGATGAATTCTGGCACCAAAATTAATGTTCAGACTTCCAAAAAGTTTTACCACCACACTAAAAATAAGGGTCTTCGTTTGGTGCATTTTGCTGGGAGGTAAAAACCCAAGCTCCAGTTTGAGAGGCTGCCCACAGTCACAGTGGCTGCCCACTGTCAAATCTGTCCTTACAAATTAGTTCTTATCAGAAGTCCGACCACAGGCAGAAAGTTCAAGTGGGGTCTTTGTGATCTGGATAGCTGGTTTCCATTTTTAGGAGTAAAACCCATTAAAATATTCTACCCTGATTTTCTTTTCCTGTTTGGTGAGTTTGTGGCATGCCAGGAATGCCAGCTGTTCCTTTAATACCTCTCATGACTCTATAGAGACGATATTTCTTTCGCTACCTCATTACTGAAAAACTGGCAAGCTAAGGGGAGTGCAGAGCAGAACCTTTCCATGGCAAGGGGTGCTGGCCACAGAAGCGTTGGGTTTCTGCTACAAATTATTAATCTCTGTGGCAGTCACTTTGTTGGTCCACCTAGGATAGTGATTCAGAGATTGTTCATTCCTGGAACTGAAAGAGTGTTGTTAAGTAATATAAAGACCAGCAACTGTCCTGACTGTTCTCCAAGGCAATTTTCCTTGATTACTGAAGTAGCCAAAACTCTATCACCTTTTCTGGAAGATCAGAAATGTGCATCTTTAATAAAACTCACCACATACCGAGATGGCTCTGATAGATTTTATCATAAATTACTTTAACTTTCTATTAGATTCATATAGAGTCCTTTACCTCAGCAGACAATTATTTGATTGATCCTTTTCCACTGTAAACAACCAAAACAGCAGCACTCATGATTCCACTACTTATATCAACAGCACCTACTCAGCACAGCTGTTCAAACATTTGTCAAATCACTTCACAGCAAATAACAATATGGTGCAGCATGTCTGTTCCTCATTTCATAGCAATATTTAGCATGCACTAAAAAAACATATGCTCTATTCACAAAAAAATACTTCATCTTAATCAACAGCAGCCCGCAAGTCTCAGAGGATACTGGAAAGTTCCACAGGTAAGTAGAGTCTTAAAGGCTGTGAAAGATGAATAGCTTCATTCATCCTGAAACCTAATTCCTAAGAATGTGCACCCAGAAGTTCAAACAATCTGACTTTACACTTTGGTGTCCAAAGGCTGGGCCTGATTCTGCATCTATTAATTTATTTTGTATGTACTGTAGCATAATCCACAATCCACTAAAAATACCATGAAACTGTTGTGATAGAAGAAAACATTGAAAAGAATGCGCAGCACTAACACATTGATGTGAGAAAACAGAGGCATGAAGTGACTCACTGAAAGAAAATCATCTATTAAGTTAGAGAGCAAAATTGAAATTTTTAGACTTCTTTGATAATGTCCCAGCCACTGGATCCTTCTGCGTTCCCAAATGTGTCCTGATCCCCTACAAATTCTTCCTGCTGCACCCTTAAAATTTAGATAAGCAATTCTGAAAATTTTGTCTTAATTACTGAGCTCTGAATAAAGACTTCTCCCTGCATCTCTCCTCTTCCTACAGGGACCTAAGCAAGAACTTTACGAATTACAAGAGAAAAGAGACCATCACCTGAAATGGCTCATGCCTGTTTACTGTGCTCCTGCTCCAGGACTCCAGAGCACACTGAACCCGCTAGAATGTGCCAGGAGTGATAGAACCAACAGCCAACCCCACTCCAAGCTGAGACTGCAAACACACAGAGCTCCCTCTAGACACAGGTTTTAGATGAGCTGCTGCTTGGCAAAATATCAGAACCCTGCTACAATTTTATACAGCTGAAGAATCCACAGAGTCTGTTTTTTTGCAGAGTTCTCTTCAGTCTTGTTGATAAAGATCAAGTGCAGCCTGCTGCTTTTAGAAGGAAAAAGTAGAGATGCATTCACCTGGCAGCACGAGACCACAGCTCCTTTCTCAGGACTGCCCTGACTACACACTCGCTGTCTTTGGAGATCCCATCCCCACTTGTTTCCCTCTTTTTATCTTCTCTTTATAGCCTTACTATCAATTGAAAGAAATTTCAAAATCTTTCCATTGTTCTGTTTTCCTCCCAGAGAACAGCACAAGGCATTTTTTAAGTAAAAAATTAATTTAAAGATTCTGTTCCTAGGATTAGATTCCAATATGAACACATCACAGAGACTTCCAAATTACAAATAGCACTGGAGGATATAAAAATCTAGTTGTGTAGAGCGGCATTTTTGAGCATTTAGGCTGTTATCTCTCACTGGAATTCACTATGACTAAATTTTTTTTGAACAATCTCAAAATGATAAATCATAGAAAATCATATTTATCTATGAAAATAATAATAATAAAAAAATTAGTGGTCCTTTAAAGACCAGAGTGGCATTTGTGACCTCTTACAGATTTTTATAGAGTTATTTATTCAGTTTACAGTGTGTATTTTGAATGTATACATAGCATGAGGAGTAGATCTCATGAGTGATACAACTTTGTTCTGAGCTTGAGGAAATGTGATATTGGAAGTTCTCCATGAACTGTCTGAAAAGCCTTTCCCTAAAGGTTTTTTTGTGGGGGGAGCTAAACAGCGAAATGTGTAAATGCAATTTGGGTTCACCAAAGACCAAGTCTATATCGGCTTTTCTATTTCAAGATCTTTATTTATTTAGAAACCTAATTCCTCAACCTCTAGTTTGCATGTCTTTGACAACTTTCCTTCACACCATATGCAAATACTAAATGTGTTACTGTTAGGAGTAACATGAGATGATTTATTATTCACTTAATCAGATGAATCTGCTAATTCCAGAAGACTGTAGTTTTGAATTCTATCAATATTTGCATTACCAGGAACTGGAGTCAGCTAAGCATGTAGCTGGTTCAGTTTAATGGAGGGCTGTTAGAGGGGGCTTAGTTTTGCATATTGAATGTCGACTCCTTTGGGATCTCTAAGGAGACTGCTGACTTTCTGCTCCTCCCCTTTCCTTCTGGAGGCAGGATCCTGAGCTGGATGGAGCCCAGTCGGACTCCATGGGGCTGATTATACATTACACAGGTATTTAATATAGAAAGAGCAGAAAAAAGGTATTTACACTCTGTATTATCACGACTCTGCTTCACGCTGAATATCCTTCATTCTCCCAACCAAGACTGTAGTTAGACAAAAATTGTTAAATAGCTAATTAGTTGAAAATACGAAGTGAATCACTGCTGACCGTCCAAGCACAGCACTCTTACGTAGGCTTAGAAATAGCTTCTGCTTATTTTTTTGCTAAACTCACAAAAGCACAAAGTAGTTGTAGCCAGGGCAATGCCATGAGAAGCACTGCCAGAGCAGCAGGAGTATGCACGAGGAGCAGGAGCCGGGCTCAGGGGGGTGCTGGATCAGCACAACCCGAGGGGATCGGCTACACCCCTGAATGCGCCACTGCATCTCCATAAACACCCATTGTGCTCTTTCAATTAACAGCACATCTCAGAGCTGAAAACCATGAACGTGTACGCTTGGAACGTTTAATTTGGGAAATTGGGAAAGCGTGCTCATCTTCCCAGGCTCCTTTTTCTCTATGTCCTTCCTTAATAAGGCCTCAGGATTTCACAGCCACTGAAGAATCCAAAGAATGCCATTAACCAAGATACCACCCTGATAATTAAAACTTGTTCTGAAAGAATTCCGTAGCAAATCTCAAGTCTTACACACAGAAACTCCTTTTCAAGCCAAAATATTACAGCTTTTTGTTTTCTAGGTGATGTCTCAGCCCTTTTTTTTCCTTTTTATCACTCTTTCCCAACAATTACTCCATCACAATCATGAAACTGTATTATTTTTTCATTACTTACAAACCCCAGTTTCCAAGTTTTGGTCTAAAGAGTTTGTTCTCTGCTTTCTGGGTTGCTTTCAGAGTGTGGCTGTATCTGTGTTTATCACAAGAGAGAAAAGGAGAAGGGAAGAAATTACAAAGGGAGTGGTGGATGAAATGAATTGCTGGAAGTTATGGTCTCTTAGGGCAAGGAAGATGTGTCAATGGCTGAAAAAATGGAGAGAAACCATCAAGAATAGCTTCCATACACTTCACCTACTTGAAATGTACGTATTTTCCATGATTTTCTATTTTTCAAGACAGACAGATGAAAACTGAAGCTCAGATTTTTTCTCTGGGAGTTGTCATACACAAAGACTCTGATCTGGAATTCTGTTTAGCACCCCAGGACAGGCAGGAAGTCAAGAAAGCCTTTTGGATACCAGCAGTGAAAATGCTGCTGCATTCACGCTGAGAAACAAATGTGGGCACACCATCTACACATAAGTATTTCAGGAAACCTGCCTCCTCAATTCAAAAATCTAAGCCTTGCCTCATTATTAATGTTAGAGGGAAAAGCTTATTAAATACATAATAAACCCCCATTTCCCTGAATACCGCCACCAAATGAATTTCCCTGGATCTCCCATCAAAACTGAGATTAAATCACACTTACAGTTGTTGGTCGCTATATGAAATACTACACTTGGTCTTGTATTGAAGCACCTGTCACTGATTATGGGCACAGTACATGAATTTTATGCCTATCTGAATACAAAGGCTGGCTGTAGAGGAAAATAAATTGATAAACACAGCCATATCAGAATTCTTCTGTGGATTGCCACAGAAGCTTCAATTCTCAAAGCTTCTCCAAGTTTGTTTGGCTTTAAGACTTCACAGAAGGGAAAGAGCTTGTGAAATAACTAAGCCTGGAGCTCAGAAACTGCATCTCATTTAAAAAATGTTTGAAATGCTCTCATTTAACCGTTTCTGAAATGAAATACAGCAGACTTCCAGGGCTGCAACATCATCTCCTCATTTGCAATGCAAAGTTTTACAAAAGCTTAATGGAATTTAAGCTGGTTTTGGTGTGTGGGTTGTTGGGGTTTTTTTTGTTCTGTTTTTTTTTTTTTTTTTAATTCAGAGAATCACTTCTCCAGACTCTCAGAGACTGGCCCTGGCAATGAAAAAGGAGGCTGAAGTACTTAATTTATGTTAGACACCGTATCTCAGAGCAGTGTAAGACAGAGGAACACCCTGGAACTTGCTGCTCATCCCCTCAGTAGAAAATGGTCTGCAGCACTGCCCTTTCACAGACACTGACATGTCCCTTCCAACGTAACAAATTGCTTTACCTTATGGGAGTGTGGCATTTCAAAAGATGTCCACTTGCTTTCTTGCATCAAAATGAAAAATGTCTACTGCATTGTTATGCCTTTTTACTAGGTATAATAAGATCTAACAATATAGCTGAGACTTCTTTGCTTGCCAGCAATTAATGTTTAAACAGCACAAGATATAAGAGAGGGAAATAAGGCTTAGGATTAATTTTCCTGTGTTATAAAAAGCAGAACTCTCTCTGCTATCTTACCCTTACCACAGTACTGTGGGTGACAAGGCTGAAACTATGAGGAATTTTTGTTGTTGTTTGTTTGTGAGGGTTTTTTTTCCTTTGGTTTTTGGTTGGTTTGAGTTTTGCTTGTTTTGGATTTTTGCTTGTTTGGTTTGGGTCACCATGTTTTCTAACTATCTGGCTTGTGCAGACTGAGAGTACTGAGATTCCTATAAAACAAAGGTTCGGATAATGAACTTCAGTTTCAATTATTTCTGGTTTCTCAGGTTTGAGAGCTGTCTCTGCAGCCTATGAAGCGGTTTGTACCACTTCAAGATTTGTGCTCTAAATCCAAACCAGGAGTTCTAAAAAGCAGAGAGACACAGTCAAGGTCTAAAGAGCCAAGATTAGCTACGCTTTTGTTTAAAAAGAACATTAAATTGTGCACCTGAAAAGCACAACTCAACTCCACTCAAACTCCCTCACAGTAATGCTCCAGTTTTGCTCAGTCTTGTTCTATAAAACTGAACAGTGAATAATTCAAACGTTTCATTAATTTTGTAGGAACGGGATAATGTTAGAAGAGTATGAATCTATAGCCTGAAGTGCCCTGTGCAGGGGAAGAATTGGAGACATGGCTGGGGTGGGAATTGACCCCTTGGGTTTGTGAGGGGAGCAGGGACAGCACTCCCCATCTGCCGGGAAATACCGGCACAGGAGCAGCTGGGCAAGACAGAAGCAGTTTAGGTATATCCAGAACAATCTGCCCAGTGTTGTGCTGCTCATCACCTGCCCTGCGGCACAGACATCCCTTCCTTCCCCGTTTCCAACCTGCTCTTTTCCCCTTCAGCAAGGAACCGCCGCGTTCCATGAGCGAACCATTGTGCGCCAAGCGAAGGGCTCGGGACCAGGACCCTTCTGAGGGGCAGGACCCCGCTGAGGGGCAGGGTTTGTTCTGCTCCTCGGCGCACGCAGAGGTGCTCCGGTCCTGCTCCCAGACACGGGACGGGGCCAGCGGGGGCCCTGAGGGCACTGAGGGCCCGGGCACCGCCGCGGCTCGGGGCCGGAACGGGCGGGAAAGCGAGGGCACTGAGGGGGCACCGAGGGTCAGGGCACCGCCACGGCTCGGGGCCGGCACGGGCGGGAAGGCGGGGGCACTGAGGGCAGGGCCGGGCCGATGGCGGCTCTCCGGGCCCCAGCTCCGGCTCCTCGGTGGTCTCACAGCTCCTGCGGCGGCAGGGGACACCAGTGCCTGCACTGGGGACACACCAGGAAAGGGCCATGGCTCGGGTCACGGCCGGCTCTTGGTCTGACTTTGCTTTAAAGAAACACATACCAGAACCTTCTTGCGAATCTCTTCCAGGTGTTTGCTACTCTTGTTATTTTACACACGTATACATACACATATATACATGTGTGAGAGGTTAGTTATTCTGAGAGTTCAGCCTCTCTCTGCCGAGCCTGCAGACCGATGCAGTGTTTCCTCACCTGTTGTCCTTCATTTCCCCCTGCAGACTCCGGAGTTTGATGTCCCACAACCCCGTTCTGGGTCTGGCACTCCTGTCCTGCTGCTTCGGTGATGGTGTCCTGCCAAGGAGAAGGCAATGTCAGACTGATTTGGCACGGCTCTTTTTTCCTGACAAATTCAGGTTAACTCTGACTTTCACCCTAGAGTTTCTTGCCATTTGAAAGATACATATTTTCTAGCACGGTTGAAAGGTTTTTCTTGGAATTCAGTTTAGCTGGCTGACTTTCACAGATTTCTTATTTCCCCTTCTCTTAAGAAAGAAAGAAAAAAAAAAAAAAAAAGGAAAAAAATAAAAAAGGTAAAAAGCAAGTACCTTCCGGCCTTTGCAATGCTTTATCCATTTTCTGTCATAACCTAGAATGAACTGTGTCAGGTTTTATAAAATTAATGATTCATCTTAGTACAGCTTAGGTTGCTCTTTTTAGTTTCTCATATTTGACCTAAGAAAAAAAATTACTAAGTTTTTGATCACAAAAACACAGACCAGACTGGTAGGCTTTGAAAAAGAGAACCTTCTTCAAGGATATCAAGTCTTTTTCACACTCTTGTCCATTTCATAAATAGACACATGTCAATTTCATAAATAAACATCCACTAGTTTTGTTATAGCAGTGTTCTTTGGCACAACCTCATCGTTTTGGCTTCATGCAAACAAAATTCACTAACTCAGCAGCTGCAATCCAGCTTGCTGAAGTAGAAATACTGAGTGAAGAACAAACTGATTAAAAATGAATACAGGGATCCTACTGGAAAAAATGAGGTTTTCCAGAGAGGATACCATGAAGGACAGCAAGTGTGATCTAGGCTAGAAGAAAGAGACTGGATTTTCTTCATCATGTAATGTCAAATGCAGGAAAATATAGGCAGACTTAATATGTAAAAAAGTGTGAATCGTTCACTGTATGGAAATGAAGGTAATCTGAACTGCTTCAACAAATGGTGCATGAAGATGCTGCTGTGGAAGCTGAATCAATTCCTAGACCAGAGCTGGTTGGTAATGGGGGAATAGCTCAAATTTCACTTTTAAAAGCGTATAGTAATTATATGCAAAAATGTGATTTATGAGACTGCTTCGGTGTTTACTGCTTATCTCCAACTGAGCTTTAGAGGTCCTATTGAGAATAACATAAAATGTAACATTTTGTTCCCGTGCAATAAACAGTAATTAGGAAGCAATTTTTATTTAAAGTCAGCTAGGGTTTTGCTGTTTACAATAATTAGCAGACAATAACTAAATGTACAGTATATATGTACTGTATGAGGGATGAATGAGGGATTAAAAATATTAATAATGAAGAAATGTTAATAAAAGTATTGCTTTTTGTTACGTGTCACACTCAGTACAAATGAACACATCCTTAGATAGGTTTTACAGGTTTAACTGCCTATTTCAGTTCCTAAATAGGCAGCACTTGAAGTTACACACTTCATCCTGCATCTTTGCTTGCTATCCCAGTCCACATCACCACTTGCTTTTCAACAATGATCTATCACCACTAGTTCATTTAATTTTATGTTTTGTCTTGTTTTAGAACTATGGAGCACAACATATCTACTGAAAACTTGATGCCAACCTAAGAACCTTTTGTGGAAATACTCTATTAATACTTTATTGTCATTACTCTACTGCTCTGTAAATTATCCAAACTCATTACTGAGGCAAAGTCAGTGTTTGAGCTCCATAACTTGTTCCTATGCATGGCAGAAAGAAGAAGAGCTTGTGTTTTAGTTATCTGGCTAAAAGAAAATTAGAGAGGGCATCTGTCTGTAATAACTCTGGATATATTTCTAAACTGATATTTAGGAAAAGACAGAAAGAAGAGACTGTGGTAAGCTTAATTCTACCTTTCAGTTCCAGTTTTTGATGCAGAATTGTCTTCCCAGTATCTGCTTAGCTTCAGTGGGAAGCAATTCACTCTTAAATCTTCAGAATGGCAAGTGGGGAATCTCCTTTGTTCGGGAGACAATTGTGTTTTGTTTAATGACTGATAATACCAGTAGTAGAATTACAGCCATGGGTTAAAAATTAAAATTTGAAGGCTGGAAGATTGAAAGAAATGAGAGTTAAAATAAAAACAGCAAGACAATTGGGCGTAAGGCAAATCAATGAAAAGGACCAGGAGGAAGTCATCAGCCAGTGATTTCTCTTGTGACTGCTGATCTGCAGCAGCCTCACCATCTGCTGTTTAGGTATAAACATTTTGAAGTCACACTATATTTTCCTGAAATACTGATTTATTTATATTTTTAAATTAATGTCTTCCTTCAGCATTCCCCCACAAAACTGAAACATTTGCAGAGAGACACAGAGCTGTTTCTGCCCTACATAAATTGAACAATGTATTAGAAAAACCCCAACTGTTCAGCGATTGTCAACATGCCTGCCACTTCTACGTTCTATCTTAGAATGGTATCCTGTTTAAAATTTTTTCTAAGTAAAATTCTTATTGACTGTAGCTTTAGGTCTGTCCCTCTGTGCCCTCCCAGAACTGGTAGTGGAGGAGGCAGAGTTCCAAAGACTGATGGGGTTAAAACTAATTGGAGAGGAGTCATCAATACTTCGGGAAATTGGACATACATTGGGCCAGTTTTGATTTGCCTTGAAAAGTCAATCCACTGAAAAAGCATGCGTGCTGAACAAGAGCAGAAAAATCAATCCTCCAAACAGAATCACAATACAGAACAGCACTTTGTCTTTTCACTAAATTCCACAATATGGAACTGCCATCATGACCTCATTTAAAGTAGAGCCTCTGAGCTCCACAAACTTGTTTGCAAGTACAATTCATGACCCATTTCTCCTCTTTAGTCCTGGTTTCAGGTAAACCTGAAAGGTACTAGCTGACAAAAAGCTTTTAGAGCTAAAGATTGTGTGTCCATAATGTTGCCACATCAAGGATGTCAATGACACGAAGTGAAAAGACCACCACTAAAAAGCCCTCCCAAACCCCCGCCCTGAACCCAACCAAAAAAATGTATCAAGTTTTGCCACATAATAAAATTGTGTCTTTTTTTATAGCAAACTAGTGTACCTTGTTGCATGGGCACAACGTATCTTAGAGACATAATGACCCAAATGAGTCATTTTTTTATAGCAGTGAAAATAATCTTTGACGTGCCTTAATGCAACGGACTACTGTTTTGATTAAGGCCTAGATTACCTTGGCCTGTCTGATAACCAGCCCTTCTACCAAGGCTAATTTTCCCAATAAAGATGGGCTTTTAATCAGTTTTCTACGCCCTGCAGAAAAAGCCTCTGATATAATCTTTACGAGGATTACTGGCTGCCTCCTCCTGTGTGCAGGGTAAGGCCATCAGCCTCTTTGATCAGCACAGGAAGCAAACCTATGGATTTGCTCTGCAGAAAGGATGCAAATTCCTAGTTCCCTACTGTTGCCCCGTCCCCTTGCAGCTTCTCATATAGCAAAACTGTCACCTGACCAACCCCAAATCTCAAAACTCATCTCAGAGACAGCCTCCTCCCTAGTGAAGGAAAGACTAGAAGGCAGACTGCTCTGCCAAGCTTTCACAGAACAGTAACATTCATTGGACTCTGTTTCCTCTGTACCAGATGAGAATAGAAAAGCAGCTTGACAGCAAGTAAATATTTAATTCCTATTTCATTATCAGATTCAGAAATGGAAACTGGAAGAATTATCTGTTAGGTTGAAAAGTGCAGTCTGAGGATAGTATGCAGAGTACAAATTATGTTCCACATTTAATGTATGACATGAAACAGCTTTCCAGAGGAGTATCAGTAACACAGAACCTCATATGACCTATGCCTCTTTCTGTTTTTTGGGAGATCCCAGAGACAGTGTTCCTGGATCAGAGTAGCAAGCTCCCCTCACTGCTGGAATGTGTCACAAAGAAGTCCCTGCCACAGCGGTGACAGCAGAGGAAGGTGCACAGAGCGAACGTCCTGCACTGCTGCACTGGCTGCAGGCCATGCAGGTGTCATGGAGCTCTCCTGAAACAGAGCTCCCCTGGCTTGGGCAAGCTCACAGTTCTGCTTTCCTGGCTCCTGGGCTCTGATCTGTGCCCAGCCAGCAGTCTGCCCGTAGATGTGAACTTGAGCTGTGCCTGGAACTTCACCTTGCATTCCCTTTAGGTGGTGGAGACAAATCACCTCTCTCCTGGCCTGGCTGGTTTCCCTCTGCCCACGCTATCTCCCTGAGCTCTGTGTGCTCCAGCACTGCAGTGCCCTAGGGCAGGATTAGGCCATTTGTTTATATATAAACACATGGCACACTCCTTCTGCACAAGTGTTTGTTTTTGCATAACTGGCAGATAACAGGGCTGTAAATTTTATTGCTAAATATTATAAACATAGATCTATATTTTTTCCCCCCAAGAATTGTGGTTTGGGTTGGATTCTGATCTCACTTTTGCCAATTTTTTAACTGATTTACCAATCATTTACCCATGCATGACATTAGAGTAAAACTTTATGGGTTGCTTTTCAACAGCACTGACATTACTTGTGGGTACTGTTTAACATAATATAAGCAATTAAAAGAAAAACCAGGCTATGTTTCATCAAGATGCAAATGAAAATTATTAAAATAATACATTTCTTTCCATAATTTTCTACTTAATTCCTAATGAACATGACATTTTTCTGATGGTTTTACAAAACCAACTATTTCTGGTTTTCTCTATTCTCTACATTACTGGGTCATGTCTTTTTCCAGAAAATCCCTCTATCTAAATTCCTATTAACACGTATTTCTTCCTGTTGTTTGCCTTTCTAGAGTCAGAATTTACCACCACAGAGAACAGCTACTGCTGCGTTCTACTGTTCCTGCCCCACATTGTCTCAAACTGCTCAGGATTTTATGAGGTAATTTCAGTACTGTCACATCACACTTGAAACAGAATATCTAAAATATGTGATAGGAGTGAAAGGGTTTGCTCTTCTGTTCCTATCTTTGGACACCATGAAACCCCTTTCTGTACATGTTCCCTTCCTATTACCAGGATATATATGAGTGGGTTATCAGGTACTTTTTTGCACACTGTTCTGAGTAGGTCAGAAGTTTTAATCCACAAAATAACTTCAATTCAAATACGCCTTCTGAAGAAAAAAGGAAGCAAAGTAAAACTGAATACAACAAATGCTAGCTTCAGAATGGTTTTCGGTGGTTCTGTCAGTATTAAATTGATGAAAATAATCTAAACAGACTATTTCAGAACCCAGCTCTACAGATTTAGAAAGAGGTTTTCAGAACAAAAATAATGCATACTATGTAGTTCTGCATGTTTCATTGTAATTTTCAACATTCTAAGATCATTAATATGCACAATCCTATCTTTATATGCTTGGGTTCTTAGGTTTCATGTGCTGTCTATGTCTGAAGTTTTGTATAGAGTTATTTTATTTGTATTTACAGTGTCATCACTTGCTGGTACTCACATGATCATCTGTTACAGAAGTGTTACAAACGGCCGTGTAACAGAATTGATGCAGTCCCAAACCAAATGCCTCACACAATGGGAAACGCCTTTACATTTGTATCACCAACTCAGCACTGGAAAGCCTCTTTATAAATGTGCATCATGAACATGTGAGTAATGTCCTAACAGCATTTAGCTATTCCATATAGCGCTTCTGGGATTACCTTACAACTACTAGGTGATGCATACTGCATTAAGAACTGTATTTCTTGTAAAGCTCACCTTTAATACCGTGGCAGGTGTAGGCTGCACCTGTTTACCAGCACTAATCAGAGGAAACTGCAGAATTATCAGAGCTCTTAAAATTTTGGTCCATTCCGAGACTGTTTTCTACCCAAATAATGACAGATGCAGAAAGTTAAAGAGAAGACAGCTCCTGCTGAGTCCAAAAATCTGGATGATGAGGATAATATACATATAACACACACACATATTTTTGTAATCAAACTCTGTTATTGTAATTCTTTAAAGACCCAACACAATTCAGCTTAACTAGGTCTGTTCAGTGGGAATGTGTGTCAACTCCTTTCTGCAGAAAGATGAGGAAGGCTTATTGTTTCTTAGGGGGCTGCACCAAGGAGATAATTACAAGCTGTAAGATAAAATCACATGAGCAGGGTATGGAGTGCAGGGCAAACAGGGATGGTGGTGTTTCCACCAGTACCTTTGATTGCAGTATAGGGAATTGCACTGAGTTACAATTTTTAACAGAGCTCACAATAACCCAGGTGTGCTGTGTCCTTGTCCTCTCTGTGACTGGCAGCTGTCATGGTGACACTGCTATGCAGGATAAAGGGGAAGGGATTTTTCATACCCTTGCCAGTGATTTTAAAGACTTTTGTTTGTAACACCAACTTACTGCCTCACCTCAGATATGCCAATTCATTCCAAACCTCAGTTTCCAAATTAACAAAATGCAAATACATGCATGAGTTGCAGGAAGCTGGCACTTTACAGGAAAGCATAATGGAGACAGTTTTATAATGCATTTTCCTTCTTTTGGAAGCAAAACATACACTGGACATGAAGGAAAACATCAGTCTGCATTTAATACATACAGAATTATTCCCTGTCACATAGTGACAAATGTAAGTGACATGTCACATGGTGACATTTGACACAGTGTTCAAATGTAAACAAACAGACAAAGCACCAAGTCTGTAGAGCCAATTCCTGTAACTGTAATTGCTGTGAGATATTAATTGTACCCACTAAGGCTTTACCAGGCAAACGGACTTCTGTGGGTTTTTTTACCTCAATTGAGCTGTGCAGCCAAGTTCAGAACATCCCTTGCTTCAGTTCAGTTCCAGCCAGGCAGGTTCCCCTAGAAAACAAGCAAACAAGTAATTTAGTAAGATACTAAGGAAAAGCTTGTGTGCATGGGCGAAAGACCCAACTGTTGTGCTTTTTAAAAGTGCCTTTGTTTTTTTTTCATTTTATGTGGAAAATGGATTCAATCTTCCCCTGAGTTACTGGCATTTATTTGCTCGTTGTTTCAGACTGAATCTATATGCTTTTAAACTTGGGCAAGACATGTAGGGTGCATAAATCCTCTCTTCTCTTATGGTCTCATTATATCTTTTCCCACTCTCTTCTGGCAGGAAAGCACCAACTGATGATAGATTTCAAAAGTGAATAGTGGCTTTTTTCAGTGTTTCAAAATTAAATAACTGGAAAAAGCATCTAAAAACCTGGAACTTCTGGCAGGTTTTTCAGGAGGTCACTTTGCAGTATCAGACAAATCACTCCTATGCTGTAAGTGTGAGCAAATTTGGAAAAAGTAGTTCAAGAACTCTGTGATAAAAAACTGGTTTTCAGATGCATTTTTCTTTTCAAGAGTAATTTAAAGAAGGAGGATGTTCTTTTCTTTTCAAGGGTGGAAGTAAAGGAATCATGTTATTGATCAGAGGGTGATTTCAGTTAGGTGCTGTAGTTATGACAATGGGTTCCACCTGGAGACACAGCTGAGTGCCATTTGAGTGATTGCAGCAGGAGCAGACATTCTCCACCTGAGTTTAACCTAAAACAAATACAATTCTACAGCTCCCCAGGCTCTAGAACCCCGCAGAAACTCGAACCAAGGGAAGTGGATGTCATTATTTCACTGTGTGGGGTACAAGCAGATACATTCACTTCACTTTAAATCTGTAGAGC
Organism: Hirundo rustica; assembly: GCF_015227805.2. Lineage (NCBI taxonomy): Eukaryota > Metazoa > Chordata > Aves > Passeriformes > Hirundinidae > Hirundo > Hirundo rustica. The sequence goes on along the minus strand of NC_053463.1, from coordinate 14,898,092 downwards.
AGCTTTAGCTACACTGAGAGTTAATAACCAGCATTTGGCCAAAGCAGTAAATTCTGGCCCTTTACACAAACCCTGATGCAGTTTCACAAGCAACCTTTAAAACTAGGCTGTTCCCTTGTTTGTATTTAATTACACAGGCATTTAATTTTGATCGTTAATTTGTGCATGGCTCATTTTCTCTGTTCTATCAATGTAATTATCCCCTTCTCATAAAATAACTGTAAGGTCCAAAGTGTCCATGTCTCCTTTCCAACCCGAGTGTGCATCTGCAGTACGTGGTTGAAGCTTGCAAAGGCCCAGGGCATAGAGTGACTCTTGAGTGCTCACTACTCTCATTTCAGGTGTGAGTCCTGATCCAGTGTCAGTTGTACTTCTCTGTTCATCAGCTGTGGGAAAAACTACTGAGCAAGAAGGACCATTGAAATTTATATAACGAAGCCTATCTGCCTTCTCCTGATACATTTTTTACTTTATTTTACAGCTTTTGATGATTTGAAACTGCTTAATTTATTTTTTTTTCCCCTTGGAAGATGTAATGAAAGTGTCCCATAGAGCAGTTACCCAAATACAGATTTAATCTGAAATTATGTGAGACCATGGATGAAGCTTTGTGACAGAAACCTTGGTTTCTTGGCAATTTTAGTTTAAGCAGTTCCAAAGTTATTTCCCAGTCCCTGTCTGTTCAGTTTCATGCTTGCTCCACAAAGTATGCTCCTGCCATTAAATCCTCCAGCTTATTATAGGAATTCACTGAAGAAGTCAGTAGATTCAGGATAAGAACAGACCACCCTTGCTTTTTGTTTTGAGTTGCTGTTTCTTCTTACAGGGAAAACATTGAGTTCAGCAAGCACAATTCAGAGGCAATAAGAATGTGGCTTAAAACTTAATTTTCACAGAACTTGAGGAGCATTTAAAAGTTAGCACTTGATTCACCTGATTACTCAAATCCAGCCTGTACATATCTCCAGAATTATTTGCACATAGTACACAACTGTCTACTGAAATCTAGCATAATTTTTTAAAATAAATTTCAGGGGAAAATTTCCTTCACAAATAAAACCTGCAAACTCAAAGTAATTAGCAGAAGAATAATCTCAATAAATATGTAGTAAAAATGTGTAATAAAGCAAACAGCTTCCCTGTTGGATCACATACATAAGAACAATGATACCCCAACCACCCCAGGAACTCTCAAAGTAGTGCAGAAACCACTGTGACACTAAAGTTCAAAATTTGCAGGAGGTAGTTAATACTTCTTGCTGTCACCCCCTAAACTTGGAGAATTCTCAAGCTGCAGAGTTTTTGTTTGTGGTCCATACTGCGGGGTTCAGGTCAGCCCTTTCTCTGTCACGTTTGTTGGTGCTACTCCCCCTGTATTTGGGATAACAGGACACTCCAGCCATCACCTGTCCCACATGGCAACAAAGAAATACCAGCAGTATTAAATGATTAATCTGACCACTGGTGGCTTCTGTTTCATTCATGTCCCAGAATTTTCATGTTTCTATCACTGCATCTCTAACTTTGCTTTTGTGTAAGTAGACCTGACCTGTGCTATCCACAGCCTGCTTGACTGCTTCATTTTCATATTATCAGTTATGATCAACAGATTTTTCCACAGCTATGACCTTATTTTTCCCCTTCTGTGCAAGGCTAGGAATGTTAAATACTTTGATAAAGGGGGGGGAAAAGTCCTGATTGGCAGTGGTCGGAGGACTTTTCACCCTTTAAGGGCTACCTTACTAATTTACCAGGGAATAAAAGACCTGACCTCTTTGCATATTTATTTGCATAAATACTGTCTTCAAAAATTGCATAAAGTTACAATATTTGCTTTAATGCTAACATCAAAAAATCAATTGAATTTACAGCATTTGCTTTAAACACCACACTCTGTGAAAACCAGAAATAATTTATTGCAAGCAAACCTTCAGGTGACTTACATTGTCTTATCCTTGCTTGAGGGTAGGTAATTATATGTTCTTTGGCTGCATCTATTTTCTATCAAAGTGGTTTAGAGATGTTGAAGGATGCACATAACAGGAAAACAATGACTGCTCTGCATGCACGTATCTTGCAGAGCACATCCCATTTTTTCACACATGTCTACTTAAGGTGCATGGAGACAAGGTTAGATAAATCCAAATGTGAAAACAATCTTGCTCCATAACTACCGGGGTTAGCTCAAATTTACCACTTCCAAACAGAACAGGAGATGACTTTGTGCTCCTGGAAAAATGTTCAGCTTCTGTAAGCTTTGCATTTTTCCTCAGAACAAATCTGGGCTCAATGAAATTTAACGCTTAGACCAATTAAGAAGTGACCATCGCCTGATTACTAAGGAGGCCATATGTCAGATGACACAAATGATAAAACAACAGTCTCAGTGCAAAGCACAGCTCTTTCAGGTGGTGTCTCATGTGGTGCATGAACAGGGCTGGCTTTCAGTGCCAAGGGAAAACAATGACCTAAAAGTGCAGCTTCTGAGAACCTGTGATTTTACAACACATGAGCCTGACCCTGTAACAGCCCAGCAACTTTTCTATAGGTAGCAAGAAAAGTGTCAGATAAATTTTACTCTAGAATTTCCTGTTATGGAGAGAGATTCACTATTCAGTAGGAATTAGTAAGGGTCATGTAGCATCCCAGGAACCAATAATTTTCAATATTTGCCTTTGCATGCAGGATGCATGGTTGTTCACCATTGCCCTAAGTGGTATTTAATCCACATGAGGAGACATATGTCTCCTTTAGAATGCATGTTTGCAGTCCACCTGGTGGACTGCATAGGAATGAATCCAATAAAATTAAATGAAAAATAATATACATTTTATGGTACCTGTACCACTCATTAAAGTATATCTACTCAATTTATATTAAAGAAAGATGTGTGGTAAGGCCAGCTTATTAATAAATATTAAGTCATCTGGGTAGAATTTTTTCATTAAGATATTTCCTATTAAAATATGTAACATCATAAAAAAAAAATCTAAAATTCTCACCTCTGTGAACATATTACCTATTTCACTGCAGAAGAGGAAATCTTCATGCAAGTTCAGGGGGTTAAAGAAGCATGAGCATGCCAAATGAGTGTCTCCAGTCTGGCAAAATTAAGGAGCGGGTTCAGGAGAATTCCTCACACCTGAGCTAAACAGAGCTGTCACAGCTGTGGCAGGCCCAGGGTTGGGAAGGTCCCCTACAAAGCAACAGACAACAAGAGTGAATAAATATAAACCCCTTCATCCTTTCTTCTTCTGTGCAAGAATTGTGTTAAACCGATTTGGGTTTTTAAAATAACAGTAAGACTAATTAGAGAGGTCCCTGCTTGTGATGCAGTAAAGTGCAGGTACATCATGTGGGCACAACAGCTGAAGTCAAGTTAGATGATGGCTTTATTAGCATTAAATAGCCAGGTTCCCAGCTGACAAGGGAAAAAGATATCCCTCCACTTTCTCTGAACTTCTTGCATTCTTAACATTCCTTCCATAAATCATTTAATACCTGCCTATTCATAGGAAAATGTATTGCCGAGGTTAAACAGTGGTTTTTCTCCTTCCACTCTCATTGGAGAGAAACATAATAAATTATGCCTGATTTGCATTCAAGTTTGCATACACAAAACTCTTGTCATGAACTAGCAAACAATAAACTGCTCATGTCAGAACACATTGTTCAAACAACAGCATCAAATAGCTGCTGAGCTGTATTATTACCCTGCTCAGTGCTGTGCTACTGAGACTTCTCCACACAAATCTACAGCTCTGCAAAGGCAATAGAAACGATAAACTGAGCAGCTTTGTGTTTGTCATCGTGCTGCAGTCCAAATAACCTCCACTGCTTTGTGGGACATCCTGACTCCAGGGAAGTTCTGAGGCCCTGATGAACCCATATGCAGAATGTATTAATAATTTTCCCTGATGACAGAAGTCGATTTTCCATGTGCTGGCTGGAAGCTTCCATCACTCAGGTACTGGGCAATGCACAATAAATTTCCCTGTGTCTTGTTGCCTTGCGAGTATCAGCATTACACTATGGGCAGGTTGCTGCTGCAGCTGGGGACTCTGCAGGGGTGAAGGGTGTTACTAATCCAGCTGTCACAGGTCACCTACACACAAATTCAGACTCTGAGAAAAGCTCTCCTGATGTGTTGTGGAGTTACAGCAGAGCTTCTAACAGCTCCTCATGCAGAGTTTGATGCTAACCCCTGTTACTGCCCGCCTACCTTAACTGCCTTCTGGAATCTGCCAGAGGAGCAGAAACAAGGGGAAATAATTAGTGGAACTCAGCCCTGGTAATGGGGAGGCAGCAGGACAGATCTGCAGCTGCAAAGGGTTGAATGGGAGGAGTTGGAGCAGTTCAGGACAGTTGCAGAATCAAAGTATGCCTAACATGAAGGGTACTGCTGGCTGTCACAGAGTGGAAGCACGTTTTAGTAGCACTGGAATGGCTACTTTTAGAATTGCCTCAACTTGGCACATTCCTTCTTGTAGAGCTCATGTGCTGCACAAAGGTAAAACCACTTTGTGCAAAGACATTAGCAGAGGAACGCTTTTAGGATTTAAAAAGAATCAAAACCATTGCTGAGGTAAAGCACAATTTCTATTGCAATTTAGCCAACACAAAGCATGTAAAAATTCATTTTGAAGAGGTATTCTTAAAATGAATTTGCACAGAGTATCAGAAGGCAGGATACTGGGCAAGGGCACCTAGGAAGGGTTGTTTTGGTAGATCGCAGTCCTTACCCCCTTAGAATTACACTTGCAACGTAAATAAGAAAAATTAAAGTGTCTTTCTGTCCAGGGCATGACAGCCCTGCATGTTTCTAGCCCATGGCAAGCACCAGCTGAGGCATTTAACAGCAATACCTCCAGGACCACAGCCACACAATCTTGCAGCTGTCAGCACTTGAAGCAGGGAAAGCTACAGGTTCCAACTATACAGCCGGCTTTTGGTGCACAGCTCTCAGATCCAGAGGTGTAGTACTTAAGGAAAAAATCACACAGGTCCAGGGCAGCTCTTTCTAGAATCTTTAAGAAAGAGTTGTAAGGATTGCTGCAAAGTGCTATAAACTGGAAGCATTAGGAATTGGCAAATCTACTGGGAAGAAGTTTGTTATTTTCCTCCTTTGGGAATGCTTTCACATGAAGCAACAAAGCAACTATTGACGCTACCAAACAGCGAAGAGATTCATAATGTATCCCCTCATGAGAGAAAGTTAGCACACTGTAATTCAGAGGGAATCTGGCAAAGTTCCACCTGCTATTTAATGGAGAAGTAAATGTTGTGAGGCCTGAAATGTGATTTTCCTATACAGGGGATACTGTACCACACCTCTTGGTGTCATCTTTGAACCAGTTGTAACATTTAAGCTCTCACCAGTTTATCATCTGGAAGCTCAGGCCTTCAGAATCTTGCAGTTAAACCCAAATCTTTAAGCCTTGTAGCTTAAATGTCTTGGATTGTAGATGAGGCTCCAACAGGACTGCTGGAGCACAAAGGACCTCGGCTGAACAGAACCCATTATTGCAGGACTCCTGGCTTGCAGCTGATCCCATGACGAGGTGGAACAACCCTGGCAGTGGTACAAGGGACATCTGTGTGCCCAGACCTCTGCTGTGAGCCCCAAATCTCTCCTCTCCCTGGCACTAGAGCCAGGACTGAAGAGTCGCAGACTCCAGGGCTGCAGAGCCAGGGCACAGTTTGGGAAAACTGTGGAGTAAGAACCCAGGGAAGGTGTTTGTAGTGGGACCAGTGACAGCGAAGCTGCCCCGGGGATTCTGCAGCAATATACCTCAGTCTTACGTAGGAACCTGTTACTCATTAATCATTAGCCAAGACACACTCTGCCAGTGAAACCTTGCAATATTTGCTGTTTTGCTGTGATAGAGAAGGAAAGCAAGCAGTAACCTACTCTGGCACTTCAGGGCTGGATGTGTTTGTGGGGAGATAGGAGCAGCCTGTAAGGATTAACATTTAAACCAGGAACAAATAATTGCAGAGTCATGAAACATGGTGGTATGTGAAGACAGATGTATCTCAATACAAAACGCACTCTAAGAATGAAATAATCAATCAAGAATCTTAGCAGAGAAAACTATTTAGAGTTCTTGGAGCCCAGATTCTCTTTTTGAGCAGTTTAGTAAATATGTTTATTAATGACACTATAGTTCTATAAATATCAGCGATATTTTAAATATATTTTAATTATGAGTCCAACATTAGTGGCTTTTAAAATAGCATACTTAAAAACAAACAAACAAACAAAATAATAAGCAAAAAAAAAAAAAAATCCCTAAAGCCCAGATGCTTTTCCATCCAAACCCCTTACACCAGTCATATTGGCAAAATACAGGAAGGGGAACACTGCTTTTGACAGAGCAGTGCTGCTGCTCATACAAGAACAGATGCTGTTTCCCTGCACCTGCTTCACTGATGTGCAGGAGCTCCAGGAATGCATTGACATGGCTGGTTACCAAAACCAGTTCTCTCTGAAAACCACAAAAATACAGATGAAGATTTGTTTCATTACAAAATAGTTCTGTTTGGAAGAGAAATAGGATTACAATCATCTTTCCGCTCCTCCTTGAAGTGCAGCTCCACCAGCTGAGCTGACATGCCAAGCCAACTCAGTGGCTGCAGGGGGACCAATTCCTTGGTGTTCAGGGAAGCCACTGCAGAACAAACCTTTCTCTGTGAACTGGAATTCTGGCAGCACTTCCTCAGCCAAGAGTGGTATTGGGTTGACAGCATCTGGGAAGCAATGAGGCAAAAGTTGTTTTTATGCACACCTATATGGAGTTCCTGTTCTTATTTGGGACTGGACACTAGGAGAGTCAAACAAAGTGCTGAGGGATAAAGGAGTTGCTTTTCACTCTCTGCTGTCACTTAGTAATGTCATTCTTCTTACTTTATTTTCCACCTTTTCCCCCCCACACTTTTGGTCTCTAACTTCATAATGGAACATTTTCCATCACAGCACTAAAGAAAACAGCTCCTCTGAGTTTGTGGACCATATATTTTACAGGAATTGTATTTCTGGGCAATTTGTGGCATGTCTGCTGAATCCAAGACATAAACACAGCAGTGAAGACATTTCTCAGTTTTAACATGAGCAGATCTCTGTGTAATATGCTGCCGCTGCAGAGTTGCAGGGCATATTGCAGCCCACCCAGCAGGCTGAGATTCTGCAAGGGTTGGAAGATTCTGAGGGCAGGAGTTACAGCTCAGCCTCAGCATGTGTCTGACTTGAGAGAAACTTACAGTGATGGCACAAGGACATCACCGGAAGGGCATCTTCTCTTTTTATTGAAGAAAGGCGTTAGTAGTGTTCGTGTTAGGCTTCAGCTCCCAAGTGGCAATTTATTATAGTGGACTTATAACTAGGAAAAGTCAGAGCAACTTCGATAGTGAAAAGCTTGAAGCATAGAAGAAATTAAATAATAAATAAGAATGCAGGAAACTTGCAGTTATATTGGCTAATTGACATGTGAAAACAGTCTGCTTTCTGAAATTTGAGATGTTGGGCACCACTTCACTCCAGCAGGGAAACTCCAAGGGTGATTTTTATTCACTGATAGTATTTTGCGTAATAGCAGCCAATTATATTTGCCAGGCATGCAAATGCTGATGGCCTGGACATGTCATCTCAGCATCTGACCTTCTGCTACCATGACCCTGCCCCTCCTCATGTCAAACTGGTAAGGAGACTTTTAAAGGCTTACGTAGTGCGGTACAAACAAACACAAGTACACACTCTTCTATATAAATGCTTTATTAAAAATATTTCTGGAGTTATCTATTTTGAGATGTTACTCTACATAAATGTGGAAGTCAAGTCTTGTTTTTAAAAAAGATCTGTATTTTGAAATGTTTGTTGCTACAGTAAAGTGTAGGAAAAATAAGAATTATTTTTAATATTTACACAAGGATAAACAGCATGGACTTTTAGAAAATGAAAAAAAAAAAAAATACAGTACAAAGACTTTTTACAATATCTGCAGCTGATACTCTGAAAGATCCAGCCTTTGGTACTGAAATTCAGAGATAGTTAAACTTCTTACCTCCCTTTTCTTCTTCCTTTACCTCCCACCCCAGTATTCAAACCCTTTACTCAGTAGAAATTATTTATGTAGAATGTTAAGATATAACAAATGTGTTTTCTTCTTAGAAAAAACATATCTTAAATATATACATGTCGGAACAGATCCTGTTTCCCTTATGTGACTAGATTTACATGTGTAAGGAATAAAATTGACCCTGTAATTAGAACTGAAAACACAAAGATCCAACAGCAAAAGACAATTCCAGTGTGTTTTTTATGTTTCCCTTCAGCTTCAAAATTCCTGTTGTGTCCATGATGATGTCAGTTTGCTGCACAGCCACATTCCCCCTGGGACTGGAAGGGGATCAAGCTTTAGACAAGGTCTGCGCTGGCATGAGAGAAAGCCAGAGACAGCACTCACCATTCAAGTGTATACTCACTATACAATGGTTTTGATTATGGATTCTGCAGTGCTCAGGAGAGCTTTGGCCAAATAAGGACTTGCTGAGCATTTAGTACAGGCAGCCTACACCTGAAGACAGGATATTTAAAAGTAACACCACTCTTCTGGTATCACTTTAAAAAGCACAGCAAGGTTAAATGCCATGCCACAAAGAGCCTCCTGCCTAAGGCAAACTGTAACTTCTCAAGGACTTCTGTAGAGGACCTGGTTGGCAGCAGTACAAGCAGTGTCTGAGGAGAACTTTTCACTATTCTTCCTCTTGTGCTCCCTGTTCTTTCACGTGCAGTTGCCAAATGTGAAGTGTTTGTGATTTAAGTATAATGGGTAACAAGTGGGTGGCTGTCAGGAGGAGGATGCAGTGTGGCCCTAGAGACAAGAGGCTAATGCTAATCACCTGCCCATGGATCATTTCCTCTCATAAATAACTATCCTCTAGTGTCCTAGAATCCTTCATTTAAACCTCTGTCCCTTCCCTGGAGTACAGGGTGTTGTTTGTGCTGAGGCTGCTGTAAAAATGGGTGTTAAACTGGTTGAGCACCGAGTTACTGTGGCCAAGGTGACCGGAAGGCACGGAATTGGACCAGTCTCCCACACCATGGCTGGGGATACTGGAGAGTGGGGAATAGGAGTTGAAGCCTACCATGTTCTGCCCCATTTTGTCAATGGGTTCAGAGCTGAGTCCCACGGGCCCGGAGCGGCTCCCCGAGTTGGAGCCATGGACGTAGGCGGTCATGCTGGAGAGGAAGTTACTGAGGCACGGGCTGCTGGAAGAGGGAGGAGGAGACCCTTTCTCAGGTGAATTGTCAGTCCCAGACGATGAGTTTTCCAAGATATCTTGATGCTCTGCAGCTTTGGGGCTGCCAGTCAGGGTACCGTCCTCGGATTTCTCAGATCCAAGACTAGCAGCGCTGGCCTCAATGTCAGACTTTCTCTTTCGCTTCCTGCGGAAGTTTCCATTGTCAAACATCTTTTCACAGTTTGGGTCCAGAGTCCAGTAATTCCCTTTTCCTGTCAAAGGAAAAAAACCCACACTTTTAGTTTAAAAATATACACACAAACAAAAAAAAAGCAGTCATTTTTAGGGCTTTACAGTGTTTCTCTCATTTCACAGAAATGGAACAATTGCATGAGCATACACATGTATTTTTAGTCACTCAAAAGTACAAGTCTGTTGAACTCAGAAAAAACTTTATAGTTCTGGGTTCTACCCTTTAGCCCTGAATCTTCACACCGGCAAAAACTACAAGTGAAGTCACTGGGAGGGCTTTTTGTTTTGTTTTCTTGGTAAGGGAAGGAGGCTTTTCAGTATACAGCTGGTCTTCTGAATTTATGGCAGAAATTAATCAAATCCCACACTGGGCTGCTCATCCAGATTCAGTGGGGTAGCATAGGTTTCTAACAACATTGAACTAGACTTCTGGCCCTCTGCTTCAGAATAATTTAAATGAGTTTTTAATGTTCTTGACTGTTCTTAACAGCTATTGATAGGAAACCACGAATAAAGGAATATCTGACAGCCTACCAGGCAAGGGGTTGGTAATGACAGGGGTGTCATTCCAAGCAAAACACTAATTGAAACAAACAAAATAAAAGCAGCCTGCTCTCCTCTTGAGAATTAATGCTGACTCCCTAAGCCATTGGATTTCTTTGACAAATCCCCTTGAATTCCCAGTTAAGTTTGACACAAGTGATGCATTAGACCAAAGGGTCTTGAGTGTGCCTTGCCCAGTTAAATGTTCCTGTTCATGCTGAGTCTCATGCTTAGCTCATTGATCCATCCTCAGAAAGGCATTGATCCATCCCCAGGGCAGGACAGAATTCCCTTCCCTCCAGAGATCTCACAGCAACACTCAGCTCACACCACAGCTGTGCACAGCTGCTTTCTAGTTCAGCCTTTTGAAAACAAAGTGCTACTGTCTCTACGACCTGTATCTGGGCTACTGTGTCTCTTTACAGTCCTCTAGGTATTTTAAAATCCATCAAGTTTAATTAGAGCTGGGGGAAAAGGGGGAGAGGGTGTTATACCTGGATCATCTTCATCTCGAGGCACCTTCTTGAAGCAGTCGTTGAGAGACAAGTTGTGCCGTATGGAATTCTGCCAGCCAGCCTTGCTTTTGTTGTAGAACGGGAAGTTGTCAGCCACGTACTGGTAGATCTGGCTCAGAGTCAGCCTCTTGTCGGGTGCCCCATGGATGGCCATGGCAATGAGGGCAGAGTAGGAGTAAGGCGGTCTCACCAACTTCATGAGCTCCTCTTGGGACGGGAGGGGAAGCCAGCCAAGGTCAGTTCCTCCCAAGCTGTGCATGTTGGGCAGGAGCTGCCTCTGCATCCCGTACGACTGCGGTATGAAGGGGCTGGTGTTGGATCCCGGCAGATACGGCGGCGGGGTCATGGAAGGTCCATTTAGCCAGAGGTAAGGATTGGGAGTGCCGTTGTAATCCGTCGTCTCAAAGGTGCTCGGTCGCTGGGGACTCGGGATATTCTGTGGATGGAAGAAGTTCTCGTAGTAGATATTCATCTCCGGAGGTTCTTGGCCGATATTTGGGAACTGTGGGCTGCAGCGTGGAGGGGAGTGCGTTTGTGGGTCAAAGAAGCTCATGCTCTAACCCAGGTGGCTGGTGAGTTGTGACACACCTGTGCTAGTGCTCCTTTGCCGGGACAGGTGCATCACCTGCGCCCTTCCCTAGGTACTTATGCACCTGTAAATGTTTCAGCCTGTGCTGCAGGCTCCACCCCGCAGCTCTGAGTGGCTGCAGATGAGGACGATATCCTTTTTGGAATGCTGGCAGTCCCAGTCAGTCACTGATGTCACATCAACCAAATGTGACAGTTACAACTCTTTATCTTCTTAAATGAATGAAGGAATTTTCCACTAATGTGATGCACGTGAAGAAAGCCTAGGACTTCTTGAAGTTAAAACTCAGAGAACCTCCTCTTTCTACCTTTCACAGTGAAGCTTTAGCATATCCTATTTTTTTCTCATTAAAGCAAAGCCATTTTGTGCTGCTGCTAGTAACACTTCAGAATGCAAAATCCATTGTCACTAGTCAATGAAACAGTAGAGATATATACTTAAAAAGAAAAGAAAAAAGAAAAGAAAAAAGAAAAAAAGAAGAGAAAAGGTCAGACCTTTTCCTTTTGTGACTTTAATTGCAGACTTGCTTGTACTTCCCCCTAGGCAATCTCAGCACTACAGGCAAATTCTGTGCCTGGTTACTCACGTGAGTAATCTTACTGATATAAATGGAATTAACTCCCTAAAGTAAGGATTAATCTTGTGAGGAAAAAATATCAAGCTTAATAATCAAACCTTTCTTTAGAGCTTAAATTGGTGACCTGAGATGGGAAATCATTATGTGCTGCTTCCTCTTTATTGCAGGATTGGTGCAGAGAGCTCATAAAACCTCTCAGCACAACTTCCAAACAGGAAAGCAGCGACAGTGTTGGGCACAGCTCTTTTTAGCCAAGTTCCAATAACTTCACCTGTATCTATACAGACAAGAGCTGATTCCTTAAAATGAAGTAACAAGGAAAAACCTCTAGCCCTTTTATGATTTGGACAAATCCTTAGTGCTTTGCATGTCACCCTGCACATTTGAAGGAGGAAGGAGCAGAGCTGCAATTCTCACCACCCCTGTCTCAGGATGACACTGCATGAACACCTGCACCGGAGTTAGAGCAGAGCTGCAGCTCCCTTCACAGTGAATTTTTTTTTTTTTTTTGGTGATTAAGGCACACACATCATTTAAAACTTGCCTCAGCCTTAATACCCATGCAATTAAAGAAGGTCATGGTATGACAGAGCCTTCCAGGTAGCTCTAGTCCTATAATTTCTGCAGAAACGCCTGTTTGGACCCATAGATTTGAATTCCTGGCTGTACCAAAGGCCTTTTGCTTTGTCACCCATTCATCTTAATCTTTTGTGCTGTAGCACGATCAAGACTCCCCACTCCCTAAGAATTAGTGATTCACTAATGTCATGTCCATATTGTTCCTTTGAAAGGTATGAAAAAAAATTCCACTGGAAATACTGCTGAAATACTGAGCACAGAATGACAAAGCAAGCCAATTTAGCCACTCAGAAATGCAGCTCTACAGCTGTTACTTTAAAAATCCAGGCTTTCACTGCACAGAAAATCATTTGTGCCACAACAAACAAGCTGCTACTTTAATTTGAATGGCTGAGAGCTCAGACTATGTAAATGCTAAATAACCTGTGCAGAGACACATGTTAAACAGACAGCAGTTAAGTGGTGGGACTGGCTTAGTTTCTAAGTGACAACTGCTGTGCAAAAGGTGGCTTGGACAAAAAAAAAAAAAAAAAGAAAGAAAAAAGATTTATTTTTCAGGAGCTCATAATGTGAGTGCCTCCCTCCTCAAGGGACTAATTTGCAATAATCTTTTTCACCATAAGACTCTGAGTTACAAACATGCAAATGCTGTTTGAGCAACATCCCCTGTAGCTTCCTAGTTAACTTTCTCACATATTGATATATTTTAAAATTATATGTGTATTCCTGAAAATGTTGGTACAAATATTGCTAATAACCCCCCTTCATTTACAGAAGAATCAATAGAATAAAACATTTAAGAAACAAACACTCAGGAGTAAAAACACATTTACAATTAACTAAAAAGAATATAGTGAGAAAAGTAAACATAATACATTTTTTACCCGCTCAACAAATTAGATTTTTGCCAAAAAACCTCTTTAAAACAAGAAAAACTTGTAAATTTATTCCAAAAAGTAAAAATTCAACTAACTGCATCACGGACTTTGATGAGTGACATCTAAACACTTATTCCCTGAGGTGCGCTGCACACACAGTTACAATAAAAATACACTCAAGTGGGTGTTGAGTGAACACAGGCTTTGAGAAAAGCCCAGGCTTTACAAAGGGAAAGAGCATTCCTGCTGCAGCCAGAGACTGGGGAAGGCTGTGAATTCTCCTGTGCCATGACTCCTGGTGAGGTTCTGTGCAGTCACTGAGCAGGGTGAGGCTGAGCTGTGCTGTGCCACTGCCAGGGGATGCCCAGCCCTGAGCAAAGTGTCCCACAGCAAGGCAGGGCTGGGCTCAGGGTGGCGAGTGCTGCTCTTACAGCAGGGAGGTGCAGACACATCTCTGGGCTGCTGCCCACGGAGCTGTGAAAAGGAGGGCAAAGTCTGATCCCTCCCTGGCATGGCTGCGCTGGCACAGCTTCCAGCACAGACACCATCCCATCAGCAGCGTTTCTCTTCAGCTGGCTGAGCCTGATTTACTCAGATCAGAGTATAAACAGTGCCAGGAAAAGGTGCTTTGTCAGTACTCTGGGCACACCTTGCTGCTGCAGGGTCACTGCAGCACACGCTCCTGCGCAGCTCTTCTGCTGCAGATGCTCCGTTGCAGGCCAGGAGGCAGCAAGGAGAGAACCGACCCTGTTCAAGCTGTGCTGGCTGAATCAGAAGTGGAGGGAATTGAGTCTAACCAGGAATATTGTCCTGGGGTCTTCACCACTGAGAGTCTTCCTGTTGACAGGGCTGAAAGAAGATAGCAATCCCAGAACTGGAGAAAAGAGAAGGAAAACCAGTGAGGCTTCCCTATAAAGAGGCTGGAAAGAAGTGGCACGCTGACCAAGCTATGCTAACAGATCTTGTTTTAACAGATCTGCTGAGAAACTGGAGGCTGCTGCTGGAGTAAGCTCAATGATCATTATTTCCAAATGCATTGGGTCAGTAAGGTCTGACTAGGCAGGATGCATCGTATTTTTAACGTGTCTTTTTACTGCAGTCCAGCACTGCAGGGCCCTGAGTGCATGTCTCTACCAGCTGGAAGCCTGGTCAACCACAGATCGTTGTCAAACCAAAGACTGTTGACAGCTCTTGTGCTGTACAAATACTTGCTGCTCTCAAATTCTTGAGTGAAGCTCCAAAATCTGCAGGGTTGAGGCTGAGCCCTGGTAGAACCATTGTTTTCCACAGCTTTTTTAGGTCAGCTCCCACGTATCCCTCTAATCCAGCCAGCAGTAATATTTTATCATACTGACTACCATTCTATAAAAGAAAAGATAATATCTGAAATCTTGGGTTAAGAAAGTTTCAGGTTAATTTAATTTAAACTCAGATTCTTCAGCATTTTCACTTATACTCCACAGTAACCTACACATCCATTGTTTCTGAAATGCAGTGACTTGGGAAGGGTGTGCACACACCAGCACTTTGTTCATAGAAACGATTCCCGTGGTCACAAAGAAGAGGAAAAATTTGTTTTTAAAAGAAAAGAGTTCATTTGTAAGTCAATATACCAATCAACCCACCTTGTTTCAAGCAATTCACACCCTGAATTCACAAACAGGTCAGTATTCATCAATAAGACATTTTCACACAGTGAAAAATTATGTTCTCTGTTGTCCAGTAGATTACTTTTAGAAGTCTTCATGTCTTATTCCACTAATCATCTGCCCAGTATATCCACAAAATAAAGCACACCATGAGAAGAAACAGGCTGCAGCAGGCAAAGCAATGTCATCTCAAGGACATTACAAAAGCATAAGAAATGTATGATCCAGGACTGCAAAACAAGGGAACTGAGCTTTATTTCTAGAAAGGCAGGTTGAACATTAAATTAATGGAAAAGGCAATATCATTTGGATCTGTGCCACAAGTGCTGCAATGCTAGAATGCTCTTAGACTTCTCAAGCCTTCCAGAACCAAATCACTGTGGATTTTTGAAGCAACTTTATAACTGGGTTTTTAGAAGGCTGTGAAACCATGTGAGGGCTTGTAGCTGCTCTCAGACCAGGAGAATGATGATAACGAAAGTGGTCATAACTCCTACATCCAAAAAGGCCTTCTTCCATCTCCTAACATATAATAAACATGGTAGAGGGGATTAGGTGTTCCCTGACTCGTGTATCAGTTGTGACAGACCACAGGCAGGCAAGGAATCCTGACACAGACCTGGTCACATCTGCCACAGAGGGGCAGAACCAGTCTGTGACAAACCCTTCTCATGGTAGAATCCACGGTGTCCCTCCCTGTTATAGGAAATTAATATAGATACAGACCTTTCAGTCAATCATGTTTTGACAGTTTCATTGCTGCTGCAGCTCCTGAGCAGCCAGCAGGGCTCCCTCTTTCAGATCATCTGCTTATTCTTCTGCTCTCACCACTAAATTTGTGTTTATACCAGAAATTCATGGTGCTAAAAGTAAATGAGGTCTTGTATGAACATCAACATGGGTACAAAAGAAATTAATCTGTACACACTTTCAAAACCCTTCAAAGTTTAAATTCTTGTGCAGGTCAATGAAATGACATTATTCAATGATTTATAGAAAGAAAAAGCAGCAACATGCTACTGCTTTAGTTTCAGTCACATTTCAACATCAAGATATTTGCTGGTGTGGATACATCAGCTCCTCCCTCTCCACTATTCAAGTGGGGATTTCACTGACAAGACATTTTAGAACCACAGAATTTTTCAGAGAACATAACTTCCTTTCTTTAAGGAAAAAAAGATTTTTTTTTTTTTTTTCATTGTTCTGCGCCCTTTAGTACTTGCACGACACAAACGCGTGGGGAAAATTAATTCGAAACTACAGCTGGAAAGCGAATCGGTGCAGGCAGAGGGAACTTCTCTGCGGACACACCCAGCCACAAATAAACTTGAGGTTGTTTTATTGCAGCCGGGGTTTGAGTGCAGTAAACGGAGATAATCGAACCTGCGAACAGGGTGATTTAGGGCGCTGTTAATGCCGGCACTTCCAGGAGCTGCGCTGCGCGTCCCCGTGCCCGAGCAGGGCGAGCCGCGACACGGGCGGACTATCGCGACATCCTATCGCCCCCCGGCGACACTGCCCGGGATCCTCCTGTCCGGCTGCGACTGCCCAGGATCGCCCGGAGCTGCAAAAAGAACCCATTCTAGGTGTAAACGTTTTAAACTTTCTTCCTATTAGGATCCTTCATTTCCTTTGGAATTCAGTGTGGAAATTCTGGTAGATTTAGAGATGTCTTTGCTGTAGATTAGTTTCCTGATTTGCAATATTCCTCTTTTCCCATCTTGTGAGATTAGTCCAAATGCAGTTGTAAAAGAAGACTCTGAATTCAGGGACAGTGTAGTCACTAGTGCTACCGTGCGTGTCAAAGCAACTGAAGTAAGGTTTTGCATTCCTCATTATTTGTAGAATCCAGGTATCCAATCATACTTTAGTGTACAGTAAAGTACCATACAAAATACAAGGTTAAAAGGTCTCCCTCTAGAGCTACTTTATCCAGGGCTGTTTTCATTTATCTAAAAACATAAATAAACATTCCGCAGAGAGTCTTCCCTCAAAGTATCTGTCGAACGTGGAGAGCTGTTTAGACCTTTTCTAGTTACAACAGTACAAGATTCCTGCTACCTCACCTGCATAAGTCTGTTTCGGCTGCTGGCCTGCCAGGGCATAGATCCCTTAAATGACTGTTTTCTGCTCCCCATCACCTGTCCTGTGCCTTTTGAATCAGTCACCATTTAAACCCATGGTGACACCATCAGCGGCCACCTGCCATGAGCTGAACTAACCCAAGCATTGGCCAGTCTATCAAGGGTTAACTGTGAATGAGAGATCAGCCATGCCTGTCACATGGAGCCGGTGCTAAATGCAGGTTGAATACCCACACACGGAATGGGGCATCTGGAGCTGCAGGATGCATTAATACACATGAAAAAGTCATTATCACAGCCACTGCGTTTGTTCCGGCTCAGACACTCACAGCGCCTCTCTCATCACAGGGTCAGCCGCAGCAAACGCCCTCGCGGCGCACGGAAGCTGTCAGCTATCCTGGAAGACAAAAAACTGCATCGAAAAAGGATAATTCTTCGCAAAACCCGATCAGATCAATCCGTCCTCGCTTCAAAGCCGTGATTAAATTTATCTAACATTTAAAAGTTTATGAAATCCGTGGCCTACCCAAGGTTTGTTTGCGGAGCAATTCTTCATTTACAGTGTTAATCTTTAGCGCACGCTGCATCATGAGAGCAAATCAGAACAGAAAATTACACAGTCAATAAAGAACAAGTCCTCTCCTCACCCCGGAGCAGTAAACGCTGCCAATGCTGAAATCCTTACAGCTGAGGGCAGCCCCTGGAGTGTTGCTCAATGTTCCCCTCTCAGAAGGACCTTGAATGCCTAGGAGCAAGCAGGAACTGAGTTCTGGCAGGGAAATAGAAGTTCTGTGCAGTGACTTCTCCAAGGCACTCAGGATAGATGGCTGCAAGCTTTTTTTTTATGGAGGCTTCCATAGTCCTAAAAAAATAAAGAGATGCATCTAAAAAGATGGCCATCTCTTCATCTGAAAAATAATGAGGGAAAGAATCCTTAAACTGTTTAGTTTTCTTCCCTCCTCAGAAACAGTTAAAAAAAAAAAAGGGTGCTGCAAAACGCAAGTTGGCTTTAAATTAGCTGATTTCTCTTGATTTCTAAATGAGAAAAACGCTGTGTTTGGTTAAGTTATTCCTTTTATCTTCCTCCCCTCTGGAGAATTGACCTGTGCTTTTGTTTTAAACAGAATGCCCTAATTCTGGATGATTCCCATTGACGTTGGCATATATGGAACCAGTCTCTGGGATAAATGCTCCATCATTTGAATAGTTTTGAATTTGAATAGCTAGAATGAAAAAAAGGATCCTCTGGTATTTTTATGATACTTAAACTAAAATCCTTGAGAACAGAGGAAGTGAGCAAGAGAATTAGGTGGTTGGGTGCCTTTCAACAGAACTCCCCGATCTCGGCTGACTTAAACAGAAACCAGATTTAATAAAAAATAAAACCGCTTTCCTATTTTAAAAACTTATTTAACACCTCTTCTTTCTAGAAGTGCCCTCATCCCATGATCAGGGTGGAACAAATGGAAGCAGAGACCCAATGATGTCTCGTGTGGCAAAGGACTCCTCACAGATTGACAGTGGCACCAGTATCCCCACTGGGGACTGGATCTTTAAGGTCTTTTCCAACCCAAACCGTTCCATGGCTCTACTCCCCCACAATTTCTGCTGTCTGATAAAGAAGGTTACAGGCTGTGTGTGATAGAGATAAAAGTTCAATGTCAAGCGGGTACACCGGTCTATCACACATTCAAGTTCCAGAACAATGTGTTCCTAAGGTCTGTAAAATCTTTAATAAAACTCTCCTTCCTCCTCAGAAACTTGATCCTTATTGACTTAGACTCTGACCATTTTCCTATAGCTCACACCAGCTAATTTTTAGTGAGACTTTAAGGGCATTAATTTTCCCCCAGAATGAGTATTTAAGTCATAATTTCATAAATAAGAACTTGGTATGACTTCATGGCACAGACAAGGGCAGGATGCGTACCCAAGTGAGGTGAGGATACTCCTGAGTACCCTGACGTGGGTAAAAGCCAACACTGGCTGTGCAGACCTTGTGCTGCACTGACACAGCGGCTCCTGGGGCTGGACCAGCACCTCTAACATGGTGTTACCCTCCACAGAAACACGCAGGTCCCTGTGTCTGGCTAAAAATGGGATTTCTGCCTAAACTGAACTCCAGCGTGCAGCTTAAGTGCTTCTCAGGTCACTGCAGTGTAACAGCTCAGTGCAGGTCAGCTCATCAAATCCCAGCTGCACGTGCAGCTCTCCTGCCCCTGCAAACAGCTCATTAATTACAGATCACACATCATCATCTCAGTGCCAGGTGACAGCAAACCAGACTGGCACCAGCCAGACACTGGAAATGTCAGAGAGAAGGGAAATAACTGGGACAGAAGAGCTCTCTGGGTGCCTGTGCTCCTGACCTGCACAGGGAGAGCTGAAGCTGCTCCTGCTGCACGAATTCTCTCAGCAGCAGCCAAAGCCTGACCCTGTCCTGGAGGAAATTTCTGCCCTCTGTGCTTCACCTCAGAGAATGTCAAATACAGGTTCTGCCCCCACCTCTGCATACATGAACTGAGGGCCTGGTGAGCTCATGGCAGAAATCAGTGCTGATTCACATTTTTAAACAGATGTTCATCGTCCCAGGGCATCAATTGTCCTTCATGCTGTGCTGTTTGTTTGGACTAAATGTCAGCATCCATAGTTCCTGGAAACTTGTGAAAGGCTGGAGCTTGTTGTCCAAACACCCTTAAAATTCCACTTCTTTGAATGCCCCATTCTTGGCAGTTATTTTTTCTTAGTCAATTTTGCTTTTCTGCTCAGAGTTGATTGACATGATTTCAGGCTTGGAACTTGGGCTGGCAAGAGGAGGACAATCTGTGGTGCGGGACAACTAATAAAATTATCACTGATATTTAGTAAACTAAATGTGAATCCAAACACTTCACCAAAAACTGTACTAAAACCTGAGCAAAACACAAGCACAAATCTTGAACCACTGGCTTTACACCCAACACCAAACTTCCTTTGGACATTGTGCTCCTGCCTTCCTGGTATTTGTTTCTGGGCACCTCCTTCACTTCCATTCTTGCTACTTCTTTATTTTGAGTCATAGTATTTCAATAACAATTTATAATAACGGCTAGAGGTAAAACTATTTTCTACTTACCCGAAAGCATCTCTGTAAGATACAATAAATAACAGGCAACTTTTAACAGGTATTTTTACAAAGAATAAACCATTCCTAAATCATCCTTTTCTTACTTATTTCCAGTAGAACCAAACTTTTTCTCTTAAAATATTTGTTTATTTTGTGCTATATTCAGGGTACCTGCAGATCATATTGAAGGACAGCTTTGATACCCTCCCTCCTCTTCCTCCAGGTTAGCAAGATGTTAAACGTGCAACCTTTCAACCTCCCACTTTCTCCCACTCACAGATAACCTTTTCTATTAAACAGAAGACTTTTTCCTAGGAAAACCTTTTTCTTCCTCTGTGCCTCTTGAGAAGCATTATCAAGTTGCTGTGGAAAGCAAACGAAACGAAATGAAACCAAAAGTCAATCAGAATTCATGCCAAACACTGCAGTTAGTGTTAAAACTGGGCCCATTTTGGTTTTTTTTATGGTTATTCTGTTGAAGGTGCAGCATTCACTCCAATGGCAAATACTCCAAACCTCTCACAGAAAACAACCACTAACTACTCCTGTAAAAAACAGCTTCACTCTGACAACTTGCAAAGAGAGTCTAAGTTCATAAAACTCTTTATTCCCACTGTATGTTAAAGTGTTGATAGAAAAACTTAGGTTTAAACAAACTGCAGATATCTTTCCATAGATTGAACTCCACAGCAAGGAATAACTTTAACCTCTTTGTCCTTCCCAAATCTGTAAAAATGGCAACGAGGTCAGGCCCCTCACCCACAACACTGTACATGAACATATTTTATTTACTTAGTATAAACCTCTGTCGGTATCTGAAATATAGAGGGATGAGTGAAGGAAATCAATTATTCACCTTTAGACCCCCCTCTCTCTGGAAAACACACTTTGAGAAGGAGCTGACGGGTTATAAAAACTCCAAGGTGCTGACCTGTAGTGCTGTGGAGCTTCACACCAGTGAGGCATCACCTCCCAGCTCCACCTCACGACGTGGGAGGACACAGAAAATCAATCTAAACCCAGAAAACCTGGGCTCGTAGAATTCTGTTTGCTGTCAGTAAAATCCTATTACCTTTCACACGATGGTACCTGGAGATGTCAGGGAGAAAGGGCAAATAAACCAGATTTGTAGCATTTTATTGAACAGCAGAAAGTGCAGCTTTTGTTCATCGTGCTGCTGGATGTAAGGTCAATTTGTACAGGTGTGAATAAACTTTTGCATGTTCTCCACATAATAGCTGCTGTTCTGAAAACAACTCAAGCAATGGTGTCACAGCCATGGACATCACCCAGGGAAGATTGAGGACACAGAGCAGTGCTGGGAGCAGCAGAGGGATTGAGGACTGGAAATCCAGCCACACAGTAAACTGTCAGTGGCTATTTTGTGCTGAGCCATCTGTTGCCTTGGCTACGCTGCCAGTGAGGGTTTAGGATGTCTGGAGTGTGTCTGTACAAGCTCCAGGAAACCATAACTCTGCTCTTTGGGAAGAACAGACCCTGACTGCGTTACACATGGGAGCTGCAGGTGGCCTTCACACACGTGTCACTTCCCAGGAGCAAGCTTTGTCCCCAGGGAACATCCAGCTCCCTTCGACCTCTGCAGCCGGAGGTTTCTGTTCCAGATCCCGGTGGACACATCCTGCAGTGTTTTCCTCAAATGTTATTCCTGTATCTCTATCACAAGTAACTTATCGGAGCCCAAGGGGGGTGTTGTTCATATTCTCCATCAGTGCCTTTCCTTAGAGTGGATGGTGCTCTAAAATAGAATATTTGTGTGTAGATAAAAATATTTTCAGTTGAGGAGTGGTCTTGTAAAAATTGATCACAGATCTGCTGCTGAAGGTTTGAAATACTGCTCCACAGACTGCTTTCCATCTTCCAGAACTTTGGAAATGCGCTGAAAAAAACACCAAAACAAGATTTTCCTATGTTAAAATTGATTCTGTGCTGGATCCACTAATATGTGTATTCATTACTTGTGCCTTTAAGCTGTAGCTAGAGAAAAAATACATTGACCAAATCCTGCATGTTTTGAATTAATTTCTCTATTCTGCAAAACCTTAACCCTGTATTTAAACCTATCCACATGATTCTAAACATGTTATGAAGCACCTCACAACTGGATTTTTACCTGTAGTTAGTCCTTTTTCTGCCATGTAAGAAAGAACATTCAATCCTCTGTATTTTATATGCTATATAAGTTTAAATATGAGTGGACGAAATAGCACTGAAAAGCTGCTACTCCTGGGCCTGAAACAAGCAAATGTGTGATAAATTGAATGTAAGTGAAATACTACAGACTTCACATTAATAGGCAATTCTTGTTCCTACCAGAAAAATGTGATTATGAGCACATTTAACTGAAGGTTTTCCTAAGCGTTGCTATATGGTCCCTGAAGGCATTATCTTTTTTTTTTTTTTTTTTTTTTTTTAAGGAAACCTGAAAACACTGCAGAAAGTAATGAATACAAATGAAACCTATTACCTAGGAAAAAAGAAAGCAAAAACAACCCCTCGCACTGAAAGATCAGAAAAGTTGGCCTGCAAAATATAACAAAATATTGCAGAATACTTATGCAGTAATTCATATTGGTAGCTACCCACGTCTGCATTAAATGTCTCCCTACCACTACCTTCAAAGTAGGAAACCTTCCCATTCTGTGTCTGAAAAGCTGCTTTGGATTTTATATCTATATCTATATCTATATGTAGGTATGTATGTATATGTATATATATGTATATACACGTGTATATATATGTGTATATATATGTTTTTGTTTTTTCTGCCAAACACTACGTGAAATGAAATCGTTTTAACTTTGTGAAAATTTCGGACATCAGTGAAAGGTCCCTCACTTTAAAGGAAGGCAGCCGGCTTTAAGCAGGAGTGAGGACTCCAGCGGGAGCGGATTTCCACGCTGCACTCAGTATCTGCACCGAGCATCTTCGGCAGGTGCCGCGCTCAGCCCGCTCCCACCCCATGCCATCCCATGCCATCCCATGCCATCCCATCCCGTCCCGTCCCGTCCCGTCCCGTCCCATCCCATCCCATCCCGGCCCGATCCCGCCGGCCATCGCCGCTCTCTCCCTCCCTCGCTCCCTCCCCGCGGTACCGGCTCTCCGCGGGCTGCCCGCGCCCTCTCGCGGGGCGGGAGCCGAGCTGCACACGCAGCTGCAGCCCTGCATCCTTCCAGTCCTCCATCCCTGCATCCTTCCAGTCCTCCATCCCTACATCCCTGCATTTCTTCATCTTTCCATCCCTGCATCCCTGCACCCTCCATCCCTGTAACCCTCCATCCCTCCATTCCCTTCATCCCTGCATCCTTGCATTCCTTCATAATTCCATTCCTTCATCCTTCCAGCCCTGCACCACTGCATCTTTCCATCCCTCCATCCTTCCAGCCCTGCACCCCCACACACCTGCACCCCTCCATCCCTCTACATCTGCACCCCTCCATCCCTCCATCCTTCCAGCCCTGCACCCCTGCATCCCTCCATCCCTCTACACCTGCATGACTCCATCCTTCCAGCCCTCCATCCCAAAATCCCTCTCACTGGAAGTGTGGCCACAGCCAGCTTTGCTTCCACCCTGCTCTCTGACAAAAGCATCAAGGAAGAAAAGCAGAGTTTGTCTTATGAGCCTATGTGCCTCAAAAATACTTAATTTTCATAGCACAGAATTTTTGAGCGTGTAACCCTTCCTTTTTCACCCCACAAACACACAGGACCTACCTTTGTTTTAAATAACTGGTTCACTCTCTTTTTTTTTAAGGTTTTCTTGTCACCATCTGAGGTGGAAGGAAACACTGGCTGGCTCAGCCTGTGTGAGGCAATTGTTTCATCGGGTGCCACAGGGCTGACAGACAGAGTTAATCCTTAGAATGGAAAAAAAATATTGGTTACACAAAACAGAATAAAAAAAGGAGAGTCAGACTGTAAGACAAAGCAGAACTCAAAATTATGAACTACTGCAATGACTAGAAAAAATGGAAACATTTTAAATCTAACTATAAACTTAGAATAAAATATTAAACGATAAGGAAACAATAAACCTCATTACAATGAAATTGAGCAGTGAAAAATAAGAACCAATCTGGCCAAAGAATTAAAAATAGATGGACAGATGACAAAGAAGTGGGCCATGGCAGTCTGTTGTGTTGTGTTAAATATCTGTTACAAGCATCTGGAAAGAGAGGGGCAGCGAGAGGGACAGATGCAATGCAGGCTCAGAAATGGGATGTCCTATGGAACAAGGGGTAAGAGAGACTGACACTGGGCTGTTCTCTCTGTGTGCCCCAGCCTGGAGATGAGCTCCAGCTTCAGTCTTGCTTTTCTGCCTCCTGTGGTGAGGCAATCTATAGGATTCCTCTCTGGTTTCAAAAGCAGAAGTTGAAATCCTGTTATGGGGCAGCCTTTAGGGATATTCATCCCCCAAAGCACACCACGGAGCATTTCCCCGTTTCCCACACTGCCCTTGGCTGTGAGCCCTGGTTTCTGCTCCTCAGACCCTACTGAGCAGGGAAGCTGAATAAACCCTGTCTCTTTCTAGGCAGCAGGAATGCTCACACTGTACTCAAGTGAAATTTGGAGCCGCAGGAGTAACAGTTTCAGAATTTGCATTTTGGTACAAGGTACTGCGGTGTTAACAAGCATTTGGAGCAGTCCAGCCTCACATGCACAGAACACTCTTCAGTTATAACTTTTGTCCCAGTGGATTTCACAAGGGTGGAGAGAGCTGCCAGCCCTGCTTGGAGCAAACCCTCCACTGCTGTTTTCTCAACATCCTAATAAAGTTCAGAACTCTCACCCTAGGGAACGAACCTTACCTGGGATAGTTGGCATAGAACGACTGACAGTGCTCATCTGCTTCAGGACAGAAGTTTTCTGAGGTGCCACCACATGTTCTGAGAGGTTGGTGTCACTCATGAACTCATATTTCCTTGACAGCTGTTAAATAAAAAAGCCCCAGCATTAATGGTGAACTGAGAGTCTGGTTCATGTATCATATTATGTACAATCTAAAACTATGTAATAATTTTGCAGATAATTCATAGTTAGATAAAACCTTTTCATTCTACATAGAAATAAAGAATTCTAAGAAAAGTTACAGAAGTAATCTGTGATCTGAAATCTGAATTTCTGCCCTATTTTTTTTGCAAAATACCATCAGACAACTCTGGGTGTGATCTGCAAAGTGAAATGAAGTTTTGAACACATTTTTCCCTATTTCATTAACATGCCCAGCTCGGCTGCTGCAAAGCCTTGTCACTGCCTTTTTGAAGCAGAAGAAAATCCTCTAACTCAATACACGGTGGGATCCCCAGTTTGGTGTGTGTGTTATCTAATTTCATCAAAAGCAAAAGGTGTTACTTGGTTTTGTATATCAGTGCTTCCCAAAGCATGACTTGTGCTTTCTCTCTCTTTTGCATAAGGACACGCAGTGTAAGACAGTCACAATCATCCGTGAGTTTCTCTGTGCCTCCCCAAACAGTCTTGGCTTTCTACTCCATTCATTTCACCTTTGACGATTCCTTCAAATGTTTTTGATCAGATTATTTATGCTCCCTCCATGTAATTCAACAATCTGTTATTGCCTGGCTTTTTAATTTAGATGGGGCTTGTGTATCCAGAGGACTCAGAGGACTACACACTAAAATAAAATTCTCCTGAGAATTAAACTCTAGAAAAAAGGCCCAGTGTAAGTTCCATAAGTCACTGTAATGATGCAGCCCTCGGGTGATCTATGGAGCGAGAGATGCCAGTGCTTCCAAACTTCGGTCTGGCACCATTTAAGGAGCACTGTTTGCAATCTTGCACTTTGCTAACAGCTGCATGTTCCATAACAAGGTACAAAACGTACAGGGCTCATCACTTTTGAAATAGCCCTGACTGCGAGGAGCTGCCATGAAATGTCAGCACAGTCAATTGCCTCTCCTCAGGAAAGCAGCTTAACCCTCCCCACACAGTGCTCCTCTCTGAGCTAACCAGGCTTCAGAACCCGCAGCCTCGGAGCTCTGCTATCTGTCACCAGAAGCCAGGAGAGATGATCTGATTTTCTCACTGATTTGTGTCCTCCACGGCATCTTGCGTGTTTCATTCACGGCAGGGCAGA
This sequence comes from Hirundo rustica, assembly GCF_015227805.2. Taxonomy (NCBI): domain Eukaryota; kingdom Metazoa; phylum Chordata; class Aves; order Passeriformes; family Hirundinidae; genus Hirundo; species Hirundo rustica. The sequence goes on along the minus strand of NC_053463.1, from coordinate 14,871,968 downwards.
TCATCTCTGCATCCTGCATCCTTCCCTTCATGACAGCTGGGGTTCTCTGGGATGTATTTTTCTTTTTCTAAGGACAGGAGTAATGTCCTCTTTTTCGGGGATTATAAAACACTACTCTAGATCAGTAACATACACATTTCATGTCAGAGATAGAAATATCAGCTGCTGCCTTCTCATCAGCAAACACCACGCTGCTTCTTTTTGGTCTTTTTTTGGACCGTCTCATCTTGACTTCAGGATGAGGATTATTTTGCGGAGCAATCTCCTCTGATTCTGCTTTTCCTTGCTTTGGCAGCACTGCTTCCAGATCAAAGCTGCAGGGGCAAAAGAAAGAAAGTACAAGTTGCTGAGTGATATTTTAAAGCTGCTGGAATTCTGATGTCATTTCCCCATGAAATATAAATGCAGGTCATTCTTTCCTTCTACTTTCTAGGCAGCCTTGCAAACTGCTGGCAAAAAGTATCTGATGTGCTTCAGCAGCTGGCAACTGGAGACACAAATAAGATGCCTTCAGGCGGTGTGACACCATCTTGAAATGTAGCAAAGAACATAAAATATTAAAACGAGTTCAAACCCCTGCTTAAAGATTTGTGCATCAGCTTAAGAACTCCTAAAGTAAACAGAGTAGAGCTCACATGGCAAGTTGACGTGTGGTGATGGTGGTGCTGAAAGCAAGACATGCTGCTGTGGTTGTACAAGAGCCAAAGTGGAACAGAGTACTGGTATCTGTTGGCATGTTTTCCATGCATTCTCCTCTTTATTTCACCATGTTGGACAAGAATGCACATACCCAGAGATTAATCCCCTTTCCACCTTCTCTCTTCCTCTAATTTAAAAATTGGGCTACTTTTCCTTTAAAAAAATACCCCATGAAATTGGTGCTGGCTTTACTCCCTTCTCAACCTTCAGAGGTTGGGGTCTGAACTTAGTTACAACATAAAAACTGATAAATCAAGAAGTGTGGTGACTCTGTTGACCTGTGCTTCCTAGAAACAAATTAGGATCCTAAGTACTAAGAGCAGGTGCACGATGCCATTGCTTCAGTGGTCCTGTCAGAGGTGTCCTGTTGTACTGCAGCACACAAATGATGTTTGTCTGCTCCACCCTTCAGGAGAGGAAGCTGGAGGACAGCAGGAGCAGCCTCAGGAATCTCAGAATAGAACAAGGGGTGTCAGAAGAACCAACCTTTCCACATAAACCACTGGAATTTTTCAAAGTGAACTACTCAAAAAGGGAGATCAGATGTTTAAAAAATAATCAAACACTGCTCAACAAGTTCAGTTTTATATATACCTTGCTTGGGAAGAAGTTCTGTGTGCCTAAGAGATAATTTATAAAGTGGACAAAACAATTTGTGGATGAAAAAGCTATACCCATAATTGTTCTCTCAAATTTAAAAGCCTTTTTGTTTTCCAGTATTGCAATTAAAACACATTAGGCAAAGCATTTTACATTACTACAGGCTTTACTAAAATCTTCCACCTCCTTTTCAAGTTTGTAAAGGCTGTTCCTTTCCTATTCACATTTTACAAAGAAAAGGATACTAATCAAGTTAGAAGCCGTATAAAAAGAAACTTGTAAAAAACCTCAAATTTTGGTAAATTTTTAAAAAGTGATTTCATTTTTAAAATACTTATTTTCTGAGAATGAAATGCCCTTTTTTTTTTTTTTTTTTTTTTTTTTTTTTTTTTTTTTTTTTCCAATGAGAGTTGAACACATTTTGTCTGTTAAGATTGAAACTCTGCAGTTTTCAGCCTGGAGGAAGTGATAACTACAGTTAAAAATAATGTTGGTATAATTTGAAAAGGCTGCTGGTGGTCATCATTCCTTTTTAAAAATCTTTTTTTTTTTCCACCTCATAAAACTGATTAAAAAACAGGACTGAAAAAGGATTTGTACTGTCTTTATAACCAACCTTTCTGAAGCAAGTTTTTTGGGAGTGCTGCAGTCGGAACCGATGGAGCTCATGGAGATGAAGGATAACTGGCGGTAGGATTTCAGCATCGACCTCGGCCGCCCGACCCTCTTGTCATCAAACTCTGGCTACAGGATGAAAAAAGAGAAACACATCCTGTCAAACCACTCTGCATCCTCAATTCGTCCTTCTCACACCACGCCTTGAAGGCTGTGCAGATGTTTAACGCTTGGCATGAAAAAAGTTGTCTGCTCCCGTTAATTACTGTGATTTATCCTGTGTCTGGATGAGTTCTTACTCTTCAGACCTCCCAAACTCAATTCACAAAGTACATTCTCTGTGAAATTTTAAACAGATTGGGTTTTTTAAGTGCTGGTCCCTCGGAGTGCTGGAGGGTTCATGCAAGAGGCAAGATTTCTGATAGCGGATTACAGCCTCTGTTATTGCAATTATTATTGCAATTACATGATTTCAAATAAATTACTGCAATTACAGCCTCTATTATTGCAAAATAAAAACCATATTCAGATAGATATATAGAATGTTCACCATACAGGTGTATAATACAGCACATATCCAAAATTCAAGTAAGGAACTTGCTACTTTTCCCCCTGTAATGGAAGAAACAAATCCTATTATAAAATCACCAATGCTGAAAGCAACAATATAAAATAATTTCCAAAGTAACTGTCATTTAATCACAAAAACCAGGCCAAGTCATTCTTGCTAGCCTGTACAACTCAGATAGAATATTTTATTCGAGAATTGTCTGGAGAATTTGTGTTCGGAAGTTATCCTTCAATTCCCAGATATTTCAGTTTGTTCTCAACTAATATTTATAGTATTATACACATGACAGATTTTACTTCACAACACAGCTGGAAGTGGCTGGCACAGGGAGACATCAATTGCAGATCAAAGCCCTAAACCACTAAGAAAAATTACAAAGAGAACAAACATAAGAACTTGCTTTTACTTCCCCAATAAGTCTTGCAACTTTAAGTCGTAATAAAATACACTCAATCTTCCAGAATGAGGAACATTTGATGTGTCAGAGGATTGGATCAGCTCTTGGATGATACAACTCAGATCCTACAACCTTTAGTTCACAAGAAAATCCATAAGCAAAAAAAATAGCATGTTTTTGTTTAGAACAAGATGTGTATTAAATAAAGAGAATTTAGGGTAGCGGTTAAAAGGAGAATAATACCAATTCTCTGGCTCCATATTGTTTTTCCACTTTAACTTTTAAGTGCATGAAACATTCCTCCATCCGGTCATGGAAAGGACGAAGATTATTAGAAACTCTTCTTTCATGAATTTTAATTCCAGCCCCTAGGAAAGGTATCTTAGGAGAAACAAAAGAAAAAAAAAAAAGGTGAGACTTTTCAAGTGGGTCCAACAACCTCTCTGGCTCTGTTTGAATTATCAGGGAAATCAACTGCAAAACTCTTCCTGTGACTGACGGGTGGATTTGCCCATTGATCTCAGCTTGGAGCAGCAAATACAAGATGGAAAAGGCTCATGAAAAATGGGTTTTCCCAGTAAATTTCCGAAAAACCTTGGCTGCCTCACAGAGGCTATGTTCTCTCTCTTCTATGTATTTTAATGTTATGAGATTTTAGCAAAATACTTTTAACTCCCATTCTACCACTAACCTTTTCTAACTGCTTTACTTCAGCTTTTAATGCTTTTGCATTTATATCTGGGATTTTTGTGAAATCCACTTAGAGTCCACACTTCCTTTTTATGTCCAGACTCAATAAATACTGTGGACATTGGTCCACCCTTTGTGTTGATCATGTTTTATGGAAGTGCAATTGCAATATAGCTTTTATAATCGTGGGATTAAAGCCCATCTGTTACTGACAGATCTGTTTGTCCCCCTTGGAGGGATTTGCAGGGATAGGTAGGAAGTAGCCCTTATTTCCTGTTGCCAGATGACATTGTGGTCAGTCAATCCCACTGAATTCACGGAGTGATTCTGATGGCCAGAAAACAACAGCACACACAGCTGTGGTGGGCAGGGACACAGGAGAAACTGTGAAGGTACCACTCAAAAAACCAAACTGGGATGAGTCATAATGAAACAGGAAGAAACTTCAAGAACATTAAGAAAACAGTACAAACAAGTCCATTAAAGCTATTTGGAAGATTCATTTGACGGCTGAGAGAGGAATAAACAGTACATTTTTGCTGTTTCTCATCTGTGAGAGAGAGAAAGGACCATAGAATCATGGAATAGTCTGGGTTGGAAGTGACCTTTAAAGGTCTTCCAGTCCAACCCCTTGCCACAGACAGGGCCATCTTCAATTCCATCCGGCTGTTCAGAGCCAACCTGACCTTGGATATTTCCAGGAATGTTTTAGTAAGTTCAGAGAATGAGACATGGAACATGAGGAGAAACAACTTGAGCCATTCATTCATTTCTGACAGTAAAATCCCAGATGAACCCTCACTATTTCTTACTATCTCTCTATCTATCTATTGATAGCAATGAGTTCTATTTTGGACTGGTTAATGGAAATAGAATGGATAATTTCTGAGGTCATGGTTTTTTCTGCTCCATTATCATTAGCAGGTCAACAGAAAGAGCCATTTTCCCTTGAATCTCAGCAAAAGTAGAGGTTTTTTCTGCTACCACCTTCCATAGGTACATTTTCCTCCTTGAGAACAAAAGGGTTCTGCAGGCTGGATTTCTTATCGTATATACACTGTATATAAAATAATGAATAGTAAACTCAAATGACCTTAGTGCTGCCAGCATAGGGAGAATACTCAGTTCTCCTCTGGAGATACAACTTAAAAATATTTCCTAATAATCTTCCATGCTATTTGCCCCACAGAAGACACATAGCAGCAGTCTTGAAGAGTCCCTGAGCATGAAAATAACTCCTGGGTGCAGCAAACACTCCATTAATATTTCTAGTAGGGAAAAAAAAATCCTCCAGAAAAAAAGAAATACTCTAGGAAAGAGTTGTTTCCCAAGAGAGTTCCTGTTATTTGCCAACCCCAGAAATTCATGAAGTCATTATGACCTTTGTCATGCTCTCAGTTTTCTTTGCAGGAATACAACCCAAGTTGGAAATCCTGGCCCTTTTAAGCATATAGATGATGCATTCTACAAAATACCTTTCAGGGGTTAAAAAAACCCTGGAAATGACACAATCATCTCAATGCTGCATTCTCCTGCTAGACAGGAATGGAACAAAGGAACCCCTGGTGAAACCTCAGTGGTGGCTGTCAGTGAGAAATTACCTGCCAAGCAATCAGATCTTTGAGTCTGTTCAGTTTTTCTGTGTCCTCTGGATGGTGTCTGATGTATTCTTCTGTAAAGAAAGCCTTAGACAAAAAAAAAAAAAAAAAATGCAGTCCATCATTTTGACAGGTAAAGAAATCAAGCGTTAATCCACACAGCTGGATGGTGACGGTGACACTGCTCATCAAAGAGGAGACACATGCTTGGAACTGAGCCAGGTGCTGCTGGTGATAATTCCTCCCCCTGTCAGTTGGGAGCTGAGGTGCACTTTGTAAAAAGATGCATTTGGTCTTCATCCAGCACTTCTGACTTTGAGACCCTTATTATGAAACCTAATTATTTTTTCTCTAATTAAGTTTAAAGTGAATCTAAAAAGGCACAGATTTGGAGTATCACGATTTACATCAACTGGTAACTTCAGTTAATTTTGGATTGCTTTCAAAGACAGAGGTGACCAGGAAAGGAGGATTTGAGGATCCCTTAACTGATGGAATGATGGCTTCCCTATTCCCCATCCCCACTGCACTGCCACTTCAACAAAGGATGTAGGAGGATTATGAGATGATGCAACTGAAAATGTTCTTTGCAGTGACTGAAAAGCTCCTACCTTCTCATATTTAGCAAAGCCACCCATAACAGCTGGATCAACAATTCCATTCAGAAGCATGGAAAGTGGATTAATAGGGAGGTTCTCATCATTCTGGTACTGGTTAATCATCATCAAAATCTTTTCATTTGTCGTGGACATAGTCTCAATAGCATTCTCTAAAGGACTAATTGTGCACTGTAAAGAAACAAAAGACTTGTAAGGTTCATAAAGACATAAACAGCTCTTTTTGGTTTTTTAACTCACATATGTGAGCAACAGCTTTGCAATTCAGCAAACCCACACAGGCTTGTTCATTTCTGAAACTATAAATCAGGCACAAGATACATTGACCTGCTCACAGTGCTGAACAACATTCAAGTATTGAGCAGTGGAAAGATTAAATGTAAATTATACTGCGTTTGTATGTACAAAAAGAAGTAACCGTAGCCTCATGTGATAATTTTGTAAACTGGTTTGTACATGAGGATTCAACAGCTACAAGTTGGAGGGACCCTGAGCATGTTAACACTCACGTGTGATATGGAGACCACCTCAAACCAGCGCAGGATTCCTGGAAGTTTGTAGGCTGTGACAAATGATGTCCTCTCAATCCACATAGACTATAAATAATCAGGAGAAAATGATACTTCAGGATTGAAACTTTAATCTTTCTTGCTTTCTGAGATGTCAGAGTGAAATGGATGTAGATGGAAAACGTGCATATCTTTGTATGAAAAGACACTACAAACTCACTCTAGAACAGCAACTTGAACAAATAATTTTCCTGATTTCAGATTAGGTCATCTTCAGGCACAAAGCCTACACAAAGCAGGGGAAAAACAAGTTACCTTTGAATCTTTAATCTGTACTCCGATTTTTGTCATTATAGATGGAATGGCTGTCATTAAACAATGCACTCTCTAAAGGTATTTCTGCAATTAAAAGCAGTAATAGCCCTATAAAAACTTGCCAGCATTTTGTCTTTGGTTTTGGTCCTCTCATTTTTCTTTTCTGAACAAGACTGGCTGTTGGTATTTTAGAATAGTTTGGAATAGCCACTGTTCCATTTACCCTGCTGCTCCTTGTTTCACTATCAGCTGATGGAAACTGCCAGTACTGTTAAATACCACAATAGCTGAATGAGGACACTCCAGCTGTCCCAGTTCCCACCTCTTTGAAGGAAACAGGCATCTTATCTATTGTCCTTAGCAATGAAAACATCAACAATTTAGTTCTTGTAATTCATAAATGGGCCCCAAACTCTCTAGTTTGCAAAGGCAGCCAAGGTGCATCCTGAGTCTTGACAATACGTTCTGGGATGTCAGGGTGGAGTTTGTATCTGAAGTGTTGCTTTAACAGCAGGTAGGAAGCTCTTACATGGAAGTGTTGACTCTGCTAATCAGCACACACATAACAGAAATTGTGCATTTTGCAAAGAAATGGCTTTTCCCAGCAGTATGCCAAGAGCACAGCTTTAGCCAAAAGGCTTGGATGGGATGCTTTTCAAAACAAACCATAAAATACCAGATACCTGTAAAATGAAAATACAGACACTTTACCACATTTTTATGCTTAACACTGAAAAGTAATTTATGGTGGTGTAGATTTCTTAGAATATTTGAAGAGTGAAGGCCATTCCTCAGCATTCCACCATTAGGTATGTGAGTAAAAGCGACACAGGCAGTTCTCTCACGAGGTGAGATTTCACAGGACTTATGAAAGCAGACAACGCTCACCTCATTGCCAGGCTGGCTGCTGATGGAAGTGCTGCAAACTACAAGCAGCAAAGCATTTGATATTTATTTACAAGTCACCTTGTTTCCTAATGAAACTCTGCACCAGAAAAAGTTGCTGCTGAACACAAGCATGCAGAACATGTTTGACTGCACAATGTTTACCTGCAGCTGGAACAGTGATGTATAATTAAGTACACAGGAGTCATGCTGAAATAGAGAAGCCTTGCATTTGGTTTTTTTGAACCAAATCTAAGGTGTTTGTAATGAGTAATCTGAGCCTAAGAAAAGAGCTAGGATCAAAATTCAGTCACAGTTACCAGAACTACATCCATCACCTTGTCATTAATTTACTTACAGCAAATTCATTTTCAGGGTCAACAGATCCTTTTCTGACTGGTCTTGAATAGTGGAACAGCTGCACGTTGTTTGACTTATAAAAGCTGAAAGATTTAAAAATGACTATTGTAAAATACAGAAACCAGAAATTAATGGATCTTGTTATCACAGAGAGATATTTCATTTTGAATAGCTGAGTTTTTAATTAAAAGTAAATTTACTGCTCAGAGAAAAAGGACTTTACTGGAAAATCAGACGGCAACTACTTTTTCTACAAATCAGTCGACACATGGTATTTTACAAGTATTACACTTCAACTTGTGACTGGATGTATTTCCCAGGTATAAAAATTCCAGAACTTCCAGATTGACATTCAAATCTACAGGAGGACTAGAAGAGATGTTTCCTCTCGTATCTTGCTGTGGCATGTGCCCTGCTTGCCAGCTTTATCCTGATTTATGAAAGGAGTCTCTTTCACTCAAAAGAACTGACTGAGCAGAGCAGATATTTTCACCTGGAGTGGAACATGACACATAACAGTTTAATCTTGCCCAACAATCCTGCTCACAGTGCTGAACAGCATTCAACAAATCAAACAGCTGAAGGCATTAATAATGATTTCTTGAGACGGATAATAGTACGCATGTAAGTGCTTGGAGGGGAGTACACCAATGTAAAGAATGCTTTGCAAATTTATGGTATGGTCTGTTCTATTCAGCTGTTTCTTTCTCCATCACTGTGAGCACATCTTTCCACTAAACTCACAACCACTTGGCTTTTAGCACCGGGGCTGCAGAGTTTTGGCTAAGCATTTTGCTGTCCACAGGAAAATCTCTTCTTTGGGTTTTTAGTATTTGTTTTAAAGGTAAATTAAATTTAAACCCTTGTTAAGTAAAAGCTAATTTTACAGAAAAACAAAAATCTCAGAAATCTCTTCCAGTAAAACTGAAGCATGTTTTAAAAGTCCAGAAAAAAAATGGAGAAGCCCCAAACATCTGAGTTAAGCAAACATGGTGTGTTAGTTCATAGGAAGCTATGATTTCTGATCCAAAAGGAAAGATTTTCTTCATCAGTAAAGAAAAGTAACTGGAAAATCCTCCCACACCAAGTCAGATCCCTTTATGCAGCTCCATCTGAAAGGAGAGTTATTTCGAAGCTCTTTGATGGAATAAATGCGTTGCCATCACCTAATGCAACAAACAATTAAATGTCCAATAAAGTAAACTCATAAAAGTAAATCTTTAAGCCCTGATGTAGTCAGCAGTTTGGTTGAATTCTGCAGCTGAGACAAACCATTAGAGAATCTCCCCTATGAGCAGAGATTGTACTTCACGTGTAACGCTTTGCTACATAAACTGAAGCAGTTTGAAGTGTGGCTGGCTCTACACTGAAATCTGCTCCAGCAGGACCACATTTATAATCTGCCTTTCAGGTACTGATTTTAAAATCAATCAGGTTGAAATCAGAACCACAATTTTTTGTGACTTTTTGGGTTGGGTTGTTTTTCGGTCTGTGTTTGTTTATTTTAAAATCCTGTCATGCAAGACCTGTGCTCAGATCTTCATTATTTACTTTGGTGTATGTGGGGAGGTGTTTCTTATTTTTCCACTCTGAGTCAGTTGCTATTTCAGTAAAGATTCCATGGAGAGGGCTGCACACCAAGGGTGTTTGGAAGCAGCTCTTGGCCAGTTCTCAAAATACTTTGGTATATACAGTTTGTTCTCAAAATACTTGGGTCAATTAATTTCCTTTATTCCTTTACAAAACCCAGAGTCCATGACAACAGCAGAAACCATTTTGTCACTGTGTATTCTGCACTGGACCTGACAAAATATAACAAGATCCTGCCATTCGAGAGCCTTCATTCAACTACTCTCACATTGCCAGTCACCTCCAAGAGCTCTCTCCACCACTTGTCTGAGAAGTTTTGTTGAGAACTCAATAACTTGGACGCAGGGCACAGATTCCACCTCCCTGCCCTGCACCCATGAGATATTTCTTCAGTGGTAGATGGGCAGAGGCTCTCTCATGGAGGTCCTGGGGAATATCCAGGACAGATGGGATGGAGCTCTGGGCGATGTCCCTGGGGGATTGGACTGGGCGGCCTGTCAAGGTGCCTTCCCTCATAAACTGTTCTCTCATTCTGTGAGCACATAAGTCAATAAATTAAGACAACAAAATCTCCAAGATTCATTGGCAAGTGACTGAATTCACAAAATAATTGTTAGTTTAGGAATATGGATGGATTTTCGTTATACTATCTACCACAGAAATTCACTTACTTTATGATTTGATCAGGCACTGCCTTATTTTTGAATCTAGGCTGTTCCTCCAGGACTGGCTGCACTGTAAAACATTGGATATCTGCAATTGTGAAAGTTAAGGGCATGTTATTAACTTTTAGTATGAAATAACGTGGGCTGCAGGAGGGAAAAAAAAAAAAAAAAAAAAAAAAAAGAAAGAAAGAAAGACATTTTCTGATGAAAAATCTGAAGTGTTCAGGGTTTAATTTCTGGAGTTTCCTTGGCCAAAAAGGAAAAAAATCTGCCAGTAGTAACCAGTGAATACATATTAATTCCAAACTGCATATTTTTATTATTTCCCGAGCCTGGATATCTGCAGCTGAATTTATCACACTGACTCATTCATTAAATTTTTAAGCTCAGGCAACTTACAAAAATAACATCAACCACATCTGATGTTAACAGTTTCACTGTGTAGCTCTAGGCGTGCATAAAGACATGATGGTTAACATTTCATTTTGAAATCTGTAACTGAACAGCCCTTTTTCTTGAGATTTCCTTTCTCTATAGAAGTGCTGTTTTTAAAATTGGAATGCTGTATTTGTAAGTAAATATATCACATCCTTACATATTTCAGTATGTTTGAAACTCATGCCCTCTGGTTAGATCCTTGTGCAGAAGTGCAGAAGTAGTGCCTAGCTCCTGCTCTTTGCAAATAGATGAACAAATTCTACCTTAAGGACTGAAACGTGTTCTCCAAAAAAATTAATTAGTTAAGAGACAAGACAGACTTGGGAGAGCATGGCTTTCAAGCTTAATGTACTATTTTAGACAAGCCTGTAATACTCCCACTTCAGTCCCAACAGTGTGAAAAGAAAGTATTCCCTTTCTCCTCCAGAATGTTCCACCAGAACAGACTCAAGGGAGTGTGTGAAGTGTTACAACATTACCTGGAAAATTAAAAAAGGAAAATCAGCGAGCAAAAACAGATGTCTGATACAATGAGGTGATCTCATATCTGCTCAGTCATTAATGACTCAAATTAGAAGAAAAAATTAATCAGAGTTATTCTAACCAAGACAAATCGAGGCCATTCTAAAAGCTGATTAACAACGATTGTAAGTTAATTTTCCTAGGAAAACTTCTGAGGGACGTGGGACATGTTTATGTTGCCAAGAAATGGAGGTGATGCCAAAGTGTGCTGCCAGCCAGAGCAGTGCTCAAGGAAGACATGAATTTAATATCAAGATACAACATCAATAAATGTGAGGTAACAGAAAATTTGCTGCTTTAAACTGAGTCTCTTCAAGTGTGTGACACTGGTTTTGCCATTTGAAGAAAATAAAGCTAAACCACGTATGAACTGCGATGACTTTTCTTCCCTGAAGGGCTGTCAAGTCCTAGCACAGGCTGCCCAGGGAAGAGGTTGAGTCACCGTCCCTGGAGGGGTTTAAGAGACATGTAGATGTAGCACTTGGGAACATGGGTGAACAAGGCTTGTGGCTGGACTCAACCTTAAAGGTTTTTTCCAACCTAAATGTTCCCATGACGAATGAAAGAGACAGACTCCTCAGAACTGCCAGCAAAACAGGAGCTCTCAGGAACAAACCAGAAAAGACATGGAGGACATGTAAGCAAAACTGCAAACTGAGCTGCCATGTCAGTAAACTTCCAACCTATTCAGGAAATTATTGTTTCACAGAGATGAACTCATGCTAAGAACAAGGTTTCCCAACCCTCCTTCCCTCTGCAATCTCCCACATGTCCAAGGATACGTTGACCAGGAGAATTTCTCACATCCTCTCCGGGCGCTGCGGTCGTGTTCATCTTCTCAGCGCTGGGAAACTGGCTCATCAGCTGGGCCTGGAAATCCTCCCTCCTCTCATACTCCTTGCCACGGTAGATGAACACTTTGTTCTGCAGGAGATGAGGAGTTACTGCCTGGGCAGGGCGGTGCTGAGGCAGAAGCGGCAGTTTCGTGGTGATCAGCACAAAGACACAGCAGTGTCCAGGTTTGGGAATGGCTGTTTCTCTTTCCTGAGTATTAATCAGCTCTGAAGCCAAACACCATTTTGACCAGATACTGGAGAGCAGCACTGACTCTCCAGAGGTTCTGGACTCAAAGTTCTGTTATTCAGAAACAATAACACTGGTTTAACACCAGCATATCATTTCACCATTTTCCCAACATTTTCAAGGCAGCTTTGGCCTTTAAACTTGGGAAGCATTGCTTTCCAAGTGTGAAGAAAGCCTCCCTGTTAATTGCTATATAAGAGAGGTTTTTAGTAGTAAGAAACATCAAATATTTAGTTTATTTTTATGCTCTGCTGTGATTACAACAATGACCTTTTAAAAAACGACGGTACAATCCAGTTGTGCAGCGCTTCCCCAGTTTCTCGGGTTTCTTTGAAAAACCAGACCCCTTGGAGTCTGGATTTCCCTCATTGTAGTCAAAACCAGATAAAAAATAAAAGAAAAGAGAGTAGATTCAGCATATTTGAATAAAACCAATCCAAACCTACCATAATTGTCCTAAAGTAGGAATTGTTGCCGTTCAGGAACAAACTTAGAGCAGTACAAGACAGTTGGTATGAGCAGGTCAGCTCAGAGCATATTAGAGGTCAAAAAAGGAATTTGGACATTAATCGTGAGGAAAACAGGAAAGCAAAAGAATGAAAAAAGATGGAAGAGTAAGAATTAATCAAGTTTACCCTTAGAAATGTTGGGAATCCTTGGCCATAATATCCAACAGCAAAATAGTCTGGTTTAGGCCTGAGAATTTTCATGATGTTTTCATAGAACTTTGCTTGCTGGATCTGAAAGCAAAACCAACAGTAATTACTTGTGTTTGGGGGTTTCATCCATGCATTTTTAACATCTACTACACATTCAAGAGCTATCAGCTATCAGCTGATGAGCTACAGCAATAATCAGCTTTCACACAGGATGCTGCAGGGGAGCATTAAACACTGTTTACATTTATACGCAAATATAATACACAGTGAAATGGGTATGGCTTCAGCTTTAATATTTGACCTCAGAATTGGGCTTACCCTTAACTTAGGAGAAAAGCAAACACCAAAGTCATCCCTGGCCACTGATAACATTACTGAAATCATACATTTGGAAAAACTCCCTGCCTCAAATATTTTCCCAGGTATGGGATCAACGCCAATTTTTACTGTAGCCTCGTATTAAGGGCACACACCGTGTGAAGGGCTTAGAACAAGTTCTTCCATAAAATACCAAGTGTCACTTAGGTGTTATGTCTGTGAGAACACAGCACTGCAGCTTAAACTGGCTTTAAAAATGTATTTTGTTTCATGATAAAAACAAAGCAAAAGAAGCTTTCTTAGTACACAGCACCATTCAAGAACATCATGATTTGATTCCCAAAGTTTTTTTTGAGGAAGATTCAGGGATATCTATTGAATGAGCCCTAAACATTTGTTAAAAATCATACAAATATGAAATATTGGGAGTAGGAAAAAAAAAGTTTGTAGGGGGTGGGATCCTTTTTGGATTCATTAAATTTCAATAAAAACAAATAACTGAGTATTTTATTTTCCTTCAAAATTTTTTTTTCTAGCCTTTGGACCTCTTTCCAATTCCTAGTGCTGCAATACTTCCACTGTCCTGATTAGGACAGAATTATTCAGGCTTTTCAAGATCCAAGCTGCTAAAATTTAAAGAAAATTTTAGGGAGAAAAGTTCATCCAGGTGTTCTTTCTATCCTAGGGCAGTACAGAGGCTTCAAAACGTGGCCTTTAAATTTCCCTAGGCAAGAACATGTTTATTTCATCTACAGACATTTTAAAATACCTCATTAAACAGATGTTCATGCAACTTTAACCAATAGTTGTTTATGAACTTCTACTTTACCACTGGATTGCTACAGTGAAACAGGGACTCTTCAACAAATGAATTAAAAATCCATTTTAGACCACAAGCTCATAGGCAGCTCTGCTGTTTGATAGCTGGAAAGCACTAATTTCTGTGACTGCAATAATTGGAAGCTCTGCATAAAATCTTACCAAGTTTTGACTAAGAAGTTCGTAGTCAAACACCTCCTTTTCATATTGCTCTGCAAGTTCTTTGCATAAAGATAGGGCTTCTTCCCACATCTGCAATGCAACCACACATTCAAAAAGTAAATCCAGTACCAACAAACAAGTGTTCCATGCATCAGAGTTTAACTGCAGTTTCATTGATTATGCTGTCTTTAAAGTGCAGTTATTTATTAACTGCAGATTTAGTGTGGAAGGCTCAGGACAAACATAAACTTAAGGTAGGCAGATTAATGTTAAAAAATAAAAGTGTTTTATGATTCATTACAGGGAGGAATAAGTAAACCTTCTTTATTTGTAGAGTAACCTTTTTAAAAAAATCATCTAACCTTTCAGATACCAAAAAAAAAAAAAAAAAAGAGTAAATGATTGAGGTGATAGCATTCAGAACACACTCCAAAGACAGAGCAGTTTATGAGGGGATTGACACGTGCCTGTCCTTAAAACACACACCATTTAACAAAACACCCTGCAGCATCCATAATCACAGGGACCCTTGTCCATGACAGCTCTCCTTAAATTTCCACTTGCCCAGAGTAGCAGCTTCCTTCCTTCCACACAACTTAACAGCTGCCTGTGACAATGAGTGTCACTGGAAGACCAGGATTGCTTTTCTCTTCTTCTGTGGGCACTTCACAAAAGTGGTCTTAAAGCAGGAGCAAACTCCCTCTCGTGAGGATAACTCTCAAATTCCGTCTCCTCACCTACTCAGAACAGAAGAGACAAAGAATTCCCTGCTGCAGAGAGGACACTGCCAGTTGCCCATCAGGCCATCCTCACGTGCTGCCAGGTGCTCTCTGGCCAGGTGTCCCTGACCCTGGCAGCTGAGTGCTGCAGATCAGGAGCCCTGAGGGTTCGGCTCTCCTGGGACAGTGGGTGGGCACTGCTGCAGGGCAGTTACTGCAGATGCCAACACAAAACCTGGGAAGCTGAAACTTTCTGCCTTGTGAATTATAGGAAGAGCTTCTTTTGCAAGAAGCAGAAGGAATGAATTCCCTTCCCCTCTGGTACCTTTGGCTATGGCTGAACAAGACATAATGACTTGAAGGTCCTGTTGGTCATGGGATTAATTATCTGGCACTGCAGAGTTTCCCTCTGCTTTCTAGTCCTTTGCTTTATTTCCAAAATTCTCAGCTCTAATGCCATTGCACTGACAGGTTATTTTATTAACTTATTTTTTTTCTTAAATTGAACTAAGCTGAGGTACTGAGCATCAATCTATTACATTTTAAGTTCAGGATACAATTCTCAGTCCTCTCTCAAACAAATATGTCTATTTTGAACCACCTGGATTTTTTTGAACTGAGGGCCGAGTGGTTTAGAAATGGAATCTGTGTAGTCCACACTCATTTCTTTGTAAGGGGAAATAGATTCAACATTTTTATTGTATTTTGTTGGTGCCTGACAGAGATGCTTGTGACGATGTGCTGAGATGTTAGCCCTCTTTCCCTGTGAATGAGGTCATGGAAAGAACATATTCCTATGGAGCAGATATGCTCTGGGAATAAGCCTCCAGGACACAGTTTTTACTTGACCCACATTTCAAAGCAGCTTTTCCTCACAATGTTTTGTACAGGGCGCATTCATTAAACACGACTATTCAGGGTAGCACAGCAGAGAGATTTGGAGGAGGAGAAGTCTCCAGACCCACCTTTCCTTTGTCAAAGTATTCTATGATCTTTTCATACAGATTCTCTTTCAGGTGTCTGTAGGTCTGTGAGTACTGGAACTCTGTTGACATGACTTGGGGTGCACATTGCTCATCCGACCACTGAGAATGAGAACAAATCAAAAAGGATTTTCAAGTTCAGTGTTTCACATTAAAATCCCCCCTCCCACAAGGTCTGGTCCCCTGGGATCTTCTAAATGTTTTCTTCCCGACTCTTTTTTACCCATCCACAGATAAACTGGGATTGCATTCACTGCCTCCTCAGATAAATGCTATGTGATAACCAGCAATAGATATTTAAAAAATACTTTAAAATGTTATACCTGACCATCCTTGCCCCACTTACAAATTTTGTATAAAAATCTATGTGAGAAAATTAGTTCCTTTTTTTTAGTGGTGTAAACTTGACTGACTTGATTTAGGGTTTTTTTGTATTAAAATATTTCATATACTATTATCTTTGTCTATTCCAATACAGACAATATATCTCATATTTGTAAGATCATAAAAAATCAAAATTAAGTTTAAGCAAAATAGGACAAATTTATGTAATTCTGCACTAAAGTAAATTCCATAAGAAATATCAGATTTTTGCTGAAGAACATTTAAATTTGGAATGTTCCCTTGTAATGGAAATTGATCTTACTGACCATTTTAATTGATACTGTTCATTACACTGGTAATGAACAATAGTTATAGTGAAAGATAATTAATTAGCAGCTACAACAGAAAGCCAACATAACATGGTTATGTAATCCATATTATCTAAAATTAAATGTTAGAGGTCCCCTTGTGATAGCTGGAACTGTGTTTTATTTTCATAACTGTTATATTTAAGATAGTAAGAAATTACCAAAGTGAAAACTACTTTTGTACACAATATTCTCACTGTAAAGGAAAACTATTTTTTTCTACCATATTTAGTTTCAGCAATATATGGGTTTTAATCACCTACTGAAAATATAATTTCAACAACTAATGCTAACTTTGTACCATCTACTGCAGTATTTCTAACTAGAAACTTGAATACCCCTGAGGAAAATAACTCAGAGATTAGGACATTCACTTAAGAATATAAAATTGAAAACTGCAAAAGTTTAATTATATATTGAGTTTAGAAAATCTAACCTTCAGGAGCCACGTATGGAGTAGAAGGGTATATGCTGCTTCTGTGTAATTCTCACAATCTAAATGAAGATCTCTCAATTTATACAAATACCTGATAGAGGAGAGAGCAAGGATTAGAACTGGAGACTGACACGACTGGAATTCTGAGCGTCAGAACGTTCCGGATAACAGGAATCTCCGTGGATGTCGCGCTGTGACTCCCCAAAGACTCCTCAAGGACACTGAGCGGTGTGTAAGCGTTTGTTCACCCTTTGCTGTGTTCTTTTTGTGCGCTGAAACGTTGCGCGGGAGAGGAGGAGAAAGAGCGGCGCTCCTCCCGTGAGCCGTGGCCAGCTCCTCTCAGAGAGCGGGATTGCTGCACCCAAGGTCTGAGAGAGCTCTCCAGGGCCACCATTCCTGCAGGGCTCCTCACCTTGCCGTGCCCTGCAGCACCTCTCACCACCAGGCACGCCTTCATCACTCACACAGGTGCGACCACAGCAGATACCAGGAGGATGCAGAGAGCGGAAAGCACCAGCCCAGAAAGGCAAAGCAGTCCCTGTTCCACCCAGGAGGGGCTGGGGGCAGAAGAGTTGTTCTGAGTTGAATGTTCTCCTCGATCCCTACGGCAGCATTGCTGCTTCCAGCACGGTCACTGCCCACCGTGGGGATCAAGGTGCATCTACAGCAGCCAGGAAGAAAATTGCATCCCTTCCTCTAACTCACACCAGGAGCTTTGAGACACAGGAGCTCTGACACCTTGCCGTGGCAGTCCAAGGCACTCCCATTCCCAGCTGCCAGCCCAACAGAAAGTTTCCCCCTCAGCAATGCCCGCAGAGGGAGCGTTGTTCCCCCCTGGCTCACAGCCCCAGGGTGAGCTCTGAATCACCTCCAGGGCTCATTTCAGCTGGGCTTCATTCTGCAGGTTTTGCAGGAGAGGACAGGTAGGAAACAGGGAGCTGTTGAAGCAGCAAGATCTGCTGCAGCCCACACGCACAACTCCTGGAGACAGCAAGAGGCCAAGTCACATCTGCAGGAATTTGCTATTGGAGAGGCAAGAAGCCAAGTCACACCTGAAGGAATTTGCCACTGGAGATAGCAAGAAGCCAAGTCACATCTGCAGGAATCTGCCCATGTAGCTGCAGTTCCCACAGAAAATGCCTCAGCTGCACCCCTGCCCCTGGAGTGCTGCATATTGAAGGAGACTCAGCAGACTGGGCCACTCTACAAAACCAGAATGTTTTCTCTGCCATGCTAAATGCATGATACAGCCTCCCTCAGACCTCAAATCTATCTGCACTTTGTTAATTTTAAACAATAGACAGTGAATATTGAGTGATTTGATCAATGAGAAGTCAATTCTAATGGAAAAGAATGCTGAATACATAGCCCAGATTCCCAGTTGCTGAAGGCTAAGCTGACAGAGTGAGAATGCAGATGAGGCCAGGGCTGCCACAGAGCCATTTGGGATGGTAAAGTAACAATAAATACAGAAATCCAAGCACAATGATAAAACCAGAACTCAAAAGACAATATTAATTCCCCTCTCCAAAAGAGATCCAATAGAATGGTTGCCATACCTGATGTACATCTCTTCACGGTTAATGTTCTTGTAGAAATTCTAGGAACACAAATATTTAAAGTTACCTCGTAATGTCCTTTAATAAAATTATATATATATATATACATATATATACATATATATACACACACACACACACATATATATATACACACACACACACACACATATATATATATATAGACTGAGGTTTTGAGGTTTTGCTTTCCTTGGTAGTTGGAAAGCATAGACAGCATGAAACATAGATTATTTACAGATCTGAAGTTTAAACCTGGGAGTACTTCTTCAATTAACATTTTTCTTAGTTATATGTATGGTTTTATACCTACGTATACTTCTCCTAGTTCATAATGGGATCATTACTGAAGGTTTTTCAATTGGAGAAGAGGAAAATATGGTCATCCAAATGCATTAACAGAATAAACCACAAGCTCCAGCTACACTTGGTAGAAGCTGGTATGTATTGGAGCAGATGTGTAGCACTGTAGTAATGGAGCATCATTGTGTAATATCTCTGAAGGGGCCAGTTCCATTTGTCACCATACGTATCATGTTTGTAGGAATGCAAGCTGCTAAGGCTGTGCAAAATGCATGACAAGAATGGTCTCTTGAAGAGCTGCAGAAATTTACAGCACATTGCACAGTGATTATTGAGGAACAAAGAGTGTGTGAGTGTAACACTTCAAAGGTGGCCAAGGTTCCTCCTTGGCTTTGAGGAATTTCCTGGGGGAAGAATCTCTCTATGACATATCCTCATTTCAAAACAGGAGTAGAAAAGAAGACAGAGTGGCCCAGGACAGGATCAGAGTGTCAAACCTCTTGGCACCGGCACCCAACTGCAAAGGTGCCTTGCAGGTTTCCTGCCCACATTTGAAATCTGTAACTCTCGAGATGCTGAAGCAGCAAGTGGGTCAGTTCCTCATCACAGCCTGACTCTGTCAAGAACCCACAGTCCCATGAAGCTTGTTGATGGGTACAGGCATGTGAGCAGCCAACTTCCTTATTTATCCACAGAACCAAAGTGGATAAAGCATCCGAACCAAACAAAGCAAATGGGTGAATGTTGTTGGGATGGTCATGACACACAGAGTGACACCATAAAAGTTCAGAAGGCTTCCCTTTATTATGGCAGCCTGCTGTCTTTGATAAAGTAACTTGAGGGTAACTTCTAACCAGTTAATAGCTTTTTGTTAATTATTTTATTGGTTAGTAAAAGACATTTTACTTTTTTATCAAATCTATCTATTCTTGGATTTTTTATATATTTTCTTTACTGATTCTCATGGGACAAATCCCTTGTTATTACAGGTGCACTTATTTTTCACCCTGAGAATAGATTGTCGTGTTAAAGGAACTTCTCATTCTCAAAACAGCTTCATATGGGAACTTAGAGATCACTAGCAGAAATGACAGCCTGGCTTTTACCCTATTCCTACAGGTGAACGTTGCTTTCAGACTCACGCCTATATCCCCGCAAAGAGGTATAAAAATCTCTTGCCCCAGACTTTAAATCACTACAGAACGTTGTCACCCACTCCTGCCCCCAGTAAGATTTAGCTTCATGTTCAATAGATGGATTCTACTCCCTGCCCTCCTCAGCCCAGAGCCCAGGAGAGAACGCACCAGCAGGTTCACGGTGCAGCTCATGCGGTTGTCCTTGCTCTCGTCGCTCATCACGGCGCGATAATCCAGCAGCCTCTCCAGGAGCCCTTTCACCAGGCTCACAAAGCTGTCCACCAGGCTGGAAATGCCAGGGTGCTGCTTGGCACACTCTGTAAGGCTGCAAATACGGAAATATTGGTACAGTTCTGATGGCAAATACTGAATTAGGCCTAAATCAGCTGCGGAATGCACTGGAAATTCCCTCTGTGAGCTGGTAATTTAGAGATTGAGAAGACAGATGGCATATAAATCACATGGAAAAAAAATAAAAGAAACATTTACTTTTCCTGTTTGAAAACGACTTTGAATTCAAATGTGCACCCACAACTTCAGGACAGAGAAATCTGCCTCTGTGCTACTACAAACTCAAGTCTCTGAAATATCACACTATTGCAATAAACACTGCACCTTCCTTTCCTCAGCAAAAAATGCAAAAATTCTTTCCTTCTCTTTGTACTGTTACATGTGAGCAAAAGTTCAAATGAACAAAAATTACTCAAATTTTTAACTCAAAAAAGACATCGCTAGAGTAATTTTACTTTGAGAAATAAGCATAGCCAATCAACTTTCTGCAGATTGAAAAGAGTAATTGATCTCTTCTGATAAAAATACAGGAAAGGGAATTTTATACTTTGGCATCACCAGTTTCAATTCACATTAACAAAACCTTAACATATATTGTTTCTAAAAAGTGCTGAAGTGATTAAGGAGTAGAGATTTCACTTTACTGTCGCTTTGTTTTCAGCATTTAACTGTTTAAACATCATTAAGTGATTATCTACGTCTCATTAAGGAGTATTTTCTTTCTTTGCTTAAGAGATATTATTTCTTTCTCTGCTTTCCTTTTGCTTCCTCTACTTAACAGTTTAGTTTTCCATTGGGAACCTCTCTGACAAACTGCAGTTTTTATATATAATATATATATCCATATACACACATCCACACATATATTTTCACATATATAATTATAGATACAAGCATTGGGTCAGGCAGAGATGCAGTTAATTTTCTCCAAGGCAGTCCTGCTTTGTGTTGGTAGCTGGGAAGGTTCTGACCTCTCAGTGCTCAATTAGCAAATGAGCTCTACATCGTTTTCCAGATACCCAGGTAAAACAAAAGATTATTGTTAATCTTTAGGCACAATGTTTTTAAACTCCAATTACAAAATATACTCTTTTAATTAATAGCAAAACAATTTTTTTACTCCTCATAATTATTTGAACCTTCTTCAGAAAATACATACTCATATTGACTTCAATTGCAAAGAAATCCTCGAAGCTCTAGCCTAGAATGGAACCTCGGCAGAATACCCAGGAATAAAGTTCCAACTCAAGCAAAGTAAAAGCAGCATCTAAAGTTTATTCCTTGGATTGTGCAGCTCCAGTGGAGTCCTGACACAGAGGGAACATGGATGTGGATGTCTGAAGGAACATTTATGTTGTATAAGATAGAAGGGACAGAGGCCAGCAGATAAAACCAGAATACTCCAATTGCTCTTGTCTGACTGGTCTGAAACTGAAATATTTAAATCAATAATTGACACGTGGCTTATAAAATCCACTGCAAATGGAATGGAAACACTAAAGGGGCTGAAGAGCTGACAATGACAGAAAAGGCTGGAGCACATTAAAATATATTTGTGGGAAAGAAATTAATAAAGCCTCAGAAGCACATAGGAGACTGGAATATTATACAGGAAAATGATGTTATTTTACATCTCTAAGTATCAGAAACAGTGTGAGACACTAATGAAGGAAAGTAGAGCCACCATTCAAGTGACTGTTCTGGATTTCTGCCGGAGGTTCCCTTGGAGTAGCAGCAAACAAGGCAGAGCTGTGCACATTCCCTGACTGCACAATGAACATGAGCCTCCAAGACATCACATTTCTTCCCAATACAAGCAGAAAAACATTGACATAAACCACAAGCTATTGCTGGGTCTCACTCAGCACAAAGTACATAACTCCAGTCAGTAAAGAAAGGTGAACTAGAGTCCACATAAAGAACTACAAAAAAAACAGGAGAGAAGAATTCCTGTCTCCTGAGGGAAGATTCAAAAAATTGTATTGCTCAGCTTTATACAGTAATCCCAATAAAAAGGACCAAAAAACTTCAGAAGATTTTTTTTTTTTTTTTACCCCCAGGAGGGAGCAAGAAACCTTTGAATTTTTAAACAGCGCTTGAAAAAAAAATAGAAAATTTTAAACAAAAAAAATATTTGCAATAAAGCTGGAGAAAAACAACTGCATAGCATGGGCCACTGCAATGATGGGGAAGTGGAAAGCTGCCAGGTTTCCTGTTGTGACTGTATGAGGAACTAAAACATGCCAGAGCTCTTTTACTGAGCCTGAGGACAAGTGGCATGGCACAACTCGTGTTCACGGAGCTGCACTGGAGCTGCACTGATTCTGCTGCATTTCCCCAGGCAGGGCAGCCTGGTCTGCTCTGCCTGTTGAGAACAACCTCTCGCTGCCCCACATCATCCAGCTTCCCCTGGCACTGTCTAGGACAGGTCACAACGCCTTTAGGTCCAGGGACAAATGCAAGGCAGTGCTTTGTTAAACTTCTCCTGAACCTGTTCAGTTCATTGTTACGGGCATGGAGAAGCTCCCAGCAAACACCAGCATGGGCAGAGGTGAGCAGCAACACAGCAGTCTGCTAAATATCTGCCCTCAGGTGACATCTGGAACTGTGCAGGAGTGCAGACAGCTGGAGGAGACTGGCTGGTGGAAAAAGGACCAAATGAATAAATGTGGAGGCAAGTTTAACTGGGTCTCCTTCCAGCTGGAACAGGGAGCAGGGGACAGAGGCTTGAAATCCCTGCTTTGAAAGGTGTGAATGTAGGAAGACTTAAACCAAACCAACTGAGAGAACAGGTCCTACCACAGGCAGGTCACCAGCCTCTGCTTCAACACTCCACACACAGGTGGCATTCAACAAAATCTGGGGCTAAGATGAATTGCCATCTTTAGAAATGTGGAAGCTTTGAACTTGAGGCCTTCTCAAAGGAAGTGGGACAGTACCAAGGGGAAAAAACAGATATATCAGAGTAAGAAAGGGGCCTTGCAAAGGCAGGAGATCAAAAGCTCTGTTCTGTGTGTGATGACACTCCTTGACTGCACTGCTGAAAGACGGGGTTTGACTGGATAGTGCCACTTTCCAAGAAAAGCGCTGGAATGAAAGAGCAAGGTGCAAACAAGGCAAGCAAATGTTACACAGCTCAGAAAGAGTGAACTTCAAGGGGTCACATACACGAGATCTGAGGGAAGCTTTGCTTTTTGCATAGATAAAATCTCAGTTTGAAGTCTCTCTCCAGCTTAAAGGCAATGTAGTATTTCAAACTAGATGGAGACAATTTAGGAACGTCCAGAAAACATTCCATGTGATAAACTGAAATACTGGCATTGTTTACCCTAAGGGAAATCCTGAAGGAAACTAGACAGCAGCATTCAAATTTGATAAAAGCTGCTGCAAAAAGAAACAGAATAAATGATTCTTTATGTCCCCAGTGTGTGTACCCAAAGCTTTCATGGTTCATCTGATGAGAGATGTGACTTTTCAAAGACTGCTACCCTACCCAGAAATACAACCCATACAGGGTAGCAGGCTTTGAGGAAGGAAAACATGCACATGACATCACAAAGCCTTATTTAAATTCAGACTTGTCTGAATAATCTCTTGGAGTCCAATCTAGACATGTAAGAAAACACAGGGCAAGGATAACTTCTTCATAATTTAGCTGAAGCACAGAACAGTGAAAAGCAACCAGGAGAATCATTTCAATGAGCAAAACTGCAATGCAAACTGGGTGTAGTAGTGGAGAATTACGGTATTTCCAGTCCCTTCATGAAGAAAGTTGCTAAGATTCTATTTTAGGTAAGGTTACCAACCTGAGGACTGGGAACAATAAGATAGAAACACATCCTGAAGGCATCTGTTCTATTTATTGTCATGCACTACTTACATGGACTCAAAGAGCTGCATGTAGTGTTCATCCCCTCGTCCTCCTTCCACCTCATGATCCAACTTCAAAATGATTTCATTTTCAAACTAATAAAGAAAGAAAAATCAAAACACTGAGCAGCTATCCAGAGGTCAACACACTTCAGCACAGCATCAAAAATGTTCCTCTGTATAATTATGTCACATATTCCCAAAGGTTAAATGCTTGGACATATTCTGGTCTGGGCTTTTAGCACGGCTGAAAGCCTGGACACAGATTTTCACAAAGCTTCCCTGGACACAGATTTTCACAAGGCTTCCCGGGACACAGATTTTCACAAAGCTTCTCGGGACACAGATTTTCACAAGGCTTCCCTGGACACAGATTTTCACAAGGCTTCCCTGGACACAGATTTTCACAAGGCTTCCCTGGACACAGATTTTCACAAATCTTCCCTGGACACAGATCTTCACAAGGCTTCCCTGGACACAGATTTTCACAAGGCTTCCCTGGACACAGATTTTCACAAAGCTTCCCGGGACACAGATTTTCACAAGGCTTCCCGGGACACAGATTTTCACAAGGCTTCCCCTGCACTGGGCACATGAGACACAAGCTCAGAGTCTGTGGCAGCCACAGACAGTCTTTGTCCTCATGCTGCACCCTGTTCAGAAGGCAGGAAGGAGCTACCTCAGGGTTCTTGACAAGTCATTAACACATCAGGAGACGCAGGGAGAGCATTAATGGAGACCTACATTGAAATAAAGCTCCGTTGCTTTACGTAGCTCTAATTATTAAAACCACTGTAAAAATGACAGAACTCATTACTGTGCTAATGCAGCAAGTTTTCACGTTCTGCTTTGATACAAAATTTCACACAATTGTCAGGACACGAATAATTCTGTTTCTCCCTGGAGTGTTTCTGTGTAATTGGGAGCTTTGGCAGGCTGGGATCCAGATCATCCCATCAGAGACCCAGGAGCCTCTCATGGTACAAAGAATTACTGCAGTATTTCAGATATGGTACTTTCAGATAATTGCAATGCAAAATATTTTACCATATTTCAATATATCCCCATCCAAACATTCAGCTCTGAGCTGAAGAAGCCAAGGGAAGAGGGAAACAGTCCTTCCTCTCAGAGCACCAAGCAGGTCACGCATCTCTTCAGATATGTTTTTAGAATTTCTTCAGTTTTAAAGAACATGACATTCTAAATGAAAATATGTTACTAGACGTACTTCCTTCAAGTAGGTCATGATTCAACCTCTCCACCCTGAAAAGTGTTTCATCGTTTTTCAAGAACAAAGGCCAAGCTTTCCTCTCTTTCCTCCAGTGTCCAGCCTAGATCTATTGGCCACCCTGATCCTGTAAACTGCTCTGGAGGCAGAAACTGAAGTGGCTGCTGCTTCTTTGAAAGAGCACCTTGAGCATCCAGACTTCTCCACTGCTCACACCAGGAGCAAAACTTGGGCTCAGAGCAGTGGCAGTGCAGGTACACCCTGCTCTGGAAAGGGGCAGGAGGAAGGAGCCATTTCCACCACCTCCTCACTTGCAATACTAATCCTTTCTCTGTGACTAGAATACAAACGAAAGACTGCCTGTTGAACACTACATACTATACTGATATTAGAGAATAAAGAGCTATCATTGAAAAATGGCTTAACAGAAAAAAATAAAATTGCTCTCTCTCATCTTGGCTGAAATAAAAGTCTAAAGGGCTCTGAATTTATTTTTATGTGCAAGCAGGATGTGTGTAAGTAATGTGGGTAACACAGGTGCATGGCAGTTCCAGGACAAGGAAATATTGAGCAAAAACATCCAACCCAGCCCTTTTCTGTGGGCTTACTGCAGTAAGACAAATCTGTGAATATAGTGCGGGTCAAGCATGAGTTAAATCCACCTCTTAAATCCTTCCCAGTACTTATTCAGCAGGTAGAGAATTGATTAGTTCTCAAAGAGGCAATAATTTCACATTGCTGGATCTGAACAAAAAACCCTCTTCCTAAGCATCTTTCCTGCAGTTTCTCAACAAGCTGCAAGAAGAAAAAAAAATCACTTGCTTGGATCAAAACAAATAAAAAAGTTGGCAGAAATATAGAATAAAGTTTTAGTGTTTCTGTGCAACCAAATTAAGCTCTGGAAAGTGTCACTCTCCTCTCACTTAAACAGAGTGTGCCTAATTGTCACTGGCACCAGTTTAGCTTCAAACCCACCTGCTGCTCTAACAGATCCAAGGAATCTCCCAGCTCTGAGCACACCTCGACACCAAAGCACCAAACATGCCGAGGTTTTCCACGTGGATCTCTCTGGAGCACCAGGCTGACCAAACTCAGCCCCTGCTGCTGCTGAGATCGCACCCCTCTGAAAGCCTTACACAGCCAGATTTCAAGAATTCAGAGAAGGAGCTGTGGCTGTGTAGAGCACCAGAGGACACCTCAGTCACTCTCTGTCACCTGGGAGAGCTCAGGACAGCAGGACAGTGCCACAGAATCCCTGTCTGTCCTCTGACAATGAGCCTGGAAAGCCAAGCACACAGCAGCAGCCAGCACTGATTTCTGACACGGTCCCACGGCAGTCAGGAAGGAAAGCAAACACAGAAAACTTCCCCAGATGGCTCCAGCAATTGGCAGAACCCACGAGAGATACTGAACTGAAAATACCAAACACAAACAGAGTGATTTATTTGAACAAAAATATAAACACAGATGAATTAATCTTTCCTAAGCCAAGTTAAATCCTCAATGTAACTCAAATCCATGTTTATTTAAATGATATTTTCATTTACTCTGCAAAGAGCTAATTTTCCTTGTTTGTTTGTTTGTTTGTTTGTTTAAGCAAGAATTTTCTAACTCCTGGCCTCAGATCACAGTTAGAACAAGCAGGACGAGGGCTTCCTTTGGGAAGTCGTACTAAAATGCACAACCTGATCTTTCAGGGAAAGGAAAGGTGTGTTATCAGCATTTGGAGGACGGGATTTTTTTAACCCTATGTGTCCAACTCATGAGCAACGAGCTTGTATCACATAAGCAGTGAGCTTCTCTTTTTATTTGAAGGAGGAAGGGATCCATTTACAGGACTGAGTCTATCCACAGACACTGAGAGATTGATAAATCGGCTTTCCAAGATTCCCAGCTCTCTGAGCCCATGATAGGCAGAGCCTCGATAGCTAAAATTAGTAGATATTAATGGCTCCCTCTCTACATCTTCAATTAGAGTTAAAATAATGAGCTTATCTAACACTGCTCTGGGTGAATGGAAATTACATGTGCAAAGCAGAAGAAAGGATTGCCAGAAAATGCCTTACTGTGTCCTACACCTACATGCAGATTCCAAGCCATTAAATGTATTTGTAGAGCAATTCATTCTTGAGACAGCCACAGGTGGAATTTTATTTTCTATGGGGTTAGACGATTTCCTAGAAATAGCTAAATAAAATAAAATAAAATAAAATAAAATAAAATAAAATACAATTCTTGCCTGAAAAAATTAAATGACTTGATATCCTTACTGGCTGTAAGGTGTTGTGTGCTTACAGCAGGACACAGCCCCCAGCCCCAGCACACCCCTGTGCCCCCAGCACAGAGCCCTGGCCCAGCACAGCCCAAGGGCAGCTTAACAGAGACAGGATTGTTGGGAAAGTTTATTAAATCGTGTGGGAGGTACCAGACAGGCTCTGGTTCCTGTGCTGGTACAGTCTCAGCTCGTAAAGATGTTTCTGTCTGTGCTTTTTTTCCCCCCCCCTCTTCTCTCATTAGAGAAGATTAGATTAAAAATAAATTATTTATTTTTAAAGTTCCACAAAATTATGTTTTAAGTGGATGTCATTCTGGGCTCCTGAGTGCCCCAGGCACTCTTGAAATAACATGCTGTCATTCTCAAAATTTTATACTGAAGCTTTAAAAAAACATGCTTTGTACTACTAAATGTCAATTTGCAAATGAAAATTGCGCACTAACAAAACCTGGAGTTTATGTGTTTGTGCCTCCAATAATTATCCATTCATATTACTTATTTGCTCCGTTAAATTAAGGTGGGAACAATTTTAAAACATAAAACTTAATGTGCCTTTCCTTTAAAATATGTGTTTTAAAAAACTTACCGGAATGGCTAAACTTACATAGGCAAGGGGTTTTTTTAATCTTATTTATCCTTCTCTTTATTACCTCATCCATAGCAAAGGAGAGGATAAACCCCGTGATTCTTGATGAGCAAATGATCACAATTCCTAAAGCAGAACATTAGAGTCCAATGAGACTCAGCTGCTCAATTATGAAATAGTTTTTGCACCATCTGATGAAAACTCCCCCTTCTTCTTAAGCTGCAATAAACCCAATGTCCTTGTTCCTTGGCACTGTAAAATACCACCTGAAACTTATTTTTATGGCAGGAGAAGTGATTCAGTGGGCACTGGAGTGCCTGGCCTCTCCTGGGCTCCCAAGCTGCTGCTCCTGTTAATCAGGCAGGATGAGAGATGGGTTCTCAGGATTCCTGGGCTCTGCAGATCTCTGTGTCCCCCCCAAGAGTGGAGGTAAAAGCCATGAGCAGGAAAACATTTTTAAGAAGGCAAATATGGGACTATCAGGACACGGAGGGAACAGATGCACAGAAACAAAGTGGTTTTTAATCTTGGCCTTGAACCAAAAGCTTTGCACTGTGGAATACAGACCAAAATGGAAATTCCATCTGCTCATTTGTTCCACACTTCATTGACACAGAAATGCCCCAAATGACTTAAAGTATTAAACATAGCTGGGTGTACGAGATATTTATATTTACATGTGTCTAAAACGAGGCTGTTTTGTTTGTCATCTTCCCTTACACAGACTGTTCTGAATTAATTATTTGTGTAGCTACAAAGCTGGATATCCAGTTCATAATTTACAGTTGGAGGCAGTGTGCAAACACAGAACAAGATGAGTCCACGCCCAAAGAGCTCGAGGAGAATGGAGATGTCAGGCAGGGATGGATACTCCCCTGCCCAGGCAGACACAGTAAGCAGTGGCAGGAAATTCAGATTACAATCTCCCTGCCCCACCATCCCAATTTCTATTCCATCGGTCAAAAATATTTCATAGTGGTGACTTAAAAATTCTTTTTCCTTTTCAAAATGACTGCCAAAAACACTCCAGGAATTTCAGTTCTTCACAGAAATTATTTTTCTCACGATGAACATTTAGAAAATTTACAGTTTCCTGATAAATCTGATAATATATAACTAACTCTTCACTGCTACTCCTATCAGATGTATTAACACCTGGAAGTTTTGGCTTACCAATATCTAGATCAAAAGAAATTGGGATAAGGAAATATTTAGATTATAGAGGATCCCTAGAGGTCATTTGATTCTATTTCCTACTAAATGAAGGGCTGACTTCAATGTAAGTCTCGCTGCTCAGAACCTTTTCCAGTAAAATCCTGAAAATTTGGATTAAGATCCTGTGGTCTCCCTGGGCCCTTCTTTGCTATTCAATCTATTTGTTGCTGTCATTGCAACAAGTCTTGCCTAAGTCAAACTCAGTCACTCTGGAGTTCCTACATCTGCTGTTTCTTTGGTTCTTAATATTTGGGATTTCGCTTTGTGTAAGCAGAATAGCCCACTTGGCAAACATCTACCAGAAATACAGAGCACATGACATTTAAATGCAATTTCACACAGAGCATTTGTAATTACCTTTTTGAATTCTCCCGTCCTCTGATATTCACACAGCATCATGTCAAAGAAAATTGGGATCGTGGCTTTTCGTAGTTCAACTTCTGGAATAAGTGTCATTTCCAAGATGGGCCCAACCATCCCCGGAATAAAGCAGATTTTATTCTGGCCTGAAACAAAACCAAAAACATTTGAATATTTGAGGAGCAAACCAAATATTTTTAGGAAGACATCTAAGAGCTGCAATCATTTAAAGGAGTGTTTAAGCCATCTGTGTTGGTCAAGTCTTGCAACTCAGTCACTTCGTTTCTCCTCAGAAGCTGGGGGCATGTGAGTGGATACTGACTGCTTCTAAGGTGCCAGAATGCAGTGCCAGGAATAAGCAGGAGTGCCAGAGGAGTTGATATTTTCAGTGAATAATTCGATCTTTCGGTTTTTGACATCTCCTTATAAATATTTAGAGTAGAAGGTAATAAATCAGCCCAAGAAGCTCCCCAGTTCTATCAGCAGGAGAGCACGACACTGCAATGTCACATGGGGTAACCTTTCTGTGGAGGAGAAAACCATTACTGCCTTTCTGAATAAAATTAGACATTGCAACAATGAATCAAACCAACCAATGCATCAAAATCAGCAGCAGTAACAGAATCACCATCCACAGAACTCAGCTGCTAAACCCACAGGGAATTATCTCGCAGCACCGGGGTGACATCAGCTGCCAACAAACACCCCAAAAATTCTGCCAAAAATGTGCAGAACGCCCGTCCGGGTCCCAGGCACGGCTCAAACTCTGCCCTGACAGAGGGAGCAGAGCTGTGAGAGGGTCAGTGCTGCCTGAAGCTTGCGAGGAGACAAAAACCTTCTCATCAATGAATGTGAGACTTGCTCCAAACTAAGGAACGTTCCGAGCCTGATGTTCCTCTCTGATGTGTGCCATGGGAATTTTTAATGTGATTGCCACACAAAAATTATCCAAGATAACATGAATATTCTTCCTAAGTTCAGTTAATAAGAAATGAACCCAAAGGAGGGAACGAGAAACTCTCAGAGGAGGAGCAGCAGAACCTGGTTGGATGACAAATGTAAAAATTTTTTTTGAATTTTAATCCAAAGAGATTCCAAATCTGAGTCTCCTAATTTGCAGAATCATAGGTTCAGGCTGAGCAGTAACCTTCTGAGGGAAATTCATCCAGTCTCAATCCTGCAAAATAAGGTTCTGAAATCTGATTTCAGTCATGTTTGAAATCTGAGGGAGGGTTGTGAGTTCTCTTTTAAATACAAACCTGGCAGTAGTCCAACTGTATCTCATCTCGGCTCCGGGCTAAATCACGGGAGTGAAAACATATTTTATTCAAATAGCAGAAATATTTACAAAAGCACTTCATGTCAGATCGTTTTCAATGGAACAAACATTATGTGGCAGATTCAGTTGCAGTGAAGCTCAGTTTGCTACTCACCAAGTTTGTACCACATGTCACGGATAGCAAAGCCAATTAAACGTCTCATATCTCCGTATCTGGGAGGAAAGGAATATGAAAGGTGTTTTTATCATTACCTTTTTTATCATTTTACTACAAAACAAAAGATTTAAGCTAAAGGATATGTTTTGCTTACTTGTTCTGGATTTTGTTGTATTTTGCGTGGGAAAAGTTTTCCAGCTGTAGTGAATCTTGGGTAATGAAAGCCACAGCCAAATGAAAATAGTTGTTCCACAGCTGTAAATTGAATATAAGGAAATTATAATAATTTTGAGGAAAGCAGGAATAATATTAAACGATGCATAATGCAGAATAATTTATAAAACCAAATGATGCAAGCAATATGAGATCTTTTTATTATGCAGAGATGTACATCATTACTATTATGCAATTAGCAGGAAAACAAGAAAGATGAATTTTAACAACGCCTTCTACACATTTGCTCTTAATAACAGAGCAGCTGAATAAATTTTGCTAAAAAAAGACTCACATGAGATTCATTAGCCAACAGCATTAAACCCTGAACCAAAGCAGGAGTGGGGGAACACGTTATGTGCTGGTGGATCCTAACAAACTGGAGCTAAAGACACCAGTGTAATTACACTGCATTTGAGCACCACTTCTGAAGGCATCTCCTGACTCCTCTTCGGATCCTAATTCAACAACCATTCGTGTGAAATTCCAGTGCAATTTGTGAAGAGCTCTCCACATGAAAGAAGCACAAAATGCACCCCCAACTAACAGCTGATTGTACTGAGTCTGTACTTGAAGTAGAAAAAAAGCCTCCGTGTTTACAGTGCACAGCCCTTCATTCCTGAAGGCAAACTCTGTTCTACAGACAATCAAACACAAGCACCTCTGACACACTAGAAGTGGAAAGGGAAAAGAGAAACTTCCCTAGGAAACACAAATTTAAGGAAGGAAATACAATTTTCAGGAGATTTTAGGACTCAGCAGCAGCTTTAAACACTTAAAAATGCAGCTGTAGCGAAAACCAGTGGTAAGGCAATGGGAAATATGTTCAGTGGTGATTCAAAGGATGGAACAAAACTTGGGACAGAGCTCTTCATTTTGTATGGTGCAATACACACCTGGGTTGGGAACACACACTGAACAAATGTCCCAACAAAACTTAAGTGGCCTCTGTCCTTTGTAGCCTGGAAAAGTCTGGTGTGCAAATAACGGGGAAAAGAAGATCCCAACACACCCAGAACCACGGACGTTTCCCGTAACAAATACAATTCTCAAAGGTCTTCTTTGATTTGTGGATGATCCTGCTGTTGATTGATCCCTGCCTTGGGGGCCCAGCCAAGGCTGTGCCCAGCAGAGCTGCTCCTTTCAGAGCCTGGCAGGGCTCTGTGTGTGTCCGTGGGCACAGCTGCACACACCAGCCCAGTTCTGCAGCCAGCTCAGAGCCTTGCTCATCAGGACAAATGCTGTTTATGCCCTGAAAGGTCAGTTTTACCCTCTCACCAAATATTTTAAGAGATTATTTTGACCAGTGTGGAGTTCCCAGCGCCTTGAGAAGCTGTGTTTATTGATGTGCAGGGCACGGACTCTGTGTGTTGGTTATAGCAGTGAAATGGAAAATTTCGCAAATTGTTGTAGATTGTGGGGAGAAAAATGAAGGCTTATTCCTAAATGGTCTCTTATTTCATTTAATAACTCCAAGTTCAGTGCCACCTTTGTCCGAGACACACCCTACAGACTCAATCTCCTTATTTATAAAATACATTTCTTTCCATCCTCAGAGTACCCCAAAATGGCTGAAAAATTGGATCCTTTCCCTTTCAACAGCATATTCAAATTAAGGACTCACAAGATTTTAAGAACCAAAATTAACTTTAAAACTCTATGAGACAAACTAATCTCTCTCCAAAGTAAAATAGTATGGAAACAGATTTTAAAAATGCAAAAATTATTCTTATGAGACACGTTTTGTTTTCTCTTAACCCCACAATAACACTGCAAGGTGTTTCAGACATCTGTCAAGTTGGAAAACGTGGAATTAATTTAGCAGGAAATTTCCAACCATCTCACAAAGAAGAGATTTGGTAGTTATCCTAAAAAGTCATCCCAGAGTAAAGGCTGCAGCCGCCTCCTTCACACACCTCTGAAAGCTGATATTTGCTGGTGGAAGGATCAAATAT
Organism: Hirundo rustica; assembly: GCF_015227805.2. Lineage (NCBI taxonomy): Eukaryota > Metazoa > Chordata > Aves > Passeriformes > Hirundinidae > Hirundo > Hirundo rustica. Next base: position 14,838,581 of record NC_053463.1, on the reverse strand, counting down.
GAACTTCAAACTCTGAAATTTGATAATTTTCAAATGCTCAGTATGATATATAATATATAAAAATATAATACTTCAATATTTCCAGTACAGTTAATTCTAGCCAAATTCCCCAGTGGTTTCATTCCCTATTAACCTCTGCATTGTTTCTGCAACATCTGTCACTGTCATCCATAGATTTTTTCCAGTGTGTATTTTTCCCCTGTGTATTTGTAATGCACTGAGGGTTTTGATTCTGGGGTTTCTAAAAGAAGATTTTAACATAAAAAATAAGCTGCACAATTCTGTTTGTCATGTTGAAATACATTTCATTACGGCTGAGTTATTAATGGAGCATAGCTCATGCAAGAAGGGTAGGAAAACACAAAAAATAAGCATTTTTCTTTCAAATCAGACATTAGATTTTGGACTATGCCTTTTATAATAAAATTCTGTGGCACAGGTGATTAATATATGAATTATAATGGCTACAGCAGCACAGATAGAGAATTATAATCCTTTCTAATGCCCTGTAAATGTAGTGCTAATGGAGGGAAGGGAGGGAGGCGCAGGAATCGATAACGCTGCATTTCCAGAGCAGAGGCTCCACAACAGCTGTGCCTGAGAGCACAACAGAAGGGTTTGGGGTTGTTCTCTGCCCTGCCCCGGGGGTGTCAGACCATCTCCAAGCAGCCACATTCCCGAAGGGATCCTGCTCAAAAGCCACGCCAGGGATCCAGGGGCACCAGGGATGGGACAGCCGCAGGGCGGGTGTGTTCCCTCCTGGAAACTCCTGCACACAGCAAGGCTCCAAACCAAAGGTGATGGAGCCAGGAGGTGACAGTGACAGCAGAGTGAAAATGCTCTGTCCTGGACAGAGGCCACACCTTGCAATGGCATCAGCTGCCAACAGAAACCAAAATGTCCTGGCATCGTCCCATTTACCACAGAGGACATCTTCTCTCGGTTGATACCATCCTCATGGTTGAGGATACCATGAATGCATTGCACAAGTACAGAAAATCAGGTTTTGTTACAATTAAACCAAAGACACCAGGGTGGCCTTCAGAGAACGCTTTTTAAACATATATTCCACAATTTTTAAGATTTTTGTTTGTTTGTTAAGCCTCTTTTGAAGAGCCCATCTCAACTGCTGCACCCTAGATCCAGAATTTACACCTTTGGATGTTGTAGCTGTTCTGCTGCCCTGCAAAAGCCCAGCTGCAAAGCAGTGGTTTGGACATGGTGTCCAATCTTCACATTTGAAATCAGCAAATCCTGAACTCTTCTTGATACAAACCAGCAAAAATCTCAACATTGAAATGTCTTTGAAGAGTGGATGTTATGCCAATGGCTGAATTTCCCTTGTCTTTACCAGGAGGAGCTGATAACGAACCCTACACCAGCAGCACTCCCCACCTCCAGAGAAAAGGAAACATCAAAGGAAGCCCACAACAAATCCTCTTACAACTCTTAACGTGGTCCTGACTGGGGGGCACCAACGTGTGCTGCCTGAGACAGCTCTGCCATCAACTAAGGGAATCCTTGGGAACATTACTTGAAACAATATTGAGAGCAAATGAACAAAAAGATGGAAAAGAGAAAAATAAGAAAGTTGGCAGTCACACTGATAAGGCTTTTTCATGATGTGAAATGCAGCAAGGAAGTCAAATGAGCAATAAGACATTGATTGGTCTCCAGGGGAAAGTCTAAGCTCAGACCTGCTTGCCTTTTTTTCCTTGCACACCATCACTCTGTCTCTTTATATTCTCTCCATAGGGTCCTGCTGAATACAGAGTCTTAAGCTAGAATGCTTTCCACAGTTGCAAGCCTCCAGACTTTTCCTGGCAAGCCCTGGAGATGTACCTGGGAGGAGACGTGCCAGCTCAGCTCCTGCTCCAGCTCCACATGCCAAGGCAGGAGCTGCTAAACTGCTTCGGACAGGTGAATTCACCCTTCAGAATCCTGGAGTGAGAACTCCCTGCCTTTCTAGATAAACTGTTTCAATATTTAACACAACCTCTTTATATCTAACATAAATGCAAGAAAATAACTTGTTTCAAACCCGGGGACGTGAATAGACTAGAAACTTAAATATTGAGGGTTTTTACCTATTCCAATAATTCCTGCTGAAACTCCAGATTTCTGTGCATTAAATCCTCATGTTCCAGTTTATGTTGAGCACTGAAGAATGCAGAGTCATGCATTATGCAAGATTCTGTCCCTGTTTGTACTGTAGGCACCATGAATATTGAGAGCTCTCCTTCACTCCTACTTCATGGTTTATTTTTGGTCAATCACTTAATGGAATTTCACTCTCTTCTCTCCTGTAAAATTATTTCCTCTGGAGCGAACAGCTTTGTTTTATCAGAACAACAGTAAATATTCCATAACAGAAGCCTTCCAGGCAGACCTGGTTTTACTGTGCTAAGTTTTGCTGTGTGCTGACACTGGAGAATCTCTGCAGGACACAACCTCTGAGTGCCACTGATGTACTGAATCCACCCCTTGTGCACTCTGTGTGTGCAAACCCAGAAAAAAACCCAAACCAATGAAAACCAACCCCTCACCCAGCAGGCACAAAACCTCAGATATCTGATGATTTTTTTACCTCCAAGGCCAAAGATTCCCAAGCCCATTGTGGCCCTTGCTGCCTGCCCAGTGCGATGACAACCTCGCTGTCGGAGCTCTGGGGTCAGGGCAGGGCTCCCTACCAAAATGGGGGGTGAATCTGGGTGATGACAGTGCTGAGGCAGGGAATTGAACAGCCCTTCACTGCTGTGCTGGGCAGGGCTTTGGGATTTTTCTCTCTATCCAACAGCCTCAGCACTGAACCCATGGCTTTAAGGCAGCGCTGAGTTCTAAACTCAAGGACTGGACCCACTCTTGATCAGATGTAGCATATCCTTTCCCAGGCTCTAAATGATCCCTTCTACCTGAATCACATAATAAATGAGAAGAGCAGTTTGCTTTGCAAACAAGAAAGAGGCCAGGAACCCTTTTTTTTCTCCATTTAACCAGCTCAACCAGAGTAGCAAAAAATTTCTTCATTGCATTTCTGTGGATTGAAACCACACCTTCTTAGATGCTCAGTTGCTTCACAGTTGACTTGCTTTGCTTGCTTCAGTTGTCTACTATTTATTGCTGTGCAACCGCTCAGTCAAGTGAAAATCCTCAGATCTATTTCCCTGCACTTTAAATAGCTTTTCAAATTTTTCTTTTCATTAGGACTTTGGTACAACTCTTAATAATCTGATCTGAAAGCACCATCCTGCAAACAGTAAAAATCATGCACTTGTTTACACAGAACTTACAGGCTTTTTTTTTTTTTTTTTTTTTTTTTTTTTTTTTTTTTAATTTTAAATAGCACTTTGACTGGTTTGTATCTCTATTCTCCCCAGCCCATTGAGCTCCTCCTGCAGTGGGCTCAGGGACCTGCCCCAAACACACCTGAGGGTTGGGATGTGTGGGGCTGCCTTTGTTCCTGGGCTGGAGATGGGAATGAATAGCCCCTGTCCCTACCAAGCTGCAGCTCTTAACAAACAGGAAAGTTAAACTCTTCCAAATTATCTCTCAAATCAAAAGAGAAAAAGCAAGTTTCTTTGTCCCATTCTCAGTTTTTTATAGGAATGTAAATAAAAATAGAAATACAGCTACACAGTAGCTATACTGTAAGGTGAGCTATTTTATAAAATACAGGAGTTTCTCATTTACTTTGAGTTAACCACTGCTCAGGTTTGCTTACAGCCAAGATATATTAATACAAAAACAAGATATACTGTGGGAAATCAAATTTAAATTTATAATTAAGGATATTAGACAATGTGCTTTGCACTATTCAGACCTTTATTAGTTCAGTAGCAACTTCCTAAATAGGGAACTCTTAGAAGATCTGCAGAGCTTTTATTCATGAAAGAAAAGTAAGGTTAATACCTTGAAGACTATAAGGGTATTACAATTCTTTACAGGGCACCACTTATTTACTATAACATTGTTTACCTTACTCAGAGCCTCCAGATATTTGACAAGTCATGAATAAAAGAGCATTAATGCACCCCCTTGAAGTACAAGGTGCAGTGTTGAACTACAACATCCCTGCTTGCTTGATAACACTTTGGAAGGCACAGAACTGCCACAGGAAAGAGCTGAAATAAAGGCTCCAGGTCAAACTGCTGCTTTCCCATTTGAAAAAGGCAGTGCACACCTTAATAAAACTTGGATAGATCCAGTCTTTATAGTCTGTGTGGTTTTGGCATCTTGCAAATGGTGAAGTCTTTCAGGCCTTTAAAAAAGTCTGCTTTTAAAAATTACTGACACATCATGCAGTAAAAAGTGATCGAGTGCTACAGAAACAACAGGTTATAAACTGCTTGTTAATAAACTGATAGAGCCTAAGACAGATTATATCATAAATGTGTCAAGGGCCTGAGGGATATTTCCAACAGGGATATTTACTAAAAAAACATATATTAAGTTTGTTAGAAGAAACATCTTTCATTGTGATTCAAAAATCTAAATTAACATTATACATATATACATTTGTATAATCACACCTTTCGAATGGAAAACGTTTTTAATGAAATAAAGCAGGAAAATCTCTACATTTCCTGCTTGGGGCCACTGAAAGTGATGTGAATATTTTACCTTTCTTTTTACTACTGTCTTTCAACCTCTTCCCACGTAACCAGTTACCTGGCTCCTCTGCAGCTCTTTGGGACCAAGGGGTTTTGTGTTGAGGACCAAGAGACCAATTCCCAAATAGTTTTTAGCACAAGTGGAATCATTTAAAACAGATTTAGAGGTGTGAGATGAACAATAAAACATAAACCCCTGAACTTTATGTAAAGGGTGAAACAGAATAACTTCACACACCATGATGAGGCAGTACTTAGTGACAAATCCTGAATCTAAAAGTATAATTATATTTTAGTACCAATTTAATGAATGTGAAAACTACAGATAGCTTTATTTTTATCTAAAGGAACCTGAATATGGTAAAATGCATAATGAAATAGTTCAGTTGCACAGAATGGTACTGAACAAACGAAAGAACCCCAACCAAACTTGATTTTAAAGTATTACAGAAAGAACTAATTAAAAAAAATAGATTAAGATAGATCTGTCAGGGAAGACTACAAGTCAAAAATAAATTCTAAGTGCTAAATACTCTGGGAATCAGCAAAGTTAAGCTCTTTCTGTCCTACATCCACAGCTCTGACATTCTAAAGGCTCTGTGTGTTACATCTGAGATTGACTTTCTGAAGTCACTTGGCTGGCAAAAAAAAAGTTTTCTGCTTGCCAGACCTGAGCAGAGTTACAGAAGAAAATACCCTGTTTGGGTGCCTTATAAATAATCAAAGGCCAGTTCTGATGTCACATGGACGATGGTCCAATCCTGCCCCACGGAAATCCACAGCCCACCTGCTCCTGTAAATATCAGCCTGATTCTGATCCTGACACTGGGGCACATCACAGGGGCTCTGGCACGTCTGCACACACTGCCTTGGCTCAGCTAAAAACCCTAAATACTTACTTGGACTTCAAAATTCATGTTCTCCAAAAACTTCTGGTTCATTGTCTCTGCAAATTTGTTGATGGCTCTCAAGAAGACCCTGCAAAACAAAAAGCAATGATACAGGTAAATGAGTGTAACCTCTGGCAATCTGTGTGTGATACTGGTGGAAGCGCATTTGGCAATGAACACACTGGGAGCATCACACCTGAGCACAGCAGGTGAAAATCTGTACAGTGGCACTGGATTTACAGTGTCACCCATAAAAATAATTACACAGTTGTCAAAAAGTTTCTCCACCTCTGCTGGAAAAGTCAGACAATAAAACTTTATTCCCCCTGCTGCACACTCTGCTGCATTCCTGAGAAAACAGAGCAATTCTTTCAAATGCAATGTCACCTTCTGCCAAACCCAGATCTTTCTCCAGGGTGGCATCACCTCCTCTCGGGGTTTGACAGCTCCTGTGCTCACATCATCAGTCAGGAGCTGCCACTTCAAAGATATTAAGTGCAGCTTTTCAGCTTTCTTACAGGTGGGGAGGGCAGGACAACACCTCTGCCCACCTTCCTCTCTAGGTGGATTATAGAAACATTCTAAACAGTGAAAATACACATTCAAAATACTATACAGTTACTCTTCCAAGAGTAAGAGCATGAGAATTGTCCCTCCACCCTGAAACACAGCACCTATTTAAGCTCTTGATTAATGCAGCATGATTAAGTCATGTTTCTAAAGCTAATTTCTTTGTCTGACTTCCAGCACAGATCATTCGTAAAACAAAAATCAATTGTATCTTTAAATATTTATGAAGTTTATTTTAATAATTCAGTTGTTTTCAAAATTGGAAATTGACTGAAAGTGATCATTTGCCTCTGCTTCATAGGTAATTTTTTCAAAGCTATCAAGTGTAAATATTTCTATGGAAAACACTGTAGGGGCAAACAGAAAGGTGAACACAAGGGAAAACCAACTCTAATTGTTCAAATATAATGATGGACCATTACCTGGATAGTTCCAGTCAGGAAAAAAAATCTAATAACTACAACAGCCAGGTCCAGAAATCCCCACCATCTCAGTGATTAGCAACATCAGAGAAAGCAATAATTCAATAATTAGCATTATCAGCAAAAGATTAAGACGCCGCAGGATCTCCGTATGTTACAATCAAAAGAATGCTGTGTCCTGGTGCTGGATTCTCTGTGGTGTTTTGGTATCCCATCTCAAAAGGATAAACAGATAGGAAAAGAAAGAAGAGAGAAGAAAGCAAGGAAATAATTGTGACACAGGAATGATCCTGAGTCAGGGACACAGTGACAGAGGAGGGAGGTGACGGGATCTATAAAATCGAAAGTACCGTGGAGATGAGAGACTGAGTGCTCACAGGGCAGCATCAGAGAGCCCTGAACAAACCAGGATGTGCATCCAAAATAAGCAAACCCAGGTTCTGTGTGAATCTTGCTCAACTCTGCAGCTCATTGCTACAGGACGAATTTTATACTGGCTCCGAAGTGATCAGACATATCAAAGACTAAACTTAAGGGAGGACAATTAAATGCCATTGGTCACTGGAGGCTGGTAGAGCACAGCGAACAAGCGCTGTGGTTACACTGGTCCCCTGGCTGCCCTCTGAGAGCCACCGGGGAAACACTACACTCAGGGAAAGGAGTTTTAGTTTCATCACAAAAGAAAAAAAAAAAAAAAAAAAAAAAAAAAAAAAAAAAAAACAAAGAAAAAAAAAAAGAAAAAAAAATCAGAAGGGCTAAGTTCAGTTTCTTAATGAGGGAAGTAAATCAAAAGTTCAGCTTTTGGTAAACTTATGACAGGGAATCCCACTTAACCTGCTTCGTTAGAGCAGTGACTGGCTGGAGTGAGATCCTTGCTGTGGGTGAGGTTCTCCAGGAGGAAAATGTTCTTTGCAAAAACCTAAAGAAGAATTTCTTTCCACCCACGTAACACTTCCCTGCGTTGCTGATGGGATCAAGGGAATTCAGTAATTGTGCACGATGTCACATCTCGCCAAGTCCTTTTTGTTCAGGTGACCAGAGGGACGCTGCAGGAGCTGTGGCAGGGGGAGGTAACAGATTTCTGACAGCGCTGTGTCACTCACAGCATCATCCCACACACACAGCTGAGCTTCCTCCCCGTGGTCCAGGGCATCCTCTGATCCCATCTTCCAGCACTGGCTCAGCTAATCTGTGACAAGCCACGTGGCATCAAATCTCCTCCAGTTCAAGAAATCCAGTTTTGCTCAGTGCTGCCCTTGCAGGCTCTCACTGCTCTGCTGAACACCTTGTGCACACCCCCAGGGCTGCCCTGTGCCCCCAGTGCCATTTCCCACCTTTGTGTGATCAACTCCTGCGTGTGATTCCTGCTGAACCCTGTCTCACACTGCCCAAGGCAAATAAACACATCCTTCCCTAAGGCTCCCTCACATGGGGACATTTATCTCCTCCAAGCTGCCTGATACTTGACAAAACAGCTTAACATGCTGCAAAGAAAGGGGATTCTAGAACGATTTGGTTTAGGCAGCACAAAACCCCACACTGCTGGGCAGAATCAAGACAGGTTATTCTGTGTCATCATCATCATTATTCTTCTGAACAGGAATTTTAGGTCAAGGCCTTTCCAGTGTTCAGTTTTCTGCAACTCTGTATTGCTCTAGACCCTTGGATTTACAAAGTTTATTTCTTGCCAACTCACAAAAGCAAGTTCTTGAGTTCCAGCTGGTCAGGGAGGGCATTTCCCTTCACTCAAGAGTTTTTGGCTGGAGTAGGAGGGGCTGTCTTCCATTTCTGATTTTTTTTTTAATTCCCAGATTCTGTGCATTTCCACACTGCTCCAACACCACGGTGAAACACATCACCTAAATATCCACTTTAGGCAGACTCTGGTATAATCTGGTGCTACTAACTTCTCTTGCAATAAAAAAAAAAAAAATCCCACACTTTTCAGTAATTTGCCCTTTAAATATCATGCAAAATAGAGTAGAAAAAAATCATAGCTTAAACACACATGAAATTTATTAGTGGAAATCTATTTCCTAATGTGGACATATTAGCGGCTATAATAAAATATTTTGTGAGGAGTTTGTGGTTTACTTTTAGCCATACAGAAAAACCTCAAGGACACCTAAGAAATACTGAGGTATTTAACACCCAGTAGAAATCATGGAAAATATTAAAAATATTTACAGGGTTCTATACTATATAATTATATTTAAGCTGTCTTCTGTAAATATCCCTTTCACTCTCACAAATACTTTTATCTGACAGACTGGAATGACACATTTTCAGGGAGCGTGCAATATTTCCAGGCTGGCAAGTTCCAAATATTTTCATGCATTTGTATTTTGCCTAAAGGGTGTATCTATTCCTGTCATTGGGAGTCACTTAGGCTGTGGTTTGAATGCTATTCCTGGCTCCTGCCAATGCCTCAATGATTTCTCTGTCCTGCCTCAGTCTTCACTTTCACCTAAAAGGGGCATTAATTAAGTAGCCACAAGTATGAAAATAAACAGGTACTTGTAAAACAGTGTGAGAGTCTGATAAAAAAAAAAAAAAAAAAAAAGAAAAAAAAAAGAGCAAATATAATGTTAAACACTAATTTTCAAGGACTTAAATTAAATTGTCACATTTTCAATTAATTTTAATGAAACAATAACTTTTCTACAGTCACTTACTACAGAATTAATTTCTCATCAGTTTAAATAATTGTGGTCTAAAATTGCTGAAATTCCTTTACCCACAATAACGTCAAAGATATTTCCTGGGTTTATGAGAATTGATGCTTCTACTGTACAGCTCATATAAAACTCCTGGGCATGAAGATTTATGGAAGATCTTCAAAGTCCAAAGTCTCTGGGCTAAATCTGGGTATTAAAACTCAGCGTTTTGGCTTAGGACAGCAACAAAATTGCCATGGTTCAACTGCTGCTGTTTCCTCTCTCTCTCTGAATTTCCTGCTGCTTCTGCTTTACTTTATTGTGCTGTCAGAGACATTTGTTAAAAATTTTGGCTGGAAGGAGAGCCCAAAGAATAGAAACCTGTGCAACTGTACTCAGTTCCACACAGTCAGCTGTCTGTTCTAAACAGGGGACAGCAGCACTCCAAGTAACACAGGGAAATAATGTAAGACAGAAAAAACGGAAAAATAGTGTCACCCTAAGAGGAAAATTTGATTTCAAGCTGATTCTCCCTCAAAATAAAACAGAGGAATTGAGATGGAGCAAGGAAAGGATTCTGTATGCATAAACAACATCTTAATCAAAATAGGATTTCAAAGCTATTTCTCAGAAGATGATGATTTTGTCTAACAGTAAAATAGGTCTGCATGTTGTCCTTGCTTTTGAAGTGTAAATAGGTAATAAAACTAAAATTCAGATCTGCAACTCCAAGTTATTTTTAGCAAGCTAGTTAGAATTGTTACATCAGTTTCTTGCCACATAAAATAAAGAGAGGATTTAATAAAATAAACAAACAAGCAACACCCCCCCCCAAAAAAAAACCCCAAACAAACAAAGCCTTAAATTCACATTGACTGCTCTTAGATGGCTTTGCAAAAGCTGGCCTTTGTCTGCACCTTGTTCCAAACAAAGAACACTTCTGGGTCCACAATATGATTTTGGGAAAGGTGCCTAAATCAGACCCAGCATTAGAAACATTTCCAAAATAATGAACAGACCTTTCCTCTGACTCTTCAGCTGAATTCTTTTAAAGCAGTGCCCAACTGCAGTGAGATGCTCTTCGGTGCCTTTTCAGGTTCATATGACTCTAAAATCTGCGAGTTCCCTGCTTCAACTCTGAGATGAATAACCCAGAAACTGAGGTGAAGGCTGAATGAATTCACTAAGGTATTTATGAGCATCAGCTCCAGCTCCTGCTTGCTATGGCTCCTCACCCCGTGCTGCACTGATGTAATGACAGGTGGGAAAAATGAATCAAGTACTAACTTGTACTAGATAATCAGACACAGAAAAATAAAGTTTAAAGGAGCGTATTTCCTGTGTTGTGAAAACTTATTCGAAGAAACCATTAAAATGATGGGATATATGGAATTTTTAAAGTCACATCTAAAAGCCAGTGAAGGCACAGATAGTTTTTACAATTCAGAACTTCTTCCCACAAACCTTAAGTGCTTTGCTTTCAGAGAGTTTGGTCCAAAATTCAAGCCAGAAGGAGTTACACTAACTTCAGCGGTTTTTGTAGTCCCCAAAACTGATCAATCAGCACTTTCATCAGTGAATCCTCTACTTGAATAGACGAGGAAAATGAGGCAAGTTCTTGCAAACCCTGGAGGATGTACTGACTATTATTTTTAAAGAACTTTTCTGAGTTTGGATAGTTTGGATAATTGGCCTTTATGCCAATTCTATGAGATCTGGAGCAGGGAATAGCAGAGCCAAAATAATACTCATACATAATTTATATCAACTTCTTAGTATCATCCTCATAAAATGTTGTGCAGAAGACACCTGATGGGTATTGTACCATGAGGCAGACACAAGGGAAAAGCAGCTGAAGTCAAATGATTCTCCCGTGGGCTGCTGTCTCCTTTTCTCTTCCTTTTTGTGTGCAGAATATGCAGAAGAGGGCACGTTCCAGAATGAGAAGGTTCCAAGAATGGGTCAGACCCAAACCCCAATGCTGGTCATTATCAAGGACTGGAACAGTGAATGGCAACTATAAACTAATGCTGGGAGGTACAAAATGCACAGAAGAGAGAGCAGAGAGGCATCAGTGTGACAAGAGAAACTAAAACACAGGCACTCCAGGTGAAATAACAAAAATCTTCACAGAGCAACAGCAGAAATTATCTCCTAATAACATGGCAATCAGTGATTTAGGAATGAAGGGTAATGCAAGATGGAAACAATATTTAAAAATCTTGTGGCTACATGAAACCTAGTTACGAAGAGCACAATAATGGCAACACTTGGGAAGAAATCCACTTCCATGGTAACTGGAAAAAATATGGCCAGTGGCGCAAAGAAAGGAGAATAATTTCATCATATTTCTCCCTTGTGTCAACTCAGCTTCGCTACAGACTGAGGAATAATTTCTTGAACCATTCATATTGAATTCTAATGATAAAGCAACTGCCATATTCCTAAATTCTTTTCCAATGTACAGCCAGAGTGTAACTAAATCACATGGTCAGAAAGCAACTGCTTGAAAGTGGCTGTGTCCCAGCTGCTCCTGTCTCAGTTACAGCACCGGGGCTTGTCTCAATTACACATCCTGATTTTCTTTACTAGCATTATTTGAAAACTTGCATTAAAAAGCTCTGCCAAGTGTCCAGAATACTGCATGCTGTAATGTGCCAGAGTTACTCTGACAGAAGCACAAGGAATTCCCAGAGAAAGTCAGGAAAGTGCAGTGTCTTTGTGCCAGGTGAGCCAAGTTTCCTTGTGAGACCCTTGACTTGGCCCACAGGCTCTTGGTGTGTGGCTTTTCCTTCAGCATTTACCCAAAACATGTTTTAAACACTGTGTAGTTCTCATTTAAGAACCAAAAATAAATTTTCAAGCTTGCATATTAGGTGCACATTTTATACCAAACTCCTGGAAATGGGATGTTTCAAATGCTTTAAAATGAAGCCTAGAAAGAGCTGCCAGAATGGGCTCGAAGGAAACCAGCTTGAGAGGTTTCAGTACTTCATTACTTTCAGTAATTTTCCTTATATTGTGACTTCCCTCTCACTTCTCTATCCTTTGCTTTTCTGTGCATTCCAGACAATTTTTTGCATAGTAGAAATATTCTGAATTAATGAAAAAAATTAACTATCTCTTGCTGTCTTTACAGCTAATCAAGAATGAGAATCAGACAGAAAGCTGAAACCCTGTTTTTAAAGATGAATGTAATGTCTCAACATGGTTGTGTCAGGATGTCACACACTAATAAACTCCCACAGCCTTCACTTCTGAAGGAAGCTTGAATTGATATTGTGGAATTACTTCTCCATTCTTTCACTGATTTTTGTTGCATTGAACCAGCAGACCATGAATTTTAAAAGAGGTGATTATGCAGCAAATACAGAATACAGCAGCAGGGTTATTTTGTGATGCTTCTGGTAAAAACATATGGAAATTAACTGTTCAAGATAATGTTAAATACAAAGAAATCACATATATTTTATTTCCTCAGAATTTCTAATTAGATGAAGCTTGGTTAGAGTTACTCAGAATGGGGAACACAGATGGATTGCTCAATTGCAATGAAAATTATGAGTATTATGAGTATTGAATTTTTAGTCTTCTCAGTAGAGATATAGAATAGTTTGTGTGGGGAATCTCTTCAATGTGTTTTACTCATTTGCACTTTTTTCTACAGAGGAGAAAATACTCCTCATTGTCTTAATCCCCAGATGTTTTATTAAAATTAAAATACCTGAAAACATTTTATAACAGGCCACATAGCGAAGAACCTTAGGGGTTTCTATCTGCAAGCCAAAGCTGTATCTAGGAAAGTAACTGTTTATCTCACTGACTTCCTGAGAACATCAGATTACCAAGATTTTTTGTATGTGTGTGTGTTGAGTTGTCCTCTCCTCTGAGGACTTCTCTCAGTTCAGAGAGCTCTTAGCCTGGGAGTGTAAACATCCCAGCAGCTGACAGCAGGAAAGATGAGACACTGCAGTGGGAGTGGGAATGGGACACCTCCCTGCACGTTTTCTCTCTGCATTTCAGATAAAAGATTAAATAAATGACTGCAGTTCACACCTAGCAGGCATCCACTCTGTACCACGGTGTGCAGATTATCTGCTGCAGCTCCACACAGGGGAGTGTTTGGATTCCCGGTAAGCAGATAATTCCAGGCACAGATAGCAACCAGCAACAGGCAGAGTTAGTGTAGAATAATCATCTTTGAGCTAGGAGGATGCAGGGGATGGCGAGGGAGGGTGCCATTGGCACAGAGAGGTGGAAGTGACTCTTTGTGCCAGGCTGGGGGCTGCCAGCAGAGCAGCAGCCTGGAGAAGTGAAATTCTCCGTGGGAGCAAAGCACAGCCCACAGGGAAAGCACTGCCTGTGCTCTCACCTGCCTTACCCCACTGCCCCAGGACTATTCTGTGTCATCTCCCCGATTACAAACACTGGCTTTGGCAGAGACTGAGAAAGACAATGAGGAAACAGAAGAATCTGGATTTAATGGACAGGAAATACAAATTTGAGAACACTGGGGCATTATGTACCAAATACCCCAGCATGGGAAGCACTAAAGAAATAAATCTCCCTCTGAAAGGAACTCTATATAAACAGGGAAACTGCATTTCAACAAGGACATTTTTAGTCTCATAACAAAGCCAAACTGTCCAAGGACACTTCCTATCACTGTATGCCATTAAATCAATGATTAAACCGTAACATTTGTTTGCACTTGTTATAATACCTTATTTACCCTTTTCTGCAACTGGGCATGAAAGAATATTTTTGTTAGACATTCATACTTGTTGCATAAAATATTTTTTCATACATCAAAACGACAAAGTTCTGCAATGTGCCATAATCCTGTGTATAAATGCATTCTGCTCCCTTGAAAATTCAAGCCCTTATAAAAACAACGGCATTTCTATAAGATGATGTTTAAATCAGTCAAAAGTTGCAGAGGAAAACAAGATCAAAGAGAAGAGTTACTTGTATGCAGCAGATCAGCCTTCTAAATTCTGCCTTATTTGCACAAAAGAAACCAAAACACCATCATCCAACCTTAGTTACATAAATGAATCAACTTTCACGGTAAAACTAACCTAAACTATTCATTTGGGGGTTGGTATGGGGTTTTTTCTTTGTTTGTTTTTCAAATATGATAAGTTTTATTTCCACCAATAAATAAATGGAAGACTGAGAAGCAGCTCAAATATTTTAATTAATTTGAGGTTTTTCTCCCTTTGAACTTGAGTTCATTGAATCACAGAATGGTTTGGGTTGGAAGGGACCTCAAAGCTCATTTCATTTCACCCCCTGCCATGGGCAGGGACATCTTCCTTTGGGACAGGTTGCTCCAAGCCCTGCCCAAACTGACTTTGAACACTTATTCCAGGGTTGTGTTCAGGACCATGCATACGTATGCGGAAAACAAGTTTTCCAGGTGTCACAGAGCCATTCTCTGGCGATCTATGGAAAGAAAAATACAAGAAAACCCCAATAAACCGTAATCCCTACTGTCCTCTCTTGAACAGAAGTCCCAGCAGCCCCTTGCAGGGCACCAAAGAGGAATTCCCTCTGCCTCCCTTTGCCGCCTGGCCAGGGCCAGGAGAACTGAGAGAGCCCCAGCCCTGGCAGCTGCGAAGTGCTGAGGTGCCTGGGGCTGCAGGTGACACTGATTTGAAGGCACAGGGAGCTTTGGCTGCATTAATAACAGCGCTCCAAGTGTGAGCTCCACGAGAACCACGTCTGGAGGGTGTCACAAAGCAGTTCACCAGCGAGTAAGCAGCTATTTTTAGTATGTATAATGAAAGAAAATTGACAACAATTCCAGCTCTTTTGCCAAATACCTGCAGTGCTAAACCTTTCAAGTTCAACTTGAAAAGCGCTGGGGAAGGCTTGACTCTGACAGATGTCTGAAAACACTCAGATACACAGGTAATGAAAACATATTTTAGAGAAAGCTGGACTACTGGTGTTACGAAATACCCTACAGTGTTATCTTGCAGGAGTTTTTTCAGTGAACAGGACCTGACCTTGAAATGTGCTGGTGAAACCCTGTTTCCATTTCTTTTTAAATACCTCAAAGTAGCCTGGGCAAAAAAGATTCAAAACCCAACCCAAACAGACGCACAAACAATCCAAGTGCTCACTAAGCCAGACTGGACACCCACCAAACTGATCCTAGGTACTAATTATCATAAGATCAAATATTTTCAGACTCCCTGGGAGGAATTACAATTTCAGAGCCCAGAGGACAAGGGAAGGGACATGAACACTTTCCCTGTGGTTGCTAACTCTGCTAACTGTTCCTTTCACTCAGCCAATCTCACTCCCCATGCACTTCATGTTGACAATAAAGTACATGAATTTCCTGGTAGAAATTACATCTCTCTAAATTAAAATTATGAACAGCTGAAAGCTAAACAGACTATATGGTATTACCTAAACCAGCTGAGCATTTCCCCAGAAATGCCATGTACTTAGGAATTACTGCTTTTAATAAGTTAATAGCCAATATCTAAGTGTCATGAGTGGAATAAAGTGCACATACAAGCAATAGTAACTAATAAGAGGAATGAAGTAAGCAACTTTAATTAGAACAAAAGTTAATTAAATCCACCATGGAGGATCATAAAAGCAACTCAGATATTATATCCTCATGACCTCAATGATGATGTTACTGTTTCCCAAAGTGTTCTGCCCTATCTAGCATGCCATAAAAAAGTGTTCTTTCCTTCTTGCTGCTAATGGAAGAGAGGGAAAAACAGGAAAAAGAAATGATATTTCATTATTTCATTATTTCATTCCCCCTTTTCGTTCCCTGCTGCTCATTGAATACTGCCTGTCACACACAGCCTCTGCCTCCCTCAATAGTGCTTTGGGGTGAGAATGCCTGGGAAGCAAAGAGCCCGTTGTTTAACATAGTGATTTAAAGTAATTTGAGTTCCATCCTGATAGAGGCAAAGCTCGATAAGTAAGCTTAGTCAGTTAAACTTCTACTCCAATTCTTTCAACTCACCCACCTGAATTTCTCCTGGACAAGAACATGCCCATTCTCCCTCCCATTGGACCCTGTAAGAAGCCATTCTCTCCTTGTGTGCCCCCATCTATGCCAGACATCAAACTTTTAGCTGAAATATCCCTGCTATCATTCAGGTCCTGCCTGTTTTTACTTCCAGATAACAGGAATGGGGCTGTCCTGCTCAGCAAACAGGACCAGACCTGCAGTGTTGGTGATGTTCCTCCCTCTCCTCTGCTCTCTGTAAATGGCCTGATTTCCCCTCCCCGGGCTGCAGTCCCTCCTACAGCAAAACTCCTCCAATTCCCACCTTCCTTGCAAGCCACAAAACACACAGGGTCGTGCAGGGCAGGCTCTGCTGCACACCCCGAGGGCACAAGTGCCACCAGCTACACCCTGGCACTGCCCAGGTGACACCACACACCACGGATGTGCCCCACAGCCCTCACCAAGCTCTTTGCAAGTGCAGAAAGGGGAGACTTGAGGCAAAACACCTCCTCCAGGGAGTAAAAAGCCTGCATGAGCCTCCTGTTCACAACAGGGGAATAGAGAAAGCAAAACTTGCACTCTGATGATATTACTCTAGTTTGGTTTGCAGGGGTTTTGTTTTAATTGTCTTTTCTTTTCTCGGTGTTATTATAAGAGACCTAAGCCTGATCCCTTGTGACTTTTCCTCTGCTACTTCTCTGCTTTGTGGTAAAGAATGTTAACAAGGCAAATCTAGAAAACGAAATTAGTCTTCAATTTATTTTGTAGAACATTTGCTCCCTCGAAAAAACATGCCAAAACCCAAACAAAAAACAAAACAAAACCAAATTTCTAAAAAGACTGATAAAAACCCTCCCTCTCAGTTGTTGATATAACATAAAATTAAGACATAAAGTAAGATCAATAACTCATTTCCTTATGCATTCCAGAGAACAGCAATATAATCAAGGAGCATAAACAGCGCCAAGTTATTTTAGGGAAGCAATGTGTTTACAGGAGGACTATTAAATAGCTTCTAAACAATATTTTTTTTAATGCTGACTTATTTCTTTACACAGGATAAAGCTTAGAGCTACAAAACCTGCCTGGAACAACTTGTCCACAGAGTTCAGAGTCATTGGGATGAACACACACAGAGTTCCCCAAGGCAATCCTTACAGTCAGGACCTGACACAATACAGACACCAACAGGAGAAGCCCCAAGCTCTAAAGACATTCTTCGACCAAGGAAGACACTTCCCATCCTCACAGAATAAAATAATCCTGCACTTGTGGATAATCCAGGTGTCAACAACATTTTCTAGATAAGAGAAACAGTTTTACATGTGAAAGGTTTGATATGCTGACATGTGCCAGATGATTGTAGGTAGTTTAGTACTAAATTGTTATTATTTAGAGTAATCCTTGCTACATCAAAGCTAATTGCAATCACAGCAGCAGCAACATGAGTATGTGCAAGGGGTTAGATTTTACCTGAGAGGCCAAAGACTGGCTCAGACAGAAAACCAAGAGGGATGAAACTCCTGTAATGTACAAAATACGACCTGAATTTACACATCTGTACCTGCATGCCTCAGAAGAGGGGTCAGGGATCTTCTGATGGTCATTAATGGCCATGAGTGACACAGTGAGGTTTGGACACCTGACGAGAACCAGCACTACCCACTAGAACATAAGCTTCACTTCCAAATCACAGAATGCAAAAGAAGCCCCAAACAGCCTTTTCATTTAACATAATTCCATTCAAATCCTAGATTTTAATGTATCCAATATCAAAATCTCATATCACAAAACTGTACATTTTGTTGACAAATCTTTTCCTCGAGACTGAACACTCTCAGGAGAGGATCAACTTTATTGAGCATCCTCAGTCCCCTCTTTTTAAAAGCGGGAGAATTGTGTAACTGGGACATTTCAAATAAACAGCTTCTGTGGAATAAATTCATTCCAACCTATGCACTTCTGACACTTAACCCTTAGATCTGTCCCTCTGTAACTTCTAGAAAACTCAAAGTTACCATCATCTCTACAAAGCTAAAATAAATATAGTACAGATGACTGTCAACAAAAGTCTTGCACAAGCACAGAGAACAGAAGCACTGGTCCTGCTCCCTTTCTTACCTGTTCTGCACCATGCTCATGGCCATCCAGTCCGAGGGGTAAACGTTCTTCCCAATGAGATCCTTGAACATGATGAACGTTTCCATCAAGAAGTCCTGGAGGAACAAAATGCAGTCAGGCTGGGGCTGTGCAACATGAACTTAGGAGGGTTTCTGTTGGAATTCTGGGCACAGAAAATTTTAGACTTTTTGTGCTGAAAGGCACTGACCACCAAGAAAACACTGCATTTAAACTGAAGCCTTAGAAAAAGCTCCCAAAATTCAGTGATAGAACTGGGATTATGGGTGTGTAGTTTAAATAGAAGTGTATAATATAAAGTGGTGAAAAACTTAGAGTTGAAGGTTTTATAATATAGTAATATATATATATAAGGCAAAATGGAGGTTTTAGGGAGGAGGGTAAGTCTTTCTTTTTCACCTTCTGCTTCATGGGTCTAGGTGGGATTTTGTAATTGGATAGAAGAGACCACGTTGTGGGCCACAGGTGATTCATTATTAGGTTACAAGTAAAAATAATTTGTCATTTCTCAATTAGGCAATTTACCCTTAAAAAGCCTTGCAGAGAGAGAGATGGGCCATTTTTCACTTTGTTATCTAGAAGTGCTACAGAACTCACAGTTTGTAAATCTGTAACATAGATAAGAATTAATAAACATCCAAATCTAAACAAAAAATACGGTCTAGCGCATTTAATCCCAGCTCTAGCAAGAAAAAGAAGATAAAAAAGCTACAGGTTTCTGTGTGATTAAGGAGCTAAGAGGGGGGGTTCCACTTTGCTCTCAGTGAAGTCAGGAGGAGAACTCCTGGTGATACCAGTAAATTGGAGCCAAAGTCCTGTAGAACAGCAAAGATTCCAAATTGAAAGATAAAAGCCAGTACATTAAAGTCATTGTACAGGGCTCTTTGGATAATAGAAGGCATAAATTAATGGAAAGAAAAAATTGTAGTGCTTCTGAGTAAAGTTTTATATTTTTTATTAATTAGTCTCACTATGTATAAGAACGAATAGGTTTGAAAAATACTGGCTTTTTAAATTTTTTCCTCCATTTAGACCATATTTAAAATTTCAATTATGGCACCAGTCTGACTTTAAGAAAGGAAGGAAAGTGATCAGTTCTTGACAAGTGCAGGTATTGCCTCCATGGTCTAACTGTAGATGTAACCCAAACCTGTGCCACTACCCTGCCTTACCTGACAGCAGCACCAGGAATGTCAAAGGACACACACAGGACTATGGAAACCTTCTGGTACCACTAAATTCTGGCAGAAACAACTGCACTACAAGAACAGGGCATTTATTGCACCAGGAGTAGACTCAATAGTGAAAATGAAAATGCATCACTGCGTGTGAAGGGAGGAGGGAATGTTCAACTAGTTGAGGATAAGTTTTGCTGCTGTTTTGGGTTTATCCTTTTTCTTTTCCCCTTCCTCAAAAGAGTACAGCACATAGATCCCATTACTTATTCTGGATCCTTACATCACCACCTTGGTGCCAGGATCAACAGAGACATTTGTTTCTGTCCAAGTTTTCTCATTACAGTGTTGTCCAGTGCCACCATTAGAAGAGGGAGGCAGGGCAATAACACAGAGGCAAAAAGTGTACAGCAACAGAATTTATTCTAGGAAGAATCAGGTAAGAAACTCCAAAAAAATAAAAAAAATCTACTGGTTTTTCACAGGAAATCAAATACTATAACTGTCAACTCCAAGATCACTCAGTACTCACCACTAGTTCTGAATTTGTCTGGAAAGTTTCAATGTACACTGAATAATGCTGGTCATTCATCTGGTTCAGGATCGCTGTCATGCACGCCACAAAATGACTCTGAAAGCAAACCAGGCAGAATCAACACATGTGCATCCCTTAAGACCTTGGAATATACTCTTTCTAAAGTTGAAGCATGCAAAATGCCTGAAAAATCCCTTTATGTATGTAAAAATAAATAATATTCAAGCTTTTGCGAGCCCAGATGAAAGGAACAAACTAGAAACTCCAAAAGGATTATTCAAAAGCTGCTTTGGCAAGGGCCAGGCTCTTGTGAGAAAGCTGCATTATTAATGAGACACCACATGGAAACACACATTGTGAAAAGAAAACTTCTTACATGAAGTACAACTCAGTATCACCTTAAGACTCCTAAAAGGCATGTGATGCTCCCTAGGATTCTTCTGTTAGGAATTCATGGGAAGAAAACACGTTAGAATCAAAAATTTCTAATAATTCTGTTATTCACAGGAATAAATAGTGCAAGAAATGCTTTTTTTTTTTTTTTTTTTTTTTTTTTTACATTCTGCAGATGCTTAAGCAGCTACCAGAGAACTCTCAAACTTCTGTAGAACGTTATGACCTGCATATAATTAAAAAAAAAAAAAAAACTTTCAAACTTCCTCAAAAGGAAGTATTTAGTCTTTCTCAATTCCTGCAGTCAAAATGTTGAAAGATACAACATGATTTCCAGCCCTGAGTTTTGACTGTAAGTTACTGAAAGTGTCAAAGACGTTTCTTTCCCAAGCAGTAAAAGTGAGTTTAACGATTTGCAGTTTTCCTTTAAGACTGTGAAGATCCCCCCTAATTGATCCCTTTTCATTTGCTGAAGTTTTAACTCTCAGTTTAAAAATGAACCTGCTTTCACAATGCTTTGATTTTATTTTAACAACTGTGAAAAATTGATGAGCACGCAAAATCATTTTCTGGATTTCCTCAGATCCTTTCTGTGCTCTGGCTCGGGGAGTGCCCAGCCCTGGGTGTGCAGGTGGTGCTGGGAATGCTCGGTGTCGCCCGGACACTCGGTGTCACTCAGACGCTGGGTGTCACTCGGATGCTCGGTGTCACTCGGGCACTCGGTGTCATTTGGACGCTTGGTGTCACCCAATGCTCGGTGTCACTCGGATGCTCGGTGTTACTTGGACACTCGGTGTCATTTGGACGCTCGGTGTCATTTGGACACTTGGTGTCACCCAATGCTCGGTGTCACTCGGATGCTCGGTGTCACTTGGACACTTGGTGTCATTTGGACGCTTGGTGTCACCCAATGCTCGGTGTCACCCAGACGCCCGGTGTCACCCGGACGCTCGGTGTCATTTGGACACTTGGTGTCACTCAATGCTCAGTGTCACTCCAATGCTCGGTGTCACTCCAATGCTCGGTGTCACTCCAATGCTCGGTGTCATTTGGATACTCGGTGTCACTCAATGCCTGGTGTCACTCGGACGCTCGGTGTCACTCCGATGCTCAGTGTCACTCGGATGCTCGGTGTCACTCAATGCCTGGTGTCACTCAGACGCTTGGTGTCACTCCGATGCTCAGTGTCACTCAATGCCTGGTGTCACTCGGATGCTCGGTGTCGTGTCACTCAATGCCTGGTGTCACTCGGACACTCGGTGTCACTCAGACGCTTGGTGTCACTCGGATGCTCGGTGTCACCTGGATGCTCAGTGTCACTCGGATGCTCAGTGTCACTCCATGCTCAGTGTCACCTGGACACTCGGTATCACTAGCATGCTCGGTGTCACTCCGACACTCGGTGTCACTCGATGCTCGGTGTCACCTGGACACTTGGTGTCACTCAGACGTTTGGTGTTACTCGGACGCTCGGTGTCTCTCCGATGCTCATTGTCACTCGATGCCCGGTGTCACTCCATGCTCGGTGTCACCTGGACACTCGGTGTCACTCAGACGTTTGGTGTCACTCGGTCGCTCAGTGTCTCTCCGATGCTCGGTGTCACTCGGGCTCGCTCTGTCCTGCTGTTCCATCTCCCAACCCTTTTGTCCCCATTCCAGAGCAGGGACCAGCTCTGCCTGTGGCTGTGTCCCTGCCTTGGCTGCTGCCTGTCACCACTAGAGGTCTTGTTCTTCCCTCCACCAGCTGCTCTCCGCTTCGTGCTGCTGTGGCTTTATTTATTTATTCCTCCGTGAGCAGACCCAGCACACTTCTTGCATACAAAGAGTGAAATTACAACCTAAAGGACCTACCATACCTTCTTTTGGAGTGACCTTAGTGCCAGTGGGAGCCTTGCCTACTTTTCAAGGCTAAGAAGACTCATTTTCTGCAGGTAAACCAAAAGCTTTCAGGTAAGAAATCGTGTGTTCTCGGGTACTGATGCTCTTCTAAAAGAAATGCTGGATTTCCTGCAGTAGTACTTCACTTTTACAGTTCTGGACAGACAAATCTTTGCTGTGGTGTTAAATGCATAGCTGAAAGGAGTAATGAAATGCAAAGGATTCGGTGCTGAAATTGTGTGGGGGTTTTCTTCTCATGTCATGATTTTGAAAAAAGATTGCCGACAGAAGTTAGAGAATTGACACGAAAAGCAGCTCATATTTTTAGTAGTTAAGCATTCACCACTGAATGCCTTTCTAGACTCAAGTTAAATAATCACTGCTTGAAATGAGCAGCATTTCTTCACAAGCATTGAATAGTTGTATCACGATGCTTAAGGGCATAAAGACTTTAAGAAGGTTATTTCTTTTGTTAAAACCAACTTCAAAAAATGTGTCTAGCTATGTCTGTGGTTGTGGTACGGCACAAATGCCTTAGAGACTGGGTATGGTGATTCTAAAATTAACAGATGATATGCCTTGAAAAGAGCCATAGGCAAAGATCACATCTTGCTGGCCAGGACCCTGCATCAAACCTGTCAAATTCACATCAGTTGGACTGAATGATAATAAAAAAGGTGTCAGGAAAGGTGGTTTGCTGCAAAAACTTCCTCCATCCTTTCCATGTAACTGTAAATCAGGGAATTACAAATACTGTCTGATTTTTAAACATTTTCTTGCCAGCTATCTCAACTATCAGAAATCATCTGCTAGCATCTTCATAGGTTTAAAGCTTGCCCCTCCCTCCTAATCCCCAAATGGCAGCAATAAATATTGGCTTCTCAGAGGCAGCCTCGGATCCCTGAAGCGCCCCTGCACCCCCAGCACTGGCACTCTCACCGGCAGAACTGAAGGGTAACACAGTTCCACAGCTGTGATCAATCCTGCAAATACCTCCCTGCCTTCAGTGAAATTCTGCTCTGGGCTTTAAGTGCCTCTGACTGGAGTGTGCAAAGAGCAGAAGTGCCTGTGAACGCAGTAAGTTCTGCACAAGGACCAGCTCCTGCGTGTTCACAGGACGGCAAAAGAAATTCAGAATCTCTTAAAAAACTTATTTCATTAGGTCAACCGCTGTGCATAGGGATTGAATGGTTTAAAAAAGGTTGTGGCCAGCAAGGTGAAGTTCAGGTAGAATCTTAGCAAATCACTGCCTGATCAGGCTTGTTAAGATTTAGCCTGTGAATTACACAGGAAATATTCATTATAACTAGGTCAAATGTATAAAAAAATGGACGTATCAAAGTAAACACTTGACTGCTGAGACAACGTGGATAGAAAAAACCCAGAAACAACTCTGCATGACTTTAAGGAGATCTAATAAAATATTTCCCAACCCCAATACATTAATTTCCTTATGAACACAAAAGAACCTAAAACAGAAACAGCACTGAATTATGGTTTGGTTTTTTTTTTTTTTTTTAATTATTCAATTTTCTGTCAGACTTTTAAAAAAGTGTAAAGAAATAGGGAATTTGATAATATGAATGCTGCACTGCTGTCAGGAGCAGGAACACAAGTAAATAGTGGTCAAATGAAAATAAAACAGCAGAGAAAATGTCCAAGAAACATTCAAATTCTCTGTTCTCTTAAACCCCCCCTAATTAATGCCATATATAAGTGAAATAAAGCGCTGGCTTTAGTATAAACATTGCAAAGTAGCGGGTGAGGTGAAAGAGATGCTGTTTTGGTTTAGTATACAAGAAGCACATCAAAAGGAATTGCAGACTTATTCTGTAAAACAAACAGGGCTCCCTAAGGTCAAGCAGGAAGATGTGGAACCTCTTGCGCTGCTGAAAAAGCGCAAATTGGCTGTGGATGCAGCGTGTGCAGGAGCAGAAACAGCTGAGGAACATCAGGATCATATGAGGGAGATGACAAACTTCAACACCTAGCAACGCAAGCCCAGCACACTTTATAAGAGCAGATGGTGACAGGTTGCCGTAGTAACTTCAAAGAGAGCAGCAGCACAAGGATGAGGCAAATGCACTGGGAAAACAACAGAAATAACACGGAATGAAGCTACATTTTGATCTAATATAGTAGACGGGTTTCAGTGGCTGCAGGGTCGGCAATCCTCATGCAGATGCGCTTCTGGAAGGACTCAGGGGGATATTTATTTAATGTAGGCACTTAAGTAGCATTTACCCTCATTAATAGAGCACTTTGGCAAGCCTGAGTGTAAACACAAAACCATATGGAGACGTTCATTTTGCTCATCCTCACAAGCAGGGTGAAGTAAGGGGGCTCTGAATCATCCTCACAACCTGTGACCCCACACCAATGATGGTTCACGTTTGATTAACACACGACTTTTCCTATGAGCAAAGAAACTTATTCAAACAGCCCAGCATTTTGTGGTGTTTGCAGCAATCGTAGATTAGATTTACTTCTGAACTCCCTTTTATGATAAGCCAGAAGTTTCAAAATTCATTGCATGTTAGAAACAGTAATTGTAAAAATAACGCACATAAAGAGAGTGAGCAAGAATTTCGTTGGGCCAGAGAGTTCTGCTTTGGTTAGGGTTTTTTTTTCAGAAATAAGTACATCTTTCTGGAGAAAAAGTGATAAATATGTCATCTTGAGTGTAATTAAAGAAAAACTAACCAATCAACTATTTTAATTGAGAGTTAAAAATCATCAATATTTCTGTTGGACCACAAGTCTGTTATTGAGAATGTCTTCAAAAATCCTGTCTTCACAGAATGATTGAGACATCACAGCTGTTCCTTGTCATGAGCCAAAGAGCAACATGAGAACAAGCATGGAAGATGCTCAGTGAAGCCACAAAGAACCAAAGTGGCTTGAAGCCACAGTTCCTCAGGAAACCCCATTAAACTTTGAGAACTGTGGCATATGTAGAGGCTGAGACAAACATCTTGATCATATTATGCAAATACTAAACAATACCAATCTGAAAGGAAAAATAAGCAGAATTTCCAGTGAATTGTTAATGCAGTAGTTTTGTTTCTCTCCAGAAATAGATGTCCCTGCCAATGCATGTGCAGTCCTAAAATGTACTGTTTTGAGCTGGAAAGGCACAAATACATAAACATTAGGACAGGCTGCTATGCAACAACCTCGGGTATTCATCACGTGTGAGATGGGGAACAGCTCCCAATCCATACAGACTCAGAGCCTGCCAGTGAGC
This sequence comes from Hirundo rustica, assembly GCF_015227805.2. Lineage (NCBI taxonomy): Eukaryota > Metazoa > Chordata > Aves > Passeriformes > Hirundinidae > Hirundo > Hirundo rustica. The sequence goes on along the minus strand of NC_053463.1, from coordinate 14,813,077 downwards.
ACATGGCACTAATAATTCATTTACAGCAACATTCATCCACTCCTAGTGGGTGTGAGTTTTTAATTTTCCATTTATACACTGGTACAGTTCATTGGTTCTGTCTCCCTGTGTTTTATGGCTGACTGAACAGCACCCTGCTTCCGCCTCTCACTGACAGCCTCGGATTTCTGACTGAAAACATGCTGGGCTGTTTTAGCTTGTTCTACCATTTTCTTTCCATTCACAAGGTTCAGCTAAAAGGATACACAACTCTAAAAGCAGCAGACTACCAGGTAGAATAATACACAACAATTTTGTAACGCTATGAGAGAGCGACAGCAGCTGCTCTGTGCAATTTTAAGATTTGTTACAAGTTAGACAAACACAACAATTTCAGTATTATTTCATTCAAGACTTTTCCATCTATAGATAAAAGCAATAAAATAATGGTTCATGGTAGAACATAAAAGTAGCTTGATTTTCATGGAGTATATCCTTTGCCATTTTTGTTATTTTTTACAGGGGTGTATTTTTAACTTTGTACAGATTTTCTAACAACATTCAAAAAAAAAGATTTTTTTTCATTCTCACCAATGGTTTTTTTTTTGCTGCTGGGTTTTGTTGTTTGGCTGATTTTGTGCCGTAAATCCACTCCAGAATTTCTGCTACTGTCTCTGGTTGATACGAACGCTCCACCGTAATTCATTTAACTTCTGCTTTAGTCTGTGTTCAAACACAGTTGTGTAATTTAATATTTTTCCTGTAATATTAACTTTGTATTCATCTTCAAGGCATATTTACAAATAAATTATGAATAACATTAATCAATGAGCCCAGAAGGCACTGAGTTGAGCTCCGCTGGTCAGAGCATGGTGCTGATAAGGCCCAGGTTGTGGGTTTAATACCTGTATGGGCCATTCCCTAAAGAGCTGAACCTAATGATCCCTGTGAGTCCCTTCCAACCCAGAATATTCTGTGATTCTTCTAAGGAATGAGCAATCATTGCTTGGAAACTGAACTAGTCCAGAGCACAGTTATTTAAAAACATAAAAATAAGAAAAAAAGAAAAAAAGCTGTTTTACCTCCTCACTTAAGCACTGCTGCCACACTCCTGATCTCCGCTCTGCTCTGCCAGATGAAATCTCCCATCCTCTTTGTGCAGGGATCTGTGTCTGTGCAGCTTTCCTCTTGTCCTCTGCATCCCACTGATCGCCGCCCCACTGTCACTTGAGCCCTTCCCAGCCGGCTCCTGCCCTGCTCCCTGAGATGTCCTCTGAGACTCCCCAGTGTCCCAGGGCTGTCAGGCTGCTCACATCCCTCACCTCTTTTTCCAAGGGCTGTTGCATTGCCCTGATGCCCTCAAAGCTGGGCAGCCAAGCAGGCTGAGCGGGGCTGCTCCTGCCCGGTGTCCCAGCGCTCTCATTCCCACGTTAGAGATGATGCACTCAGCATTCCAGAGAAACTGTGGAGCCACACACCAAGCACAGGCAAGGAATAAGATTAAAAATACCACCCATGGTTTATTTACTGTAACAAAGGTTGGCCAATCTCTTCCATTTGAAAGGACTGGAACCCAAGTTGGGAACTTGCGGGAAGCAGTTCAGGGGCTGGGGAAGAGATCCCTGCCCTGAGATGGAACACAACAGCAGGAACCAACCCAGCCAGGGCTGCAGCAGGAGGCTGCAGGGAACAGAGCAACCCTGGGGTCAAAAAGAGCAGAACTGAGCAATCCAAGCTCTTCAAAGTGCAGTAGCATCTTTTATTGCTACTTTAAATTTGCACAATGTGAAGACGAATGTCTTGGATGATGATTCACTTCCTTAAAACGAAACAGAGCCACCTCCTGTATTCCCAGAACTGTATCGCTCTATTTGATTTTGGTTTTTTTCAGCTGCACTTACTGAAGACAGAAAATTTAAATTAAATTTCAACTACTTGATCTGAGATGAGGCTAATAAAATATATCTGTGAATGGCTGAAACAAAGCTTTATCACAATAGTTCTGCTGAAAACTGTTGAAAGTCATTTCCCTCCAGAAACTTCCTTCTTACTTTTAAATTGTTCTTATGGAGAAAATAGGGCCCAACAAAAATAATTTTCCAACAAATCACGCCTGTTACACAATCAAGCCACGGTGTTTGTTCAGGATTGATTAATAGCAACCAGCAACTGTTAGAACAGTTTTAATTGGCATCTGAAATATTTTTCGTATGTAAATGATATCCAGTAGGGGCTTTTATTTTTAACTGTTTTGTAACAGTGTGCTCCAATTTTAAGCTTGACAAAAAATCTTGGAGACTGGTTGGCAGAGTAATGGTCTAAACCAAAAAATTCATAGCAAAACCCAAACATCTTTCTAAAGAGAGCTTTTCATACTGAATCTTGGATAGGTTGCTCAATGGAAAGCATAGGGAATTCTCTGGGAAAGAAAACCCTGTGGAAACACATGCATAAAGATGAAAGGAAAAAACAACAATTACAGAAAGTCCTGCCAATGGACACAATCTACAATCCACAACCTACAGGCAATTTTGAACCTTCTTCAGGTGTGGGTCTCTTCAAGGGATGTCAGTTATGCCCCAGCTGATTGAATTTCAATGATAATGTGACATAAACAGAGAATTTTGATACTCTAATAATATACAGATGGAAATTTCCCAAATAGCATTGTCTGCATCAATTATTTGTGCTTATGCTAATCTGTATTTTTAGGGAGATTCTAACACATCATCCCTGAGCTCTGGCAGAATAAGGAACACTCCTTTAATAACTTAACACCAGCCCAAGAGCTGGTTTCATTATGTGCTTACAATAAAAGTAGAATGAAGATGAGAGTTGACATTTCTTTGAATAACTAAATCAGGAATTAGTTTAGCTCTCGGTTTTTCTTCCATATTTAAAATGAGAAAAAGAAAAACCAGTCAAAAGCCTGTAAAAGGGAAACAATTCCAGAGTGCCCTGGCTAAGGCTCCATCAGAGGTGTGACTGTCCCTTGGTTGCTCAGTCACTGCAATCCAGGAGACTGAATCCTAAACCCACAATGGGACAACACTGAACTCCTGCTCCTGGCTGTTTGGAAAATGCACCAGGATGGTAAAAGCTGACACCTCTGCTCCCTTGGCATTAAATCCCTCTGACAAAAAATTATATCCTTATTCTGAAATTAAAACTTGCTCCCCCAAAAAACTCCAAACATAAAGCATCCTCAGAAAAATGGGTTAGTGTTGATGTAACAGCACTGTGCTACAGTGGGTCTTCCCAAACACAAACTGGGCTTCAAACAGTTTTCAAAAATTTCCCCAACATGATTATCAAAACATTTTGTGGTTTGTGGTGCCACATCATCTGACTGTCTGAACTCCTTCTGAGGATTACGACTGTGTTCCAGAAGGACACTTCTTTGTGTTGCTTTACTGCCAAAATATTCAAGGCTATTTGCAGAGATTTATTTTTCCTCATCTCTAAGCTAGGATTTCATTCAAACAGATTGTCTTGCTAAGAAGCCAAGGTGCCAGCACCTTCTCCTGGACAGAGCAAACAGAAATCATGAGTGTAGATAGATGTTAGGGAATTGCAATCCTAGCAGGAAACAAACAAAAGCAGAACCACGCGCATAAAAAAGCAAACTTCAACAATGAGAGTGCCAGAGAAATATCATTAGTTATGCCTCTGATATTTGGAGTTTGCATCACCTGAGCATTCTTATAGCCTCTTATTTTTATGATTAGTCACTGCAATACAGAGTGTGTGGGAGCATCAGAGCATATCTAACAACACACACAGAGAAAAGGTGAAGATTTGAACCATCACAACCTACACCTCCTCTATATTTTCTGTATTAGTGCTATTGGGTTTAATAGCAGCTTCAGGACTGTGCTGCTGAAGCTGTTCATAAAAACTTCTTGGATCATGGTCAGTAGTGTCACCTCTGCTCTAGTCCTCCCCTGAAATGCCACCAAAGGACCTGTGGTGAAGCAGGTAATTTTCTGTCTTTTTAGTTCTATAGAGCTGAGGATCAGACCCAGTATTTGGTAGAAGCTGTACCATCACACTGTTAAAAGAACTTCCAAGATATCTAAAAAATATCTCCTATCTTGACAACGTCATTGTGGTATGTTTTATAACTGAATTCTTTTCCCGCATTAGTTAACATAAAGCCATGTTCCATTCCAGACCTGGATCTGGTCATCTATTGTGTGGTTCCTGGTCAAAGACTCTCCAAACTATGGCTGCAACATTATAATATTAAGGCAAGAGTCTGGGAAGCTGGAGGGACTGGAATCAAATTTTCTATTTAGATTATTATCAGTTTTCAAGGCATGTTCATTAAGAAGAAGAAGGAAAAAAAAAAAAAGTAACTTGTTCTGCTCAGTTTTTGTTTTAAAGGAAGCTGCTAATATTTTATATCTTAAAACAAGATTTCCTAGACTGCAGAGCTCAGTGTCAGGAATCCAGTAATAGAGAGTATTTTTTTCTTACGTATTTCCCTTAAAAGAAAAATGTCTTTCTTATATTTAGAAAATACAAAAATAAAGCATTCAGTACTAGATCAGGGCCATTTGTCTTTTTCAAATGGCACTGTAGTCACATACGGTAAAAGTGTTTTTTATTTGATCTCTGCTTGGTATAACATCTTGATCTCCAAGACTGTTAAATACAATGACCATTAAAACATTTCGGGAATATTTAGTTAATTATTACAAATCATTGATATATATATATATTAAAAAAAAAAAAAGAAAAAAAAAAAGAAAAAAAAGAAAAAGGTTACAACCAAACAAGAGGAAAACTGATATGGTTCATATATTGATTCTGAATGAATAAGGCCGTGGAGAAGGAGGAAATTTGAAGTACAGGAGCCCCCTCACCCCTTCCAGATCATCACAAAAGTCAGTCTCTGCCTGTCTGTGCTGCAATTAGAGAGTTCCAGGACATTAGGTCAGCCCTAGCAGGTTGTGCAGCTCAAGGCACAGATGCTCTGGAGGAACAGAGCATCCAAGCATGAAAACAGGAAACCAGTAATGTGGTCCCAGGGATTTGGGAGAAGACAGAAAAAGGAACTTGCACTCTGCTGAGCTGAAGAACACTGTCCAGGATTTCACAGCAGTGCGTGGGGCGCAGGTTCTGTGGTGGCAAAACGTGGGGAGTATCAATATGCAGGATGTGGGCATGGGCTGGCAGAGGGGTTTGGGCTGGCCAAACACTTTCAGCAGCTGGAAAAACCCAATGTAGCCCTTGCTCAGATGATTTCCCTGCTGCTGCCTCCAAGCCCTGCAGCAGTGGTGTCCCCACAGGTTTGGGCACAGCAGCGTTCCCAGAGAAGCTAATGGGGGAAACAGGCTGATGTGCAAACCTGGGGGGCATCCTGGGGACATGCAAAGGCCATGAAAATCAACCTTGTTAGTCTGCTAAGAGAAATCTTAATAATTGCAACAGAAATAACTCTGAGAATGCTTGGATTTTCTGGAAGCTCTTCACAAAACTAGTGACACCAGGATTACAAACATCTCTATCAACGTATTAAACTTATTTTTTTAAAAAAGGAAAGGATGTTCCCTCTGAACTAGGTCGATTCCTGTTATACAAGGATACACATGCCCTCAGGCTGCCAGTTAGTTCCTGCCTCATAACTCCTTCTCTGGATTTAGGGGAATAACGAAGCAATCTTGACAGATTACACATGGCAACATTTCTGTGGGTTCTATTAATTTTTTTAAAAAATAATTTTTTTGTTGGGTTTTTTTGTGTGTTTTGGTTTTTTTTTTTTTTTTTTTTTTTTTTTTTTTAATTTTACAAGACAAACAAACCAACCACCAGATAAAAACCTGAATCAGACACCTAATTTTATGCAGGTAACACATTTTATGGTAACTCTAACCCAAGCCTCTCTAACAGCTTTGGGGTTGTCTGCCTGGCTCAGCTTTGTGGCAAGGTACACATTTGGTCTCGTTTAATTTTTTCTGGAAAACGTTGGAAAATCTGCATGTCCAGTCATGTCTGAAGCGAGACACCACCACACCTACGTGCTTGATGTTTTACTTGCCTTCATAATAACACAGGTTTACATTTCAGTATTTTGCGTGAATCACACTGCTACTTACCCAAATTAAACCCGAAGCTATTCCCAAGGAGACCTTTTACATTGAAATTATTCTTTAAAATAAAAAACCACTACAGTTTTCTGAAAATAACCTCATTGCAGGGCCATTAAGGCAACACAGTGTTCCTTTGGAATAATGTAGGAAGGAAGGAACTTCTATAAAATTGCTGATATTTCACTAACAGGCCCTGGGAGATCATCCCAGGGGTATGAAAAAGGAGAAAGGTCATCTTTGTTCCTGAGACTGGGCAGGCCATACTCCATATTATGCAATTACTTCAGAGACTGCTCTTTTCTTCTCCAACTAGAGGTGATACAATCATGTAAAATACTCAATTACTGGGGCCATTCTGCATTCTTATGCTTAAAGAGGATCACAAAGTACAGGGAAACTGAGTTTAAGCCAATATTCTTCTGCTTATGCAATTAACTGGCACATTACTTTCAAAGGACTTCACATATTTCAAAACATATGAGGAAAAATGCTGCATGTCTTCTATCTCATGTCTTCTTTGAAATTAATTGCCCTCACTTGTGGAAAAATAATTTGAGCATACAAAAATTTCTTGAAAGTATTTATCTCCATGAAGCCTTTTAGTTAGGCTGATTGCAGTTCCCAAATAGAACTTCTGGACTTCTTCAAACTGCCAGCCTCAGTAAAGACTGAATAACAAAAACCCCAACCCTGAGGGACAAACAGCTCAGGACACTGCAGATTTATTAGATGTATCATCAGTTATTAACTTCTCCCACCATCTAAAGATAACTCTGTAAGCTAAAAATGAAATTCGAATTTATACAAAGTATAAAATCAGTTACGACAGACCACTATTGAGAAATACCCGAAATGGGAAAGGCAAGGAAACAAACAGGCTTTTGTTTTGCCCTTGACATCACTGGGACATGAGCTTGTGTTGCCCAGAGAAGGTGTTCATTTATCCAGCAAGGTTCAGAGCCCTTGGAGTGTCCAGAGATGTTCATCTTCCCCTTAGTGACCATCAGCAGGTCATCAAAGGGTCACCTCCCTCCCTCTGTGGTGCCATCCTAGAAACTCAACAAGGTGAAGAGGAGAGTGAAATGTTTATCTACACTTTGTGATTTATTTTTGTAAGCCACGATTGCACCTTTGCTCTTTGGACACATTCCAGGACAGCCCAGACACGAGATCCATGATTCTAAATGCGCCCAGCAGGACATAAATATATCTGATATATCTGTGTGATACTTCAGTGTGTTACCAGATCATTCTCTCTCCCCGTCTCAACACAAAATAAAGTGTCATCATCTCACTTTTTCTGCCATGGGGTTGAATTCCTTTCAAATATCATCATTATTATCTCACTACATGCACTATTTCCTCCTCCTAAGACCCCAGAGTTCCACAGAATTCCCCTCATCCCCTGTTTCTATAGGAGTTGTGCTCTGTGCCAGGGACCCCCAGCTACTGAAGCTCAGCCCTTAGCCTGGGGGTTTTGTGGCGTCTCTAACAGTAACCTCAAACTGCAGAGCCTCAATTTCTCCACATGGAGAATTTATAGATTTAGGAAATTATTGACATTAATATTTCTTGAATATTAAGAAACAGCAAATACTATCAAGATTAAGAGCTGACTATAGAGAAACAATTACAAGGTTGACAGAAAAATTCTAAGTTCATCCTTTTAGTTTTAATGGTTTTTTTAACATGTCACATAAGCCCTTCACTCATCAGGAGCTTTTGAGTTCCAGGCAAGTGTCCAGTCCTTCTGTAACTCAGATTATTTCCAACTTCATGAGAAACTAAACAAGCTTTGGATAAAGAAGAAATACATATTTTCTTCTAAATACCAGGAGAAAAAGTTGCTTGACATTTTTTCGAATGTTCCATATTCCAAGATCCCTCAGTACCTTTTATTACTGAGACAATTTTAGTTTTCATAATCTGCCCCAAGCCAGCAGTAACAACAACAACAACAACAACAACAACAACAACAACAACAGAATAAAATGTGAAGAACAAATTAGCCTGTTGTTTATCTTATCCCAGTGGGACAAGTTTTGACTGAATTTTTATTCTATTGCTTTGAAGAAAAAGCAGTATCCAGCCATAAATATTTTAATATAAAATAATGCGAAGCATGTTAAGAACGCTGTGACTTAGAATAGGTGTGTCTGTCAAAGCGTGAGCTGCAGAGAAACTTTCATTTTCCTGGTGCTCCTTATACGGGGAGTGGTACAAAGCTTGGAGAGCAATTGTAAGGGTAGATTATTTTTCCGGCTATAAATAATTAACCAAAGTGGGATTCTTTCAAATCCTCTCCTCACAAAAAGCAAGGCTTCCCAAAAGCAAGTTCTCTCTGCCTTTAGAAAAGGTAGTCAGACAATAATGATGCTACAATTCAAATTTAAAGGCACCTGCCCTGCATAATAATAATAATAATCTGTGCACATCACAAACAACATTAAGCTGCAGACGGTTTAAATATATAGGGCAGAAGTGGTGTATAAATTGACAGAATAAAGTCATAGAGAATTATGGATAAGTTGGTGAAGCAGAATGAAAACACAACTCTAAAAACTCCCTTTGTAATGCTCATAAAAGAGAGTAGACCTGCTGCCTTTCTCCTGGATTCAAAGAGAAGTATTGCACAGCAGACCAGACACAAGGAAAGCATACCAGTGCTGTCCCTTCCCATTATTCTATTGCAACACAAAGCTACTGAGTTGTTAAATAGATAGTCATGATACCAAGAGTCGTGTTCTTACTAAACACTTGTGCTATAAATCTGAACTTGGAATTTCCTTAATGCCTTCCCTATTGATGAGATGAACAGAACTAAAATTTGCCACTGTGATGTCAGGAGAACAAACATTTATATTATAAACATTTATATTATAAAGCAAAAATTTATCACACAACTCTCCTCTATTTAACTGTAACTCCTCTAAATACATGACTGAACTCTCCAACATCAGCAGGCTGGTGTGTTTTGATATAAAATTACTTATAGCAGAGACTCAAAAGAAACAGAGGTTTCTCTCTTGCTCCACTGCTCCTCCAGAATGGATAATTCTGGCTCCTGACAGGTTGAGGATAGGATGAAACAGAACTCACACAAGAACCTGAAGCACCAACCTTTTTGCCAATCCTATCACAGCTCCATTTTGCCAACATTCAGAGAGGAGATGTGCCAAGGCATCAGACTGACTGAGCAGACTACACTGCAGGGTGATAAAGCCTGAGAAAAGCTTCCTGTGACACTGCAAAGAGCCGTAACTGCTCGGAGATTCTCTCAGAGGAGTCCCCAGCTCCTTGGATCCCAGCCTCCATTTCTCCTCCACCTGTAGCTTTTTGTGCCAGAGTTTGGGAGCCTGTGGGAAGTGTCAGTCTCTGCAGACACCCTGCCAAAGCCAATAAGCACAATTCCAGCCTCTCCTGCACTTACTGTCAGCCAGTTCTGCTAACCCAGTCTGAGCTGCCGTAATTCAATTCCCTCACACCAAAAATGCTTTTCCACACCGGCATCCGGGCAGAGGCATAGCCAGGTATGTTCAGCTGAGTACACAAAATAATCTCTGGAGCACAAAATATCCAGTTACTCGCATTCCTGATGTCATTCACTGGGTCCGGAGGAGCACAGGTAAAAAAGCCTCGGGATGCAATTTTAAATTCCATCCCTATTACCATGATGACAGCTGGCCCAATGTTCCCACCCAGGTTTCAGTACTTCCCCAGGGAACAGAAGCCATGCAATAATGTATTTCAGTGAGAGCTTGGCATGGTTTCTTCTCTCACTGCTTCCCCAAATACCCAGGTTTGTGGCACAAGTGAGAGTAACAGTTGACTCCTTACATTTACTGAAACTCCCACGTACCAAAGTGGCAAAAAAAGTTCTGGAGATCCCAAAGAATCCTGAGTGAACATGCAGTGCTTACAAGGCATTCCACACAGCTGCAGCACAGCAGACTGCTAAACACTTCTGGATGCAGCTTTGCTATGTCATTCTTGAGCTGAAGTGATAAATTTATTGGAAAAAAAACCAACCCAGAAACCAAATGAAAGTTAAGGGGCTGCAGCAAGTGCACTCAGAACTTGTTTTTTAGAAATAAATAAATACTGTAATGATGAAAACAGCTCCAGTGTTGAAGTCACTGTCTTTAGCAAGTGCTTTATACTGGTTTTAAATGGTTTTCCTTGCAGCAGTGTCTCAGCAACAGAAAAGTGCTGGGCAGTGGCAACCTGTCACATATGAACCATGAAAATGCAGCTTTTAAGTTCACTACTTGGGAAAAAATAGTAAGTTTTGCTGCTTTAACAGGCATAGTCAATATAATTGACAACCAAAGAGAAAGTTCAAAAGGTCATTTTAATGAACTAATCTGTCTCTAACTGAGTGCTAAGGCTTGCAAAGCAGCCCAAGGTGCAAACCTGGGGCAGATCTACACACAGCTCTGTTAACATTTTATTAAGCCTGAATATAAATGTACAATAATCTAAAGTGTAAAATGCGTGCACACTTTGATACAAACATCAAGTACTTAGCAATATTTTTTCAACTGATAAATTTATACAAGGAGGAGCACTGAAATTTTGTGCTGTGAAGCAGCTCTTTGGACACTTTCCAGCTCACCAGCCTGTCACATTGGATAACTTCCCTCCCCCTGTAGGCATTCAAGCAGTTCTTCAAGAGAAATTTCTCAGTTTTAAGTACACTCATCTTTGCAAACGAACACTGAAAAAAACCTCCAACTTGTGTCTGTATATAAATATGTGACTGAAATGCTTCCCTCTTAAGTGAATAAGGAGCTGTATCTTACCTCCTCACACTAAACCTTACACAAACAATTTCCAGCATATGCACCAGAGAAATCCTGAGATAAAAACGTTTTCTAATCCATGAAGACCATTTTTTTTCTGACAGAGCAAATGGAATCTATAATCTTTTCAAAGGAAAAGAACATTTATTTTTGTTAAAGTAGAATAAAGGAATTTCAAGTACCATGGTTCTGAAAGTTATTTCAGAAATAAGATCATCATGGTTTTATCTCTTAGTGCATCTTCAGCACTTCATGTGGAATGGCATTGCATCATCTCAACCAAATTATAGGCAAACCACACTCAAGATTCATCCCTAAAACTTGCTTAGCTAAGTCCATTTTCTGCTGCAGTAAATATCACATCATCTTCTCTACCCAGTCTCACCAACATGAAGTAATTTTCAGCTCTTGCTGTAAAATTATTCAGAGAAAAAAATCCTGTAATCTCTTCCCTCAATGAAATGTTCCCTTGCTGAGGACAGAAGATTCCATCCTACCCTATGTTCCTCATCTCTGTTAGATCCTCTTCTCCAGTCACCTTGATCCCACCTGGAGTTGGCTTACAAAACCCACCAGCAGGTTTTGTAAAAAAGTTCTTGCCTTCTTCAGTCCTTTTTCTCAAGCAAAGTTCCTTCAGATTACCAAACCACTGCTGCAGGGGAAAACTGAGCACATCCAGGAATATCCAGAGAACTCCTCTGTGGCTGTGCACACCAGCAGAAACAGATATTCTGTGTACTGCCCAATTAGAGCAAGAAATAGAAGAATATTACACTAGACAAGCTGTGCACTGGAGAAAACTCCAGGTACAAAACTATATTGCACAAATTACTCCATCTCTTATCATAAACACATTTACTTTCATAAATAGCTTTGTGCTTTATTCGGTGGGACCCAAAGCAATAAGACTCTTTGTTGTGATCAACAACAGGCCCCTGTACACAGAAGCCGTTTAGAAACCTCTCTCAGCAGTTTCATCTCTCTTGTTCCCTGCCAGCTTTTCCTGTGTATCGCAACAAGCTGCAAATTTGCACTTCTGGGGGACTGTTTCTACTTTATAGGCTCTGCATCTGTCACCCATTTTCAGCTGAAAATATTCCCTTCAGAGGCCTGCTTGCATGCAGTTCCTCTGGAACGCTCAGCACATTCCCATCCATTTCCCTCTGCAGGAAAGGAGGACAGGAAAAAGGTAATTTTCAGCATCATCCAATTCCAATGGTTTCGAATCAATCTCTAGCTCCCCGTGCTAGCTGGTGATGTATGTTTCCCTGCAGTCTCCAGGGATTTCAGAAGCATATCTGAACTTATGCTCAACATCTCTCATTATTTTGAGGAATAAAAAAACCCAACATGACTTTTATGCAAAGAAGAGCTATGACTAAATTAAGCAGCTTGGCCAACAGCTATTGCTGAAGTTTCTGATGGAGACGGCAAATGAAGGGGAAGAAAAGCAACAACCGAACCAACCCACTTAAAGCCTTAATTCAGACTTGTTAACTGGAAAAGATGCATTTCAGATATTAAATGTTTGTTTTGAAAAATGAACATGGCAGAAGGAGAGCTCTGCTGTGGCCAGGCTGTTTGCAGGCACTGACAAACACACAGTTCACAACAGCCCTCACATGCAGCCTCTGATCCCAGCAATAGTTTAGGAGCCCTGGAAAGATCAGCAGTATGAAGGGAAAGCAAGAGTCACACAAATTTCTTAGAACCTGAGAATCTCCTGCCTAGAAAACAGCTTCTTATCAAACACAAACCATAATTAAATACAGCAAGCTGCCTCTCTAAACAGAAAATGCCCATCAAATGTACAGCATAGAAAATCTGTATTCTGCAGGACAAACCACAAATCAGTCATGACAGAAAACTCCTGAGTCTGAATACATTATCTTGCCGTTATTACAGCTGTCACCTACCACAGAATCAGATCAGTTTATGTTGGACAGGGCCTTAAAGATCACCTTGCTCCAAGCCTCTCCCATAGGGTGAATAGGGAAATTTAAAGTGTGGATGCCCAAAAGTGGAAGGCAAATTACATTAATCATCTTCCTGTTGAAAGCCCCCCCAAATTTTACCTAGTTCCTTTATTTATTGAAAAGGTTCTGTCCAAACATTTTGTTTCAAGAAGTATTGTTTTTAAAACGTGTAAAAGGGAAAAACAAAATACTAAAATAAATGTCACACTTTTATTATAAGAAAAACATTTGTGTTTTGAACAAACTTGTCAAATGAAAAGTTAAGGTGTCCAACTGCAGCTGAAAGAGTTGAAAACCATGTGAAAAAAGCAACTTTTACCAAAAACACATCTGCACTCATCCAAAATCCCCACTGTCTGTTGCTTCACATTTTTCACTCCATGGAATTCCCTGAAATCTCCATTTATCCTTACCATCTGCACTTCTCTACCTACAGTTTTAGCCATTAAACTGAAATATGAACCAGAAAAATGCGTTTGACTCTCTGGTAGAAATTGGGAAGGCAGAGGCAGGAAAGATGGGAGAAAAATTATATTAAAAAATACCTGTGTCCTGTTGTCAAGCTTCCTCTGCCTGGCAGTCTGACTGAGCTGTGTGTGCATTTCCAGGAGCTCAAACCCACAATCCCCAGATTGGAAAAGCAGTTCTATGGCTGTTGGAGGGGCAGGCTTTGCGCCTGAGTGTTTTCTAGGGAGGTTCACTTGTCACACCCTGGGATAACATTGCAGTGGAACAAGGATAAGTTTACACCGAAGAGTAACTACCACCAGTAGGAACTGTGTGTGGGAAGCACGCAGAGACCTTAAAAGTCAAGATTTTCTTTAACAGTATCAGCCGAGGCAGAGAGAGAAAAAAAAAAATGCAATGACATCAGTGAGATTCACAGACTCCAAACATTGGGAAGAGGAGCATGGAATGTGCACCATTTAAAAATCACATGAACCACGCAGCACCTCACGGGGCACTTACCCAACAGGGGAGGGAGAGACTGGAACAAACCCCTGGGTTCATGGAGCAGAGCAGCCAAGGCTCCAGGCAGTGCCCAGGGAAGGGGTGGGCAGGAAGAGGCTGCAGAGCTGGATCCAAGGTCACAGAACATTAAACACCAGTAAATTTTTTCTACTAACACTGTTACTATTACTACAAGACATTAATTTAAAACTGACTTAATCTTTTCTTCATGAGTGAAATAAGTTAAATTAATGAACTCAAAGCATTTCTATGAAATGGATCCTTAGGATTTTTTCCTACTTCAGTCAATGTCAAATAATGAGCAAAACAAGAACTTTAAATTGCTGTGTCAGGAAAGAATGAAGAATTAGATGCCGGGCAAAGGAAAACGTTATTAAACTTAGTAATTGACAATGTTGTACTGATTTGTTAACTTAAGCACAGACACCTATAACTCATTGAAATTCACCAGTCTGGGTTCTCAATTCAAATATTTGAATGTTCCTAGCTATATATTTTTTCTTTCAGCTTGATTTAATATAAACAACAGCACCAAAATGTTTGTTACAATTCATAGTAAATCCCGAGTACTGGATGATGAAGTAGCTAAAAATCAACAGAGTTAAAATAACAATTTTCAAATTAAGAATGCAGGAATGTAGCTCAAATGCCTCTACAGCCAAAGGAGAGAGCTCTCATCAAACCCTTAAGGGCTTTTTACTTTTATTTAAAACACAAAGGATTAGCTTTCTAAAGCTTCTTTTGGAATTTAATTGGGCAAGTAAGTATAACTTTTAAAGCAGTCCATCTGCCTGGAGCACAGCAGCTGTGATGGGGAGAATGCTGCTGCAATATTTGGATAAATTCTCAAACAAAACCGTAAAAAGTCTCTGGTAATTAGTGGATGAAATGAGAACTCAGAACTTGGCACGGGGATGTTGTTTGCAGAAACTGTTGGACTTGTTTACTGTGATTCTTGTTTCCAGTGCACAATCAGCACAGATATTTCCATGACTTCATGCGCATCGCAAAAGTAAAATTTGGTGTTAATGCACATATTTATTTCCTCAGTATCTTACGTGACATTTCTCTCTGCAGTGAAAGAACCCAACACTCATTTTCTTCTAAAGCTTTATAATAGAGTAATATCACATTATTACTTTGCTTAAATTATATTACAGTGCCTAAAGGTTGCATGGTGCTACATAACAGTTTGCTATAGTCTGTAACGAGATCTTTCCCACTGCACCCATCTCCTCAGTTATTGTAAATTAAATATGGTGAAATCTGTGCAATGCTTAAATAAAAGGTTCTGAGCTAATGGAAGTAATAAGGCTAATGAAATGACCAGTGAATTAAAAGGGAACAGGATTAACAGTAAATTACCACTGTGCTGGGAATTTAGATGCAATCTTGTATTCAAATCTGAACACTCAAAAATTAACAACTTTAAAAAGAAAAAAAATACCGAGTTTTGTTCAAACCTCAACTTGCCTCCAAATTAAGAACTCACATTTATATTGTTCAGTTTTGGACATTTCATCCATAACAGGATTTAATGGCCATTTTCAAATCTGACTGCTTAAGTTTTAAGATCTGCATTTGGGACCAGATTAGGGCTTACGATACTTTGTATCTGTAGCATATAAATAAATATATATATATCAAATTTTCTAGCCTTGTATTTTGTATGAAAAAAACTTAAGCCACTTCAAAATTGTAGAACATTTTTCAGTTTCTGTGCCAGTATCTCACTGCCAAAGTTACAGAAGCAGTGATGATGGGCAGTTCCTAGGAGACAGCAGAAGAGAATCACATCGTTTGCCAGTTTGCTCAGCTACAACTGTTGTCTTTTTATTTGCAGGAAATGCTTTCTGCTATTCCACTTTTTCTGGTTATTCAGCCGGGACCTCTGTCCTGTTTTCAGAACCAGGGCAAGCCCTTGGACATGATCTGCCCTGTGTTTGCAAGAACGGCAGCAGCAACTACACATCAATAACTTTTCTCACTGAATCCCACTGGATGCTGCATTTTGCCCCGGTCACAAGTGGTGACGTTTTCCTCATCTGTCTGGGAAGATTAGTTTCAACTGCACATTTAAAAGATGGCTGAGGAAGAAAAACAATCTCAAAAGAAAGCAATTCAGTTTGGTTTTAATGGGTATATTCCATCAGCACAACTATGCATCAGAAATGAAAATGCCGCCAAAAGTTGTTATGCTTGTTTAGACAACGTGCAAATAAAACACATGTGACTGGTCCACTAGGAAAAAAAAAAGCTGGATCCCTAATGGAGAGCTGCTGTCAAATAAGAGCCAGCAGGAAAGCCATAGACTCAACCTTACCTTTAAATTAGTTAATTGAAATAGCCTGTTGCAATTTTGTAATACAAAGACCATGTTAGCTGCAGGCAAAAGGATTTCTGCATTCCCAAGCTACAAGAAATCTTTTCTTAAATTTTATATTTAATTTATCTTATTTTTTGCTATAATCAGCAATTTGAAAGAGGATCCCTAAAGTGAACATGCCAGTTGAAAATATACATAATAACAAGGAGAAGAATGATAAGCTCCAGGGGTAAGCTGTTAATTTGTGTCTTAGAAACAAAATTCACATACAGGTCAAATGTCCGATGAAATGGGTCGCAAAGAAACACGCTACTTACAGACTTTAAATTGTGATTCAATGGCCCAGCAAGACATGAAGATGCGACCAGTGCTGCTGAAAAGGAACAGCCTGGACTCGGCCGACTGTGTGAGACACCCCCAGCACCGCAGGACCAAATCCCAGCAGGTTCGGTTCAAGGATGACGGTGTCAGCACCAAGGCGGAGCTGGAAGCCAATCCTGCCCGAGACACAGCACTCACAACCGGAAAAACAGAAATACTTAGGGATCACAGCTTTTTGCTGACTCAGTCTCCAGCTTTTCCAAGGGCTCAGAAGGGGCTTCGGAATATTGCCATACAAACTTCTCCCAGCCTCAGGAAACACTTCCCGGTTTTTAAAAGGAAAAAGCTGACAGTAAGCAAATCACTGACAGAAATGCCAGCAGAGCCTGCAAACTCCCTCCAGGTAAATGGCAGTCTTTGTGAAGCAGACATTCTGTCCTCAGAGCTCTGCTACTTGAGGATAAGCAATCACCTGGAGGATGGATGCAGGAACAGGGAGGTGGGCTTGGGTCAAAGGTCATCAAAAGCACAAAGCAATGGGCCGAGGTACTCGGATGATTTCTCAGCGTCAGACAAGACAACTGCGTCTACACAGGTGCCTGAATACATTCATGTGAGTTTTCCACAAGACAGAAACGTTCCCCCGGATGCCCCAGACACAACCACAGTTTTGGGTAATTTGCTGCATTCCTCTACCGTCATCAACAGCAACGAAAGTCATGAGAACAGCACACTGTCATCTGATTCTGAAAGAGCAGAGCCTTGCCTCGGCAATTCTACCACCTGCAGTGAATGTAACCCCCACTCTGCTGCTGGTGAAGTGCAGAAAAGCGACTCTGAGCTGCCTGGAGCCAGCAAAGATGCCAGCAGTAAGGAGACTACTACACTGTCACCCCCATCAAATCACAGCTCATCTCCCGGTTTCCTCAGAGACTGTCACCAGGCAGGAGAGCACAAGCCAGGTTCCAGCTGCGTGACGTTACCCAGCAGTGATGACCCGGCGGCGTCACTGACCAGCAGTAATGCATCAAAACCCTGTCTGCCATGCAGTACTGAAATCGAGAGAAATTCCACCCACTCAGATGTTTCCCAGTGTAACAGCTGTTTAGAAGGATTTCACATAAAGTCTTATCCGCCAAGGAATGAAATAAACCCGCAAAGCAACAAAGAGATTAACGAAATAAATCAAATTCACTTGGCGCATGGCGAACTCTGTGCCCTACAAGGCAGGCTGCAGTCTGTAGAGGAATCCTTGCAGTCGAACCAGGAGAAGATTAAAGTCCTTTTGAATGTAATCCAAGATCTGGAAAAATCCAGAGCCCTCAGTGAAGGGTATGGTCCATTTTTAATAATAGCAATTTATCAGAAGTGTAAAGTAGATGTTAGCATTCTTTTAACCTTTGCTACTGAAAAACACGCTCTTCTGATATTTAAAGATGAGTTGCAAAAATGTATCTTGCACCCTTTCTGTGGTATTTGGGCCTCAGCAGAGAAGTAAGTAGCTTGGCTTTGGCTGACACTGCTTTTACAAAATCCTGTGCAAGACCCAGCTTAACAACTCCCTTTTTCATTTAGATTTAGGATGTGCAAAGCACGGCAAGGTCAGATACTCACAAAGTGGCAGACTGAAAACTAAGGACGGAGCATGTAAAGGCTCTCAGCAAGAGCTCACTTCAGACTCTCAGGTTTCAGAGTGGCTCCCTCTGCACCCCCATAACAATGTAAAAAAACCCCTGTATTTGTTCTCAGTAAGGTGACACAGGGACTGTGCCAAAGCTGCAAGCAGTATTCATGCATTATTGTGCATTATAAATAATAAGAATGCCATAAATGCAAATAACATCTAAAGACTAGAAAAAGTTCAAGTAGAATTTTAAATATTTTTATGCTCAAAGCAGGTTTTAGAATATCCTAATAGAGTTTTCCAAACTATCAACAGCATCTCTTACTTAGAGAAATTGCTTCTAGGACACGTTTTAAAGTTGCTTTGTTGTAAAGTAGTATATCCTTCAAACAATTTATCTTTGAAAAACTCAGAAATAAAACAAGGGAATAAAAGTTCCATTTCCTTTTTTAAAGAAAAAAGAACATGAAGAGACTATGCTACCATAAATTTATTCTTTAGCACAGGCATCTGATGCATGCAGATAAATCAATTATCCACGCAAAACTGCACTCTTAATTTTAAGATGAGATCATGTGTATTAGTTGTATTTACTGATTACAATAATGACCAAATCAGGTAATATTCCACATTCCCACAAACTGTGCAAACATCACAGCAAGGAGGCTGCACTGAGGATTTTGTGTAGGTGCAGCTGCAGAAAGAGCCCCTAGCCCGTCGCTGCCGTGTTCACACCACGCAGCATCAGGGCTTTGCACTTGTTCCAATGTGGGCAGAACTCTCAGGAGAGAACTAACCCACAACTTTATATATTCCAATTTTCTTACAACTTCTGAAGGACAAAAAAAAAAAATTAAAAAATCTTTTTTGAAGATTTTTTTTCTTTCTCAGAGTATTTGAGCTTTGAATTGAAGTTGACTTGTACTTCTATTGAAAAACTTTCCAACTCACAATTCAATTAAGAATTTATATTCATTAAAAATTTTAAAATAATATAAATTAAGTTAGCATGTGATTTTACTCCATACATATTACCTTTTTTTATCTGGAAACGTTAACCTGTAGTGTCCATCTGGCTGTTAGCATGAAAATACTTCCATGAGCTTCCATAGCTTCCGCTGTGCCCACATAAATTCCTCTTCTATATAACATATTCCCTATACAATTCAGCTCCAGCTACCCTCCCTCAGAGTCTTGTTCCTTATGATTTTCTAGCAACAAATTTATAATAGCCTAAACACAAGAAACAAAATCCACGTAGACAGACTAACAGCAAAAATGCAAAAAACATTTACAGCACTCCAAACCCCAAAAATTCAGGTGAGAGGTAAGATTCAAGGCAGAGATCCAAGCATGTCTCAAGCTTAAGCAGTCATTTCTCTGCTGTAATCTCCATCCAGGCACCACCTGCCTGTGCTTCCTTAGGAAGTGGCACAAAAGAACGCCCACTCCTTATCCCCTGCATGCACTTCTCTAGGGGAGAACATAAGTTTCAATTACATTTGCAAATCTGCCCGTAGCAAAGACTAATTTGCAGTGAAGCACGGTCAGATTATCCAGCAATATTTATAATCCATTTCTGTTCAGCTACCACATGGTTGAAAAGAAAAAAAAATGTCAGATATCTTGAAGCTCTGGGATTCAATGAGAAGCTTCAATCCACCTTGGCAGATTCATCTCACGCTGAATGTTCCAAGCACTTGCATTGATAGCACGACAATGCACATAAAGAGCTCCCACTCTTCCCAAAACTATCAGAAAATTATTTTGGTGCCAACTGATCTCCCCTAATTCAAACAAAACTTGTTAAAAATAAGTGTTACATTTTCTTCAGACATAATGAGCCACCAATCTCAACCTGTTTCTAATGCAGATTTCTCCATCATAAAAATATTTCAGCTCTAGGTGGTGTTAAGCATGAAGATTCACTTTTCTTGTTTTCTCAACACTACAAATTTGTAAATTATCACAGATAAAAATCTGACTTGGTTATACTCAAATCAGGAAACATGAAAAGGGAAATCTGGAAAGCATAAGGACAGAGATCAGACTGATTCAGCAAAATGCATGGATTTTCAAATACTTGGGAAATGTGTTTGTTAGAAGCAGTCCCATGTCTAAGAGATTTCATAACGAGTATTAATGCAAGAACCAACAACCAGAACTCCTAAAAGCATGAGGTGGGAAAGGTGCAAGACCGTGCAAGACCAGGCCCACAGGTTTTGTGTGTTCTTAAAGAAACCTTCCAACTTAGAATTTGATACTAGAATTTTTTAGTAGGGCTAACAGAAGTGGTGACCAGAATGGCTTTTGCTGATAAAAGATTCAGAGCTCTGTTATCTTCTGTGACCCCACATCTCATGAACTGCTGTCTGTTCCAGGCGTAACTTCTACCACACCGGGCAGGACCTCAACAACTGCAGCACCTGCCAGAACACGGCGTGCATCATTTACAGGTACCTGGCTGGTTTGTATGAGGTGCTTGGTTTGTTCCCCATGCAGAAAACAATTCACGGTGGTGTTAGCTGAAAGGAAAGGGGGAATAGGGCTTGGGAGAATACAAACAGAAACTTCCCTCTGAAGTTTCACAGCGTTATTACAGGCACACTCTGAAAACCTGTGATGCCATTTCTGATGGTGAAATTCCTCTGTGTGATACATTTTCAAAGCTAGGGTTTCTGTAATAATTTTAGATCTTGGAAAAGAAACTCTCAGTTCTCTGGATGCCAGCGAGCTACAGTCCATGTTAACATGCAAAACAACCCCAAAATTCCCACACTTTTCACATCAGTTTTTCATTTCAGAGAGTGCAATTTGAGTGTAGGCCACTTCAGATTTGAAGTGCAGTTTATGCTGAACTCTTATGGCCAGAAATCTTTGTGGGGCCCTGTTCTGGGAGCTGTACGTGTTCCAAATGCTGTGTCTGTACAAACACCCTGGGAGAACCTTCAGCTGTCCAGACATCAACCCCAAAGCCAGCAGGTACAAAACCTTCCTTGGACTGCACGTGTATCTTGTCCACTCAGCAAGGGAATTTATGTAGGCATCATCTCATCTCCACAAACTCAGTTACGAGCAGAAAACCCACACCTTGGGTTACTTGATTGCATTTACGAAAATAAAGGGTAAGAGAATTTCTCTTTGAGGCTAAAACTTTTCCTTCATTTCAAAGAACATGGCAGACCATTATCTTCAACAGTGTGTAATCACTATAACTTTAAATTTTTTAGTGGAAATAATTAATAGAAAATACTCACACGGAAGTGTTTTTCACACTGCATGTTCTGCATGGACAAAATTTAGTTAAGAGCTTAATAAACTTAATAAACAGCACTAGAACTTATTGTTTAAATCTAGCTCCTGATGTCCTAAACCTCTGGTAATGAAATTCTCAAGCAATTAAATGCCACTGCTCCTCTGAGACAAAGTTCTAGGTCTTCTTCACAGCCCCCTGGATACTGTGGGAAGTTACATGACTTCTCCAAGAGCACAGACTGTATCCATAAAAGAGGAAAAAAAAAAAAAAAAAAAGGTGATTTCCTTTACTTGATCATGGTCTCTGAACAAAAAATTTCTGTGTGTTTTATGGGATTAGACACGAACTGGTCACTCCCTAGAGTTCATACACAGACCATCCGTGATCACAAGATGTTTTCTCTCTTTGGAAAAAATACCTTGCGTTTTTAAGGATAGATTTTGAACAACAAGCACCATCATTCAAAAGAAAGAACAGAGGAAGTAAGAAAACATTCAGGGGCCTTTTTGATTTACCAGGCAGTTTGCAACAATAATGGAGCCTGGAGGCTCACCCTGCAATGATTAATAGAACATGTACACAACACAGGTGTTTTAAAAATTTCTCCTTTTAAGAGACAAAGAGGAAACAGTGAGGAAACAATAGTTTGATTTACAGAGGTGTTCCACAGGATGTGGTTATGAGGAAAGCATTCTGAGTGACTAATATTTGAAGTTCATTAGACAAAATTCTGAAAGAAGCAATAGTTGCCAGTGTTTGCTCCAGACAAACACGTGCAATTCCTGTGCTTTATGTGGCCTGAAATGTCCATACAAGTATTTTCCCCTAAGACAGCATCACAGTTGTGATCATAAAATTAAGTGTTTCATCTTGCTGCCAGTTTTCCTGCTCTTAAAGAGCCTCACTCCTCACTGATGCAAACCCTGCACGTGCAGAGGGCTGGGTTGCTGTCACTGAAGCATCTTTTATCACACACAGTCCCTGAGTCAAACAATGCATTCATCTCACAGAAATCCCCACGTAGGTTACACTGATCACTAAAGTAATAAAGAGCTTTTCAGCCTAACAGTGACTGTAAATTTGGCTTTATTAACTACCCAGCAGGGATTCCAGGCTGGGGATTTTCCATCTAGATGGTGTAATAGAAATGTTCGTGTTGTAATAAACGAATGCAAGTAGCAACCAAAATCAGTTATCATGGGCACTATTAAATGAGGACTGAATTGACCTCTTGCCTCTGGAGATATCTCCAAGATTAAATTAAAAACTCTGAAGCGTGGTGGAGAAAAAGAACATGAGCAGAAGCTCCCCTTATATACTCTATAAACCCAACATTCCATTCTCTAGCGCCCTTGGTCTGCGAGTATTGGAAGGTATTAAGTTGCAGTTTTAGTAATAAGCTGATAAAATGCAAGAGGCACTGATTTTATAACACTGCCTTCTACTTTTTTTTATATTTGTAATGCATTGCTTCTTGTTCAAGAGATCCTTCTACTCTTTTCTAAATGAAAACAATTTTCCTGCTTTCTCTTTACCCTTTGATTATTATATGATATATTTTATTTAATGAAAAATCCCAAGTCACGTGAGTTAAGGGAAATGATCTTTTAGTTAATTCTAACATGCTATTTAATGTTATTTTTGGATTTTTAATAAAAATACAATTAAAAGTTTTTAAAGATTTGCACGTTTGCTAACTTTACAGATTTCTTCTGATCAGTGCCAAAATCAGCTTCAGGGCCTTCATGTGACATCCTAATCCCCTTAAATGATGCTCTTTTCCTCCCATCATGGCAAATACAACTTTTCCATTCTCCCCTAAAACCTCCTACAGCCTTCACAGCAGACACAGCTGATACAACTCACTCCCCTGCCCAGAAAAGATGATTGAAATAAGGAAAATACAAACAATACTGATTAATCCCTGTCCACACTGACTCCTTTGAACCTTATTTTTCTTTCTATGCACTCATCTGCTGTTATCTAATGAACATCTTGGCTCTGGTTTGACATCAATAATAATTAGGGCTTTCAGTTTAGGCAATGAGTTCTACTTTCCTCTTAACTAACACCACTTATCTCAAAGACTTACATACTGGCTTAAGTTCATATCTTTTTGTTCCCAGACTGTGTTCCCGTGGGGGACACTCACATTTAACAAAGTTAAGCATGTGAGAGTTTTTAATTTACAATCATATGACAGATTATGTCATGTGATTAGATTATGTTAGGTTATGGGATCAAAATCTGACCTTTGAAGAAAATGTATTGAAAGGTCATCCAATACATTTTCATTTTTGTCCCACGGCTTTGGGCACAATGTTGGCGTTCTTAACTCGCGTGAAGTAAAATCTTTCACTCAGAAAAGAAAAATTAAAAGGTGAATTTCTTTTCAAAGGAGCAACCCCCAAACCACTTGTGTTTACCCCAGGCTGTATCATTGAATCTCACCAAGTTATTCTGGGGAGGGAAGCAGCTTTTGACGCGCTCTTTAAAGGGGGAATTTCTCACTTACTAGCATAGGTCTCTCCATTCTTTTCCATAGTGTAGAATATGATTTCAGACAACAAGAAGGAAGATTTCACCAGATTTTGAAAACACTGGACAGTGCAGAGCAAAATCCAGCTTCAGCTTCACCTCAGAAGCCACCACCCGATCCTCCAGCTCCCGAAAGAAAGGAGTTAAGGAGAAAAACAAAAAAGGTGAAAAGAAAATGCTTCTGGTGGATTTGACTTCCTCATGCGTCCTTTTACATTTCAAAAGACACTAAAACAGAAAGAGCTTGAGAGCACATGCCTGAAAATGAAAATGTGCTATTATGAAATCACAAAGGTTAAGAATGCTTAATTAAAGTATCGGAAAAATCAAAATAATTGAATTTAATTAAATCAGCTCACTGAAGGTGCATGAAGGTACTACTTTCAAGAAAAGAAATGGTTTCTTTCAAAAGGAAGTTCTCATTTTTTTCCAAGGACACTTTCATATGCTTTGTAAAGACCTTTTTTTCAACTTTCCAAAAATAACAAGGTTTAAATCTCTACTTTAAAAACGAGTGGTAGACAAAGTTTAGCATATCACACAACCTTCTTTTCCCATTTAAAAGCAACATGAACTAAAAGGAAAAAAACTTCATTGAGCTTTGAACAAACCACATCTTCAGGAACAATTTCAGGGAGACCTAAATTGTTCAAACAAATCTCTCCTCAAAGGAGACAATTATAATTATTTCACATCCCCACTGAAATATTTTTGTTGCTGTCATCTAATATTGAACAACAAACAAAATAATTTCAGGTTAAGTTTTAGCTCTGTGCTTTTTTTTTTGTTCATTATAAAAAGCCACCATTTAGAAGTTCCAGCCATTTAATGGACTTCTCTGAAAAGAATTGGGGAGTTGTAAAACAAGAGAATGTCTCAGTAACTCTTGTCTTAAACCCCTGCTCAAGCAAGGTCCAGTTCAGTGAATTTGAGTCAGGAGTATCTCCAAAGACAAGAATCCTCGGCTCGTTGGGGAAGGCTGTTCCAGGGTTTTCTTCTAACATTAATCTGAATTTTCTGCATTCTGATGTGTGTCCATCACATCTTGCTCTGTCCAAGCACACCTATGAGAAGAACTCCATGGATAATGAGACCTCTCTCCTAAGCCTCCACTTCTAAAAGACTGAGCAAATCCAACTCCCACTGCCTCTCATCTCCCACGCTGCAGCCACAGCCATCCTGTGGTGTCCCTCCTGTGAGCTGATGACTTTCATACACCAGGGAGCCTAAAACTGGACACAACGCCTCAGAGGTCATCCCACAATTGCTGGGTAAAGAGGAATAACTATTTTGGCTGCTGTCTTACTGAATCATTTGCCCAGTCTATCCATTTACGACCTGTATTGCTGTACCAAAATATCCCGAGATTGTTTTTCGCCTTAAGATGTAAATTAATATATGATAAAAAATTGAACATGAAAATAATATTTAGTGAACTGTATTACACACACACACACAAATTATATGTGCTGAAAAGATTTTATCAAATGTCAATGCAGCTACTTCTTCCCTCCAAAAATACTCAAGCTGCCATTAGCACAGGGTGTGCCAATGGAACCCAATTTATGAATGGTGATCCTGTTATTTTACTCATGAAAACACGGTCACCTTTCATACGGGGAGCAGGAGGGAAAAGGTTTTCCAAAGCAAGTTGAGTGGAATGTACTGCAGACCTTTTCTAGGAAGTGGCCCTGGTTCAGGGTATTCCACAGATTAATCCCTGCTTCTTATTTTTCTAAGTCATCCTGTATTAATTGTGCAATGTTAATTTTAAATGTCTGTACATTTTTTGTACACTTCTGTGTTCCTTGAATTCTTAGGGTTAATTACACATTTGAAAATACATTAAAAACAATTTTGCACAGAAGAATTTTGTCTGGAGGAATTAATTTCTTTATAAAATGAATCTTTTAGAAGAAAGTATGCAATATGTCATGGCTTAATTTATCAAAATTCTCAAGGACTGACACTTGAAAACCATCTCCATGTTAATTTCAGTTAGCACAGAAATGAGAGGAACAAAACTGTTATTTTAGAGGCTTTTCAGAAGGAAATTAACTTTTTACTAACATGTCTTGGGATGCCTCTAGTGAGACAGAAAAGCTCTTCAATAATAGGCTGTGGTTGTAAAAAAGGTAAGAATTAAATGACTCCATCAGAACACATCACTGTGCTGCACTCAAGTGCATGCGCTGCTTGTGCTGCTGTGCCAACAGCATTCCTTTGTTGCATTAGTCTCTATAATTGGTGCAGTGAAGGATTTATTAGTGTGTAAGTTATTCTTGTGTATTAAAATAACATTTTAAGACCAATATCCCTTTTGGTAAAGTATAATAATAAGCAACACCAAGAGCTTTAACACTAGTAAACCCAGCAAGGTTTTTTTTCTGTATTGAACCCATTTTTAATAATTTATGATACAAAAACCATCTTCTTGCCTTTCTTTTTGTCTTTTTGTGCTTGTCTTTTTGTAACAAGCACGAAAAGTGCTCATTTTAAGCTATCTGATTTGGGGTTTGTCCACATAATGCATATGATGTCTTCAATTTCTTTTCAAAGGATCCAGATCATTTAATTTAAACAAACCACAGTGCTTTGGTTCACCACATAGCACCAGTCAATTCCTGGGGTCAGGAGAATTATGCAAACCAGAAATACTCTTCTTAGTTTAAGAAAGTCTGACCAAAGGTAGTTACAAGTAAGTTACAAGTAAGGCTCCAAGTCTTACAACCTGAGAAACATGAATACTCATAAAAATCAGAAATACACTAATTTGAGTGCAATTTAAGTGCTTACAGGTTTCATATTTTAGCCTCTGAACTTGATGGGATTCAGAATCATAACCAATTTTTAATCCTTAATCTCCCAGTCACAATTAGCTTTTGTTTTCCATATTCCTGAGTTGGTGGGTTTTGATTTCTCTCCCAGTCAGTGAAGTCTGGATCTGTGAAATTCTCTTTGTGCCCTTGGCCCACAGAGCAGCAGGGAAGCACAGGAGGTTTCCAGGCCAGCCAAGGCTCAGCCATGGAGGAACATCCACTTCTCCCCTCAGCCTTCCCTCTGCCCAGAGTTTGCAAACTCACTCCCTTCAAGGCATTTCTTTTCCTTGACAGGAAATACAGAATTCCAGTGCTCCAAAAGCGCTTTCCTTCAGGAAGGCTGCAAGGAGTTTTTACCCCCAGCCATTCCCACAGTGCTTGATACTCCGAAGGTTTTCTACATCAAACTGGAGGGAGAACGTTGGAACAAAAGGCTTTTGTCCCACAAAACGTGGTGGTGGGGAGGTGTCAGTCGTGGACACCAAGAGCAGGAACAGCGTAACACTGCTTAGCTGACGTTTTGTTGAGATTTTTAAAATGTGCATCTCTTGGCAACATAAAATAATTAAAATTTAAAGCTTTGTAACACATAATTGGAGAATCTTGGCTATATGAAAATATGATATGAAAGCATTGGGTTTTTTAAAATTGTTTAATATTTAAAAATATTTTAGCAATTACTTATTAATTCCTATAGGGAATAAAAAAGTACCAGATACACACTACACAATTTAGAGTGTGAAGATTAGAAGAGCAGTAGAAATTGGTAGACTGTTGGAAGATAGAACTACTGGCTACAAAAAACTTCTCTGCTTTGCAAAATTACAGCATAATCCCTAAAAACAGCTCCCAAAGCAGGAAAGAAATGTTGGAAATACAAACACTTTCTGAAATAAAATTGAAAAATAACTCACCCCTCCCCCATAAGATGTCAAAAAAAACCACAGCAAAAAACTCAAACCACAGCTGCTTCCCAGCACTTGATTACAAAAATATTGTGGGGTTCTGAGAAATAGATATTTAAATGATATATACTATATATAAAACATTGCACAGTATGCAGTATATGCCAAAATTACTGTATTTGAAATTGTTGTTTTATGGAGTCAAACGGACTTTCTTTAAAAATTAAAAATGTATGAATAAAATAGTGATTTGTCTCCTGTTGCAGCTCATGTAGGGCTTCTGATGGTTCTGTGCACTGTAATAATCCTCCCAGCACTGACACACAACGTCTTCCTAATGGTCCTCAATCTCTCATGTATGTTTTGTATATTTCTAGGTCCTTCAAACGTGATGATATCTTTTGCAATAAAATGAGATGTTTTTATTAGGTTTCAGGAGTCAATTAATAATAAACAACATTTAGATTACAAAGGGAGGGAACAACTGTTCTTTGGGAGAAGAAAAATGACTAGAAAGCTTACAGGCATGTGGTGGAATCATTCTGCAGCACTTCCAAGTCGAGCAAGGATGTCAATTTCAATACCAAACACAAAAACTGTAGCTTTTAGCTAGACCATGAGTATATTTGAACATATAAAATCCTCCAACAACAGCAGCTCTTGAAATAGTTTCTGGGCTCACTGTCTGCTCTAGAGTAACTTTGCTTAACAGAGTTGACAGATTTCTTTTTGGCAAAGTTTTACTTGTAAAGTATTATATATAAATACTTTCTAACAACATCTTTCTGTAGCACAGGTACACTTATTTCATCCTGTTAAACTGGTGCTGTGAGCTAAATCAAGTTTGGAAGTACTAAAGAAAACCTTTAAGGTGCATGAGGTGGATTTATGATATTTCTATTTACCTAACCAAGCCAAGACTGAAAACAAGTATTTCTGTGTTCTACGTGATTTATAAATGTGACTTCTGTCATTCCTGTAGGAGCACTTCACCGCGTGACAGCGACCTTTTACTAAAAGTCTAAATCTCATGAAGTGCTCAAGGTAAAGCTTGACTAGCCAGTTTCAGACAATAAACTTGGCCCTCTTCATGAAAATGTAGAAGCACTTCTACAACGACAAACAGTCAAGGTTTTGTGGGGTTTTACAAGTGAAAACAACCAAGCAGCTGTTAAAGCCTTCAGCTGCTAAAACACCGCAGTGAAGGCAAGAATGGCATTTAACTAAGTCTTCCCTGCAGTAGCTCCAGAGAGCCAAATTACCTTTCCACCACCACCTCCTTCTCCTGGGGAGATTATTTCTTTCTGAGCCTGACTCTTCTCAGTAATTACATGAACACAGCTCCCAGCAGGCACTCACCAGCTAAGCCCAAGGCAGAACCCTCCCTCTCCCTCTCCTTTCCCTTCAAGTGGCATCACAGCATGCAAAGATCCCGGCAACTGTAAACCCAGATCTCTGCCAACAAGCCAGGAGATTGTGAAAAGAACACCTGAATATGAAAATTAACCTGCTTATCCCTGTCAGAAAGAAAAAAAAAAAACAAAAAACCCCAAAATCCCTCAGGTAAATCAAATCCAGTTATCTGTCAGGTGCCAGGCATTTAAACTTGCAAGGAATTACCAGTTTTGAAAATTGTAACCATTGTTCTTATCAGTGTAAATCAGTATTAACATTACTTCCCACAGCATTTTCAAATTACAGTAAATTACACTGTAGAAGTTAATAAAAATACTTGCAGTGTTCACAAACACAGCAACAGATTTAAAATCTAAAGAGTAACCTTCTGTCCTCCTGAAAGTGATAGATTTAGCCCCATTTGAAATGTCACTTCTACCTGTATAAACTCAGCTACATAGTCTAGCTACAGAAATTCCACATGTCCCACCTGTACTTGCAGAATTCACCACACTTTCAGCAGCTTGAGCTCATCTAAGCTTCTCCAGGACATAATTCTTGACTATCTGCTTAGTTTTAAAAGGATCAAGCATCCAGGTTTTCACAGCAAGTTTGACCCTCTCAAAAGTGTTAAAGTGAACCTGAAAATTAACTTGGTGAACTGAAGTAGCACACAGAGCATGGAAAAAGCTTCTTTTGCCAGTTTTTTTCTGAGGACAAAAGACTTTTGTTCCTTAAAAACAATTTATTTGCCTGTAAAAGGCTATTCTGTTAAGAAGTGTTGCTTTGGCTGTAGAAAATGTAGCAATTTATTGGAATTCCACTTTGAAAAACCTCTAAAATGCCCAATATACACATATGCAGAGGTGCTCATGAACATAATTAGAAGCAAGAGAACCGCATTTCAAAATTCACACTGAATTTGTTCATTTCAGGTTAAAACAGCTGAAGAAATTACAGTAGATGGGAGGGGGGAGAAAAAAAAGAATCAGATTTTCCAAGCCATTTCAATTTACTGTAACCAGCTTGTTTCCTACTGGTTTCCTAATGGATCATTTATGCAGGATTAAAACAGCTTCATTTTACTGTTCCATGTGCTGTTTATGGTATCCAGAAGTACCCCTTAATAGGCTGCTTAGGTCATGCACAACACTCAAATCATGCTTTCCTTGTACAGAAATGATTTCTCAACACTCTAGAGAATTGAAAGGGTCACTGGTCTTCATTCCAAACCATTTCCTGTTGTGACCATGGATGAGCCCGAGGGTTCCACATGAGCAGCCTGGAGCTCAGACAAACAGCTACAGAGATGTCTCAAACTTGCAGATGTACCACCAGGGAGTTCAAAGCAACCAGTGGCAAATACTTCCTCTGAGGAACTCAATTAGTCTCCTCAATTATTAGGAGCCTAATCATTAGGAGGCACACATGCTCTGGCTGGCAATGATCTAAAACTGTTATTTCCCAATAGCAATAAACAGTGAAACACAGGATGTTTTAAAAGGCACACAATGTACCTCTTTGTGGTCAAAATCATCAAGTAAATGATGCTATGATATTGT
This sequence comes from Hirundo rustica, assembly GCF_015227805.2. NCBI lineage: Eukaryota > Metazoa > Chordata > Aves > Passeriformes > Hirundinidae > Hirundo > Hirundo rustica. Next base: position 14,782,507 of record NC_053463.1, on the reverse strand, counting down.
GGAATAAAATACATCTCCAAAGACAAACCATTAGAAAGCATCTTCCCATAAGTGAACAGTCTGAAGGGCAAGCTCTGAATTTCCAGTGATTTCCTTGCATTCTCACAAATAGTCTAAATGCAGGGGAGCACTCAGGGGATGTGGACTTAAATCTGAATAAATTACAGAATCTGTCCTTGAATATAACTCTTAAATCATGGAACCTCCACACACACACCAAAAAAAAAAAAAAAAAACCAAAACAAAACCCCAAAAAACCCCAACAACAACAAAAACCACACACCCAAAAAAACCCCAAACAACAAAAAACAACCCCTCAGGTGAGTCTTTAGTGCCAGCATATGCCCAGATATTAATTTTTAGTTTTACTCATACAATTTCCCTTTAGATTAGTAGAAACTTTCTTTTCGATGTCTTAAACCATGTCATTTATGCAGGTTCGTAAAACTTTCTTCTTTTTTGCAAATATTAATTAGCTTTCTATTTATCTATTATTCTCTTAAAGAATGTTCAAACCTTACAAATACACTTCAAAAGACTGTGCCTACAGTGTCACAGCTGAATGAAAATAGAGTAAAGCTTGAGATTTTTAAATTAAAACAAATAATTCACAAGGACTCCACAAATGCTATATTTGCATTTTTTCCAGGATAACTATAAAATGAGTTTCAAAGCATTGAAAATGCATTAAAATATTACTCACAATTAATGGATCTCGTCCCATTGTAATAACAGTTCTGTTCACTGTGCGTAGTAACTGCACCATTATTTCTTGAATATGGTGATAAGTTGAAGCCTGCAAATGAAAAAAAAGAGAGTCTTGATGTCTTGATATTAAAATCATATCTCTTTGAAAAGTAAGAAGAAACCAATTATTTCCATTTTGACAGTTCAAGTTGTACGATATAGCAGCCCTATTGAAAGAGCAACTCTAACTCTTCTTGCTCACACTGCTCCTTAGTTCCAGCAATTTCAGTGGAATACTTGTGTCCAATTTCAGTCCAATTTCACCCAATCTACTCCACAACAGTTTTTTGTTTCAAACAGTCACTTCCCATCTCTCACTCAAAGGACTCCTGTTCTCCCCCTGACTGAGCAGTCTGCAGCTTAACCCTGGTACAGTCACCTTGAGGCAGATTCTCTCACAGCTCCCCACATCTGGCAGTGCTCTCCGGGCAGGCTGGGGCTCTGGAATATTCTCAGCTGGCAGTCACAAATACAGAGATACTAAAGGAGAAATTGTCTTCATTTACCTGAGCTGCTCTGGGGGGGGACCAGCTCGACATGGTCGGCCCAAGTACCGCTCTTGTTGCCCGAAGGACATTTGATTATTTATTGTAAAACCCCGAGGAAATGGAAATGACCTTCTGTTCACCAGTTTCACTGACCTTACTCTGATCCCTAGACAACTTGGGAAACCAGTGTGCTACAGGAAAGGAAAAGTCTAAACAAATTCTAGTAGAAAAGGATATTTAGCTTACACCAAGACTCTCATTTAATGTCAGAGATAGCATGGAAAGAGCACCACAGTCACAGAAGCCATGGCGAGTTCTCAAAAATGCTTTAGGGAGCTGAGCCCCAGTAGCATCCCTGGAAAAACTGCTTCAGGTTCTGTTTTTCCTCTCAGTCAGCCAAAGTCTTCTGCTTTTTCTTTCTCCTATTGTGATTGCTCTGGATCAGGCCACACCCCACAAAACAGGGACCTTCCTCTGGCAATTTATTTACTATTACCATTTAGTCCTCCTGTATCCTTTGGCAATGACACACACAAGCTGAAATTATTTCCTCACCTGTCACAGCATTTCAGAAGTTGTTCTATTCTATAAATGAACAATGTAGTCACAAAATAATTAGCGTTTGGTGTTTCCTTCTTTAAAATTTCACTTTCTCTGGTACAGTCCTATGTTTATAACACAAATACACTTAAGAGTGGCTGCACAGAAAGGCACATTTGTTGTTTTCATAACATTGTTTACCACTATAATTAAAAAAATATTATCAACAGCCCAAACCGATAAACTATTTAGTAGAACTTAGCACAGGGATGTAATTTATTAATTAGTTCCCTTTTTTTAAATTGTAAGATGAGGGCTCATATAATGTAAGCTCTCTTCCACATTTCAGTATGTGCTATACCATAATTAGTAACAGTTCAGAACATTGCATAATGAGTTTTAACATTTAGCCCCAACTCCATCATTAAAGATGAGCTCTATTCTTAATTCACAATTTAGCACAAACCTCTCCTGGAAAGTCTGTTACATATGCTCAAGCACACAAAGGTTATTTTCTGCTAGACCTTTGAATTTTCAGAGACACATTAACAAATGTAATAAAATGGTTTCTCTATGAAACTGAGACTTCCTTTCTTCTTGATTATCTAAGAAACAATTAGGAATTCAATACTGACATTACTAAATATACAAAAATTGTTCTTGCACATTGTCAATACACGAGATTTCAGCTTTTATCTTACAGCTTCTACCTTCAGAAGATAGTCTAACAACCAGCTGCAACATGTGCTTTTTCAGATCATAAGTCTCTTCACAAGGATGGCACGGGAAAACCCACCATCATTTAGCTTCAGTCCATTGATTAAGAATAAGATATTTTTTAGTAGCTAAATTAACTACTTGTATCATATATAAATGTTCCCTTGGAAAACAGTAATTGTGTTATTCCATTTAATTAAATATGGTGATCAAAAAATGTTTGTCTTTCCTGTTGAAAAGGTTTGCCAAGGCATGGAAGAACCAGAGTTCATGCTCTGTGGGCAGGTCAGCAGGAGGGAGTGTTCTCACAGAACTCAAACACCTCCAGGTCCCTTGCTGGGCTGGATGGCACAGAGTGGTACCCAGATTAGTTAATAGAACACCCAAACCAAACAACATTTCACTCTCTTTCAAAAAAATCTAAAAGCACACAGGGTTTGATTTAGCTTCCATCTTCTATTTTCAACTACTACAGTATTGGGACACAACAAGCAATTCTGTTGATTCAGAGTCAACCCTGCACTTCAGATTCTGATGGAGCCTTCATTTATTAGGACAGTGGCAAACAGGGACTCACTGAATGGCTGCTTGAGGATTACAACATTACACAACCTGTACTTGAGACACCCACTTGGAAACGCTGCTGTCAGTTCATCCCAGATGTCCCTGCCCTGTCCCAAACTCTCACCCAGCTCCTCCCTGGCATGGGGCTGTGAGAAACACAGGAGGCCTTGTGCCTGAAACACAGGAGAACTGTGCAAACACCGTTCAGCAATAACGAAAATTTCATTGCTGCATTATCAGCGCTGCTCTGGGCACAAATCTGAACCATGGCACTGTGTGGGCAGCCACTGAGGAAATGGGCTCTGCACCAAGCAGATCCTGTGTGCTCACTCTCTGGTGCACCCAGCTCTGTAACTTGTATTCCTTCTCTGACACACATACAAACAAAGGCACATAGAAAAGGATAACAATTCTTTTTTAAACTAGAACACATAATCCTGCATTGTTCTGGCTGAAAAGTCTCTGCAAAAGACCTTAAGGTAATTGGCCCTGAAAGAACGTGCAGAATTCCTGACTACGCTCCTTTGAATTTCTCTTTTGCTAAAGCCTTAAGATCTACCGTAGGTTAGGGCAAGGTTTAAAAAATTTCTTTACAATTCAAAAATGCTTCCAGGCTTGTTTGCCAGTGTTTTTTAAACAGCTTAAAATGCAACTGCTGCCAATTACTGACAATGCACAGAACAGGAAAAGATTCTTCATCTCTCCTGCACTTACAGTCTTAACCAAGATTTCACTGTAGATTCCAAGAGAAAGCATTAACTGTTACATTTAATTTCGTAATCACTAGAAATAAAAAATTGCTCTGATTAAATAAATATTAAAACACAGGATATATGTCAGATTAGAGACAAAGTCTGAAGGACTGCCAGATTGCATGAGACAAAGTGTTGTAAAGAGGGAAAAGGGAAGTGGTTTAATTAAAACAGAAACAAAAAATCACTGATTTCACCATGACTCTCATCAATGACTTACTTGCACTTCTAAGATTTAACTGTATTTCACAGGTGCTTGAAGTACAATTTCAAGCTAATTTCAGACATGATTAAGTCAAAACAATGCCATTTATATCCAAAAGTTGTTTGCTGGAGAGGAATCTTAAAAATCAAACCTAAGCATCTTACTGAGACGCCCAACAGTGACTGTCTAGTCATAAAGATAAACACACAAACGCTACACAAAACAGAGATTTTTAACAACATGCTGGCTACCTGCAGAACCCAGCAGTGAGGCAGCAGCTGAAGAAAACAGCATTTGAACACCAGGATCTGATGATCCCCATGTTCCCACTTGCTAAACAATGTGAGGCAAAACAGCAGAGCAGAGCTGGTAATATCAAAATATCCTTCCCTTTGACAAAGAAAACACATTCTTCAAAAATTCTTTAACAACTTCAAAGATCACTTCAGAGTATAAATTTTCACCACATGAAACAGAACATCTACTGCTGTTTCTTCTTCCCTGTCCTCTGTGTGCGTTCTATTTCTGGTGACGTTCACAGAATAAATGCAATGCAAAAATATCAAAGTTCAGTTTCCAAAAAGTGTTGAATACTAGTCTGAAACCACGTTTCTCTACTGAGATGGAAAAAACAGAAAAAATAGGGACAAGACATCGGTATTATTAATATTGTAACATTATTCTGCTAGTAAAGGCTGAAGCTTTCTCCTCTGGCAGGTCAAACCATCCATTTTCTTAGAAAGTGGCTAAGAAATGCCGAGAATGAATTGCTGAATAGCCAACTGCATTCATCGTAGGGTTCAAGTGTAATCCCAGCTGAAATAGTTTAGTTAATCACCAAACCAACTGTCTGGATCTAGATCAAACTGGATAAAGGTGTCCTGGAGGACACTGCCCAAACAATAACCTGGCCATGTGTGAACCTTTTCACTTGCCTACGGGGTACAAAGCATTTACTGCTGCAAGGTAAATACAGCCTTGAAACAAGATTTCTCACTTCAGCTGGAAAACAAACAAGCGTGGGCTACACTCCAGAGAAATCTGCAGTGGCTCTTAAGGACGAATGACTGTGTGATCCTCGGATGCTGCTGTGTTCCCTTCCTTTGCCCCTTTCCCCTCCTTCAGATAAGTCACCTCAATAGAAGATTTTCAGAACTGAAGCAGGATCAGTGTTTGGTTAAAAAATGAGATAACCATCCATGGAATCCTCTGTCAAGGTAGGAAAAAGCAACGAGTGATGGCTACACATTTGCTGTTGTGGTTACAAAGCCCAGTGTTACAGGTAATGTCAAACCCTTAATGTGTTCTAAAATCCGTATTTTCTCTGAGCAGCAGTTGTATTGCCAGGGGCAGGCCAGGGCATGGACTTTCTGCAACAGAAGCATCTAGTTCTTTTTTAGATATCCCAACTATTCTACAATATTTCTTAGGAATATGATGCCTCTCTAGGGCCCAGCACGTTCTGATACCACTGTTGGATTCAAACTCACCCCACGGGGCTTTTGTCCTTATATCAGAGAAGCATCAGTATTCACTGCAAGCACGATCTGTGACCTGAACATCTCACAGAGAATCTCCAGTTTACCTTCCTTGAATGAAAGTATTGCAGAAATGCCACTTCTGTCAAACAAATGTCAATATGGGGTTTTTTTAATGCACGTGTTTGAAATTCTCAGCAATTCTTCTGCTGTTCTGCAAAATGTTCTCACACAGAGATGAGCGACAAACCCATATTTTCAGTAGGCTTTAATGAGTCTTTTATATGTCAGCAACTGCTGCTATGGACAGCAACTGTTAAATTCAAAAATAAACTTCATTTATGTGGTACACACGGAGAAAGTATTACTACATCTTGATTTACAATTGTGTTTAACTTTTTAAAGGATACAGTAACAAAACTGGTTTCTTTGCATTATAGCCTCATGAGATGATAACTTCAATTTGTGCCCTATCATGTTTTCACCATTTATCTTAAGAACTACATTTCAGATTCAAATGTTCCAATATTTCTTTTGTATCCCCTTGGCTCAATCCCTCCTGAACTGCTTAAGTCTAAACCAATGAGGCAAAGAGCTCATAATACACATGGAAAAATTGCCCTGTGCAAACTGAAAAGCCTCAGCAGTATCGAAGGTCTTTATGAAATCAAGATATATGCTGTAATGATTTCATTTACTAGGAAATGATCCAAGGAGCCACAGTGAAAAACTCCTGAAATGACAACTTGCCTTAATCCAAAGTCTGCAAAGTTTCAACACGTGTCAGAAAACTACAGTTGAGGAAAAGTCAGCTCATATTCACAGGTTAAGGAAATTAAAGATTTCTTAATGCAATTAATGATGATGTTTTCTCAGAATAAATTCCTCAAATTATTGAGAAGCTTCATTGAATAACCTACTGCTCATTAAAAAGTGAGGGACTAAAACGTCAATTCAATATTCTCTCAAATGAGGAAAAAAAATGATGAAAATTTCCGTGGTCCAAAATTTCAGAAATCTGATAAAGAAACTAAAGTGTCCAAGTGAAATATAGGGAAGAGTAAGCTGTTTTACTCAGACATTGCTGAAAGCAGAAACCACACTCTACGACATTTCTACAGCGAAAAGCATTTGTTTCAGAAACTACAGGTTTTTTTACAAAAGGAGCAAGATGAAATTTGAAATTTATTCCGTATAATTAAAATAATTATAGACTAATCAAAAAGGACATCTTCACCTGGATCAGGTTACTCAGAAGTCAGGATTCATCTTTTATACCTCAAATGCCCTTTGGTTTAAGTTTATGAAAAATAGGAGGAAAGTTCAATTTGCTACTGGCTTGTACTAAATATTTGAAAGAGATTAATCATCATCAATAATTTAGCTCCTAATCAGCTCAGGCTTTCTACAGACTTGGGCTCTCTCCATCATCATCAGTACTTACAGGGTCTTGACAGCTCAGAACCTCCAGGATGCTATGAAGTAATTCAACACAATACTTCCTCTCCTGGACCTGGAGCTGCTGATCCTCCTTCTGTTCCAGTAATTCCCTCAGCTCTTTTGTAATCACAGGAAGAAGAATGTCCCTGCATTCTGAAAGAAAGCAAATTATCTTAACAACAAATAGAAATTAAATACTGTGTGTAAAGAAACCTTCCCCAAAGAGTGAAACATGATGGGCTTTAACAGTCCCAATGTGGAATTGTTGTTTTTCCAATATGCCTTGGGAGTATTCCCAACTTGTCTGGTATTCTCATAAGTGAACAGTATTTTCATCTAACAAAACCAAAAGTTCCTGATAAAAATAATTTTCTTCAGTTCAATTCTGAAGGCTGCTCAGCTTATCTCAAACACTTGGGAACAAATTACTCACTTAAATACAAAGCATCTTGAAATTAATTGCATTTAAGTAATGACAGGATTTTAATGTAAGAAAATTACTGTATTTATTAACTTATTTCTGAAAATAAGATTCCAACAGCAGAACAGAACTATGTGCAGAATTTTTGAAACGTATTTTCTAAAGGCACATAAAAGAATGCAGACAAAAAAAGACTCTAATGAAAGGCCTATCAGGCCTGTGATGGTGAGAGCTGTGCATACATTCATCCTTACTTAAATTTAAGGAAGCTGACACAAATAAGAAGTTACATTCCAATCTCACACGTACATTGACTTTTTAAGAGAGAGGTGTATGCAGGAAATGTAAGGAGTATAAAATACACAAATTTGAAATAACTGTAATGAGAGCAATATTTATCCAGGAAGAAAAAAATATATACTTTTTAAAAGAATTATTTAGAGCACTTGGACACGCAGTACACACTCTGATAAACACGTGCAGGGTGGGACATGGTGGAATTTAATCCAATGTGATTTAAAACAAGTCAGGGGCTCAGAATCCCCCCAGAATAAGGATGGAAGTACTGGGAGACAGAAGGGAGGAAGGGAAGAAGGGAGGAAAGGTTATTACTGTCTGAATTTTGCAGATGAAACAAGAGAAGAAATACATGCAGATTATTCTTATTTGAAGTAACAGCTCAAAGCTACACAAAGCCAAGAGCTTTTAATCATGTCTGAAGAGCAGCATAATTTTTTGCCTCAAAAAGCATCTGTATTCTTGGTAATAATTTCTATAACACTTGTTCCAAGCTACAAGACAAATCTAACCCAATAACTAAATTACAAACTCAGCAGTAAGACAGCAGTTGAAGAACACACATCAACACAAGACCTGTTTGAACAGCAGCATAAAGACGAATTTCACACAGCCTCCAGTTCCTTTAGATGCCCAAATCTGCAGACACGCTGCCTGCACTCCCTGCAGCCACAGACACCTGACACCTTTGCAGAAAGCAAAGGGCTGCACTCACAAAACACAGAGTGGAGCCCAGCAGCAGGGGATACCAACACTCCTAAAGCACTCCTGTGTGGATTTGTGTTCACAGACACAGAACCTGCCCTCCAAAAGTCAGGACTGACAGATTCGTGGCCACCAGCTGCAGACAGCAAATGTTACAAGTTTTTTGAAATGGAGATGTCATTCAATACCTAGCAAAAACTTTCTTGATTTGCTCATATGAACCACTTCTAACTAATTGTAAATGCAAAAAAAATTAAAAAAAAATAAAATAAAATTTAAAAAATTTGCAGTGTTGTTAGCTTAAACCAAAACTAAACCAAAGAAACATCATTAGCAACAAAAAAAGTTGCATGCAATACCTAAAAAACTTGCTGAAATGTGACAGGACCTCTTAAATAAAGGGTTTGTATATTCAGTCAACAACTAAGTGGAAGTTATAAAAGAGATTATTAGCTCACTACTTTTGAAAAAGCTAGTAAACAAACTGAAGTTCTGTTTTCACTATTATCTGTGGAAGCTGTTCTTCAATAGTCTGATGTTATCCAGGGGGAAACAGCTCCTGGTACAATCAGTTCAGAATTTATTCATCAATATTCTGACTACTTTAAAAATATTTAAGCTATATTTTGGATATAGCACTTATTGCTAACCAAGTTCCATTTAATGGTGCTTAGCAGAAGGGCCATAAGTGTAAGAGTCTTACTAAAAGATTGAACACATTTTAAAGTGGATCAGATGAAATAAAAAAGTGGGCTCACAAGCCAAGCAAGCAGTTCAGGCTGGTTGTAAGGAAAAACCTCTTCCTCACAGGGACAGCCAAGCAGTAGAACAAGCAGGTTGCAGAGTCTCTGTCCTGGAACAGCCTGGGCTGACCTCAGAGCTGACCTCATGCTGAGCTGGAGGTTGGACTGGACCCATTCCCAGATTCCTTCCAAGTATTCTTCGACTATTCTATGATCCTTGATTGCCAAAGCTGCTAATCAGTGCTAGTGTGGCAGGAGCTTGGTGCACTGCAAACAGCCAGATTATAACGCTCAGGAACTGAACAAGGATAGTGAGTAAGTGCCACAACACAGCAGGAAATTTGCAGGAGATCCTGAAACTCTGGAAAATGAGACTGTCAGGAAGTTAGGAACAAGGTTACATATATGCCTGTGTACATAAATAATGACATTTTGGGGGCTTGTCATTTTTTTCATCCGTGGACTCAAAAATCAAGGTGTCCTTGATCAGAAGAGATGATATCAAACTCATTACTCTAAGGACAGATAGGAGAAACACATTTCTTGTCATTCTAATCCCTAGCACTTGCCCAGCATCTGTAGTGAGGCATAAAAGTATTTCACATGTATTTAACCTGTATGGAAATACACATAGAGTAAAATTTCTTTTTTCTGCTCTCCACTCTGTTTCATCCCAGTGTTCCTTTGCAGATTTTCTGACTGTGTGCAGGATATGCTGAAGGGATGATGCAGCACCAATTAACCCCCTCATTTCTCTGTAGCATTGTGGATCCCATACACCAAGCAAACTCTTGGCAGTAAAATTCCCCTGCACCCCTCTACTTGCCTGCAGTTACAGCAGAGTTCTACCCACGACAACACTTTGTGCCACAAGTTCTCTGCTCTCAACCTGCTCTGTATAAATTACACTTTGAATAAGGATTCATAACTTACTGTAGCAAACTGCAACAGGCACAGCAACAGCTACAACTAATACAACATGAAGATGAACATATTTAGACAAACACATTCAGCCTTTAACTAATCTGCAATGACATGCAGAAATACAGATTCCAAATCAACAGCATGTGAGAAATTCACCTGACAACTCTTTCCTCATAACTACCATTCTTAAAAATAGTGCCTTGAAAACACTTCCACTTTGAAAAGCTTCGGTAGGGAGTGCTATGCTAACAGGCTGCTCACAGCAGCAAAGTTCAAAGTCACATCACATTACCTGACATCTCAGCCACTTTTCAGCTCTCACAAAGAAGATGGAAGGTTCTTTGCACATTCCAGTTTCACATCTGCCAGGATAAATATACTTATTGCTCTCCTTCACTTCACTCTTTCAAAATAATATGCAGCTAAATTTTAAGCTATTAGATGTCCCTTTGAACTGTCTGACAGTTAGCAAATACAAAAATTCCTTTGGGGTAGCTTTAAAGTTACTGGGAGCAACTGGATAATAAAACCTATACCTAATGAGCTTTATTTCAAAAGCAAAGTAAGAGACTAAAGTGAGCAAAGTCATTGATCAGGAGGAATCCTGTCTTCTAAATAAAGCACATTTTTAATTTGTCCTCATATGGAAAATGAAGCCCTAGGATTCAAGGTGGGTGTTATGGATGTATTAATTACCAAATTACATCTGACTCCATGTGCCAATGATACCCATCTGATCAATAATCAGGCAGCATAGATGAGATCATAACTAACAAGTTGTAACAAATACCTGAAAGAGGAGTGGAAGCAAACTATATTGAATTTAAAACTTCTCCATACCAGCCTTCAGAGGTCACTTAAAGCTTCCTACCAGAATGCAAAATGCCTGCTGCTGTCTATAACCCTTTTAAAAATCACACAGCTGTATTGTGGTGAAAGAATCAAGTATTAGGCATAATTTTTCTTCTATATAGACCCATGCCATAGTTTTTTAAACATGGAGAAACAGGGATTCTTGCATAGTCCGAATTTTCTGCAATTGTGCTGAGAGAGCAACACAATTGCAGAAGGTACAATTGGTTTCCTCTAGTTTTTAGAGCTAATTACTCTGCAAGCTTCAGTAATCCCAGTTGTACTTGGCAATATAAATTAAGATCGGATCCATATTTGATACATACAGAATCTCTTAAAAGGATAACATATGCAGATGATCAATTATTTACAGGGCATTTTCAGATGTGAACAACGTTGAAGTGTCAAGCTGCATGGAAATTCAAATGTTGTTTAACTATTCTTAGCTATATTATTTACTTTAAAAAGAATCAAACTTTCCATTGATACTAATATAAGAAAGATCAATAGATTTTAGTAAGATTTTTTTTTCTGTGTTAATTAGTTTGGTTAATATTAATGCTTTATGTCTATATTTTTAACTGGCTGCTAGATAAAATGAACTTGTTGATAATACAGGAGAACCACTTAATTTTGTAATGCACTTCTAGGACATAATTCATAAATAAAAGAAAAGGAAAAACTAATCAGGTTTTAGAAGGCCCCTACAAGTCAAAATCATCCCATATGAGGATGAACTTCCAAACTATTCTAAAAAGCACATAAAAAAATCAAAGCAACTGAAAAAGATTGGTATTTGTAGCAAGTAGGGCTTGATGTCAGCCTGAGCCTGCAAGTGGACTAAAGTAAACATAAATCTGTAGTCATCTCTTTGTATCTTTGAAAACCAGATAAAACTATTTCACTAGAACATTACATAAAATATTAAATCCTTGCACTATCTTTGGACAAAGAAAAGTTTATTCATCCAGTATATTACTTTCTGATTATAATACTAAGGTATCATTGCACAAGCTTTTTAAGGAAAATCAGCCAAGTACTTGTTTAAACATCAGCAATTCACTGAGCCAGGAAAAGGAGAAAAAAAATTAAGAAAGTTGCAGAAGACTGTAATTGAAAAAGCAGCTAAAGTAAAACTTTGTGGTGTTGTTGACGATTTAGATTCATCACTGGATGCCCCCTCAGCAAGGCTGCAGATGTCAGTGAATCAGGCAGGAGTGACACCAGCCAGAGGGCAGGAATGCTCTGCAGAGGGACCTGGCCAGGCTGGAGGCATGGGCCAAGGCCAGCAGGGTGAGCTGCTGGAGGGGAAGGGCCAGGTCCTGTTCTCCAGGAACCTGGGGTGCTGGCTGACAGCAGCTGGACAGGAGCCAGGTGGCAGCAGGAGCAGGGCAGTGACTGTCCCTGTGCTGGGCAGCACTGGGGTGGCAGCAGGAGCAGGGCAGTGACTGTCCCTGTGCTGGGCAGCACTGGGGTGGCAGCAGGAGCAGGGCGGTGACTGTCCCTGTGCCAGCACTGGGGTGGCAGCAGGAGCAGGGCAGTGACTGTCCCTGTGCTGGGCAGCACTGGGGTGGCAGCAGGAGCAGGACAGTGACTGTCCCTGTGCTGTACAGCACTGGGGTGGCAGCAGGAGCAGGACAGTGACTGTCCCTGTGCTGGGCAGCACTGGGGTGGCAGCAGGAGCAGGGCAGTGACTGTCCCTGTGCTGTACAGCACTGGGGTGGCAGCAGGAGCAGGGCAGTGACTGTCCCTGTGCTGTACAGCACTGGGGTGGCAGCAGGAGCAGGGCAGTGACTGTCCCTGTGCTGTACAGCATTGGGATGGCAGCAGGAGCAGGGCAGTGACTGTCCCTGTGCTGTACAGCACTGGGGTGGCAGCAGGAGCAGGGCAGTGACTGTCCCTGTGCCAGCCTGGGATGGCAGCAGGAGCAGGGCAGTGACTGTCCCTGTGCCAGCACTGGGGTGGCAGCAGGAGCAGGGCAGTGACTGTCCCTGTGCTGTACAGCACTGGGGTGGCAGCAGGAGCAGGGCAGTGACTGTCCCTGTGCTGGGCACTGGGATGGCAGCAGGAGCAGGGCAGTGACTGTCCCTGTGCTGGGCAGCACTGGGGTGGCAGCAGGAGCAGGGCAGTGACTGTCCCTGTGCTGGGCTGCACTGGGGTGGCAGCAGGAGCAGGGCAGTGACTGTCCCTGTGCTGTACAGCACTGGGGTGGCAGCAGGAGCAGGGCAGTGACTGTCCCTGTGCTGGGCTGCACTGGGGTGGCAGCAGGAGCAGGGCAGTGACTGTCCCTGTGCTGTACAGCATTGGGGTGGCAGCAGGAGCAGGGCAGTGACTGTCCCTGTGCCAGCACTGGGGTGGCAGCAGGAGCAGGGCAGTGACTGTCCCTGTGCTGTACAGCATTGGGGTGGCAGCAGGAGCAGGGCAGTGACTGTCCCTGTGCCAGCACTGGGGTGGCAGCAGGAGCAGGGCAGTGACTGTCCCTGTGCTGGGCAGCACTGGGGTGGCAGCAGGAGCAGGGTAGTGACTGTCCCTGTGCTGTACAGCACTGGGATGGCAGCAGGAGCAGGGCAGTGACTGTCCCTGTGCTGTACAGCACTGGGATGGCAGCAGGAGCAGGGCAGTGACTGTCCCTGTGCTGGGCAGCACTGGGGTGGCAGCAGGAGCAGGGCAGTGACTGTCCCTGTGCTGTACAGCACTGGGGTGGCAGCAGGAGCAGGGCAGTGACTGTCCCTGTGCTGGGCAGCACTGGGGTGGCAGCAGGAGCAGGGCAGTGACTGTCCCTGTGCTGGGCAGCACTGGGATGGCAGCAGGAGCAGGGCAGTGACTGTCCCTGTGCTGTACAGCACTGGGATGGCAGCAGGAGCAGGGCAGTGACTGTCCCTGTGCTGTACAGCACTGGGGTGGCAGCAGGAGCAGGGCAGTGACTGTCCCTGTGCCAGCACTGGGGTGGCAGCAGGAGCAGGGCAGTGACTGTCCCTGTGCTGTACAGCATGGGGGTGGCAGCAGGAGCAGGGCAGTGACTGTCCCTGTGCCAGCACTGGGGTGGCAGCAGGAGCAGGGCAGTGACTGTCCCTGTGCTGTACAGCATTGGGGTGGCAGCAGGAGCAGGGCAGTGACTGTCCCTGTGCTGGGCAGCACTGGGATGGCAGCAGGAGCAGGGCAGTGACTGTCCCTGTGCTGGGCAGCACTGGGGTGGCAGCAGGAGCAGGGTAGTGACTGTCCCTGTGCTGTACAGCACTGGGATGGCAGCAGGAGCAGGGCAGTGACTGTCCCTGTGCTGTACAGCACTGGGGTGGCAGCAGGAGCAGGGCAGTGACTGTCCCTGTGCTGTACAGCACTGGGATGGCAGCAGGAGCAGGGCAGTGACTGTCCCTGTGCTGGGCAGCACTGGGGTGGCAGCAGGAGCAGGGCAGTGACTGTCCCTGTGCTGTACAGCACTGGGGTGGCAGCAGGAGCAGGGCAGTGACTGTCCCTGTGCTGTACAGCACTGGGATGGCAGCAGGAGCAGGACAGTGACTGTCCCTGTGCTGGGCAGCACTGGGGTGGCAGCAGGAGCAGGGCAGTGACTGTCCCTGTGCTGTACAGCACTGGGATGGCAGCAGGAGCAGGGCAGTGACTGTCCCTGTGCTGTACAGCACTGGGGTGGCAGCAGGAGCAGGGCAGTGACTGTCCCTGTGCTGTACAGCACTGGGGTGGCAGCAGGAGCAGGGCAGTCACTGTCCCTGTGCTGGGCACTGGGATGGCAGCAGGAGCAGGGCAGTGACTGTCCCTGTGCTGTACAGCACTGGGATGGCAGCAGCAGGAGCAGGGCAGTGACTGTCCCTGTGCTGTACAGCACTGGGATGGCAGCAGGAGCAGGGCAGTGACTGTCCCTGTGCTGGGCTGCACTGGGGTGGCAGCAGGAGCAGGGCAGTGACTGTCCCTGTGCTGTACAGCACTGGGATGGCAGCAGGAGCAGGGCAGTGACTGTCCCTGTGCTGGGCAGCACTGGGGTGGCAGCAGGAGCAGGGCAGTGACTGTCCCTGTGCTGGGCAGCACTGGGGTGGCAGCAGGAGCAGGGCAGTGACTGTCCCTGTGCTGTACAGCACTGGGGTGGCAGCAGGAGCAGGACAGTGACTGTCCCTGTGCTGTACAGCACTGGGGTGGCAGCAGGAGCAGGGCAGTGACTGTCCCTGTGCTGTACAGCACTGGGGTGGCAGCAGGAGCAGGACAGTGACTGTCCCTGTGCTGGGCAGCACTGGGGTGGCAGCAGGAGCAGGGCAGTGACTGTCCCTGTGCTGGGCAGCACTGGGGTGGCAGCAGGAGCAGGGCAGTGACTGTCCCTGTGCTGTACAGCACTGGGGTGGCAGCAGGAGCAGGGCAGTGACTGTCCCTGTGCTGTACAGCACTGGGATGGCAGCAGGAGCAGGGCAGTGACTGTCCCTGTGCCAGCCTGGGATGGCAGCAGGAGCAGGGCAGTGACTGTCCCTGTGCTGGGCACTCTCAGGCCACACCTTGAGGGCTCTGCCCTGTCCTGGGGCCCTCAGAAAGGCACTGAGGGGCTGGAGCGAGGCCAGGGAAGGGAATGGAGCTGGGTAAGTTCAGTCTGATAGAGAGAGGCTGAGGGAACTCAGCCTGGAGAAAAGGAGGCTCAGGAGGGAACTTCTTCCTCTACCTCTCCCGGAGAGGAGGGTGTAGAGAGGATGTTTCTCTCTCGAGTAGCAAGCAACAAGCAGAAGCTGTCTCAGGATTTGTCCAGGCCTGGCACAGGCTGCCCAGGGCACTGACAGAGTCACCATCCCTCGGGAAATCTAAAAGATGTGTGGATGTGGGGACACGGTTTAGTGGCAGACTTGGCAGGGTCAGGTTTACAGCTGGACTCATTCTTAAGGGTCTTTTCCAACCTAAACAAATGTCTAAATCTGTGATGAAGCAATTCACACACTCACACCTCCTTCCATGCCCCAAGAAAGCTCGAGACAGACAAGAGAGAGACAGGGAGGGGGGCAGATGCCTATTTAAATACTATCTGCTTTCTTTTCTGCATGATAAATAACGTAAGAACATTGCCAACAACATCTATTCTCTAATGTTCAAAAGGATGAAAAAGCTCAACTGTTCTGTTTTCATTCTAGCCGCCCCAATCTTTATTTGAACACATGAAACATCAACATACAGTTTGAACATCTTGCATTTTCTTCCTCAAGGTCTGTCAAAAGATTTAGTATTATGCATATTCATCAATCCCAAATTCCAACACACTTGTTGGAGAGGTTCCCTGGCAGCACCTCCCTGAGTAAGGACAAATGGATTCATTGTGGTCCAAGATTAAGCAGTTATGTTTTCTATTTTGGGTTTGGTTGGGTTTTTTAACCCTTCTAGTCACCTTATTCCCTTCAGATGATACCTAATGATCTCTTATGTACCAGGTAAATGAAATTCAAACTCCTAAGTCATTAATGCAATCATGGCATTAAAAAAGACATTTGGGTCTCCTTCAGCAAAAATCACTGATGGGTTTCATTCCTGACTGCCTCATATGTGCAGCCAAAATGGTAATAAAGATTTAACACCACTTTTGTCTCCCTTAGGAAACACTAGTCTTGATTCCCTGGCATGCCTGTAGTCATATCCATCTGTTGGGATGGCTTCATGCCCATTTAAAAACTGGCATGCCAATTTGATAAGGACATAGGTGTCATCTGAGTACAGATTTAGAACAAAGCCTTAAAAATAAAGCCAGCGAACAACATTCTTTCAATGAGGTGAGACTTCTGATGGCAGCCAGTGCTCAATTAAAGCATTATGCTTCTTCACAAAGGACATCTGTTCACAACTGCAACAGTCTTCCTGATAAAAGTCTTCCCTCCTTGTTATTTGCAATTTAACCCTTAGCTTTACCGGAAAGCCCCAAAGTAATGATTTTAAAGTGGTACATTGTTACGCCTAAATTAAAATTTCACAGCTTGGATAAGAGCCGCAGAAAGGAAGGTACCGTAGGTCTCTTACAGATTGCGACAACACTGCAAGATGCAAATTCTCTTTGTCTCCTGGACTCCAACAGGAACATGAAGGAAGGAGAAGGCCAGGGATGCTGTGAGGCCGGCACACAGCCCTGGCAGCTCAGTGCCAGCAGGTGAGGCAGGGCACAGAGCAGGTTCAGCACCCACAGCCCCAGCACACCTCTGAGCCCAGCAGCACCCACACAAGCCTCCACCTGCCAGGTGTGTGTTCAGCTGTCTCCCCTTCTGAGGGGCTGAGGAATGCCAGGCATTCCAGGGCAGCCAGAACTTCCAACGCCGCCCTGCTCGAGCCACGACAGCATTTCCAGCACCTGGGGCCTTTTCAGGCTGGCCGTCATTGCGGTCTGCAGCACATCCTCTCTGGCAGATTGAGATCTCTAAGGTCCCTTCCAACCCAGGCCATCCATAATCCTGTGAATTTTGACAAATTCCAATTCTCACGTTTCCTCATTTCATTTTACTGACACCCAATATCTCTCATTATCAACTGCTTTAGTACACTTTTGATCTCTCTTTTCTATTTGAAGCAAACCATGTTTTACACACACATTTAGAAGTTCATTGTTAAAACTAGTTTACCTAACTGAATTTCCCTCCACATAACAAGGTTTTTTTTAAATGTAACTACAAAAATTCCATAATGGATCAAGTCTAACAAAATGTTATCAGTTGCAATATCAAGCATGTCTCCTACTCGTCCACAAACACAAGTAAAGGCTTTTATCTACATATGTATGCCAACAACTACCTACAGATGTTTAGGCCACACTTATCTATATCAAAACACTGCAGCACAAAAACTGGCAAAAGACAAATATTTGAAATATATGACTTGAAGTGATGTTTTAGAGGTAATGTACTCCTGAAACATCCCCCCCCTCCCGCCCCCAGTAAATAAAAAGCTAAATACAAAATTCAAGACTGAATCTACAGGGTAGACTGGGTTTCTATAGAGAACATTTTTAAAGGAATATATGAACAGTGACTAATTTAAATTTTTTTCCCAGTAGTTAAAAACAGCAGAGGCACATGCATTGACAATCTCAAAGTATTTTAGAAAAGTTGAGAAATTGCGTTGAATACAGGGAAGGGGGGCAGGGGCAAAAATCACATAAAACCCCTACAAAACCCCCAAAATTTAGGCTTAGGAACTCTTGTCAGTAGGAACCAGATTGTAAGATCATAATAGTAAAAATCAATATCTGTAACTTGATCCTGGCCATAATAATTAAACTGAAAGATGCTCAATCAGAAATTACTCCTCCTCCTGCCTTTTTTTTAAGCTCTTTCTTAATCCTGAAGGTAAAAACAGTACACTATACATCAACACAAACTGGCAACAGTATTCAGTTTGTGAAATGAAATTTAGTATTTCACAGGTAAAACTCAGTAATGTACACCAGTGTTAGGAAATCAGTGTGATTATGGGTGTGTGCAAGTACTTCTCTTGTTTAAACAGTAATAGACTAGAAAGAGTTCTTCAGTGAGGAAAAAAAAAAAAATTTGCTACAGTCTCAGCATTTCTTCTGGCATCTGGCAAATTAACCCCTGGTGCTAACATATGTCTCTTGCCGCTGTTCTTCCAAAATCAGCAAGTGGTTTGCATATGCTGAACATGCAGCAGCCGTGTCTGAGTGAGCAGAGCCCGCATTTCCAGCCCAGACACCACCTCCATTCCCACCCTGCCAGGGACCCCCTGTGCCCTCCTTGGAGCTCCTGCTCGTGGGGTCATCGCTGAGCTCTGCTGCAGCACAAACCCCTCACCAGGGCTGGACCGCCAGGGAACACAACATCCAAAGCACCACTATCAAAACACGCACGTTTCATCATGTCTTGAAGCACTTTGTCTTCATTTCACACCAATAAAAACCGGTTCTCCCAAGGCTACTCCTTTACAAGTTACAGCATAATGTCAGTAAATATTCCAGGCCCAGCTTAGAACAAACATCTAGCTCCAATTACTATAAACTACAATAAAAACTCCATGTGATTTATGAACAGCTATATCTTAATTTGTTATTTTCTCAGAAACAGAAAGATGGTGGGGGAATTTTGGCAATAAGTTTCCTAAAAATAAACAAATGGAACAGTAACTCCTGAAAAGTAGTTTTACATAGAAATTAAGCAATACTAACAAAACTTTTTCACCACAGAGAGAGAATAATCCATTACATCCTACTAAACAGAGTGACAGAAGACTGTTTCCTACATCATAAAAGAGATTCCAAAATCCCATTAGGGGTGTTTATTTGAGACAAGGCAACCATTTCTTTCACTTTGATATTTTAAAATAATAAAATCTCAAATAATCTAAAAGCCGAGTGTCAAAAATGAAGCAGATTTCTTCTCCTCTGACCAAAAAGGACGTAAAATTTTCTAAAGACAAAGCTGCATAAAAGTCTGCTCACACACCCTGTTAGAACATTCCTAAATGCTACGGAAAGTGCACAGGCAGTGGAGAGCATCCATCATCCTCCACCCAGCCCCTCGAATACCTGCACCCCCATAACCTCTCCAAGCTGTGTTATAGTTACAGAGTGGAAACAAGAAATCAATGCCTCTACAAAAAACTGGCAATGTAATTTAAAGGCTTCTGAAAGTGCTCTAGTGCTGCAAGGCCTTTGAAGATCAATTACAGCAGAGGTGCACGGGACCATTTCCTATCTGATGAAAGCACTCCATGAGTCTACAGTGAAAATTTTGAATGTCTGGGAATACATAGCAATAAATTCAGTTTACCCTCAAGGTTTCCAACTTCAGGTTCACATGTAACTTATTTAATAAAGGTGAATTTCACTGGCTTTAAAATTTCTTAAAAAAAAAAATCCCATATTTTCACAAATTAGTTTCTTTAGAAAATGCTGTGAATATCAATGGGTCAAAGAATAGCAATGCCAGATATGCAATCCAATTGAATTATAAAGATAATACCTCTGGGAATGGATGTAAATTAAATGAACAACTGTAAGGAACTACCTGCAAAGAGACTAAAGTCTGGAGGAAAAATTGATAACCTGAAACATAAGAAAAATAATAGACTTCGCTCTAATTAGCAGTGTGGTTAGATACATTCCATATTCATGGCAGAAAAAGTACTACCTGTTCTAGATAAATGTGAATTTTAGTTAATGATACTGCTGGCAATCTTACCTTAATTATCATGTTGCATCCTTTTCTGAGATAGCCTACATGTGCTTTCTTTCTTGTAAATGACCTTCCAGCTCATTGAGTGCGGTAATGAATCAGGCAGGATCTACACCCTACACACACTTGGTTCTCTACCCAATTAATTGTAAAATCGATTGTATTTAATGTAGAGCAAAAAAAAAGCACCTTTAGAATTTTCTATTTTAAGCCACAGCAATGTAAATGAAAAAAGATTTGTTTGCTATTTACCATGCACGGTATTCCAACAGCACAGTACAGAAATGTTTTCATGACACTATAACATTATATAATAATATATCTAATAATAATGTAATAATGTTACATTATACATTATATAATAATATAGATACTTAATTGTGTATTGGACTTTTCTCATCTTTCAGTGCCTGCACTTAAACATGATGTGGACTTCCCCCCCTATGGTAATCACAAGGTTAAGGTTGAACCCAAAACGTAAATGCAAATAATCAAAAAATATAATTTAGATAAAATATCACCCTGTAATTATTAAAAGGATGATTTGCTACTGACACGCAAGATGTTTAAATGAATATTTTCTAGTTAGCAAAAGTATTCTCTTGTTAGTGCTATCATAACATTAGTCATGATGTTGCCAAAACAAAATGCC
Organism: Hirundo rustica; assembly: GCF_015227805.2. NCBI lineage: Eukaryota > Metazoa > Chordata > Aves > Passeriformes > Hirundinidae > Hirundo > Hirundo rustica. The sequence goes on along the minus strand of NC_053463.1, from coordinate 14,761,836 downwards.
ATGACAAAGCTAAAACAAACAGGGTATATTTTAGTTTTATTTTTAAATGACAGCAACTAGATTTCTCTATTTTAGGCAAGTGCTTCTTCAGAGGACTTCTCTTGTTTTAAGCGAATATGTGAAAATAAAAAAAAAAATCAATCCATTTCCCTATACTCCTCTAAAAAGAGCACATCTAAGTGTAATTATATAATTATATACCAAGAATTATTATATTAAATACCACAGTAAGAACATTTTCAGGTAGATCTTGCACATGTAATCCCCAAAAGCACATGAAAAAGCAGCTAATTTTTACATATGACGTATTGGATACACTTTAACTGCCAATTACTGGTGCAGGTTTGGTTCACAACACCCAGATTTACTGGATGCAGGTGAAACAGCAGGGCTGGCAAATTAATCAAAAGTGAGATGCTGCCTTCATGCTCTCAGCTGCTTGGTTCTGCTGTCAAGTGTCTGATGTTAGCAAAAAATAGAGGAGAGCTTTTGGGAATACATTTTTTTAATCTACAAATTTAAGACTAAATGAATCCACTAACTACCTGTCGGGGAAAAATTAAAATGTATTAATTATCTGGTCAGCACTATGCAAAACCCACCATTTATTGGTTTTATAAAAGGTCCCCAGAATTAGAAATCCTCCTAGCAAAATTTCTTATGCATTATTACCTAAAAAATACAGACGCAGAGACCATGTCCTCTTTTCAGAATTCACAATGCATCCTGAAATAGACATATCCTGTGATAGACCAGCTATTTATTTCAAGACATCAGACAAGCTGCATTTACAAGCAGCCAGCAATCTATTATTATTATTATTTATCTGCAAGTAGTAAAAGCTTTACAGAGTATTTTGCATTAACAGATCTCAGCTAAAGGAAAGGCCTGTTGAACAGAGGGAGCAAGCACCACACTAAGCAGACTATCATGAAAGCTTCTTGGGAATCCAAACCCCACTTTTTTCTCTTCTGGAAGATACAGAGGGATGGAAGAAAGGAGCGGTAGGATGCACACTAGTGAATAGAACTGTGAAGCACACAGTTATTGTATGCTCAATTTTCCTTCTGAATCTTTATTAGGGTTTAGTCCTCATTACACAAGCCTGGGATCTGCTGTCCTGACCATCACTCCTATCTGTGAACCAATAACAATTGTACTTCAGTGAGACAAGCTACTTCAAAGAAAAACTATTGACTCAAAAAGAAGTTTATCGCTTACACCTAATTTCTCATTATTAAAAACAGGGTAACTGACTGAACTCTAGCAAGACTGAGAGTTCAAGAGAGTGCCTTATTTATACCCAAGAGAGGTATTTATACCTTGTGAGAGGATATTTCCCCTTCTGGTCTAAATTCTGCTCACCATAAGCACCACAGATAAAATTAAGTCACTTCTGATTTTAGAAGCAGCAGCAGTAAAGGCAGCTCATACTGCAATGATGTATCAGACTCTGCTTGTAAAACAGAAACACAGTCAATTACCAGAGCAAACTGTGAATGCAGGACTAGAGCTGTTGGAAAATTAATTAGGATCTGCTCCTAATAGTTTGAATTAGTGTCTGGAGATACCAAAGCTGCAGCCACTTGTGTTTCACCAACTCAAAGCAAATGTGAATTTACGTATAGTTAAAAAAATCACAGCTGTTGACCATGAAACTATTAACATAAAAATAGGTGAAAATATTACTTAATTTAATCTAAACAATAAAACCACCTACATTCTTTTCTTGACTTCTTTTTCCAGGAAATCAACAATGGTCTTAAAATACAACAGACACAGCTAGTTATTGTTAAAGCTTACAATATACAATTCAGTCTCAATGGAATACAACACAGGTCTGAAAATAAGGTGTAATTTTTATCTGTCCTGGCTAGTTAGGACTGCATCACTCTCCTGGCAACTCAGAATGAGGTGAGCAAAGCAATTCTCTCTCAATTTACTCACACACAGCACTACTTGCAATGCACTGTGGTATTGTCAAGTTCCTGGAATCATAATCTCTAAGTTGTCAGAAACTGGAACTCGTCTGAGTAGTCTGTGTGCCTTTCAGGTTCTGAAGGTTATCTACACAGCAAAAAAGGTGAGAGGCAGAAGCAACCATCCCATTCACAAGAGAGGAGTCAGAACACTTGATACTGAGGGGAAACTAATCATGTAAAACTTGGCGGCTCTGATAGGATTCCTTCAGCAAAAACTCACTTCTTGTGATAATATGAAGGGAAACCGAGCAGAATGGTGATAAAGGCATTTCAGTATCATTAACACTCCTGAGAGTTGAGGAAGACACTAAGTTCTGACAGAGGTTGAGAAGCATCATAATTCCTGTCAGTGGAAATGCTGCATTGCAGCTGAGTATACCACAGCATAATCAGATTTTTTTTTTTTTCCTCTTCTCAGGCAGAAGCCTTATATAACATCTGTGTTCACAAGGTTTCACTTCATGTTCCCGTTCCATTATAGACCTTAAAATGGGTTGAAAGGATATACAGCTCACCCACCTAACCACTAAACAATAAGAAAACCACACAAAACTGTTCCTCTGAGCCTCACCTGTTCCTTGCTCTAGGCCAGCAATCACACTTTGCACAGCTCCTGCCATGCTGTGGAAAGAGATGAATCCCCTCCAGAGCTCAGGCTTCTGGCATTCACACTCTTTCAGTATTAGTTTCACACAATTTCGAATGCGAATTGCACAACACCTAAGTCACTGAAAACTTTTACGCATTTGTTTGAAGCCTTCGAGGCGTTTTGTATTTACCTTGTTTTTTAAAAAGGTTGCTGCGTACGATTTCCTTCATGGACTGCACTTTCTGCTTCTGTAGCTTCACTGGTGGAATGCAAGTGAAAAATTCATACAGTAGTTGGCTGCATGAAAAGGAAAAATGTCATAAATACCACACAGATTAATTCACCAGGTGTTAATAAGGACAAAGAGAAAGAATAAAAGATCACATATTTCTAAACATTTATCACTTTTTAAAACTTACATTTATTTATATATCACAAATATTGACAGGAGACCAATAACAAACCTATCTAGGGACCCACCACTGTCTTGATCAGTAGGAATGGGTGTAGTTTTGAGGACTTAAACTGATCTACAGGAATGAATTGCTGACAACTGGGAAACGTTCAAGAGTGACTCACCTCAGTAACTTGGCATCAAAAACCATTTCAACATCATGAAGAACTGACGGTATGTACTTCAAGGCAGCAACCTGCATTGGCAGACAGATGACATTAATCCTGTGTGTTTATACACGTACATGAACAACACAGAGCACACCACTGAGACACAGATGCACAAAACAAACTGATAAACTCGGGCTTCTTTCCCCAGACTGAAATTTTACATCACATTTGAATAAACTTCATCACAGAGTTGCATACGCTGAGGATTTGCAGAGGAACTTAACTACCATAGCTCCAAGTGGATCTGACTCTCTTTACCAACCAGTGGAAGGGTCCAGGTTTTGTAGATTATCTCCTTGCAGACCACTGAAAGTGTCATTATGATGCAAATGATTAAAGCAAGCACTGACGAAGGCAGGAGCTGTATCAATTCCATCCCAGAAATGTGCCATGCAGGAGGCAGAGGTCAGGGTGGCAGTCACCCGCCCACCCCATGTCACCCTTTCTGGAAGAGCTGAAAAGGGGTGCCATGTCCCCAGCCAGCCATCTGCAGCCAAGCTGTGGCATGGTTTATCTCCTCCTATCAATTCCTGAAGTATGTTTTGACAGCATAGTAGGATAATCAAACCTTACCCTGACAAGGCTAAGAGACAAGTTACTATCCTTATGTGGACGAGAAAACTTCAGCAGGCAATTTCAGGCTCAAAATCACCACTAAAACTTCAGGCTAATATGCATAAAACCTAACTTCAGTTCACTGTGCAGCTTTGGGGTATAAATTCCTACTAACATTTTGCTAAAAACTGAATTACAGTGATGTGAGGTTTTCTATTACTGATCTCTCCGACAGAAGCCTATCTAGGTTCAGTATTTCTCTTACCTGTACACAGCAAGCTCCTTGTTAAAAACTTAGGCTCTTTCTTGAGAGTAGGGGGCTTAGAAAGAAGACAATCAGAGCACAGCTTTCTTTTGCTCTCTTTTAGACCTTTTAAACACAATAAAGCTATAATTTTTTTTGCATGAGCTTTCACTGCAGTAGCCAATTAAAAAAAAAAAAAAAAAAAAACCAACAAAAAAACACAAACAAAAAAACCCCTAATTATGTCTGGATTGAAAAAGAGAGCTTAGTCTGCAGCACGGGTGAATGCAATATTTCAGAGACTCTCTGCTGTCTTATGATACCTTCAGATAAAGTCATTCTCCTGCAGATCTCATCCCACACTCATACACAAACCTAGAAAGGTCAAAGGAGTGTTTAAAAGCTGTTGCAATTTCAACAAAGAGATTGTATCTTCTCTGGATCTTGAGAAGTCCCTGGGCTATTTACAGCGCCCATACAAACACCTGTGCTGGGCTGGAAACTGCCTCCAGCTGTAATTCAGACACGGGCTGCTGCTCCACGCTTTTCAAGCAACAGATGAAGAGACTGCACAGCAGCATCTGAATTTCATTTTACAACAATTCACAGGTACTGTGAAAGATGTTTGATGAAAAATAGAGCCAGCAGTGGCCACTAAATATTTCAAGCACTCCACTGTCACCTGGACTATTGTGCTGTCTGACTTTCACACATCCCTGTTCTACACTTGCACAGGAGGGAAGTGGGAAGCACGGAGCTGCAGCCTCTCTGCAGTTCCACAGTTCCAGCTGAAGTACAATAATGAGTATATCCCCTGCACTATTTTAGACTCCCAAGTTTCATTTGCAATAATTGCTTCAAATGATGCACTATGGACACAACTGAGCACTGTCCTTAATGAAGTCATAAAAATCTCCTAGTCAGCAGTACAAGATGTTCTGCATTCTTCAGACCTTAAGAGATTAGTTTTTTAAGCAGGATACAGATAAACCCACAGCACTGCAGAAAATTATTTCTTACATATACAATGTACAGTTAAATTTATTTTAACCTTTACTCCTGACCAAGCTTATTTTTAGCTGCCCTCTTTTTGCAGTATTACATTATACATATTCATGAAATTCGAGTACCCATGGGATGAAAAGTACATTCGAAGAAGTCACTGGTGCTCTGTTTCTTAATCTAATTTTACTTGCCATCCAGGCAACTTTAAGAAGTTACTGTGCCATCCCCCTTTGTGCACCCCAAGCAAAGCATCACCATCAGTGCCTTTCTAGGTTAATTCCCTCATAAGAAAACTGTACAGACATGCATAAAGTCCTTAGTATCTACTGTTACAGCAGCGTGGGTCAAAATTGCATGGAGAAGAATGAGAGAAAGGCAGCAGCTTCATATTCCATCACTTTTCATATTTTTCAGTGCCACAGACAATTTCTTTCTCCTGTTTCAACGACCTTGAGAGCGTGTCACCTAAGGTTTCTGGAAGCACGCGCAGCACGGGGAGTTGTGCTTTCTCAAATCAGTGCCTAGGAGCGAGCTGGGGAGAGCTGACATTTGCAGCAGACATCTGTAGGTCAAACGTGGTGTGTCAGCTGGGGAGCAGAACAGCTGGAAAAGGAGCAGGGGCTTGATTTGTAAATTAAGGTCGAGAGCACAAGCTGGTCAATGAAAGGGCACACTCATAGAGTACAAGCCAATAGTCAACAGTAGGAGGATCCTAAAAGAACATATAATCTGAAATTTAAAAATCATTAATTCAATTTTATTCCCCAGAAATAGAGGGTGATTTAAACAGGCTCAAAACACATCCACTAAAAATGATGGTTTTGACCTGAGTGTTCAGACAAAGGATAGAAGGTATTGATACCTCCCCTGTTCCCCCTCACCCCCAAGCCTCGCTTCACCAAACTCTTTGCCGTTTCTGGAAATTGATTTCCAGGTTTCCAGATTTCAAGGATTCTCTCCCCCAAACGTACAGACTTCATGAAAAAAACCTCTCTAAAATCTACAAAAGTCACCAGTAATGGCTACAGAAGAGCAACTGATAAACGCAACAAAGCTGTAACATCATCCCTTCTAAAAGAAATTTTAAAAAGTCTAGTGCCTAGAAAGCCCTACCACTGTAAAAACAGTGTAAGTTCTGAACTAATTGTTTTAAATAATTACAAGTGCAATCTGTAAAAAACTGTTAAAAGGAGGAATCCCTACACTACAGCTGCACATTGATTCTGTACTGGTAAAATTAAACCTCTCCAAGCACCAGCCTTACAAAGCACCATGCCAGGATCTGCACCCAGGCCACTCTGCAGCTCACATGGTTGCTCTTAAACATCAGCACAGTATGGATATTGAAAATATAATCCTAATTGTAGTTTAATTACTTCATGCAATGCTGAAGTTGAGAAGCATTCTGTCTGCATCTTTAAACAAAAACCAGAACTTGACCAACTCCAGAAGTGTTTTGATTAGTTTTAAAGGTTATTGTGGATTAATATGCACATTTCCAGTTTGCCAACAAGAAATTAATAATTCAGTCTTCAGCTGTTCAAAGCTTATATGAAGAGTACTACAAAACAGAACCAGATATCTGCCCTTCCCAAAGCTTAGGCACCAAGATAAGTCCTCAATCCACTTCAGTCAGCTTTACAACAAGTACTGAAAAGAGATTTTTTACTTTTTGTAAATGTATACAGCATTTAACAGATCAGGAAATAAGATTTCACTCAGTAGATAAAGTTAAATGGAAACAATAAAGTGCTTCTGGCACAGATGAGGCTGTTCCATATAACACATAATTTTATAAAAAATCCTCTCCTGAGTGAATTAATTTTCAACGCAAGCCTGAGTGTGATACTATCAGTAAAAATGACTGGGAAACAACTACTGGCTAAAATACGAAATTCCAAATTAAAAAAAAAATAAAAAAAAATAGCAGAAACCAAGAAACTTCAGGTCTCAAAATAATTCTTTAAATCATCTACAGTTAAACCCAATAGGCATTTGGACAACCAAGGATGAAATAAGAGTTAAAAATTCACATTCAAAGGTTTTGCAAACTAGTCCAAGTTTCAATATCCTGAGAAACCCAATTAGTTTAACTTTCTTTGGGGCTCCTAAAAACTTTCTTCTCTGATATCTTCAGACCATAATCTACTTGAACACATTCAACTGATCCTTCCAATCTATGTTCCACTTATCAATGATAATTCCAAGTGTGACAGATTTAAGACCCTTTTAATATTCTGATTATTCCTGTATTTTTCCAACTGACTCTCTGAACTTCACTCTCTGGGTACACAAACTGTAACATCTATGGAGTCCTGTGTGTCTGTAGAATCACTGAATAACCACCTGTCCCTTACTCTGCAAAGTTAATTTGTACTACTACAACATCCATCATTGTCATCTCAAATCCCCCAAGGGAAATCAGTGTTGGATTTAGGCAGAAGCAGATTTATGAATTTCTTTCTACTATTTTCTCCTCCCTCTCAGCAGAAATTATCTCCGTTTTCTGGCCTGCATCCACCCACCAGAGCAGGAGTCTCAAGTGTCAGCACTGAGGTCTCCTCCAAACAGGCACAGAAATACTGTCCCTTGTGAAAGCAGTGGCTGTCTAGGGAGTTCATGATGAAGTGGGAGGGAGTGTTAATTTTATATTTTTTGCCCCCATTAAACTTATTTCCAGCATCCAGCACTAAACTACAGCTGGACACTGCTCATTCCATGCCTCTCTTTTCAGCATTTTGTAACTTCAATGCAGTAGTTTTTATTTACTGTATGTAAAGCAGTCTCTTTGTAGGCTTCTCTCAGAGACACAGGTGTCACTAGTATTTGGAACAAGAGCAAAGATAAGATATAAACCAGTATTTCACATCTGCCATAAAAGGCTCCTGCTGAAAAGAAAATTTTCACTACCTTATGCAGATTTAGAGACCCAAAAGCCCACTAGTACTTCAGAGTTATGGTTAAATAGGACTCATTTTGCACAACTGATGGCACTCATTAAAAATCAAAAATTTTGATTTTCAACATGGTATTGATCAAAGCATAACTGTTTAATAACTGGTCTGTTTATGAAGCACACTAATGTGTTCTTTAAAATTAGTGTAGATTTCCTTCCTTTAGTCCTTCTCAGAAATGCTCTGTTCTGTCTCCAAGGTTCTGCTGTTTCTGAGGAACATCAGCAAAGACACCTTGCATGTTTGTTAAACAGGTCCAGCATTAGGAAATGGCATTAAACATGGAAATATGGAAATGAGGGTAGGCACAGTCACACTCCTCAACCCATGCAATGCCTCAGTGCCACTGGCACTACAACCTGCTCTGAAACACTCCCAGTGGCCTTCCAGAGGCACCACTGCCCCTTGCACACCCAGCAAATGTTAAGGAAGAAAAGCTTTTCTACAAGCCTTTCTTGTCACTCTCAAGAAGCTGCCCTGCTCATCAGAGGAGACTGTCTTGGGTTGCAATGCAAGAAGTAACCAACAGTATGGGTTCTATTGCTATCTGTTGAAACCGGCTGGGGAGGGGTTTTCTTTATCTCTTCCATGACCCATCCTCCCTCCAGGGGATCTCTGCTGTTCATGGGCCATCCGGGCTCACTGCATGACTGATGCAATTCCATCATCCCATTGGGAGATGCTCCACCCAGGGGAGGAGCCCGGCATTCCCACCTGGATAAAACCTGGGACTCAGAACACCACGAAAGCCTGTTTGCACTGGATTGCCAGAGGAAAACCAGACACATCTCACCAGCACTGGATCTCCAGGGGGAAACTCCACCCTTCTTCAGGATCGTTGCTCCAACAGAACCACGTCTGTCCCTGCAGGAGGACTTGATTGGGCTGCTCCCAACACCCTGAGGAACAGGGTGTCAGGTTGTGTTCTGACTCTGCCAGTGTTTTCTTTTTTTGTTTGTTTTCTTTTTTGTACTACTATGTTTTTATTTTTAATGTTCCTGGTAAAGAGCTGTTATTCCTATTGCCATATTTTTGCACGAAAGCCCCTTAATTTCAAAATTATAATAATTCAGATGGAGGGAGTTTACGTTCTCCATTCCAAGGGAGGCTCCAGCTTTCCCTGGCAGACACCTGTCTTTCCAAACCAAGACAGAAACACAGATGGACAATCCCACACAGCCCCTTTGAGATCAGGCAAGGCAGAATGCAGTGAATGTGACACTCTTCCCAAGGAGCATCAAATCCTCCAAGACCTCTTAATTAGTACAAGCACCATAAGAGCAAACATTATTACATAAACTCTTTCAGTATTACTTTAAAGATGCTTTTTTTATTTTTTTTTTTTTTTCTTCAGAAACTTCTCCTGCTTCTGATGCAGTATTCAAATGCATTAACCAATCCTAGGAAGGCTTCTACAGAATTATCAAGTAACAGAGTATCTGGCTGATTTTTAAATGCATTTAGAATATTACTGTAACCATGGTATTATACAATTAACTTGGTATTTACTGTCTCAGCTCTTTTGCAGTTGCACATGAAACACTCCATGCAAAGTGTCAGTTGATACAAATCTCAAGATCAGCCACAAGAGATTTTATTCAACACAGGCTTTTTCATGGGCTTCCACTTCTAATCTAAGTCAAATCAAAACACAAAACCAAAGGAAAATTCAAGCCCAATGAATACAATGAGTTTTCAATAAAGAACGTATGAAGCATCAATATTGCAGCCATCTAATGAATCTTCTACATTTTACTCTACAGGAAATCTTGATATTTTTTCATCTTAATACACAACTGCAAATTATTTTATATTGATGTAAATAGCTCCTTGTTTCCTAGTTTTCTCTAAAACATTAGATTATGAAGTGTCAGAATAACGGAGAATGTCACAAATGGTAAACCCTGCTTCTATTTTCAGTTTAAACAATGTAACTCCCCAAAACTGAGACAATAATGTTTATTTTCCCAACTAAGATGGTGGAACCCCTCCAGCATTATCTGAAGAAACTCAAGAATTAAATATTCAGGTCCCACTGGAGGCTTCATGTCATGAGATTGCTTGAAACATTCCAACATCTGTGTCTTGGTTCTTTCCTTGACTACGTTCACAGATTTTCAGACCATGTATCTTGTCCTGACCTTTTCAAGCTAAGCTCCAAATTTATCAGACAACCTGTTCTTCCAGTAGAGGGGAATTACAAAAGAGACATATTGGACAAATTTCCTGAGTGTCTTTTCCTCAATTTAAAAAGAACGAAAATAAAAAGCCCATGTACAAAAGCCATGCAGAAAACCAAATCCAACTGATTTCCAACACACACCAACCTGCAACAAAATGGCAGTTTTATGCTGGCTTTTCATCAGGTTGTTGATGGATTCAAAGAGTCTCCTCATTGATTCTTCAAATTCTGTTTGTTCTTTGCCTTCATATAATCTGTTGAGAGATGAATTAGTTTTCCTTTCAGAATCAGAAAGTTTCATTCTCCCAAATGCAACAGATTTAACATTAAATATACATTTCAGAAGTTGATCCAATATTACTGTACATAGATATTTCCCCAATGGGTTATAACTGCTATTCTGTGTATCGTGTGGGAATTCTTCAGTTCGAACACTACAATAACCACTCTCAATTGTTTTAAAAGCCTCTAAAGCATGACACCTCTCAGATTGGAGCTTATAGAAATCATTTTACTTTCAAAGTAACTTATATGCAAAAAAAAAAAAAAAGTTGTTTTTTTTCCTCCCCACTACAACTGAGCTACTCTAGGATATTTTTCACAAATTATGACAATTTCTGTCTTCTGCTGCTGCTGCCACTTTTTCCAAGAGGTATTTTTACTGGCCCCATTAACCAGTCTGCTTTTTGACAGAAGTCTCTATTTGACACTTAAAAGTGCATTTAAATTGAGCTCACTCCATTTTTTCTCTATTCCCTGTCCTAAAATTTGAATCTCTCAGATTACCTCTCCTGTATTGTTCATACTGGCTCTTAGTACTAAACGCTGCCTACATAAACAGTAAAAACACTGGTGACATGTGAAATTAGTTCTGAAATTAGTGAAACAGCTGTCAAGAGTTAAAGAAAAACAAGCTAAGAAAAAAGCCAAGATGACAAGAGAATCCTGAAATGCGAGTAGAACACTGTGAGCTAAGTGCTGCCTCTTCTGCTTCATCAGAAGAGAAAAATCTCTTTTTAAAGTTATGTATTGCAGTGTCAATTGCTTTTCTTTTCAATTTGAAATGTAAGGCTGCCTACAATAATAATAATTTTCCAATGAAATTAGAGTTTCAGACCTCTAGTTAAGTAGTAGATATGTGTAGGTAATCACCTGAATATGCAACACGCTGCAATAACCTACTTTATGACAGATTGTCCAATTAACAATTTTAGCTGCAAGATAACAGGAAGGATTAAAATGAGGACCAAAGTTCTCCCTGAAACCAACCCCTTCTGCTTTTTGACCTCCATTCAGACAAGAAATTTTCCATAAACCTCTACACAGTGCTTTCTTCCCAAAAACTCTAATATTCCCTTCTGCCATGACACCTGTGATAAAAATATAAGAAAAATTGTATTCTGTTCTCCTGAGCACCATCCCCTTCTTTATACAACTTTACACCTTCTTTACCTGTATCCATCTATAAATAGTAAGTTCCTAGAGACAATAATATTTCCAAGGTGCTATCCAGAGCAGCAAATTCCTTCTGAATCTATAACTTCAACCAAAACAACATAATCCAGCAAGTAAACTTAATTTTAAAGAACTATAAATCTACATGGGGTTTTTTTGGTTTTGTTTTTTTTTTTAATGGACAGTAGACTACCAGAGAAAAATTGTATTAGAGCTCCCACTGAGCATAAGACAGATAGAACAGAACGCTTTCCTGTTCTGGTGAATGCCAGCCACAAACACAACACCCAACTGCTCACTCTCCCTGCAGGTCTGACCTCTGCTCCTGCAATCCTTCAGCCTCGGAGCAAAGGGAAATAAGAATGAGCTCTAGGGGGAAACCAGCTCAGGGTAAATGGAGAAAGGTGAAGCAGAAAAGAATTGAAGGAATGGGTCTGTGGTATATGAGGAGAGTACAGTTACCCGTGTGTAATTTTTCTCCTTCCACTTTTCATTTCCTTTGTTCTTCCCTCCTCCTTTTCCCCATAACATGGATACCACTTGTAAATTCTACACCCCTGACTGTCTGAGCTAACACATCCAGCCCACTGAGTCTTCCCTATAAATTCCTGAAGAGGAGGTCCAAAACTCTAAATTCAGAGTGACCATGGTTACTGCAATGACACTGCTCTGTGCACACTCCGAGGGGCTGGACACGGTGTTCTAAAGGACACGGTGTTCTCAAGGACACGGCTCCAGCCATCTGTTGGGACGTTTGGCCATCTCCTGGTCTTAGGCCAAGCCACCTGACACAAAGAAAAATCACCCTTTGAAACCTGCTGCTATTACCAAATCCATCTCTGGAACTTACACTGACATTCAGAAAGCAGATTTTTGGATCTACAAAAATACAGAACATATCTCAGCTATGTCTGTATTTTAGAGCAGTTGCCAGTTTTTATGTTTTATTTGTAAAAATAATAAAAAAACCACGTCTGTTCTAGAACAAGCTTTTTTTACTTCTGAGGTCTCCTTCTATGTCTGATATTAGACAGCTAATTAAATTGCAATATCTGAGTACTTACTGGGAAAATAATGTCCTTGATCTAACAATGAACTTGAAAACATATTCCAGTGCTTTCAGAGTCCTGAGGATAGGTTCACATTGCTCCCCTCGGCTGGAAGTATCCAAGTATGTCTTCAGAACACTCATTAATTTCCTGACGTTTAAAAACATTTTAAAAAATATTTTTATTATTATTTTTTAATTACCTCCTTTAGCTTCTTTGGCAACTCTAAATATATGCTCATGCTTAGTCAAGCACATACAAGAGAACAGACTGTGTATATTTCTGGATTCCTGCTGCACAAATTCTGACAGTGTAAACAAATGAGGAACAAATTCTTAGCTGCACAAGCAAGGCAGAAGTCTGAAATCCCAAAAGAACAGCATGACTTTACACAATCCTGGAAGCACCTTCCGAGAAGTTTGTAATACACATGCACAAAGTAACACAAAATACTCCTGCCTACCTCCACTGAGAAGTGATTAAACACCACTGCACACTCTAATTAACAACATGTAAATATTACAATATTCCAGTACACAACAATAGTTGCTTAAATTATTTATTTTATTTAAATGATTCCTTACTCTGTATCTAAAAACAACTTTTTGCTAAAGCACAGCTGGCTACAAAAGAGCAGAAGTTAATCTAAAACTAAGTCCCTTAATTTGTAGTTATAGAATCATCTTAAGTGATTAAAGCAACACTAATGATGCAATATTGATCCTAATGCAGCCATAGGAACTAAAATGTGGATGGTTGGGGGTTTTTCCCTACATCTCTACTGTCCCCTGCCCTAAACAAACAAAGCCAACAACCAACTCTGTGTAACTATTGCATATCCCCAGCCTAACCCACATTTCAGGACCAAAATGCTGTGCTTTCAGCCTCTCAGCCTCCTGGACATTACATCCATTGTATGTTTTCATTTTCTCCTTTTTACAGCTTCTGTGAGTTGGAACAATATTTATCCAACTTGTATGTAGGGGTAGTGCATGTTAAGTCCTGTCCGAGCTCTCTAAAAGCCAGGAGAAAGGGTGACTCAACAGGAACAGAATAAACAGGTGAGAGTTTGGCCAACCAGTCATATCATAACATGGTCATAATATGTCTGGGACACAGTATTTCCTTCCTAGTAATTGGCCGAGTTTGGCCACACACACTTGTTTATTTAATAAATTATTCTGGAACCAGAGTAAATCTTCCATGATGTGCCTTGCATCAATAATGCCAATAAAATATATGATGTGGGGGACAACCATAAATGTTATTATTTCGCCTCTACCACATTGATTAAACCACCAGAAGCTCCCAGCCATGTAAGTTTTTGAAATACTTTATGCAAATAAGACTGCCCTGAGAGGTTCTGTACCCTTCCTTTTCTTCTTTCACAGTACTATAAAGCATCAAATTGCATGTGCTTTTACTTATGGAGTGAGAGAGGATTGAAGGAGAGCACATAGTTTGTGCTTGAGCTTTCTGAGCCCACTAATGCTCACTTCAGCTTTACTGAGGTGTGAGAAAAGGCTGATTTTGCACTGCTGCCTTTCAACTCCAGGAAACTCATGGTCTAGTGCATGATTTTTGTGACATTTTGTCTTAAGTTAGAACTGAGGCAGATTCAGCACAGACACTAGAAGATATCCCCAACTATTCCAAACCTTCAGCTCAGGTCTTCCGTGCACTATTCATATTCCAAATTAAAGTTCTGCTTCAATCTGCCACTGCATTAAGCTGCCAGAACAAGACATCAGGTAGATTTAAAAACTCACATCTATTCTCTCAGAGCACATCTCAGAGATCAGCACCAGCTGAAGATGTTAGCTTCCTTCATAATTCACTCATTTTATCTTACCATCATCTGCAAAAGCCTATTCTAAATAAAGTAGGAATCCAGGATTAAATCTGGTGTGTAGCATGTCTGCACAGTTTTTACTCTCTGCTACAAGTCCATGTCTTCCCATCCAGGTGTTAAGTGGAAGCTCCAAAATTTGAAAACAAAGAAATAAATAAAAAATCCGCTACAAGTCCACTACAATCCATTGGCATGACCATGTAACAAATATTACAACTCTATTTCACAGCAGATTTCACATCAGGACACAGAACAAATACCAAAATTCCATTTCACTGCACTGAACCCCTCCTTACGCAGCATCAGACTAAAATGCATATAAAGACTTGACAGTTCCCAAACAATCCTTCTCCTTTTGAGTTTGCTTGATAGGGGGAAAAAAAAAAAAAAAGTGGATACCTATGTAAATGGGTTAAGGAGAGCCTCAAGTCCTCACTTGAGCATTCCAGCTTAAGGCCAGGAATACAGATGGAGAGGTTTTACAGCAAAGCATTTTTAATAAGTTTGACAGGATACAGGTGAAGTGTTCAGACACAGCAAAATCCAGGTGACAGAAAACAAATGCCAAAGTGTCATTTAGCCCCAAATCATTTGCTATGGGTTCATTAATTCCACTTATAATCAAATGTGTCTCAGAGGCAGATAAGCAAACAGCAGCATCAAAACAACAGTCACCATAAATTACATCAGAAAAGTCACAAGCAGGATTTACTTCTTTTACATGATGGTGGTTTAGGAAAAAAGAGAAAGAAGAGTAAACAAACTTACTTGTATGCCAAGGTTGCACTAAAGTGCTGTTGGATGTATGCTTCCAAAACAGTGTTAAAGTGCTGAAACTTACGGTCTGCAATGAGCCCTATGATATAGATCTGAACAGACATGGACACAATTAGCCAGAGTCACACGCAAACTTAATATTTAACTTTCTAAAAAGATTTCTGGTAATTTGCTATATAAAGTATTAAAGATCTTTTATTTTCAGTCAATGAGTAATGTTCCTTTGCTCTACAGATACTTTAAGACTAATTTTCTGAACTGAAAAGCTTGTTCAAAAGTTTGTTCAAAATTCTAAGGTTTTTTATTTGACAAATAAATTCATTGGTGCTGATTCTTACCAGTGCATCAAAGACAAGGATGTCATACTCATTGCTGTGGGAATGTTCCATCATGATGTTAAACAGGGCATCCAACGTATCCTGGAGAAACTACAGAACACGACAAGACAAACTGATAACTAACTCAACTTGAAAACATCACAAGAAAATTTTCTGATAGTAGACTTGGTTTCCCTCAAGTTAGAATTCCACTACCTTTACTGAAGCATCACTTAAATTGAGAAAACATTTCCAAGGGTTTAGGCTCTAGCTGCTTTAATTTTAAGAACCTACATCCTCAGACACGTAAGCAACCAATAATACATGCTTAAATCAAAGTTTATGGAACAGATAAAAATATTATAAAAATGACAAAACTTGTTAAACTATGTTCCTTAGTGACACAGATTAGTGGTTGCTATTTTCATATATACATGTCGATCAAAAAGACTTTTCCTGCTTTTGTAGTCTGATTCAAATTATGCTCTAAATCAAAGTACCCCAGTGACTTGGGACACAAATCTCTGGTTAAAAAATTAACTTCTTCTTCTTCTTAGTTTTTTTTTTAATTCTCATTCCTTCTCTCCAGAGGCATCTAATGTTTATGTTTAAAGACCCAAAGGTAATAGTGGCTGCCATTTTCCAAAATACTAATACCATTTTTATTCATATACTCATTAAGTTAAGAAAGTGCTTTGTTGGGCACATAACACTTCTTGGATTTAGTATCAACATGTAAATTAATATTAAGGATTGCAAAGAAAGCAGTAAGAATTTTTTGTGATACTTCAGACAGACAAAGGGAAACAGATGAATAGAGATTGTGGAAAGTATTTTATCATTACTATCTCCATCTCCTAGTAATCATCTTGGAAACTCCCCAGCCCAAGAACAGCCAATACCAGAGATATCTGAAATTAAAAAGCAGAAGGAAAGTTGGCCAGCGCTGTGAAGGATCCTGTCCAGGTGTTGGCTTTCTTGCTCCCTCTAATGAAGAGCTTTGCGCATGTCCTTTAAAACTAACGAAGGCACTATGTACGAAGGGGCCTGAAGAATAACTATTATTAGAATAATAATTTAAGATTTACCTTCACTACTTCCTCTCCATCCACAATCTTCAGCTTTTCCAGGTTCTCCTGAAGCAGCTCTGGCTTCATGCGCCACTTCAAGAGACCCAGCAAGCCCACTAATAGAAAATGAATGGACAGATGTTAAAAATTAAAATCTGGTTTATCAATCTGTGCAAATGTTTTCTTTTTAAAACTCCCACCTCTTTATAGGGTACATACCATTCTGGGTTAACTTTGTAGAACAAACAAGAGTTGAAATGTAAAATGCATCTCTGGGGCTGATTGAAAGCCCCCCAACAATACTTGAGCTCCTGGCTAAGGTTGCTCCTTTGTTTTCTGTGTGCAGACGTGTAGAAGGCAATGTCAAATAAGCACCAGCATCCTCCATTTTTTTACTGTCCCCCTGAAAATGAACACACCATTCGTTACATATTTCACACCACCAGATTTAAAATTACACCTATTTTGTACTTTCTAGAGAAGTAAACAAAACTGAGGTGCAGGAAGGGACTTTGAGGGGTGACACCCCTGGCAGAGAAAAAGCATGAGCCTATTTCTCGTTAAAATGCCAGTGTGGAACACTGCAGAACACTGAGCATCACCTTGAAGGCTGTGCACAGGGTATAGGCAACACGATTAGAATGTCTGCACAAAACTTCAAAGGAGAAAACAGGACTGAGCAAGGAAAGAATAGCAGCACTGTTTTGGTATCCTCGTTATAACTTGATACCTGGACCTTGCACATAAAATATCAGGGCATGGTTAGATTATATTTGAAATCAGGCAGTATGCTGCAGTAACTAAATGACACAGAATGCTTTTCAGTAGCATGAGCAGTACAAAACCAGAGAGACAACAGAGATTTTTCCCTCCTCTCTTTCATCAACTTCAGTGCCACAATCTCACAGATTTTCTGGGTCAAATTCTAGGATTTCCCCAGACAGGAAATGAGTTTTAGACAAAGACAATAAAAATCACGCCCCTCACTGTTTAGACAATGAATTTAAGATGTCACTTAAAGCTACAACACTGTGACAAGATATGACTCAGCTGCAAGCCTTTAGTCTACAAATGTGCATAGACAAAGGGCTGCAAAACCCATGATCTAGAAAGACATTTTACAGTTTTGCAGTTTTATTTGGTTAGAGACCTAGACAGACAAGAAGCAAAACCTTTATGCAGCAAAACCCATAGCAGTACCAGCATCTATGATTGTATCAGGCTTGCAAAATAATTACTTCCCAAATTTCTGGAAGCAAAAGAAAGTCTTGACTTCCTCTTTTTGGGACAAGTCAGAGAGACAATGGGGAAAAAGATGAAGTTTTGATCCAAAGGTTTCTCAAAAAGATCCAATGCCTGAAGACAGTTTAAACTTAGTTTTCAAATTACTCGAGAGGCCAGGTGTATGACCACTTTAAACACTTACAGCTTACAATTACTGTTTTTAATACTAGAATAGGCAAGCATATGTCAGAAAATCTGTTCCTCACAACCATAAACTAGGTCAACTCCATTTAGCATTTCTCATCCATGCTATCACTTAAAAAAAAAAATTACTGAGCTGATGCAGAAATGAATTAGGTGGAATTTCAAAAACAACATTAACCACACAGTCCACAATTTTCCTTCTGGTCTCAATATTTTAAATGATCATTTCAATGAAGAGAAGATAAATAACCATACACTGCCATTAATCTCTTTTGGCTTGCCTAAGCAACTTGATTTAGTTGCATGCATCTCATTTGGTATTAATGATACAGCAAACTTGTTTACTGAGAAGAGTGCTGAGAAATAACTTGAATTTTCTTTTTAGTGGAAGTGATTTCTGGTTCTCAGTTCCTGCTAGACACCATTCTCCAACAAGGCAAATAAAAGAAAAGTCGAAACATCTGTTCCCTGCATCCTTCACAAAATCAAAGAAGCTGTTTCCAGGCAGGGGTAACTAAAGTTACTCTTCACACCCAAACCCAAATTGCTGAAACTTTCACTTTTGTTCCTGAGGAACTCACAGCAGTTTAAAACAAGCACTTTCCTAAGACTGCATTCCCAGCTTATTCATGAGATAAAGATTCCAAATGGATCAAACACTTCCCATACCCAGCAAGAGGAATGGTGCCCACCCAAGGGCAGAGCTGCAGCACAACTTTATACTAGAGAAGGCCAAAAGCACAAATACCAGCAAAAAGAGCAATCATCTCTCACTGTGCTTAGATAGTTACACCTTTTCATTTTGTTCAGATGAAAAACACAGTATTTTCTTTGGCAGAATAATAAAACTAATCTAGCACTAAGTAAATACACAATGCAGTCAAAGGTAATAGTGAGAGAGAGGAAGGAAGGAAAGAAGGAAGGTCAGCCATACCTTTAGGACTAACAAATCGTGGATGCCATCATGGAGGGTTGTTCCATCCTCCCTCATTAGTCTTATGTAGGCCATTGCAAAATTCTTCTCTCCCTTATCTTTAGCTGCAAAGCAAAAGATTTTGGGTTGACTACCCACCAGTGAATTAAAATTCACTAAAGTAAAAATTCCCTACTTACACTCTTGAGTCGATCGGTGCCTGAACATGAAGCGCAGATGAATCCTCTGCATGTCCTCAATGGGGACTGCTACCTTTTGTAAAATCAGAAAATAAAGAGGAGAGTTATGGGGTGTGGTTTCACGTGTGTAATGAGCCCCTATTTAGAATAAATTAGCCCCACTTCTGTTCCCATAGTGCCTTTCACAGGCCATTTTAAACTGTTGAGCCCAATCACAGCAGCAAAGTGGTGGCTGGTGAACAATGATCTGTCAGACTTTGCTCAAAGTCTGCACCAGCAAAGGAATGAAGCACAGAACCCAGGGAGTTAATACACACAGGTGATAGAAAATAATCACAGGGCAGTCCTACTGCTCACCCTTTTAACCACAGAGAATTAAACATCTCTGCATTATGCAACTCCCATATTTCAGATACAGAAATTGACAGCCAATTTATTAAATAGGTGAAAAGGGTATGAAAATTCCAGCAAAATAAAATTATGATATTTTAGTGATTAAATTTAGTGTAAAGCCTTGAGGAAAATCACATGAACTCGCAAGTGCTCTATTCTTAAAGCAGCATGCTTCAGGTCAAACATGCAACAAAAAAGGCCAACTGTGTAAGGGAAAGCACAATTTTTATATTATCAAGTTTATAGTTCTAAAAATTTAAGGACTTGTGCACCTTTACGTGCATTCACAACTTCCCTTCACAAATCTCACTGAACAATGCCTTAATGTGAACTATGCTTTTCAACCAGATCTGCTCTTAGTGACCCTGTACACAAGACTGAATTATGGAGTAATTTTAAAAATGAACCAGCATAATAGGCCAATAAACAGAAGGATCAATGTGTTCAAAACAACAAAAAAGCTTCTGTTTGAAATCACCCTTGCATTCCCTCCCTGTCCTTCACCATCACAGGTAACACACCTCAAGGCAATAATTGCAAGCTTGTCATACATGGCTATTTTGTCCTAAAAAAGTCATGCAAGCCTATTACTGCTTTGTCAAAACTGCTTCTAGCAGCTTCTGGGCATTTTCCAGTCATAGACATTAAAGTTTGATTAGATAATTATTAGCGTGTCTCTAAAGAGAAGCAAGGCAGCTTTTTCTTTTTGAAATCACAAGAGGGGGATGGTGTTTTCATTTTGGTTTTGGTTTGGTCTTGTTTGTTTTATAATTCAAGCTCCTCATCTCCATAGTTTCATCAAAATAGAAAAAATGCAGTATTTCATTTATGATGAGCCCTGTTAGGACATAAGGTTATCTAAGATGATCTCATTTGTTTTGCTGAACAAAACCAACACATCATTTTCTAGGCCAAATTTCAAGCCTCAGCGATCATGTATCTCTAATAACTGATGTATGACTAAGACTTCATGCTTCAGCCGTAGTCAGGGACAAGATGTTTTTTGGAGGAAGCTGATGCTGGGCATCCTTTCTGCGTGAGGCATTAAGAAGTGAAGAAATGAAGCAGGAAGGATCCGCGCCGTACCTTCAGCGTCTCCATCCATCGCGGCTGTTTGACCTGATAGTAAACGACGGATCTGTACTCGCTCACGGGTTTGTCCCCTGCTCCCAGGCACACAGCATTCTTACAAAAGGAGGGAAGAAACAGGGCTTAGTGTCTCATTAATTTGGGTACATTTTGGAGCAATTTGGGGTAAATTAACTTGTGCCAGACCGAAGAGTCACCAGAGAGCCTCCCCTCAGAGTCCCGGCCTGGGAATTGCACCCGGGCCTGGGACTCGGCTCCTTCCCCTCACGGCTCCGCTGCCCGCCCTCACAGCGGGTCTGAATTTGGATATGGCGCCGTTCAAAAGTCAATTATAATGACAGCACCAACAGAGAGAAAGCACTAACGTTAGGACAGTGCATGTTCCAAGCCTCTGAACAAAATGGAAAGAAATATTTACATTAATCTATGGGTAAATACAGCCAGTGTAAATGTATTTTACAGGGGCCACACACAGTGGGCTCTAAGAGATGTGTGAAGAACATAAAATTGTCTTGATTTCTCCATCTGATGAATTTAAGTAACCATCACATCATCCCAATTAGTAGAAGAAGTACAAAAGGAAAAAAACCCAAAAAACCTAGCTTCATGATTCTGTTTATTTCTCCATTTATTTTTAAATACTTTCTTCCAGCTGAGTCTCAGAAGATCTAGATCACACTCCAGAGGTGACTTCCAAACTGGATGTTGTAGAGGCACCAACAATAAACAACTAGAATTTCCCATTCTTTAAAAACTCTCTGAATCGGACAGAGCCAAGTGAAAGATTTGATCAGCTCCAAAACCTGTGATTTTCCTTAGTGAGTCTGTGCATCCATCTGCTCCGGCTGACTGCAGCTGAGCTGTACCTGCAGAGTAAAAGCTACTGCTGGACAGGGAGGCACCAAGGTCCTGATACCTGCCAGACATGAAACTAAAGTCCCTGAAGGAAGAAAAAAATTAAAATATCTGCCAAAGGCACAGATTCAACTAATCCAATCCAGGCTATACTAACTGCTGCAAAGGTGCAATAATCCTGCTGAAAATCCAGTGAATCTTAAATCCAGTCTGTTGCAAACACCAGAATGCCCTGTGACCAGAAGAGTGTGATGCTGATACCTGAAGGTGATTTTTATGGTCTGGTCAGAGGAATTTAAGTGCAGGAAGAAATGTCTCATCTGCCTGAGCAGAGATTTTTCAAGGTTTATGCATCTACTTGTTTGTCACCTCTGCGACATTCACTTGGAACAAAAGTCCTACTCCTTGTAACAGTAAATCAAGGGCTGGTTCTGCAGCTGGAACTAGTTTGATACCTAAGCAAACAGAACCAACCTGTTTCCTGTATAGTGAGCACATACCTATTATGAGAAATGCTAATATAACTTCATGGGTTTGAAAGTCTCTTGGTTTGGGGTATCTTAATAGGCTAAAAGGAAAAACCTGTCACTTTTGTTATTACTTGCATTCAACAGCATTTCAATTAACTCCTCAAAATCATTGCTTAAATATATCTAAGGCATATTACCCACAGGAAGCAGGTGTAACATTTCATCTCATAGACAGCAAGACAAACTCACTTTCTCCTAAGACTTGCAGAAATTCTCTACCTGCAGATCCGAGCATGCATAATATTGGAATGCAAGATTTAATGCATGGTAATAGGTTTATTTCTCCAAGGAATGTTTTTCATTTATATGTGATTAGACAGAATAGAGAATAGAGTTAACTTCTGTGCACGTGAGTGATGCTCAGGTGCTGTCTCAGGTACAGGCAGTATTTTGTAATCAGGGCCACAGTTTGCTGTGTGGACCTTAAACATTATGTGGGATTAGAGTTTTCTTTACTCAAGATTTCAATTTACATTTTAGGTCAAGCAGTTAGTTGCAGTTCATAAACAAGTCATGAACCACAGTGTTTTACTCCATCTTTATTTTATCTCAAGAATGTCTTTATGATTTCACCCTCACCATCCCAACGTTATAAAGCTCAGAAAATGACAGGTCAAAAATCCCCCTGAATACCAAACTGGTGATAAACCCTAAGGAAAAGACAAAGGATCTTCAAAATGGGAACAGACAAGCAAAAAGACTGTAAATATTTATGTTGCATATGTAATTGTTGTCAATAACTTCATTCTTTGCCATGTACTTAATTCAAGCGACAGTGACACAGACTTCCTGGCACAAGTCAAGCATTTGCTATGTAGCAGAAATGCTATTTCTAACATTTCAGTGTGCAAATTGCACTCCTCTGGGAATTTCCTCAAGAAAAACCCTAGAGTAAGAATGCACTAATTGTCAGAATCAGCATTTGTTCCTTGGCACAGCTAAAATAGGTCATTCAATGTTATTCCTTGTTACAATTTTATGGAGGACTTTTATAGGGGTTTAAGAGACAGATCACTTTAAAAATCATAAAACTTATTTGTCACAAGATGTCACAGGATGACACAAGTAAGGGAATTAAGTTTTTGAATAGTGGTGTTTTATTAAATGTGTAGGTTAAACCTTACATCAAAAATGCAGCTCATGTTTCTATGCCACTCAAACAGAAGAAAAGAGAAAACTTACTGGCAACACTTTTCCTTCTTCATCACAGACACACATTATCACTTCCACATTTCTCTGAGTTGTTTTATTGTATTTATCAAAATCTCCATACAGCAATGTAATATATATGTCATTTCTTATATCACCTAAAAGAGAAATTGAAAGGTTAAAAAGCAATTTAAATGCTCTGAGAGCAAAGGATCAGCTGAACTGCACAAGAGTACCTCACTGCTGCGAAACAGATAAAAAAATTATCATTTTTTATCTGAACTTAAATTTTCGGTTGTTTATCTTTGCTAAGGCAAAACCACGATGCGAAGAGGAGCAATGGGAGCTCGGAGTGACTGGAAGCAATTCTCGTCCTGCCCCGACACCTGCTGGTGAGCTGCGGATGAGCCCAGGAGGAATTTTCCCCAAATACTCAGCTCTGTTTCTGGAGGGAGCTTCACATTTTAATTCTCTCCTCCGAACGAATTCATACGACTTTTAAAAGGATCGAGATTTTACTTGAGTTCGGGCGAGGGAGGTTTTTGTTACTTGCTTTTATAAAAAAGGAGCCCGGCAGACAGTGAGTGATTTCTACTGGAAAATATCTTGTCATACATACAAGTGAAATCAAGATATTTCAAATTCGTTTATTATTACTAGAGAACAGCAATAACTTACCAAAAAAACCAAGGTTAATTTAAAATTCAAGCGACATCCACCATAATCTACTTGCAGGATAAGGAAGTTGTGTACAAGGAGATAGGTTTATCCATCGCTGTCTGGATTTTATTTTTCCTGTTTAAGTATTAGAAACTACTTTCCAAGGATTTCACTGTTTTATATAAGCCTCTAATATGGGAACAAAACTTACCATGAGTGAATTCTAAAGATGCTCTGAGCTGCCCATTACAGAAATAAGTAAGGCAGCAGCTGATGCTTATTAACACAGGGAATGAGAAGAAATCCCTTTCTATCAGAGAACAAAGCACCTCCTACCTGGCATGATTATTTCAGGGAATCCCAGCTTTCTAGCAACAACCGTGGTTCTGTCTACAAGGTGTGGGTAATCCTTTCTAGTCTGAATCACGTCTCCAACCAGCATTTTCACAGTTACCCACAGACCTATTAAGTGCACCAAAAAAAAAAAAAAAAAAAAAAAGGAAAAAATTATTACATTTTTCGTAGGGAAAAATCCCAAATCTGTCTTCAGTCACCAAAACAGGGATAAGAATTTGTTTTCCTTGCTTCCTGTGAATGAAAGTAAACTCTCTATAATACAAAACTGTCACTACTAATTTAAAGAACCCCTAAGATTCTGTAACAAATTCATGGTTCCTCAATTCCAGCTTCAAAGCTGACCCACCTCCGTGGTGGTACTACAGCTCTGACAGAAAATGAAGTTTCACAAAATAGCATATTAAAAGAAAATAATCGAAATGTACTTTACCTTGTCCACCACTGTCTCCTCTTGATGCAGTGATTTTGCTTAGGAGACTGTGTAAAAAGTCATTCTCTGCCACTACCCTGCAAGAGAAAGAGCAATGTCTGCTCAGGAATTAAGTGCTAAATATTGCAGACATCATTTAGAACACAAGTGACTAACAGCCTCAGTCTTTGCAGTATTGCCTGATTGTGATATATTTGGTATTTTTATTATCTCTCACTCAAGTTGCAGCCCACTCACATTCAGTTGTGTGTACACTGAAGTGAAAAAGATTCAGCCAACAACCAAGAATGGTGTTTTGTGACAGTGCCAATGTGAATGTGCTCACCAACGTGCCACTCCAGCTCAATCCACTTTTCCTGACAAACAGCCAGATAAATGACCTTGGAGTTTTTATCAGCTACTTTCCAATTTAGAAGCAAATCCTCAGGCAGCAAAGGTGTTGGGTCAAATTGGAAACAATTGAAAAAATAAACCAGTGTGTCATACCTGGATCTTTCAGAATTAAATACTGGTTATTCCCAGTATCTCCACTGGTATTTCTGCATTCAATCTGTGGGCATGACATTTTTAGGCCACTGCTGTGGCTTTTCTTCTAAAGATCGTATATGATCATTCTATTACTTTTTAAAGGAAACAGAGCTTTTTCACTCAGATTTTTCTCAAATTCTAAACAGAACCAAGCTCATAAAATAGTAGTTATCCTCGCTTGCAGATCTCACTTGTAATTATTTGACTCGGGTTTCTGAAACCAGTCTTGGTACCAGCTGTCTGAAGGAGCACGTTCGTGGAATCATTCATTAATTTAATGTGCTGTGGTACTGCAAGTCTTAAATGCTATTTAAAGCCATACCTAAATAATTAGCACTAGTACAACATAAAATTGTCAAAGGAAAACTTTCTTATTCTTTAACAATTTCACAGATTGTTATGACCACAGAGATAGTTAAATAAATATTTTCTTTGGCATATAAAAAAAGGTATCTATGACGCTCTTACGGATGAAAGGGAATGAAATGCTGCTTTTCTTCGTCACTTTCAGATTTTCCTTTTATGATATCTGTAATGTCCATGACTAGAAGAATAAAAGAAAAATCATCAGAACATATAAAAGCATTTCAGAATAGCTTCTCTTATCTATGAATGCTCTTGTGCCTCAAGGTAATGGTGGATTTTTCACCAGCAGGGGTGGGTTTGTGAGGCAGAGCATTTTGTGCAAAGTCCACACTACAATCATGCTGCTGTGGAGAGAGAGGGGGAATTCAGACCAGTTTTAGTATAAACTTGTAAATACAAGTATCAGAGCTTTGGTGGTGCTTTTGGGACATAATCAGTGACTTTGTTTTCCTCTGCAAGGGAATCTGTAATTAAATTGGTTCTGTGCTTCCACTCACACAGCTTGGCACTCTATGAATAATTAGGAAACAAAATTCAAAATCACATTTCTGACTTAAACTAAAATGTCATTGTAGGTGCAGCCTGTGAAGACTTCATAAAGCACAGAAAACAATCGATAGAGCAGATGGGCATTCTGATATATCTTGGTAGAGATTTTAATAGTCCAGGGCTGGCAAAAATCACTGCAATCCTGACCCAGCCATAGCACAGGAGACACCAGGTACCTGCCACGCCAAAGGGCCGCCGCAGCCCTTGGGTGTATTTCTTGGAGTTACTGTCTCTCAGGTCCATCCTTCCCACTCGAACTATTTGGCAAACTAAATAAATTTTGTCTCTGCTAAGGTCTTTATTTCCAAGATCCTAAGATACAAACAGAAAAGAACCATAGCGTTACTTGGGGAAGAAAACAAGTTGTGAAATTGAAACAGGACCTCCAGTAATAAACCCAATCCTGGCAATCAAAGGGGAATAAAAAGTGAACAAAAGACCCCCAAACCAAACCCCCGAAAACTCAACCAACAAAAAAACCGGAGCACACCAAAAGGATGAAAAAACGGACAGTTTAAAGTTTGAAAAAAAAAATACAAGGTAAGATAAATAGAGAGAACAGTAACAATCAAGAGACACAACAGACAAAACCAAATCAAGTAATCAAGAAATTCATGAGGCAGAAAAGTGATCTGCAGAAAGGCCACTGAAGCATTGTGACTGCCTTAAAGAACTTAGTGACTGGTCACCTTGCTCTGTTCCTAAGATTACCTCTGCTCCCTCCTTCATCTTGACCACTCTCTATGAGATCTGACAGTGACCTCAGAGAAGAGAATTTCATTTGCAAATACAAAGGGAAGTAAACTGGAGATCACTTACTGTGAACACCACTTTAAGGTTGTTGAGCATATCGATTTCCTTTGGAAAGCCTCGACTCCCCCATCTCACCAAGTAGTTCTCACTGTTTGAAAGATAAATATCTCATTGTCAAGTGATTTTAAAGTTCTGCCTTTACACAGTACAGAAGTTGCATAACAGTCTGTGGTGATGATTCAAACCTAAGACCAGTCTAATAAGGCAGGAAAAACACAACTCTATACAAGCATCAACAATAACTTTTAAAAGAGTATCTTGAAGATAACACAAAGGGGCACCTTTTTTTTTTTGAGGCAACTTTATCATTGTCATAGTGTGTTTGATGGGAATACTCAACAAATCTTAATTTGCCCAGAAATTTATAAATTTAATTCTTTTTCCGCTCCTCCCCCTTCAGCACTTTCCTCCAAACACCACAATATTGCCTATCTAGAACAATCCCTAAATTTGAAATGGGCTCAGGCTTTTCCAAACTTCTGAAATGTTCAATCCAGGAATTACCTATGAAAATATTTGGAAACATAGAACCCTTTAGTAGCAGACAGCAAACAAGATCTGTCCATGCTTCATTCTGCTTTTGGTTTCATTCCTTCTCTTTACACATCCTTTGCATTATTATTACAGCACACTGGTGATTATTTTACTTCATTTTGACCGGTTCCATGTGCTATTCTTCTGCAGCCAGAGGAGGAAGCTTTACCTTATAATTGCTGACTTCTGCGGGTCGTACAGGGACATAAAGAGCTCTGCATCCTCTCCAATTCGGCAAACAAAATTCCTCACAAAGACATACAGGCTGTGTGTGGGGGATGAAGACATTCGGCAGTACGATGCATAATCTGGTTGATCCTTTGACTACTCGGGAGGAGGAAAATCAGTTAATAATAACAATCCATGAGTTGAAATGGTGCTATACTACAAGCAGTTTTACTTTCTAGTATATGTAACAGTTAAAATTGAGAGGGAGAGCAGAGAGTTGGACTCAGTCATTTTCAAAATCCTCTTCCAGCTTGAGTTATTCTGACTCCTGCGTCTTAGGCTAGTTCTTCAGCCAGTAGGCAAAGACGTAAAGGGGGAAACATTCTCCCTGCTCTTAAAGAAAAGAGCAAGTATCAAGGTGTCACCACAGAGACAAACTTGAAAGGATTTATTTTTGAACACACTAGGCTGTAGCAGAAGGCCTGTGATCCACATCACAGTGAGGCTGCAGTGTGCTAGAGCAATAGCAAAACGAAGTCAGTCTCTGAAGAGGAGACAAACATGCTGAGATCAGGACACAGCTGAGCAGGATCACTGACTCAAAAATAGGCTCCTGAATTCTACCTCTCATCTTAACCACCAAGAAGCAGCTTCTTAACACTTCTAAACCCATTGTTTGTTCCCATTTTTAAAATAAGTCACCACAGTCTATCACAGACTCCCAAGTTTCATTTTTCTTGTATTGTTAGTTAATTCCAAGGTGTTTTCCAGTAATTTGTCATGGGTGTCATTGAAGTGTCATGACAAACCAACTAATTTCTGTTTAGTGTTTTACTTGATTATTTATGGTTTACTTTCTCATAAATGGAGAAAAGAACCAAAGAGGCTTATAAATGCTTGCAGAGGTTTAATATTACAAAAGGTCAAGGAAGTGTAGTCACCTGCTTTGCATGTAAAAAGATTTAATTTATGCACTTGTCAGCTTTGCTTTGGCACATGAACTTCTGGTGTCCAGAAGATTATGCTGAATTCACTCCAGTTCCTCTTCAGTGAGTTTAAATTCTTCAACTCCATCAGAACAACTAGCAAGTAGCAGAACTTACCAGAAAACCAGTGTAGTCACAAGAGCTTGTGAAAACAAGTTGTGGTCAGTGCTGCTTTGCAGCCTGAACTCCAAGAATGTAACTATTCCCTGTGCAATTCAGACTACTGAGTAGTCCGTGGATGGAGTGGAGATAGATTTTCATATAGGAGCTCGAGATTTAGTACCAGCTTTAGACATGAGCTTCCAGCCCAGCCCACAGCCCAAATCCAGTGCACAAATGCAATTCCATGCGAGGTTTAACCATATTTATAACACAAGACTGTGGATCTACTCTTAAGTCAGAGGAAAAAGTGTCCACCCAATTTTATAGTTCCATCCTTCAACCCTTAGACTAGTTTTTATTTGGATTTTAGCAAAGGAAGCATCAAGTTCAGCCAGTCACTCCTACCATTTCCTCCTTAATTCGCTCAGAGATTTTATTAGTTGCTTCTTCATGTGCATGAAAAAGGCTGATAACACTGGTTTTATCTGGATCCAAGATATTTCCATCCTCATCTCTAACTATCAGGTCTAGCTCAAGTACTCTGTGAAAATACAAAAGGCATAATGGTATTATGGTTATTAATGGTTATTTCCTTCTGTATAAAGAAAGGTCAGAAATGTAACCAACAAGGAAACACTTAAAGATTTAAAGTTATAAAATTTAAATACATGCAACAGTATTTCACTGAAGAGAATTTTAACTATACCCCATGATTTTTTTAAAGCTGCTGTCTAATGTTTAGGCATGTATAGAAATGCCACCAAAGCATTGAAATGCCTCTCACATAAAATAGATCCACCCTGTTCAATGACTTCCAGCAGTCTCCATCACTTTTAGCACTCAATGTTTGTAATCAATGTTTTTAGGGTCTTCCTGTTGCCTTCTACTTTTATGTTGTTCCCTCACCCTTTCTGTCCCAGTATTAACTCTGCTCTCTTCTGCCCTGCTCTCATACAAATCATGCCTTTTTTCCTTCCACGCTTTTTCCCTTCCCCACAACAACCTCCTCAGCCTCATTGTCATTTCCCCTTTATTCCTTCTCCAGTTTGGCAAGTCTCCTTCGCTCCACACAACTCAACCCCACACTTTCAGGAGCTTAACAAGCACATACCAGCTTGCAATCCAAATCATTTTAAACATCCTTGTCACCCCTACCCTTCCAAAGGCAGCACTTTACTGTCTCATAATACAGAAAGATTATAAGAGTGACAAAACAGAAGTGTGAAAGAAAATTAATTTTAATGTTGTCTTAATTACAGCTGGGCTTCTTCGATTGGAGAACTTCAAAGTAAATTCTGGTTTTGAGTGAGCATTCAGCTCCACACAGTGCAGTAGGATACGTGTATTCCATAGTGTGCTCCATATGAATACAATTCATTACAAATTATCATCCAAATCACAGTGAACAAGTAAGAATTTCATAACACCTTGTGGTCATTTTTTTGGTGCAGCCACAGGTAATTGTAGACTTTCAGCTGCACAGAGGCTTTCAGGCCACAACAACCACAGTCACTTAAAATAGCTAAACACAGTTTATAAGCAGGTTCTAATGCCTGTAAAACAGTACTGTGAAGATTTTTTTTTACCAAGCTCTCTCTCCCCCCCCACCTTAGCGGATGGTGGGACACCATTAACCTCACACAACCCCACAATTTTGCCAAAAAATTATGTTGTGTTGCAGTGACTTTTTATTAGCAAGGAGCAGACAAAGCACTTTGTCAAACGACCATTCTGTCCCTGGTAGTTTCTCTTCTATTACCAGAAGCTGGGAATTTCCTCGTGAATTGGGTGTGGATGTGTTTGTTTGCAGACCTAGTGCGGTTTGCCAGCACCGCTTTTGGGGGTCACTTCCAGGACACAGGCCATGTTTGTGACAGATGGCCAGGTTTTGGGCCCCAAGTATGCTGGTGATACATGTACAGGGGCTGGTTATCTGACCTCAAACTTTCCCAATTGACAAGCTCATACATTTAAGAAAATAATCAATATTTTGAAAAAGCATTTTTCTGTGAAAAGCCTCATCATGGTATCCACTATCAGCACAGCAGCTACAGGGGGAAGTCAGAAAAGAAGATTCCATATGAACCACACTTTTGAATTCCATCCTGTAAACATGAAAACTTTATCATCATCTCTTTGGTGCTGTGCTTTAAACTAAACCATGCTTTCCAGAAGCAATGCAGAACACTTACTTGTTGCCATAGTCAATTTTGGATGTGACTTTCTGTTTGAGTTCTTTGAGCTCATCTTTTGGCAAAGTCCCAGACAGAAGCTGTGACCTCCACTCCATCAAGTCACACATCATGGACTGCACCTGCTGGAACCTGGCTTTCTTATTTGCCTAAGAGATAAAAAACCTCAGTAAGTTCCAGGCTTTGAGTTGAAGTGAAACACTGACAACTAAAGGCTGTGTGTCATACTTAATGCTAAATGATAGCAGGAGCAAGAAGTCGGCAAAATAATGACGTCTCATCCCACAAATTTTTAAGGACAGAATATGCCACGTGATCATCAAGAAATAACATGAGATTTTGTATCTGGACAGGAAACTATGTTATTTTTGTTTTAATTAATGGTGTTTAATTTAATACGAATAAATGGTGTTAAAAATTCTTTACCAGTTTTTTAAAATTCGTAGCATTCTTTAAAATTCTTTAACAAATTCTCATCAAGAGAAAACATTACAAAAGCTATTAACTTCTGTATGAGATACTGATGGAAACAACAACAGTTGATTGTGGTATTAACACATTTAAGAGAAAAATGAGAGAATACACAGAAATTACTAAAGCAGTTCTAGTGTCATTCACTGAAAATAAAGAAGGGTCTTCATTGCTGGCTTAATCAGGAAGACCAAAAAGTGACACATTTCAGAAAACTACAGAACATTCAAATCCCTTTGCCCAGAGATGAAGAAAAATCCAGTGGCTGGGATCCTGGAACAGTCAGCACAATTCTTGAAATTGCCAACTGTTAATAGTTACTTGCTCCCAGTAACCCTTGAACAACTCCTTTTCTAGCAATCCCAGAGCACCATGAATATTTTTCAGATGCATCCCAGTTATCTTTCATACTTCTATCTGGAAACTTTTCAACGCTACAAATCAAAATTATGAAGAATTTATTATGCACAGGATACTCAAGGCATTGAAGTTACACCACTCTCAGAAATGT
The DNA here is from genome assembly GCF_015227805.2 of Hirundo rustica. Classification (NCBI taxonomy): domain Eukaryota; kingdom Metazoa; phylum Chordata; class Aves; order Passeriformes; family Hirundinidae; genus Hirundo; species Hirundo rustica. The sequence continues at coordinate 14,729,957 of NC_053463.1, read as the reverse complement.
CAGCTTTCCCTTTACAGAACCACAGAATCATCCAGGTTGGAAGAGCCCTTCAGGATCATCCAGTCCAAGGCTGATAGCTGGACCAGATTTAAAGTCCCTAGGCATTTAAAGCCACTGAAGAAAATCTCAGTAGCGAGAAAACAATTTCTTAAATCCACCCGGACCCTGCCCTGAATGTAGGAAGAGACACTGATCTGAACAAGCCCCCGGTGTGCATAAATAGGATTAAGGGTTAACAAACAGCATGTAAAATATCTACCACATAGAGCTGCTTCCAGATGCTTCCCCACTCCCAAAGAGTAGCGGTAACTTCTTGGACTAAGGGGATCTCAGCAGGTATGACATTTTCTGTTTGTCTAGGAAAGAGAAGAAAAGATCACCAAGAGCATCTGTGTTTCATAGGTGTTATTATACTTACTGTGGGAGAGGTACAGAAATGCCTTAAAACTCATTCTTTAGCAGACAAGCTCAACCATGTAATAAAACAAATTCAATACCTTTTCTTTTCTGCAGCAGCTTCCTTGATGTGGATGAAGGATTTAGGAAATATTCCCTGATGAAGGAGAAAAAAATTATAAATCCACACTTATTCCCCAAAAACATTTAGGTGACAACCATGACCGTGAACATAAACTGTAATGACAAACTGAAGTCACCCAAAGTAACTCCTGGTTATTCAGTTTTATGTCCAGATGGATGCACTTTATTTGACAGACAAATAATAGAAGTTTGTCATATCTCTTCAAAAGTAGAGTGCATAGGTATCTTTCTTCCTAAGAAACACCATTTTCTACCCCAAAGAACTATTTCAATTAAATACAATTTAATAAAATACAATTTAAATTCAGTAAAGACACATTGTGTCTGTACATCCTCTCACATCTACTTTATCTGACCTCTGTAGAAAACAAATGGTCACCAGACAAAAAAATTCTAATTCGGCTGTCCTTTCTCTACAAAAGCTGAAATGTCTCAAGTCATCCTAAAGGAATGTTTGACAATCACTCTGTCCAGGACAATGCTCCCCTGAGCTGGCAAATCTCACCTTGGTAATTAACTAGATCCCTCCTGGATTCTTCTCTATTCAATAACTCACGTATGGTACTTCAAGTACCACAATAATTCAATGACAAATGTGCTACTTTACAAAGCCTTTCTCTGAATTAGATTGTGGCTTTATAACCATTTTCTTTTAAGCACTGGATCTTAATCAAAACACAATTGTGTCTTATCACTATCATATATTTTTTCATTAAGATTAGAGCTCAAAAAAGTCCATGAAGAAGGAAAGCAAAAGAAGAAGGTCTCAGTAATGGTGAATTTAGTGATATCTTAGTACATGAAATTAATAATACTTCTTAAAGCATGTTATGCATGATGATCTTGAAGTCCTTTAGCAATATTAGGAATTAATTAAGAATTAGTTAAAAGGAAGTGGTTAGTTCTGGTAAATATTTTCCCTTTTTAGTTTTAGGCTAAATTTTAATTGATTAAAATAGAAATGTTATAGAGAATTAATGGTATTAATATTTTCAGCCAAAAGAAATGTCAAAGTAATTAAAACACAGGTGAATTGTTTTAATACATTTGCACTGCTGCTTCCTAGAAAATCTTACACTGAGAACTAGTTAAAAGCAAAAATGCTCTTCTTCTTGAAAAGTGCAGTTGGAACTAAGAATTAATTTTCTTGCTACCTAACTCAGGAGTCATCATACCTGGAGTGAAAAGTTCCTCTGTGGATTTCCACTTCCAGGTCTAAGAATACTGACTTTTAAAAAAATTAATATGATTTTTGTACATTAGAGATATTTAAGAACTTAAGCCCATACAAGTTGTTTATATTGTTTGTAACCTAGAAGAATCCTTGGAAAAAGTACAGAAACAAGCACGTCTAGAAGCAAATTGAGCCCAAATTCAATTACAATGGTGGCTTCAGCAATTGTTAACCTGAAGGCACTGTCATTTCTTCTTCATTGATCTGCATTTCCCAGTCCTCACTTCCATTTACCAACACTGTCCAGGATGAATGCTGATCATTTTATTCATCTTGAAAGGAAAGAGTGGAAAGAGCTGACTTGAGAGATCAGGACAGAGAGATCAGGACTATCTAGGCAGAGATACTCAAAAACCCACTCCAAGGGTCTCATAGGAATGGACAAAGAGATCTTACCTCTGCTCCTTTGTACCTCACTAGGTAACCCTTGTACCAATCTAAAAAAAAGAAATATCACTTGGTATGACAAAAAAAACCCCAAAACAAACATGCATTACAAAGCACACAATAAAGCCATGGGGTTTGTTTCACACTAAAAAAAAAAAAAAAACCAAACTAGCATGGCAATTCTGAAAATTAACAGTTATGTCAAACACACATAGCTTAAAGTGAGTAGCAGGGATGATATTAAGCATGAGTTGCTTATTATAAAATACTATTGTATTGACTGCTTTTGAGCCTTGCACAGCAAGCAGGGATAATTGTACACAGCATTTAACACCCCATGCTCACATGAAAAAGGTAGAATTAGATATTTGTTTTGCAAAGTAGTATGTGCATGCTCTTAGATATCTATGTTAGCCACAATTCCTCATGGTCCTGGATAGCCCATGAAGCTCTTACTGTGCTCTGTGCCAAGGATTAATCCAGTGCAGCACATGGTTGTGACAGATCCAATTTCCTTCACTGTGATAAGGTTAAATCATTTTTGTGCCATGAGAAACCATGGCTTTTGAACCCAACCATAGTAAGCAGCTTCTTGGTGTAAATTCGGATTGGAATGTCAAGAAAACTCAGGGCTGTTATTTGGCTCCTGATCCGTTTGTAACTAGGAAGCTCTTCTGAAAGACAGGAGTGCAGAACTGCAGCAGCGGCAAGTTAAAAATTAATTCAGGCTTTGTTCCATCTATTCCATGGTTAAGTCTCAATTAACTACAAAAAATGTAAAAAGCAGAGTTCAACCTTACTAAATAAGATCAGGGGCCACAACCCCTGCGCATACACCCCATCACAGAAATCACCTGCACAGCAACAGTGTTTAATTCTGTTGAATACGACATTTTTTATCCCATAGAAAAAATTTATGACCAAAAGCATAAATTTCCTAATGTAATTTCTAATTTTCTAATGTAAATAATGCGCAGATATGATCCCTCTGCTATCATCCTTTCCCTTACAGGTATTGCACTCATGAAAACAAAGCATAAAATAATAAAAATAAACCCCACTGCCAAACAGCACAGTCAGAAAGTGATGCTAAAAGTCACAGGATAATTGCTGGCCTCAAAGAAAGACTCAGGACAGATTTTTTTGTTGTTGTTTTTCTGCAGTGGGATTTTTTTTCTCAGTGTTTTCTCAACAATAAAATTCCATCTTACTGCTAAAACTGAATTATTTGCACATAGTCTCAATTTACAACCAAGCGTGTAAAATTTGCTTCTTCCCATTTGCTGTGACAGCACATATGTGTTCTGTGCATACATTTTGTGCATGCAAAACCAACTAAAACAGGACATAAAAGGAGCACAGGAAGAATCCTGTCACCCTTGGCCACTCACCAGCTGCAGCTGGCAGTTTATTTTGAAGATATCTCATAAAAGATGAACTGGGCTCACACAATGAGAAGGATCCCACTTCTTCATCCACAAACATATTTCATAAAGCAAGGTATGACAGAGCATATCAAGGGCAGGGGATTCAGAAAAGACTTCTAGATAAGAAATCACCCCATGAGATCAGCACTCCACTCACTAGGCTGGGCTGACAACAAATGGGCCCCAGGAATCCGAAGCCTGAAGTGCTATTTCTGCAACTAGCAAACAATACAGGGATGAGGAGGTTCTGGTTTGTGTGTGTGTTCTTTTCTTAGCCAAAATGTTTAGAATGGAGGCTTAAAGAATTACTTTGTTTAGGAGAGGACACGACCCATTGTGACTCTCTTGACTGCTGAGTGACATCAATGCTTTCACTGATGCTTAAAGATATTGAATTAATCTTACAAATAGAAGAGAAATAATTATGGTTTTGCGTTCCAGTACATTGTAAACATGGTTTTTCAGGTGCTCCTCCCTCAAATCCTGTGTTGTTTCCACATAAAGCGACTTAGAGCTCTGTGTGGTGGCACAGGCTGGGTTCAAAGAGCCTCCAAGTCTTTGCAGCCTTGTGACCACAGCACTCCAGGTGTCCCAACACTGAGCTGCCTCTGCCACTGTGCAATGCAGCAATTGGCCTCTCTCTTTGACATAAGTGAGGTTAATAAGACACACGTTCTAGCAACAGAAGTAGGTTGAAGAAGATAATTTCACAGTATACTTTTCAAAGCTTTAAGCAATTTGTAATTTTTTTAAAAAAAACTCTTGACCTGCTCAAGAGCATCACTGCAAATCGAAAATAAATCACTCTTACAAGTGACATTTGCAGTTACCTAACTGCTGAGTTAGTAATAATAACTCCACTCTCCTTGTTTTATACTAATAGGGACCTCAGTAGCTCTGTCAGACTTACAGAGAATCAGCGGGATTGGGAAGGTATTGACTCTCCATCATGCATGACTTGACTTGGACTTCTGCTGCTTAACATGTTCAATAAGTTGGCTTTCAGAACTGTTTCTATTATGCTGACACTCAGGGTGGGTTTTTTTGTTTTTTTTTTTCCTTTTGTTTTGTTGTTGTTGTTGGTTTTTTGTTTTTTTTTTTTTTTAACTTGGTTTCCTTGTTATACAACAGGATGATGAGGATGCTCAATATCTCCTAGCAACAAATATTTAGTTTAGAGGCTAAAAGTGTACACCTTTAAATCTTAAATCAAATTTAATGTAAATTTCCTGAGGTATATCCTGAAGCTGGCACAAACTTCACGAACTCTGCATTCACCTTAATGACTTCCTCATTTGGTAAAGGCATCCCAAAAAACCACATGTACTGTAATATGTTTAATTTTGGCTCTTCAGAAAAGTTTAGGTTCTTCCTCAAAATACACCACCACAAAAATTAAGGGTATTAGAAAGCTACTGACGTAATACAAGGAACTGCTGTGAGGTTAAAGGATTATGTAATTCACAAAGGAATGGAAAATGTGACTTACCTTCACAGGACTCCAGGATATGGACCACATCACCAATCTGTAGAGACAGCTGTGGTGTCCCTGTGCCTTTGAAATTGTATATAGCTGGAAAATTAAAGGATGAAAACAATATTTTTCAGTACAGCCACACACAACTGTGAAACTACAAACCACATGTATGGTTAAAATCTTTTTTTATTAAGGTTTGGGTACTGGGATCAATACACTAGGTTAGACAAACAGAACTATAACTCTATCAAGAAGCTCTATTTGTCAGCATTAAATTTAAATCTCTTTTCTCGTGTGAGGGGAAAGGTGGTGAAAAGGGTCAGTGCTGAAAGCAAAAACCAAACAAAGGAACCCCACAGGAAACTCGGCGAGCACAGGAACACCAGCTATTGATCAGCAAGGCTCTGCAAAGGATTTAGGAGCCCTGTTTAGATGCAGGTCATTGATTGATAACACAGTCACAGTGCTGGGGAATTGTTTGTCTACTGGCCCAAAGGATTTAAGCACATGGTTTACAGAAATTTATGGCTACGCTGGTGTGAAAGGTCACAGAGATGGCTGTGAAAACTGAATTTACTCTATTCTTTCCTGGGTTTAGATGCTTTAACACAAAGCTGTGTTTCATATGGAAACAGAACCAAGATTCATAATTTTCTGTATTCTCTGTATGACTGAAAAAAAACAAAGGAGCAGTGGATTTTGAAAACGTTCTAATCAGAAACTTATCTGCACATGGTTAAGAAACGCCAGCATTTCAGAAACGGAGCTCTTCACCAGTTACGTTCCAGGGCTACAGGATGTGGGCTCTTACGGTTACCATGCCTCTGTACATTTTTATTTTTTTTTCCACAGGCTTGGTTACAAATTTCTACAACAGCATTACAGCACAAGTGATTATTGAAGCTGCAACCACACAGGGAAACTGACTGAAATACAGGGAGCTAAAACCCCGGTTACACTGTGCAGGTGGGAACAGGCTGCTGGAGGTGACCCCAGGTGTGCAGGGGTTGGTCAGCAGAGCTCTGCCTTGGCTCCTGGCAGGGTCCCCATCAGCCACACACAGCAACCAAACCTGAAGGATTTTGGATGAGGAAAAGCTGATCTATAAAGCAGAGTTTATATTCAACATCTTCTTGCATTACTTTTGCTCCCCTCTCCAGGTTTCTAAAGCAGGATGTTCGTCTTTGCTAGTCCAACATGCAGAATGAAACATTTTATTTAAACATTTTACTTATTTTACTAAAATTATTTAAGTCTCAAAATAAATTGCCTTCCAGGAAAAGGACTGAAGTAGGAGTGTAGAGATAAATAGATTCATCCTCCTCACTTTACAAGTATTCCACAAATTATTTTTCTTGTTTCTTTTGCCATCATTTTATTTGTTATATTTCTGGAACAGAAATTAGAAGGAATTTAAGATTGAAGAGGCCTACTGGACCAAGAATAAATTCTTGTTTTTATTGACATAAAGAGGTTCTCGGCAGCTCCTTCTCCTGAGTGGGGAGAGCAAGGCTTGAATCATTCAAAATACGGGGAGGAGTAAAAGAAGTGTAACTGAAGTGAGGCTCTGCTGCTCAGATCCAGCCATTTATTCAAAAGAATGCTGAAAACACTTCCTCAGAACTGCCTTAGCCCAACATCAAATCGAGTTTATGCGGTATAGTACCGTGTGTGTAATTCTATTCTGATTGGTCTCTTTTCCAGAAGTGGAGGATTCTGGAAAAGAAAACTGCCAAGTTGCTATGATATTTCAAGATACATTTCCCTGGAGTGTTTGGGAGGTGGGGGGATGTGGGTGCATTCCCGTGCTCTCATACTATCTTCCTGAAAAGTCCATGGAGACCAAGATTACTGTTGATCAGTAAATACTTTAGATTTCAAAATATGCACCCGCTCTTAGCTGTAACTGTCTCAAAATATAGATGCAAATGACTAAGTCATATATTTACACTGCATTTCAGTTTTGCTCTCTTAAAACTTCATTAACAGCCCTGAACGTATTGAAAGGTGCAGTAACAAACGGGCAAAGGAAGTGGCTGTATCAGCTTAGATATTTCTAAATGAGTAAGTGGAAACTTAACGAGAGATCTTTTACTGTAGAACTTGGATTGTTTGGTAGGATGAATTTAAAAAATCCCTGTACAAAGTTTTAGGCTATAGATCTATCTACGCATTTCATGATAAACCACATCCCAAACCACTTTACAAAAAATATAACAAATAACCCAACAACAACATCCACAGGTCTTATCTACATCACCAGACAACTTGACCATCACATCTGCTTTTCTTTTCATTATTAACTGTGAATAAGAAATTGACTATTACATCCAGTTATGTTTTCTGTCAGCTGTAAGTGATGACATTTCCCTCACAAACTCCTGCATTTGTGAGTGTCACCTCAGAGTTCACAAACAAAAAGCAGGGTTCCCTTTCCTCCACCTTCCTTTCAGATCCTCAGGGTTGTTGTGTGTACAAACTTACATTTAACTCATTATTCTCTTCAAAAGTAGTATATGAAAACCCCATGTGGAATTCAAGTTTTTGGTGGGATATTAACCATGGGTTGGTGGATTTTTAAAAAATGGACTCTCCAGTCAGTAGAAATAAAACCCTTTCAAATCACTCTGAAGAACTTCCCTACTACTCCTCTCCCTGGCATCCTGCATCCCAGCCATAAATACAAAATGAGTCAGCATCCTTCAGGCACAGAAGTGACCTGCTTGAAGGCCCCAGCATTCACTCTAAATCCTAATGGCAATTACTGACCTCAGAGCTGCTGAAGTCATGGCAATAAGATTAGATGGAGGGAGAGATTTGGATGCCACCCTGAGGTGTCCCCAGCAGCAGTGGATCTGCACACAGATGCTGCAGGATTCTCCCAGGATGGCACAGAGAACGCCCAGAAACTCCAATTTTACGGCAGTGTTCCTAAATTAATTTAACAACACAGTTGGAAGATTTTCCCCTGAATGGGCAAAGAATAAAAACCATCTCTTTAGAGCTCACCATAACCCCTGTTATTTGATAACACACACGACTCAGCAAGCAAACGAAGAGCCCAGTGCAAAGATCCACAGTTCCCTCTGAAGCGGAGCTGGAGGCCAGCACACCCCAGCATCCACATTCCACAGAGAACAAGGGGAAACTCAATTTAGTGCCACATGACTGCAGATACAGTGCCTCCAGGATTTTAACAGATTCACAGCAAATTCATTGGGATGTGAAATGGCGAAGGCTTCTGAACAGATTAACGGAGTAATGCTGGAGGCCCAAATGCTGCTGTCACCGTGGCCCACTCGGCAGGAGACCCACCTCACGAGAGACCCCAAGACCAGCCAGCAGAACCGCCTCGAGCAGTACTTGCAGACATCAAAGGTGCAGCTCGACAAGCAATCCTGCAAGTTCGACCAGCAGGAAGCCCAGAAGGCATAGACACAGAAGTTCAGCCAGGGATATCAGAGCCGTTTACCACACCCATGGACAGCCTCACACAAGCCATAGAAAGGCAGAAATGCAGTGTGACGATGACATACAACAACCTCGCGTGGAAAATGCCAGGTCAGACTGCTGAGAGCCAGCCTTCCAAACTGAACCCTGCTCAAGCCCAGGTGGGCTTTGAGCTGTACCTCAGGACGTGGGAACAATTCCCGTCATGTCCATGAGGAGAGCCCAAAGAATCCTTTCTGCCCAGCCAAACAGAACTGCAAAGTCATGACCCTCAGCAGCAAAGACATCTACCAGGGCCACTCTCCACTGCAAAAGTTGAGGCCTGAAGGAAATCTCTCTGTTTCCATTGAACTGCTACTCATCTACTGCAGCCAGAGCTGTTGGGTCTGATACCCACATTCTCCTCACTAGATAAATACGTGAGAATGCTCTCCTGTAGATGGCTGTGGAGACAGAAAACAGTCAACCTTCCCTAATTTAAATTACACATACTCCTCAAATTAAAAAATGGCCAGCAAAGGAAAAATATAATAATAATAATAATACCCACCTCCTCATACTGTGCACCTGGTTAGGGAGTTTTCACACACAAAACACTCAAGAGGAGTCACAATATCCCAGGTAACAGAACCCCTTCCTCAAGAAGCTACATTTCCTCAGTGTTAAGGCCCCATATTCTTGCTATTTACATTATTAGCCTGTAAACTATTGCAAGATGGGAATGGTAAACGAGGAAAATCCTACCTCCTGCAGCACTGAAGCCATTTATTAGCCCAACAATCTTTGCTGCCTGTCTTCCTTCACATGCAGTCCCTGGTCCTGTTCTTTATAAAAAATACGAGCACTACATTGTTTCATTTTGAGACTCACCTTTCTGTAACAAGCCATGTTTCAAGTTGTTTTCCTTGGCTACTTTTCCACTATTATACAGAATTTGGGAAAAAAAAAAAAAAAAAAAAAAAAAAAAAAAAAAAAAAAGTAAATTTTTAAGGCGTTGCTGAACCAGTTCCTAATTTCCCTTTACCACAACAAAAGGACAATTTGGTATTATTTTTATGGAATAACTCATTATGTCTTCTGCATAGTCAAACAACTGCTAATTAATAGGCTCAGCAAGCACCCTGCTTTATTTTTTAAATATGCAGCTCCACTTTTAGGAGTAGTCAAGCACCCATAAAAGATCAGTTCCTGGTGTTCAGTTACCATTTTCTTCCCATGAGAACAGGGTGAAATTATTCAGCAAGGAGATAGATAAAATATTATACAGTCCTAACAGGATTTCTTGACTTCTGGAAAAAAAACCTGGAAAAATGTGTTCCAGTATTCCAAGTTAAAGACTTCACCTAAAATCTCCCACAGCAAGTGTGTCTTAATGACCACAACGTGGCCACAGTTCCAGGACAGGTCAGAAACCCATCCTAAACCCCTGGAGGGGTGAGAAGCTGATTAAATTAATTGTGAATAGTGCTCAAAGGGTGACTGCAGTTCTCAGGTAATGAGCTGTTATCTCAGAAAACAATTGAATACAGATTTCCTTACTTGTTTTACCTTGGGGCCAGATGGAGGTTTTTGCTGACCTGAGCTTCTTATTTTCCTTCTTAAACACGATAAAGCCAGGATGGATTACAAGGACCAGGAAGCTCTAACGTACCAAACCAGTCATATAAACATGGCCTCTGACTATTTACCTTCTCGCATAAAACCATAGCATGGCCATTTTTCTTAGAACTCATTTTTCTTAGAACTCTTCATGAAGAACAGGGTATTTAGCAGCAATTTTCCCTTTTCATGAAGGACAATGGGTAAAACTATTTCCCAGCTTTTGCTCTTTCCCAAGGAGCTGGAGTTTGTTGGGTTCAGAGGGTGCATTTCATGGAGGAAACCTGCCCTGAACAAAGCTCTGCTCCCTTACACCTCAATCTATTCAGATTTCAGAGATGGAGAATAATTTCAGAGGATTTCAGTAGATGAAATCAGACAAGCCAGTCTCAGCCTCGAGACCTGAGCATGTGCTTCTCTACACCTTCATAGAAATCACTCACTCCTCCCCATAATTCTGCTTCAAAAGGACAAACATTCATTTTCAGATTCCACAGGAGTGAATCTGACGTTTGAGTTTAGAATGCCAACATACTATTTCACCAGTTTGGAACTGCTCAAAGTCTGAGCAGACAGCAAAGGCTTTCCATCAGGAAAGTGACACCCAAAGCCAGCAGCCTGCCATGACTATTCCATCCTGTCCATAGGAATAACAAATAACAAATTTATGCTGGGAATGCTGCAAGTTTAAGAGCAGGTTTCATGTGTAAAATCAGGATTGTACTTTCTTAGTACGATGCTGAGTATCTGCTACCTGGACTGCTCCATTTAGTTAAGTAAAACACAGAAGTGGGCACAAAAATTTTTTACCATATTACTGCAATTTACCGTAACCAAGGGATGGTGTGGTCTTCCAGATCTACCCTGTAGTGTACTCTGCTCATCCAAAGCATGATGCACCCAATATTCTCAAAGTGAAACTCTGCTCATCAGCAGAAACTGAAGGCATCCGGCACATTTCTAATAAGGGACTTGAAAATTCAATGTGAGGTTTGTAATCAGAGACTTATACCCAAAGATTTTCAAAAATACAGAAGATAAAATAGCCTTATACGTTCAAAAATCTTCCAGTGCGTATTATTCCAAAAGCTCATCAACTTTCACAGTATTTATGACTCAGAAGACTCTGCCCATTTTTCTTATTTCCCTCAGACACAGGAGGCATGCTGACAACAGACCATAAATTCAAAACCCTCTTTGTTTGTGACCATAGTTGTCAATACTCCTTGTTCAGGCCTCACTATTCCATGAGTTTCATTTACTTGAAATTTGGCAATCACACTAGTTTCCTGCCAATTTCTAACAATATATATTTAATTTATGGGACAGGACAGCCTATGATGGTGGTACATGCTTGTTTGGGTTTGTTTGATTGTTCTAATTGTTCTGCATGCAAGAGTCTCCCATTTTTCTCACCAACATATATAATGAAAGAATACATTTGAAAAAATAATGGAAGAATACATTTGGTTTCCAAGATAGAGTAAAATAAATTGTGGACCAACAGTTTAGCTAAGAAAAGGAACTTCTGGGTATAAGCTAAAGGCCGTTGAAGTTGTACTCATCTATCAAATTCAAGCAATTGTGCAAAAACAGAGACAACATGCTCTTACTGAAGAAAACCTACCATAAGGCACAGGTATGCCCACTTGCATTACTATTCTAATATCGTTTGGAAGTCCATTTGATTGTTGTTTATTTTGCTTCGTGATGCACTGAACCACAGACACCACTACAATTGTGATTTTTACATACAAAGCTAAAGATCCTAATAAGATCTTTAATAGAAAACTTTCCTTTAACCCAGGAAATGGGGGCCGGCAAGTGGCAGTGCCAACACCACGCTGCAGGATGTGGTGTGCCCAGATTGTCTTTTACACCAAACTCTGTGCTCACAGTGAGAGCAGAAGGGCAGCAAGCAGAGAGGAGAGGATATAGCAGCAGGTCTGCAGTGTCAGTTCTTCCCAGTGACCTACTCTAGAGTAAATTGTATTGTTTTGGACATGAAAATAAACTGTCACTAGTATTTGAGATTGTATTTCACAAGACGGTTTCTATGGTGTGAGGTTTGTTGTACCTTTCAAGTACTGAAGAGACTACCACAAGTGCAAAAGTTAGGTGCTTTCTACCATTTGTAAAATTGAAACAGAAAATATTGACACCTTTTATTTTGTAATGCAAACTGCCACTAGAACAGGCTACTTCCATTTTGAAATTCTGCTACTGCTGCACATGGGCATTGAACAACATGTTATTTTCCTCTTATTAATTTCTTGGTGTTACATTTTATTTCATAAAGTCAGTTGGGTTTTTAATGCATACCACAAAAAAAATATGGCCTACCTAAAATAAAAAGTTTCTTTTAGAAGCATTTGGAAGGTTAATAACTAAGTAGTAGCATGCATCTTCCAAGCGCCTTAGCTTTGATTCCTACTTGTTTAAGGCTTTTTTTAAACAGCAATTCAGTCCTTCATACAAGTTAACATCATACATTTTAACATTACTTTCCTTCCAAAAAGTATGACTTACTAACTCAGATACAGATTTTTCCTGTAGCACTGACCACAAGTTGCAGAAGCAACTGTAGGATTCCCCTTTCCCTACATTTGTTCCCCACAACTTCTAGCTGCTGCACATTATACAACACGTTGTTTATTCAGTCTGTGCCTAACACACCACGGGGGAAAAGCTGCATTACTGTCAAAGAGGGAGAGCTGATTCTAGTCACCTCATGCCATTCTGTCTGAAAGATCAAGCCTTTGTACACATTTGATCCTTTCAATTAATCCACGCAGGTGAAGAGCACCGTGTTAACTCATCGCACCAGAGGAAACACCTGCGCACATCCTGCTCAGAAGACAAAGACAACGCTCAAGTGGCGGCTCCCTGAGTTACTTACCCACGCCGCTCTTGTCAGTCTTGTGCCACCTTGCCATCGCAGGCGGATCGGTGAGGCTCCCGAGGATGCCCAGCCCCGAGGAGAGCAGGATCTGCGGGATGCAGAGCTGGAGGCTGTGACAAACACAGGCCCCGGAAGCGCCGTGGTTCCCCAGGCCTGGGACGAGCAGCGGCCGAGGCAGCTCTGGGAGATTTGCTGCCTCTCCGAGCTTCCTTCCTCTTTTCTCAACTCAAGATACCGTGCCCCGGTGTCATGGGGGAGGGGAATCCCAAACTGGGTGTTTCTCTTGCACTTGTTCTCAGCCGTGAACACAGAAGCACAAAAGGACCAAGCCCATGGCAGGGCTGTGGCACCAGCGCTGCGCTGCGGGTCTGCGCGAAGGCCGGCTGCACCGAGCACCTCTGACCACGGCTCACCTCAGGGCTGGACAGGTTTGACTTCAGAGGATGCTACACCTTAACAACTCTGCTCTTCTAACCCGACCTCACACACGGATTTGTACTCTTCATGTCTCCTCTCCAGAGAGAAACGGAGAGAAGACAAAACCACTTTTCAAACCACACCCATTTTTAAAATGTCTATCATTTTAGGTTTGGAGGAAGAAGTAGGAGACTCTCCCTCTTCTCTAAACAAAACAGTACTTTCTTAAAGACTTACCGTAACACAAAACTGCTGTAAGCAATTTTTGGTTTATTTCCAGCCTGTGCTTCCACATAGGGAGCTGTGGGAGCCAGCTTGGGTGAGGACATCTTGGATGTGCAAAAGACCAAGCCAAGTTGTTTGGAATGTGGATTAAGGACAATGTACTGAATTGAAGGCAGTTACTTCCACACTGATGTGGAATGTGGGCAGATTCTTCATCCTCACATACCTCACCAATTTTTTTTTTAAGTCTTTTTCAGGACACAAGGTTTTTAAGGAAAACAGAAAATTCCTTGCTTACCTGAAAGATGAAACTCTCTGTGGAGGAAGCTCACCAGACAAACTTACCTTTTGGGGGCTGGGGACAGGCAGAAGGGAGGCAATCCTTGCTTCAATATTGCTTTCAGTTCCAGCAAACAAGACCTTGTAAGACTCTAATTATCCATTTTTTAGCTAAAATAATTTCCATTATAAACAATTTGAGCAAAAGACAGAAGTTGAATTTAAATGCCTCTAAATTCTATTCTATTCCAAGGTCTGTGAGTACAGTTGCAGAAAAGCAACTGATAAGACAAACCAGAAGTAAGAAAATAAGAACTCTCACACACTGTACCTTAAGTGTGTTGTGGCAAACCCAAAGCCTGACCCCCAGACACGTTCTCCCACCTGCACTCCTGCAAGAGGATGTGTAAACACAAGTACACTACATAAGATGGGAAAGGCTGCACACTAAAAGTGGTCTCCAGCAGCAGAGACTGTACAGCAGATCCTGGGGGTAATTAGATAATACTAATCAGTTTAATTCATTCATTGAAATGACTCCCCAGTTTTGTTTGTCACATAAATTAACAAGCTATATCAACCTAAGAAAAATTTTAGAAATGCCACAAGCCCAGTAGCTCAGCATATAGTTAACTATAACACAAATCAACACACAATTAACATAACATATAATTAACTGTCTTAGTAGACAATCTACAGCTCAGTAATGCCATTTAAAGTACATAATCCAATGTCAACTTACCAAAGGTTTTTCTCTAAGTGGAGCAATCATGTACCTCAGTTGTTTTATGCTATTTGTGTCTCACGAGAGTGACAGTAAATAAATGTAGCTTTCAACATTTGCGTTAAAAAGGATTTTTTCTAACATTTTGTAGCGTAAAAAAAAATCAGGACTTCTTCAATGTAACATCATTTAAGTCTACATGTCAAAGTCAAGAACAGAAAGAACTATTTCATGGCTCTACATTTGCTGTCAGTAATAATACCTTAGGGAAATTTAACAAGAACATATTCTCAGTTTATGTAGCTTCAATAACAACAGACTGAAAAAACTCAGCTACGTAGCAAATTTCTAACATCAGTGAAGGGACACAATCTGATTCTACAGCACACACATTTCTGATTATTTTGTTCGACACAAGTAGCAGCCACTGGGCTGTGCCTAAAGAGAACCGTGCAGAAATGCTCTGATAACGAGATGGAGAAGATGTGGTCATTTAAGGTGACATTCCCCCCTTTTTAGTCACTTCTGCTGTGATCAGAATTCAGTTCTTGTTGAGGTAAATGACTGATGAGCTCAAGCCACCCACATGCACAGTCAGAGTTAACAAAATCCCAGGCACCACTTCAGACCTGGCAGAACTGTAAACAAACCTGGGGGTTGCAAGATTGCTGCCCAATGTTTTCTTTTCCATGATGGATTTTAAAAAAATCTCAAAGAACTTTCATCTTTTACTTAGAAACTGGCTCATCCATTCACCACAGGGAGCTTAAACTGCAGCATCATGACTCAAATGAAGCAATCAACTTCCATACAAATACCCCCAAAATTAATGGAACTAGCTTAAAAGCTCCCCTCAAAATCATTCTGCATCAACTTCAGGAAGTTAGAATTGTCTCCTAAAAATATGACACAAGAACCTTCATTACAATTTCTTATCATTTATTGAGAGGTACTTTTTTTTTTTTAACAAAAAGTTCTACAGAAGACATCACCTTCATGTAAAAAATGGATACATGTTTCTCCTCAAATACAATACAGGCTACATTTTGTGAAGAAAGAAATAAACCTTTATTTTAATTAATAGTACAAATATAAGAATCCATAGAGTTTCAAGCACTGACCAACAAAACACACCGAGTGATTCACATGCACTTTTGTAAACAGGTCAGCCTGAAAGTTGAAAAGTTATCCATTAGGAGGAAAAACCTTACGAATTCTGAATCTGGAAACTGGAAGAAATTTAGGAGCACATCACTTAGTTGAGGTCTCCATCAACCATGTCAATCTGTCTTACCATATAATAAAACCTTTGTTAGCCAGAACTTCTCCACAACAGCCCTGTGCTTCAAAGAAAGAACAATTAATGTGTTTAGAGACTCTGCCAAGAGTGGAGAACAGGCCACACCTCAGGTCAAGTGCAGGGAACACAACCGGTGCCCTCAGGGGAGTCACCTAAAGTGCAGCTCTGCCAAGCAATCACCCTTCACAACCGCAGGCAGATCAATATTCAAGTCAGCAACCTGTGTACTGATGTGAGACAGAGTTCACTCAGCAGCTCCTGCTGAGGCAGGAGCCCAAACTGTCCAGGTTCCTTGCAGAAGTGATTTACTGCTGAGCACACTGAGTTTCAGAACTTGCCTTAGAAGATACATACAATGTGGAATGTTTTTTCTTCTGTGTTTTCTTCTCTGTTGAGATTTTAGTTTCTCTCTTATCTTCTCCTGTAGTTTCAAATCTGGATTCTGCTGTTAACCTATAGGCAAAGCAACCATTCTAAATACATATTTAGTTAATATAAACCAGGACTAAAATAAGAATTTTAGGCAAAAATCAACAAGCCAACTGGCAAACGAGACCATCCATATACAGAGACAGAGCAAGCACAGTTTAAGAAGAAAATGAGACTGAACCAAAGCAACTTTATACCAGTCCTGCAGCTGGGGATGGAGAGCTTCTGTCCATGAACCTGATCCTACGGCAGATTCCCTTCATTTGTCCCTCCCACCCTTCTGCCTTAAATAACCCCTGTCCAAGGCCACCAAAACCACTACTCCAGTGGCCAAAATTGCCAACAGAGTCCCTATAAGCAAGCACAAAGAACTCAAACCAGAAGAACAAATAAAAATCACGTTCACTTAAATTATGTCCCACAGCAGCAGAACTGGATTCATACAAAATATTGCTCTTTTATGGTATTATATAATTCTCTTAGCACATCATGTAACAACTCTGGCAATCACATTCACCCTGTGCCTCCTGGTGAGTAGGATACAGAAGGGAGGACTGAGGGAGTGAAGCCTGGGAAGAAGGGCTGGGACAGTTTTCTTTTACTGCCCCACTGTCTTTAACTGGCAAGGAGTTCATCTTCCCCAAGCCTGGTTCACCCATGACCAGCGGACCTCTGCCAGCTGTACCCACAGACTTTTCATCCAATGCTCTCCTCTGTCCTATGGAAGAGAGGGAGGAGCAGCTGATGTGCAGCTGGCAGCAGCTGAGGTTCACCCCACAGCCCTGAGAGCACTGCCCTGGTCCATCAGGTGCCAGCACAGGGAGTGGATCACAAAAAACAGACCATGGTTAAACACTTCAAGCAAATTCTGGTGAAATTATGACATGATTCAAGCTTTGACTCTACAGACTCCAAAACTGAGCTATAACTGGGGCTCCTTCTACCTGTTTAAGGAAGATCAGGGGGAGCTTTACTTCCCAAGGCTGACTGCTGTGCCTAAAACTCCAAAGAGTATGATTAATTTTCCTGATCTCCTGCTGAGCCAAATGGCCGCAGGCAATTGGGCAAAGCCCAAGTGAAGTAGATTTGGTGTGTGTAATCCAGCTAAATAGTTTAAGGGAGCAAATAAGTTCTTAGACACCCAAGCCCTTCTTTAGATCAAACTCAGGCAAACAACCTCATATCTCAATGCAAAATAAATTGTGCAGCAAGGGCTAGAGTCTGCTATTTCAGTTTAAGACAGGAAGAAAAGCATTTCAATAGAGAAATGTATCTTTTTATTGACCAAACAAGATGATACTGCACATAAACTTTGCACCGCCACAATTCCAGCGTGCATTGACAAATTATAATCACCACTCAAATATTTAAATCTGTATTCTCAACACCCTCATCTCATAACCTAATCAGTGCCACCACCTAATGAGCTACTCCAGTGCTGCTGTAGTCCTGTGGAAGGACACAGAGGTGCCCTGCACACACAGGTGATGGCTGAGATTATCCAGCTGTACCTGCTTAAATCACCTCAGCAAAAAAACCTCTTCACACAAGGGAGTTTGTCACCTCCATAAGCACACAGATCACTTCTGACCATTTCCTCATCGCCTCCTGAGCTGAGGTGACAAATTCTAAACACCACTTTCTAGAAATGAAGTTTGCAGCCCCTTTCACAGCTACAGTGCCTCTGTTCTCCCACAATTCATGGGCCAATGTCAGAGCTCCACTAATTACTGCACAAAAATTATTCCAGGCACAAACCCAAGCCCCAGAGACCACAACAGCCTTTTCAGCTGCAGCATCACATTTTAGTTACCACAAGGAGAAACACTGACAATTCTCCACCCTTATTTTTTCCTCCCATAAACTCTCCCTTTTCAGGTGCCCACTCCTGATCAATTTGCCAGTATTTTCTGTGCCTAAGGTTCAGCCACATCCATCACAGAACAGTCCAGAGATTCTTTCAGTGTTTAGAAATGCAGCTTCTCAATAGATTTTAACATGATTTCCTATTTTATAGCACATCATAGCAGATCAGGGGTAGAGTAAATCTTTGATGTTAGCTTAATATCATGATTTGGGGCTTTAGTAGTTCATCAACACAACCAGAAACGAACAGAACTTTCTGCCTGAGTTTGCCTTTTACAGGCTCATACTAACACCAAAAAAAGTTTAACAACTTATACGGAGTTTTGTGGCAGCTTAATTGTGCTTGTGGGTTTTATTTTTCAAATATTTTTAATGTTTTGTTCCTTATTTGAGCCAACAGCAATAGACATAAGATTAGAAACCTCCCTCTGAACTATGGTTTCATCTTCCTCTTCCACTACTTCTACTCTCTCTGATTTCCAGCAACAACTCCATAAATAATTTCTGTTCCTCACCCCCTCTCCAGTAGGTTTCCCCCTTCAGTTCCCATAAACTATTTCCAAGAGTTTCCTGTAAGCAGACATTGCATCTTCTTTTCCCAAAGCAATAGGAGGAAGTAAGTTTAACTTTTTATATCAGGTTACATTCTGCCTGCTCCTTTATCTGTAGAGAACATTATCAAAACCCAATACCACCAATAAATTATCCCAATCTTTCCTCTCCGCTTTCACCCACTTCTGACCTTCCTGATCTTCCTTCCTCACTAACAATCTCACATTTTAAACACCGCTGCTAAAACTGCTCTTTCTGCTGCATTCTCTCCACAGTTTAAGACTGCAGTGTCCAGTACTTTAAGTCTGTTAATTACATCCATGCATGTTACCCCGGTTTTTCTGAGTTTCTTTATTAGCCTTTTGATTTTCATAAATGGAGTCAGATCTTTTAGTTACTGTAGAATATTAGAGCAGTTTTCTACCTTTCCCACAGAAGTAATATAAACAAACCCTTTGTTTTTCATTCTTTGTCCTTTGTTTGCATATTTCTAACCTGAAAACAATTGTAACTGACAATTCGTCTGGCCACTGAGGCTGAGGGGTGGAAACCCCAAAAAGCCAATCTTCTGCTAGACCCACAAATGTATAAAAGTAAAAGAATAAACAAAGGGGTCTCTTCTTCTCTCCGCTCTTTCAGCTGGGAGCTGGATCAGAAGAACCTCTGCGAAAATCTCTTGTCTGCGTGATTGCTTTGTGTGTCTCGGTGACACATGCAACCTTGAGTAATTGATCTAAGAGCCAAAGCATCAATCCAATTACTCCTGAATGCCATTAACTTTGGCTATTTCTTCTACAGACATTAGCAAGTTACAAGCCCAAAACATCTGGACCAGCCTAGGCTTTTTTCTACCCCCAAACCCTCCATTATGTGTTTACAAAGACTATGAACAAAGTACAAAAGCATTAGTTGAAAAAGTAGAAAATCAAAGTCAGCATTGTTTTCACCAGGATAAAAAAGCTGGAGATAACAACTGTACTGAGTTACTTCACCATCTAGCAAAAAGTAACTTCAATTCTCAGTTCAGGGGGAAAATTTCATCTTAATTTGGCAGTTGTGTTTCCAGCTATTGTGCATCCAGACCACACATTTCATTTGTCTGACAACACAGACAGCTAATTAAATCTCTATTATCTTGTACAATGAAAGTTAACACAATTCAGGAGAAAAATTACTTAAATAACTTCTAGGCTTTTAGCTAAATCTGGAAGTTGCTGGGGGCTGAAATTAGGTGGAAACTGGAACATGATTCCAGTTGCCTTTATTGCCATGAGCTGTAACACAGCTGTGGGGCAGTTTTGAGCGGACCAAGAACACAAAGTTTCTGATGCTAGAGCAAACCAAGCTGTCATGCTACCTGCACATCTTAAACGTCTTCAAGCAACTGGAAAGTTATTTCAGAGACTATTTCAAGAGTCTTTTTTATTAGTCAGTGTTTTAGTCCTTCTAAAAGGTAGTGAGAGGTTCAGCGTGGGCAGCTGGAGCTGAGGAATGACACTGCATGCAACACTGAGGAAATAGATAAAGAAGTGGAGAGCACAGTTCATGCAGCGAAAGAAAAGAGATGCAGGTCTGTGCTGATTGCCTGGAGCAGATACAGAAGCTGACACTGACCTGGGGACAGCTGGAGCCAAGGAATTGTTTCCACTTCTGCTATTCGAAGTAAAGATGATGTGATTCTCATCTTGAATTTTAACTCTTTTTCTTTCCCTTTCAGGTTCAACAATGTTTCGTATTGCCTGGAGAGCTGTATGGAGTGGGGATGTTTGGAACGGCTGTTTTTTTGGAGAAGCATCACCTTGCTCCAGGTTCTTGGCAGGCATCTTTTTCCCTTCCTTAGTTGGCAATTCAGTGAGAGCAGTTTCTTTCACTGGAGAATTTTTGCTGTCAAA
Source organism: Hirundo rustica (assembly GCF_015227805.2). NCBI lineage: Eukaryota > Metazoa > Chordata > Aves > Passeriformes > Hirundinidae > Hirundo > Hirundo rustica. The sequence goes on along the minus strand of NC_053463.1, from coordinate 14,709,257 downwards.
GTATTCACAAGTCGTGTTCACTGGAATTCTCTCCCTCTTCTTTTTAATTTTAGGACCTTTAAGTAATTCTAAAGGAAAACAAGGAACATACTTCTTGTACAAAAGAGAAGCTGGAGATGACTTGTTCCTCAACATGCTCATAATAAAATTAAGAATATTCCACATGACTAAAGAGCTTGGAATAATTCTTAATAAACAATTTTTACCCCTTAAAGAAAGTTTCCTCATATAATCTGATCATCCCAACAGAAGTTAGCTTTAAAAAGAGACAACATCTTTCTCCTCATCCATTTTGTCTTTTCACCAAGGCTTTAAATTAAATGCTCCAAACTGCAGCTGCTGAAGCAAGCGTCCACAAATAGCATTTTAAAGTTAAATCCTTTGGGTGTGGACAAAAACAACTTTCCTATCTGGTTCCTTGCTCATGGAATCCCAGAATGGTTTGGGCTGGAAGGGACCTTAAAGCCCATCCAGCGCCACCCCCTGCCATGGGCAGGGGGCACCTTCCACTATCCCAGACTGCTCCAAGCCCTGTCCAGCCTGGCCTTGGACACTGCCAGGGATCCAGGGGCAGCCACAGCTCCTCTGGGCACCCTGTGCCAGGGCCTCAGCACCCTCACAGGGAAGTTTCTTCCTAGTATCTCATCTAAGCTTGCTCTCAGTTTAAATAGAATCCTCTTCCTCCACAGCTCCCTTGCTTTGCACATACTCAGGGATCAGCTGTTTGTCAGGTGGGCCTCTAGTCAAAATGTAATCCATATTAACTTGAGCTACCAAACTGTTTTCCTGTAAATGATTTGCACCTTATTCCAAAGCTCCTATCAGCTGCCTACACCCAGAGAGCCGAGGCTTCTCACCATCACAAAGACACTGCTGCTATTATGGGAAACACCTGAGATTTGATCCCACCCACCTGAGTAAGGTTATCTACCTGTGCTGTATAAAGCCCCTGAACACTGCCATTTAAACTGCGTTCTTTAGACTCCAGGCAGTGTTCACACATTCAAGTGAGGTCTTGAGTAAGGCAGGGCTTTTCTACTCCAGCTCAGCAGATTTTGCATCAGGTTATTTCAGAAAGTCAGCTATTTAAGCATCTAATTTGGGAAATAAACCCATGTCTTCCTGCTTAATGTCATTCCATTTCTAAAGGCTGAGAAATCAGAAACTTGTATTATCCCAGACTGAAAAGAACTATTTACCTTCAGGTTCATATTTCATTTTCAGCTCATCCAGCATAACTCGCAGGTTCATATTCTCACTCTGACAAGCTTGCAAATGCCTCTCATTTGTGAAGAGCTTCCTTTCAAATTCCAGAACCCTTTGGCTCTCATACAGAGCTTTCATTCTCTGGAGGGATAGTTCATTTTTCAGTGTTTCAGTTTCCTTGCTGGGGTGGGAGGACAATTATAAAATCAGTCAGACTTGGATTGGTTTGGTTTTTTTTTCCTTTTAGTAAAGCAACAACTAAGCACTCAACTTCACCTTAAATTGGTATTTATACATTAGTAGGAAAAATCAAGCTTTTTTGTCCTATAAAACATTTTGAGTGTTATTATCCCACTTTTTATAAGAGAAATAAACATACACAGCCTAAAGACTAAGACTTTTCACAGTTTTCTTACAAATTAACTTTTAATTGATTCAAGGTCTCATTTGCCCTGTATCTACGAGTATTAACAAAATTTCTGGAAGTAAGCAATAACCATTAACAGTACTTCTGCTGATATCTTTTAAAACATAAGCAAAAGTACAAAAAAACAACTCTCAGTCCTATAACAAAGTCAGGTTGGTTCCACAGCATTAGAAAACGCAACAAGAACAAAACCCATCTGCACATGCAGTGCATACAAACAGTAACAAAAAAGGGAGGATAAAAACAAGTACCTAGAAGACAACCCTGTCACAACCAGGCTGGAAGTACTTACTTTGAGTTGTCAAGTTTAATTTGCAGTAAATCTGCATAGTAGCCATTTTCAGAATCGCTTCCTTTTGTGCCATTAGCAGGTCTGGACTCCTCCATATTCTCATATAAACTCTGATAAAGAACAAGTGCCAGGTTGTCAAGCAGTGACCTTTCAGGAGCACATTAGCTTAGTTCTTAGGAGACATTTTCATGGAGAAACCTCATCATAGAGGGATTTAAATACAGAAAATAAAACTCAGCTGCCCTAAGGAGTTTCTCATTTGTTACAAATGTCAAATAGCACTAAAACTGACAGCTCTCTCTCACTCAGGGGAAAAAGAAAAAATAAGTGAATTAACTCAACTCCAGAAGGTTTGCAAGCAGCATTGCAGAACACCTCTCTTGCTTTTTAACTTGAAAATACAGGGTATTTAGTTACACCCCCAGGGAACTTTTCCCAGCCTTTATTTCTAGGTTTCAGCAGCTGGACTCCAGAGGAATACCAGCCATGCTAATTAACGGTCAAAATCTCAAGTTCAATCGTGTATTTCAGATGAGGAAGTTGGTTCATGGTGAAGATGTTATAAATGCAGCAATATGTGACACTGGGGTTTTTGTTTGGTGGGTTTTTTCTGAAGAAGCAGTACTCAAACTTAATCCTGTCCCAGAGACCTCCCAGTCCTCTGCCAGTCACTACAGATAATTTTGATGGTTATTGGAATCAGTCATTCAATTTCCCAACACTACTTACTTATGGCCTAGAGACAGAAATAAGTACAGATCAAGCTTAAACATGACTAAACTGGTAAAACAATCAGGCCTCCTCAATTACTGCTAAAATGGGTTAAGCCTGGCTTCACACCACTTGGGTTAAATACAGAATGGAGGAGGCTATCCTGGAAAGCATAATCCGACTGTACAAGCTAACACACCTCAGTTTGCACACCGAAACTCTGATAAGAGAGAGCCAAACAAGTCCAGAAACAGGCAAGAATTAAGACAGACTCCAGTTTTTCACTCTGGAAACACACAAACATCAGTAGCATCACACTGGTGTACAAAGAAATCCTCGTGTGTTTCTCACTTTTCAAAACACCAACACAATGCTTTCAAGTTGCATAAGAGGGCTGAAAAAACTGCTTTACAAGGATGATTAAGCAATTCAGTTTTGCTAGAAAAGAGCATGCTTCAGCTGCAAAGTTAAGACACATCAAGAAAATAAAACTCCAGGAAATTCAATAGAGCTGAGGCACTAAAGGCTGAAGCCTAAGCAAACACAGTAAGACTGCCAAATGACTACACATTCCCAGAGAAAAACTGGATGTCACAGCTCAGTGAGCTTTTACCAACTAACTGAATTTAAATGCTGGAAGTAACTATAAAAGATATGAAGGTGCTTCACACAGGACAAAAAAATTGTTTCTTCAACTCAGGTGTTGGGTGGAGTATAATTTTCTGCTTCTCTGCACTTGAGGAGTCTAATATTCTCCAGCTGTAAAATACAATTCATGCCAAATAAAGATAGGAGTGAGCTTTTGGATCCCTTTTCAAACCCAAGCATGGACTTCAGATAGTTTTCATAATTCTTCTTGCTATCATGTTTTAGCTTTCAATTACAATGCTCTACTTAATTAAAAACCACATACCTTAAATTTTTCTAGCTGCCTCACTTTCATAAGAAGATCTTCTATTTCACCATTCTTTTGCTCTAACATGGACTGTAAGCGTTCCAGCTGATCAGATTCTGCCTGGGAGCCTTTCAGCTGGAGCAGAGTAGCCATTTGCAACTAGAAAAAAGGAAAAAAAGCTATTTACAACAAGTACGGGGATTAGTGATTGAAAATCCCAGCCTTTTACACAAAACTGTTCAGGTATTCTATACTTATATTTCTATTCTCAACTCTAAACCTGAATATAGAAGGGCACTGGATGCTGGAACTCAGTCTTCATGACATAATCCTAGCAATTCTCCCCACAGACATTCCAAGGCACGAGGACAGCTGAGATCTCACAGAGGAGAGCAGTCCTGAGGTGTCCCACTCCTCTCTGTTTTGGCTAAGGAGCACAAACACACTGCTAAGGACACACACAACATTCCACATTCACACCATCAGCACCAGGCCAGCCAGGACCCAGCCTCAGTCCAGGCTGATCTGTCAGAGCTAAAATCCATCTTGAGAACTCACTTAGGAAAACCCAGGAGTTTAAACCCCCTTTCTCAGTTCTGCTTTTCAGGTATAACACCACCCTGTTTGCCTTCTACAATATTAACCCAAGAATTTCAGCTTTTTCTGCTTCTCCAACAGAATACCATCCTTTCAAGCAAAAGAACACCCTCTGTCAGTACAAAGGAGAAGTCATAAAAAAACCCAAAACCCTTACATTTACAGCAATATTTCTGTTGGTGTTAACATAATAATATTGAAGTGCAAGGGTCTTAGTACATTCAGTTACAGGTGATACATTAGACATTTAAACAACAGGAAATACAATAAATGAAAGACTTCACAAGGTGTTAGTGACAATTGTGGCATTTTTATCAATCTAGTCAGTATGGATAAGACAATACTGGAAGAAATCACAGGGGAAGGATCAAGTGAAAAAGTTAGATTACAGAGAGAAAGCATGAACAGCATTTACTCTATAGAATCTCTTAGGTAAAGGGTATTGATGATTCTGTGCATAAATTAGAGCTAATGAAAAGATTCAGTCATCTCCTCAGAATCATCTCCTCAGAGCTTCTACGGGATGCAAGGGAGGCAAAATTGTAAACTCCACCTCACTGGCTGACTAGAACTATCCTTACTGCTGTTCCCAAGCACAGACACCCAAGCTTTTTTCTTTTTCCCTTAAATGCCCTCCTGCTAACAGTCAGAATTGCACATCACAGCAGATCTACATAACATAGAACAGGAACTTAAAGAAACTGGAAAGGATGCTCTGGACAAGGGAAAATACACTAGAGGTGGTAAAGCTTTCCCAGGAGTGCTGTGTACATTCTGTTCAGGAGTCAGATCCTCAGGATTTACCAGTAAATATCACAAAGTGACAGTCTTTAATTAAAGATGCCACAGCAGTTCCCTCTCCTCTGGTAAGCAGCTTTGAGTGGAGAGATGAGCTAAACTCAGACTGAGCTTTAATGGGCAGCATCTCAGTGCAGCACAACAGGGATCTAAGCAGCTTAAGCAAAAACAACCCATCCCCAATACTATCAGAAAAAAATTACAAAAAAAATCCAAATGAAAGCATTAAGTACTAGTACAGGGATACAAATCTGCCTCCATTTTTGGTGCTTTCAGTATTACGTGTGTTTCTCACACCATTCAATTAGTATGACTGACTAACCCCATATTACAAGGAGAAAATTTCCAAAGGAACTGATCCTACCCAATGACTTTCCTCACTCAAATCTTTTTATTCTTCTTTAAGACTGTTGTTTGAACTATCTTCAGCCTACTCCAGGAAATCTAGGTAATACAAACCTTCAGTGCAACCCATGAATATCACTCTTGATGTTTAAGCACTCTCCTCAAACTGCATGACCAAGGAGTGGATTAAAATCAAAGGATCCATTTTAGCATTGGAAAAATCATGAGACCAACATGACAACAGTTGGCAGCTCTGCAGAATACCCTTGACATTAGCTTGTAAATCAGCTTCTGCTAACTAATCCTCAACAATATTAACCAACAGGCTCCCATCCTATAGCAGTGGAGTTTAACTTAAAGAGTTAAGACAGTTATGACTTATTCTTACACAAAAAATATAGAAAAGCAAGAAGAAAAAATATGGACAAAGACAAGAAAGCAACACTGAGGTAGAAAAATCCAAACCCCTCCAGTGTGATGGTGGAAAAAGCCTGTTGTTTTCTTTAAGCTCATTCCTGACAAGCACAGTTAATGCACAAACACTTGATTCATGTAGTATTCACAAGAATTAGACAAGAAAAGAAAAATCAATTACCAAGACAAATTGAACGCTAGTTTGACTGACAGGAGTTGTGTTTTACTTCTATTCATTAAACAACAACAGCCAAAGTGAGCAAACATGGTGCCTTCACTGTAAGGTGGATGCTGCTGGACCATAGCAGTCAAATAGCACATCATCATCTCACTTGTTTTTCCTCCCATTTCCCTCCCTCCAGACTACACCATAATTTAAAGGTAACAAATCCCCCTGGCCTGTGACTTAAAGCAGTGCCTCATCAGACCCAAGGACACCCTGGAGCATTACAGGAATCATCCTACCTTCATTCTTTGCAATTGTTCTCTATTGAATGCATGCTGTTTTTGTAGGGACTGATACTTTACTTTCACACTGATCAGCTGTCGTTCCATTTCTGCCCTACGGTCCTCCACCTACAGAACATTGTGAACAATTATTACTGTGAAATAACAACACTTGCTGTCACTTGGATGGTGAGTTTGACAAGGACATGTGGCTTAGCAATTGGTGTTCAGTCTGCAAGTACTGCTTTTCCAACTACAGTACCTGAAAATACAGGCTACTGTCATTGTCCTGTGATAGAAGTGAGTAGACAGTGCCACTGAAGCCCAATCAGTGAAATGCAACACTTTTCTTTTGTTCTTCTGATATCAAAATAAAGTAACATTTCATGTGCTTCAGTGTTGCTGTAGAATAGTTTTGTCCACTGGTAACCGTTTAAAAAAATCTGAACTGTTTCCCAACTTCACTCATCTACTGGATGCTGCCGTGAAACATAATGTGAAACATAATGTGAAACATAATGCTCCCTATGCATTTAACTCTTACTCAAGAGCTAATTCCAAAACCCTCCCAAAAGCTCAAACATCCAGAGATTTTCAGGAAGTTTGTAAGGCAGCCTTTATCGGCATCTATTAATATTTCACATACTGTCTTCTACATCAAAAATGGGTTTATCAGCAGGACACAACTTAAAATCAAGAGCTGCAGACAGAACCATCATGAACCCTCAGTGACTATCTGACTTGATAGTCAGATAATTTAAAGTGATTCCATTAAGTTTAACTCTTTATCTTCAGAGAGAGCATAAAATCGTTTTCCACATGTCAGATCAACACTGAAGTCGTATTTGAGGAATAGAAATACATGTTGGCCAGATCAAGTGCAGATACTCTCATATTTTCAATACAATATAAGAATAAGAACTGAAAATACTTCTCAGGCCTCTGTTGCACAGTTGTACCTCAGCAAAGAGAGAATTGCCTTTACTTGTAGGGTCCAAAGATTGTTGCACTGCTTGATCCAGCTGAACCCGAAGCTCCTGATTAGCCTCATGAGCTTTCTAGATTAAAGCAAAGAGGATACTGGTCATTTAAGCATCTGGTGTACTGCATACATGAATTTAATCAGATAGCTTTAACTCTTTTTAATTTCCTATACTTCAGCAGAGATTGTACTGAAGTCCTTAACTGTACATACAGTTCTAGTAAGTAAGAGATAAATTAATTTCATTTCACTAAAACATTTAATATTCCACTTGCTCTTCAGGACAACAGCACAACTAAAAGCCTTTAAGGGCAAGCTTTGATGTCCGTCAGTTGGATTCATGATACTCAGACCACTCTGCCAGCTGTGTTCATCAGTCACAAATGTGACTCCCCAGGACAAGATTCTCCACAGCATTCAGCAGGAACTTGAAATAAAAAGGAGAATTCTGCCAGTGACCTATGAGAAGGTCCCCAAGAGGCAGAACAGTGCCAGGCAAAGGCTCCCCTTTCACAGCTACCACAAAACAAGGCCAACAGAGAGCTTTCACCACCAGGCAACACCAAACATGACCAACCATTCTCCTTCTCTTTCCCAACTCTCAAAACTCCTGCTTCACCAAAACCTGGCAACACAGCTTGTGCAGTTTGGGAACTATCTACCACTGTGAAGTAAAATGAAGAGAATACCTCCAATGCATTACAGTAAAAAACAACTTCTTTTTCCCTCTCTTCTTTTTCCCCCTGCAGCCGCTCCAGCTGATTACGCAAGTTACTGTTCACAAGCTCCAACTGTTCTTTAGTGCACTGCAGCTCATTCAACTTTTCTTCATCATTGGCCTAAACAAACAAAAATACATGTATTAAATAAAATATACTTAAAACCATCAGAAGACAAGCAGGCCTAAGTAAACCAAAGCCATTTGTTAGTAGTAATTAGTTTAAATGCAAAATATTATCTTGAATAAGAGAGGGTATTAAAGTCTAGCTATTACGGCTGTTTTTTGCTGTGTACATTGTATGAATAAAAGTGAATCCTAACACGGCACTGTAGAGAACCCACCTAAAAATGAAACAAGCAAAAGGGCAGAATTTCACCTTCAGCTAGGCTACACTGCAAATTCAGTGCTACTCACACACCTTCTGGCTCTGGAGTTCAGTGAGCTCTATCTGCAGGTTGAGCATTTCTGAAGACATGGTCTCATGGACACGCTCAGACATCATGTGCAGTTCTTCTGATTTGGCAGCAATTATTTCCTTCTGATGCTCCACTTTTTGTCTCAGTTGTTTCTCTGAGAGTCGGGTTTCATCCAGTTCTGCTTTCAGGTTCTCCAACTTGAAAACAGTTGACAACTAAGTAGTATCATTCCATGGTGAATTCTTAAAAAGCACAATACTTGTGACTGTTCCAATCACAGAAAATGTCTTAGAAATATAAGAGTAGTTTTTAAAAATAAGCATTGAAATTTACTGTAATTCATAAGTGACTACAGATGTTTTTTAAAAACCAACCAAACAAGCTACTACACATTGTAACTACTTATTATTTCTTTGGGTAGTTAAGAGTGCAATTATAAGTTAAGCAAACAGTAACTAAAATTATATTAGCAACCTTTTAGCTATATATTAGTTACCAAACCTTGTTTTTAAGGTCACTGATTTCTTGTCCATAAGCTCTGTCAAGCTGTTCTTTCTGTTTATCCAGCTGCACATTTTGCTGTTGCTTAAGGGAATCACACTCAAAATTCAAGCTTTCCAACATTCGATTCTTGAGTTCAATTTCTCTCTGAAGAGTGTATTTCTCTTGTTCAAATTTCTGAAAGAAATGACACACTAATAAATCTAGATGTAATTATACACTGTTCCCTAAGCATTTACAAAAAAATCACAGGCTCAGAACCAAGATGCTTGTAGCTCATTTAGTCTTTTGTTGGGAGTGCCAATTAGAGAGTTGTAACACCCATATTTAAAATAAAGAATAAAATTAACTGCTCTAAAATGTTACGATCTATAAATGTTGTGATTATAATTTGTGCAATATTCTCTTCCTCATGGAAACTCTATTTCTTTTCACCCAACATGAAAGGTGTGGGTGTCTTTTCTCCAGGTGTCATGAATTTAGCCAGTTTATACGCCCTTTCTACCAGTACAGAACCCAATTACGTTAAAAATTACTACAGACCATCAAGCAGAACAGCTGAGTTCAACAGGTTTTTTTAAGACAGCTAAACTGTCAGTTTCATAATAAATCCCATCAACTCTTCCAGACTGAAGAATAATTTTTTTTAACAGCTTCCATCTATGCTTGATTGCATGTTCGCTAATTATGAAGGTTGGCTTCATTTTACTCTTCCATTCACACAGCAATTAAGGAAAAGAAAGAGAGAATCTTGAAAGCAAAAATACTAATAAGGAAGCCAAATTAATCTAAACATGCAGATTTTTTTTCTTTTTAAAATAACCTAACTCTTGAGACACAAACCAGAATTAAATAAAAACCAAAACCCTGACAGTTATCAAAGTGACATCTGTGGCCTAGACACAGCTTATCAAGGACAGGCTTAGCTCTCAAATACCCAGGGCAGGAGCATTACACAAAGATAAGACCGGGCACAGGAAGGTTTGGGAGTGCATTGCTTGGCCAGAGCCAAGAACAACAAAATCCCAGCAAGAACCTGCCTGCACACTGGTACAGAAGAGCACACAGAGCTTTCTGAGAGGCTTTCGTGCTGATAGAACCCACACTTGTGTTCACAGTAACTGCCTTGGCTCTCAGGCTGCAAAGAGAGCCAGAGAGAGATTCAAAAGCTCCAAAGGATCTGCTGGGTAAGAACAGCTCCCACACAAAATGTTATTCCCCTGTATGAAGGCTCACAATTCCTACCCTCCAGCCCTGGAATCTGAGTTACCAGCCAGGCTCAGAAGTGTGCTGCAGCCTCTCACACAGGATCACAACCTATGGGAGCAGCCTGACAGCTCAGTACCTGCCCTCTCTGCTGGCCAGCAGGAAAGGATGATCCTGCCCTGGCTTCCTTGGAACTGTGCCTTCAGCTGCCTCTCACACAAAGCTTATTAATGGTGAAATGACCAGAATAAGGAATTCTGTCCATTCAGAACAGCAGGGTGCTGCAACCCTCCAGCTGCTACCAAACAAACCTTTCAGCTTTACTCCAGGAGAAGGGATGGATGCACAACCAGAAACAGGCTAGATGAAGATAAATAATTTATCTGAAACATGGGCTGGCTAAACACAAGCATGAACATTAAAGCCCTTATGGAAAGTGCAAGAGATTTTCCCAACTGAAATTTTCTTGAACAATTACTAAAAAGAAAATTGGTTGACTAAATAGTACCTCTGTAATTCAGCACTCCCTTCTCTGAGCTGCAAAGAAATGTGCTAGTAAGTTCAGAACCCCTGGGTATTTGGAAATTTTGAAACCTTCACTACAGAAAAAAGTCAATCTGTCTTGCTACTAGCACTCCTCTCACAGCTTTTAAGTGATATAAAGCTGACTGGGAGAGCATACACGAATGAATTGCTAAACAGAGGCAAAACACATGCTCTGAAGCAAATTTACTTTAGCATTTAGCATTCAGCATTCATTTTACATTAAAGGCAATTAGTCCTACATGATACCGAACACTTGATGCATAATTAGCTATGAAACCCTGTCCCAGTTAGATACAATTATGCTCAATGTCTTCAAGCTGAGAAAAAAGCCCTCTCTACAACTACTTCAAGGTTTATTAAAATTAATCTAGATGCTAGAAGGCATGTAAAACACCTGTGCCTTTCAGAAAATAGTTAAAATAAAATAAAGTTCCGGTTTTGAACTTTAAGAAGAAAAGGCAGTTATCACCTCAGTTTTCTCGGTCAATTCAGAGCGTGTTTGATCCAGCTGATTTTGAACCTCACTCTGGGACTCCAGTAAATGTAAACCATATTGTGCTGCTTTTCTTCGCTCGTTCTCTGCTTCCTTGAGCTGCTGTTTAAGACTTAAAATGGTCTCTGCCTCCATTTCTCTTTCTTTTATTCAACACTGCAAACAAAAATTATTAAAAAAAAATATATTGCAGTAAATATATTTTACAGGTAAGAGTAGCTATCTGAAACAAGTCACTGGATTTCCTTTCTTAACCAGGATATAATATTTTTGCATTAGTACAAGACACACAAAAAACCTCACAAACAGACGTGTGAACAGTGAAATAACAGTTATTTCTTCATCAAGTTGGTTACTGCCTTATTCTTGATGTCTGACATGCAGCAAAAGCACTCCTGAGCACCCAGCCTGGTTTCCTTGTACATCACAACCAGAGTTCATTTAGGATAGAGCTCTCTTGCCAAGTACAAGACAATTAAATAACCTTAGAAAAACACTGCTATGCACTTGGCTGACACTATTTTCCCTGTATTATAAACCAAGCCCCACCAAGTCCAGCATTACTTGTGCACACAAATAACACTTAAGACTGGTGTAGGCAGCTGCCTCAGCAGGACAGTGTACTCCTAATAACATTATGTAGGACAGAGGAACAGATAAAAGGTAGGGAATGGAAGAGGCAAAAATAATGTTAAAATATGTGGAGTCTAACACAGGGCTTTGCATTAATTTAAGTGCTTAATGGAGTCTTTCAAAATTTAGTTGCTGCAGGCAACTTATTCGTAAATAATCATCTCCTTGTCACATTTCAGCAAATTCATCCTTTTGTAACTGTAAAAGAAAAACAGGAGGCGAATTTTGCAAAAATGTTAGTAAAAGTAAATCCAAGAAAACAAATATTAAACAAAAAATAAAAATCAAGTCAAATTAACACCATAAGCTCTTATGACTGCTTGCTCCCAAATCTGCTAAATCAGCCCGCTAAAAAGAATCCTATTAAGACAGAAAATACTAAGTAACTCGGGCTTCTGAACAACGTACGCCAAGAGTTTTCTCAGAAAGCAGGAAATAACAGTGAGACAAATACACAAAAAAAATTTGCAGTTGATTTTTCAAAGTCAGGGCCCATAACTTTCATATAATTTCAGAATTAAAAGTAATTCTGTATTGAAGACCTAACTCTTGCTTTCTGTTCTTACAGAAGCAATTTATTTGTTGCCTTTTCTTACTGGCACATACATCATTCTTATGAATGTTGTAATAGCCATCCTACACTTCTTTTTTTTTTTGCTTTTATTCAATATGAATAACTCCTAGAGGAGTTACCCAGCTTTTCCTAATAGAAAAGAATTTAATTAACATGCAGAAGTAATTGTGCCAATACTGTGCCAATTCCTTTTCCAAGGCACAAGACAAATGAAAACATTCTGGTTTTTGCATTTTCTCCTCTTGTTGCTGTCCAGGTTCAACACATACACAGAGACTTTATCCAGCTGGGCTTTGAAACTTCAGTTTTCACCTCTAACCACTGCAATGCCTGGAATACTAGTTTTACCCTTATCCCAAAATAAGCCAGTGAAACACAAGAATTTTGCATACCAGTAATTGAGAATTGTAAGGTTTTTATCAGTATTATGCAAGGACAAGGACACCACATACTATTTAATAATGAAGTGTTCAAGGCAAGATGTAGCACTGCAAGAACATAGGCAACAACTTCTGGCATGCATTTCCATTAGTAAAGAGGATGAATCAATCACTGTTCGCTTACATAAAGTGAATTTTAAAAATAGCTTTATTTTCTGATCAGACAACAGTATAGAGGAAACACAGCCAGTTGGCAGCTCCTAGTTCACTAAATTAAATGAATAACATGTTTAACTCACCTCTAAAAGCCCACTGAAGTATTTCTTGACCTTATTCTTGCACTCCACCTTTAAAAAAAACAAAACATAACAACAGTTGTCTAGTCTGGATGAGTCTGAGCTGCCACCACAGCACAGCCCTTCAGAGCAGTCCCTTTGCAGAACAGGCTTAACCCTGCTGGCTGCCTCATGAACATGCAGATCACAAGCTAAACCCCCACATAAATGCTAATCTTATTCAAATCTCACTGAGGCAGCTGTCAGACAGTTTAGAAACAGATCAGGCAATGCTGCCAAAGGATTGCTCTGCAATTGGCCTCTGGGGCAAGGAAACAGACTATAGCCAGGGACATCTTCTGGTACATCTGTAATTTTTAAGGGTTTTTTGGGGGGATTTTTTTCCCAATCTCTCCTACTTCTTCAATCTCTTCTGCATTTCTCTTCCAGTTTCACATGCCAAAACTCAGAGCTCCTAATAAATTATTTACTAGACAACAGAAAAAAACATCTTATGGATTTTTTTCTTGATTTTATAGTTGAAGTATGGAAGAAAAGAGAAATAGCTTTCTTCTTCATGCATTCCTGCTGACTAATAGGGAAAGAATTAGCATGCATGCCTTTTGGAACACAGCCAACCTCAATTTTTCCTTGTCAGTTCTGGAAGAATCAAACAAGACCAGGTAGTTTTGTTCATGAAGTTGTACACTGAAATAACTGCCAGCAATTTAATGTTATACAAGAGGGTAAGTAAATTAGCCTGAAAATAATGTTTTAAGATCAATTGAACAGGTAGCAAGGTGAGTAGGTAGGAGAGGGAAATAACAGACATCAGTCTTCATTTATTCTACTGCATTACAAGAGTTACTCACTTTTGGCTAAATATCCTCAAACATTTAATGACAGATTCTATTCTACTGCACACCTTGATTATTTAACCATTCAAGTACTCCTTAATAAAAGTGATAGGGTAGGAGACAAAAGTCAGTCTCCTGGCAGGCCAACTTTCTTCTCCCACTCTAGCACAGTTCTTCTGGTTAAACTCCTATTCCTCAGGGCCACATATAACAGCTGTCTGTGTTCTGATCCTGCCAGGGGGACACAATTACCAGGGTGATTTTTCTCCCTTAGCCCAGGTATTCCCCCGACAATTCTAGCCAGTTACTTACACAAGTCCATATCTGCGCCTACCACATTGCACACTCAGGCTGAAAGATACCCGGAGCCGATCACCTTCCACAAACAGGTTCTTGGGTGGGGCAGCACTACAGAGAACATACAAACATCACACTACAGCCTCACCGCTCAGCCGGCACAGAGCCCGGGCAGGCTCCGGCAGCGCTGTGTGTCAGCAGCAATATACCCCCGTTGTCCCCTCCTTCCCGGCCCGACCCGCTGCAGACCGGGCCAGGGACCGGGCCTAGACCGCCCCCCACTACCCGCTACGGCCCCAACGGGCCCCGAGGGCAGCGGGGACGGGCAGCAAACGTCCCCAGCCGCTGCAGGGACCGGCGGCCAGCACCGGCCAAACCCGCGCTCTCCCCCGGCACCGGCCCCACAGACAGCAACCCGCGCTCTCCCCCGGCACCGGCCCCACAGAGAGCAACCCGCGCTCTCCCCCGGCACCGGCCCTTACAGACAGCAACCCGCGCTCTCCCCCGGCACCGGCCCCACAGACAGCAACCCGCGCTCTCCCCCGGCACCGGCCCCACAGACAGCAACCCGCGCTCTCCCCCGGCACCGGCCCCGCAGAGAGCAACCCGCGCTCTCCCCCGGCACCGGCCCCACAGACAGCAACCCGCGCTCTCCCCTGGCACCAGCCCCACAGAGAGCAACCCCCGCTCTCCCCCGCCACCCTCTCCCGCACCGGCCGTTGCCTCCGTTCAAACTCGGCTCCGCGGCGCCGCCCAAGTCTCGCGAGATCCGCGCGCCGCTGCCGCCCCGCCTCCCGCGCGGGCGGGCCCGTGAGGGGGCCGTGAGGGCGGTCCGTGAGGGGTCCGTGAGGGCGGTCCGTGCCCGCGGATCCCGGGGCGCTCGCTGTGGCCGTGCCTCAGCGCTGCCGCAGGGTCGTGGCCGCCTCGTTTACTGGCATTAAGTGCCGCAGCGTTGTCCCGATCGCGGGCGGCAATTCGCACACCGAGGAGAGCGATTTCTATGTTTTATTCCAGTTTGCCCGAAGTAGAGGGCTGGGTGGTAACGCGCGAAAGGCTGGCTCACTGATTAGCAAAACTTGACGCTATTCATGCATTTCAGCAAAGGCATCAGCACTCGTTGGTTACGAATTCCATAACTTTTCTACTCATGAGAGCTCAAGCCGCTGTCTGCTGTTACATCTCTCGTTTCTCATGCTGATCCGTCAGGTCCCCCTCCTGTGGGGATGTCACCTCCTGCTTTTCTCAGCCAAGCCTTCCTTAATTTCTGTGCATCTTCACCGTCCAAACTACACGGAAATTAAGGGCTTGTAGCACAGCGGTCAATAACCTTCTGGATTTTCTCCCTAGCTTGCTCTAGTTTCCACTCATCTTCACTTCCGTACCAGGGAGGATTCCCAAGGAGGGATTTTACAGTGCTTAAGTGTCCACGATCCACAGATTTCCTAAGGCAATGAAGATCTGAGTGATATCCACAAAGAAGACCAAAATCCATCAGCAGGAGTGTTTCACCAGGGCTCTTTGGGAATCCAAGCACAAGTGTCTACGTACTTTCTCCCCCCCCCCCCCCCTTCTTTTTTTTTTCCTAATAGAGAACCTTAGTAATTTTTACCTTTTAAGCAGTGATTAAATTTTTACTCTGTTCTGCAAGATTAATATATTTTTGTAGTTATTATTCTATTTGATGTGACATCCCTAACAAAAGCCGCTGCACATAAATGTGTGATAGCAAATTCTGCCTTTAGTGAAACATCAAGTAATGCAAGGTTAAATTCAAGCAACAGGCTGTAAGTAGATGCAAGGATAACAATCCTATTTGGAGCAACTGGGACAGAAATAGATGTCCTAAGAAAAAAGGGGCTTGGAAAATAAGCAGAGTCTAAAATTTGACAGAGGGAGCCAATAAAATACAACTACTATCAAAATTACGCTGCTTCTACTTTCCTATCAAAATAGGGAGTCTAGCTTTTGTCAATAGAAACGGGATTAAAAATTAAATACAGAATGGTCTAGACAGGCAAGAATACCAAGTTGATTAAAACAGGGACAGGAAACAAGACAATCCTGTTCTAATCCTGGTTCTGCTGTGTTCACTGTGTGATTAACCACTCCAAATACCCACAGCTAAACCCCCTTGTTTTAAAGTACAGATAACAGTGACTTATCAAATCCATACAACTCCCCTGACGGTGAGTACACCTTGGGAAAAAAAGAAAATACATTGTAAATGCTAACTATTAACATGGTTACTCCACCCTCCTAGCCTGCTAAATTATAAAAGAGAATAGCTGCTGCATCCCCCTCTTTGGTTCTACAGTCATCTATGATCGCTGATGCTTAATACATGAAATAATTTAGCACAATCCATAATATTTTCCTCAGCATAGAATTTCTATTTATGCTTTAAAGCAGAGTTAGGAGCTTAGATGCAAAGTAATTAATTCATTGCTTTAAAATCCAGTAACTTCAGCCCTGTTCTCTTCCCCTTGCTGAAATGGCGATCACTAGGACGGTTTTACAGACCGTATCTACAACTTGTGAATAGAAAATACTGGCATGGGTCGCTAACAAGCTGTTAGCAATTTGTCAGGTGCAGTGACCATCTTGGCAGAATGCTGCAGGACCATTCCCTGGCATTACAATATCTAATGCTGATATACACCAGCATTCCTGAGCTTTGGAGCTGGATTTCACTTAAGGAGGCTGTAAGAATGTAGAATGACAAGGTCATTATGTCCATTGATTGTGGCAAATATGGCTTTATGGAAACAAATACTTTTGTCCCATTTATCTATGAGAGGACTGTCACTTTTCATGTTTCTTTTGAGCTTAGGTTATATTTAGTCCCCAGCTTGCTACTGTAACCATAAATTTACTGTTAGGAACTTTTCTCCTGCTTCCGACCTCAACAACAGCCACTGCCCTTCAGAGATTCTACAAATCCACTAGCTACTGAAGTGTAAATGTTTTCTCAAGTGTGGAGTTTGTATACTTTTGTTTATTGACATTTTGTATCAGCACACTTAGTTAAATGTGCGCAGTGCTGACCCTGTATAAAATGGAAATCTGTGTTTCATGACTCTTATCTACCAGCAGGCAAGAATTCCATATAAGTAAGGGATTAAATGCAGCAAGTAAATGTGTTGGTGGGTTGTTTTATTTTTTTTCCTCTGAGGAGGAGGCTTGTTGCTTTTATCAGCATAAAAGCCAGTGAGTTAAAAAAGCCCTCTTGGTCTTTCCCTGCTAATTGCTCAGGGTAACAGATGAGCTGACAAATGTTTTACTAACTGTGCCTGAGATGCCAAATGCTCCGCGGAGCAGGCGAGTTCCAGCAGTCTGCTGAGAAGTGCTGATTACTGCCCCTCACTTTAGCACAACTGACCCAGGCTTCACCACAATAAAAACTTACTGGAGCAGTAGAGAGTGGTTTATTTGTTTGTTTGTTTTTACATGTCCTTGCTCTTCACATTTAAGAACACTTCAAATGTTCTGCACTACTTAAAGCCATGTTATTTGCTAGTGCAGCTTCATAAAAACCCAGGTTCAACTCTATCCAGATTTTTCAGCAGGTAAATATGAAAAAAGTTCTGCTTTTTTGAGATGGGACACTTTCACCTTCCATTAAACAGAAGCCAGGATATTAATTTAATTAGTTAATTTATTACCGTGAATACCAAGAGCAGTAATACCAATACCTGAGTTGTTCTGTGAGGAACTTGAGTAGCTCAGTAATTACAGCAACAGATTGAGGGCCAGTGACTGTTTCTAATCCTCTCTAAACTATTAGACACTGACCTCATCCAAATCACTCCATCTCACTATTTCAGTCATCTTAGCAAAACACATCTTTACTTTTCTTACCAATCTGACCTTAAATGGCCTTCTGTGGCCACATGTGATCACTGCAGAATTTATCAAGTAGGTATGAGAGTTGCAAAAGCAAACTCTCAGGTTTGTAACTCCCTTGTGAAACTTTTCCATTACTTTTATTTAGGTTGGTCACATTTTTTGCTGCTTGTTTGAATGGAATAGGAGCCTCACAATGAGCTTTCTGGATTTATGGAATCGAGGAACCCAGTTATGAAAATATACTTTCTTCAGTGTGTAATATATTCTTAAAAGAAAGGGTAAAATCTGATGCATCTTTAATATTTTCCAAATATCCGTGGTAAAAGTCACAATTTCAAGATGTTTCTAAAAACAAACAAACAAACAAACAAAACCAATGTAAGTTTTATGATAACCTCAGGGAGCTGATATTTTTGTTGGTTTATATCTGGTAACTCAAGGGATCAGTCAATCCCAGAACAAGGTTGCCAAATCCACATGCACTAGAACCCAGAGTGTAGGGTGACTCAAAGTTATTTTCACTTTTCTTTTAGCAGTATCTCAAAAAGCCACTTGAACTGCACACCAGCATAAATGCAGCTATCCAGTATTACCACAATAGCAGGTCAGAACCCCCACTTCTTTTTTCCTTATTTTTTGAGTTTACTTAGCTGACACAAGTTCACATTCAATTTGTTGCACTGATATTTAGCTAATTCATTGTTTAAACGCTGCTCTTCTCTTTGGCAACAGCGCCAAATGAATACTTCAAACCCCCATTTTGTGATACAAAAATATTCATATAGGCACCATCATCGACGCTTTCAAATGCACAACCACGAACTAACCCAAACAATTACCATTCTCTGAAACGCCTTATGGATCAGTGCGGCTCACGTGCGGGTTTTTACACGCCGCTGACAGCAGAGCTCTCTAACACAGTCGCTCGCACACGCGGAGTTCCCTTTGCCGCAGGTTTTTATCCCAGGCTCATTCCCGGGAACGCCGGGAGGTGCCGGGGCTGCCGCGGTCTCCAGCGCCACCTGGCGGCCGTCCCGCGCCACTGCGGCTCCCGCCGCCGCTTCCCGGCCCCCGTCCGGACCCGAGAGATTCGAACCTGCAAATATTACCGGGAAAAACGATCGCATCGACTAATAGAGCTTCCTTTTCAGCAAAGAAATGGTTCAAATTAATTGTCATGGCTGCAATTCCGCCCTCCTACCATCCCATCCCTTCCCTTCCCATCCCGTTAAACAGTCAAACAAAGTGATTGTCTGTAATTTTAGTTGAATCAAATTTCACGCAGATCATCAGCTACCTTCTGGGTGACAACTTTAGCACTGCCACTGTGAATATCTAATCAAGGGGAGTAAAAAGTTTAATCAGCTTTGCCAGCTGCAGGTCATTAGCTATTTCACCATCAATAGCTTTCACCTGGAGCTCGTTTCAGGCCTGCTATAAAAGAGCCTGACTTCCCCTACCAACGGGATTGCTTAGGTGTGCTGTGGAGGTGGCTTCAAAAGGTAGGGTAATTTTTTTTAAAAAAAAAGTACAAACAAAACAATTTCTTGTGATAAAATATGTGGTGTTTATTTGGGAAGAATAAGTTAAGCTACTGGCCTTTTCTTAGTTTAGATTTTCTTAAGTAGCGTTTTAAAATGTGGGATGGCGTAACTGAGTTCTAACCTTTATTCCACCAATTTTTTTTTTTAATTTATTGAGTAATTTTGGAAATGCTAATTAGTGTTATGTGTCTCTAATGCTTATGACAATAACAAAGAATTTAAAACAAATAAGGAAAGTGAAATGTAGTAAGTTAAATGAGCTCTAATTAATTGTGAAATTATTCAATGCCTTAAAAACCCATGTTTTATCTCTAGGCCAGCTTTTACTAGAAGATGGTGTTATGAAATATTTGAGCTAAATTTGTTATGAATTATCTGTGTCTTATGTTGTTTATAATCCTGGTTTTATTTGTTATGGGGATTATGTTTGTAGTTTCATTTACATCCTCTAGAAATAGTCTTATATATAAATGCATGAAAAACCATCAGTTATTCTGTTTCTGTACAGAAACTAAAAGATTAAACTGTAGAATACTTAGTTGTTATTGGGTTTTTGAAGTATTACTTTGTTGTTGAGTGTATTTATTGTAAGCTATAAGAGAATAATAGAATTGATTAGAGAGTAGTGGTTTGAATTGTTATTGTCTGGCTTTGTTTCTGTTCTAGGCTTTCCATTTTTAAAATGCTTTTAACAGTGGTTGTTTTATTTTATCAAAACCCTCGATTTTACTTTTCACCCCCAAACCCTGTCCTGCTCCATCCCCCTTAAAGGGTGAGTGCAAACCCTTTATTAGCTAAACCTCAGGGATGTTTTCTGACTCTTGAGGGCACTTTGCTGATCCTGTTTGGGGCTGAGCAGTTCTGCTCTGACCCTAGAGCTGTGTAAGGTGTCACAAGACCACCTAAATCAGGTAGAAACTGAGTCTTTAGAAATTGACTGAATTAACAGTGTCTGATATCTGCTTCCATAAAGAAGTTGTAGATGCAGAGTTGGGTGGCTTTGAGGGAGTTTTCAGTCCTGGAGGCAGAGTTTTATCTTCAGCTGCTTGTTTTCCTGCCAGTCTCCAACTACATCTCCACCCACAGCACTGGCCTGGCTCATTCTGGGACTGCTGGGCTAAAATGACCTGACCTGTTAAGTCTCACCAAAAAGCAGATAGATTTTTCCAAAGGTTATGGAAAATGTTTGTAAAACACCAAGCAACCCCCAGCCTTTTGTGGTGGTTTGGATATTTTTTTCCTTAGTGTAATTGTTTTCCCCTTATACTTACTTTTGAATGCAAAATGAAAAATCAAAGCAATGAAGTGAACTTGATTGAGTAGAATGGAGCAATTTGAAGAGATGAAACAGAAGGATCTAATCACTTAAATATGTTTTTATTCTTTCTGTTTGCTTAGCCTGTTAAATAGTCTGACACTGAGAATCCAGTTTCATTTTCTCTGTAATTATACTAATTAATAGCTTTACTGGCAGATCAACAGCTTGGAGCCTAGTTTTAATTCTAAGCACAACTGGCTTTTATTTCATTGTTAAACATTCATGCTGTTATATCTCAAAATATAAAACTATTTCATCTCAAGTGCTAGAGCTCGCAAAGTGCCTCAGTAAAGATGGCCTGGAACTATATTTACTGCTTTGTGTCTATAATTTCAGTACTCAATAATAGAATTGATCTCTTTCCACAGACAAATTGTGCTATTGAATGGACTAAAATGTGTGCTCCCAAAAGCTTCCCAGCCACGGAACTTCCTGTGGCAGTTGGTGTGAAGCAGTGTGTCAAACTTTGGTCTTGCTTTAGCCAAATTTAGCCTGGATAATCTACTCAGATTTAGGTGGATTCACCTGAGGCTTTTAGATTTAAAAGTGCTTCTTGGGCAAACCATTATCACTCTATACCAATCCTGCTAAAATATCAAGTTGCATGAATATTCTTGTTCAAGTCTTAACTTGGGTAATGTTAACTAAAAAATGCTAGGTGTGAATTTAAATAAATTCTCGTAGAAAATCTTAGCGGCAACAGCTTGTAGGTGTTTCCTTAAATTAAAGGAGAAATGTGAATGGCTCTGAGCACTAAAACTCTTTAAAATATTGCTTCCAAGGACTGACTCAAATTTAGGAGAGCAGCAAAATAACCACATTGTTCAGCACTGAGGGCCAATTTTGGTGGACTGAGTCTGCCCCATTATAGAATGGTTTAAGATAAATTGCTGGGGTGCTACTTTCTGCTAATTAGTTCAGTGTGAAGGGCAGCAGTACTTGTTATAGTCTCACTAATGATGGGTAAGGTGAGAGAGTAGTTCAAAAATAAATGGGTGCAATAGAAAAATGAAGTGAGAATGTAGTCATTTACCTGGGTTCTCCTATACTCATCATAAATGATGGTGTACTCTAGGTACCTGGGCAATAATACCATCAAAAGGTTAATTTCAATTTGATTTCCTTATGCTCTTATAGCTCTTGCTTATTGCTTTTGTTATATTTTCATTTTGGGTAGTACTAAATTAAAAAGAACCCCACGTTTTTATGTGTTTTTAAGCTGTTTGTTAAACTTCATAGTCTTGGTAAACCTCAAATGAGGTAATAGACTGCAGTGCCTGTCACAGGACTCTCACATGGTCAAAACAGAGCACTGAAGGTGCCTTTTCAAGGGTAACAAAGCAGCACAGTGAAAAGCTTTTGGCTATTTGATCTTAAGCAGCAATTAGTATTCCCATACTAAATGTGCATCTGAACATTGAACTATAAGTTAGGATGCTTATGCAGGTCTTCATTAAATAACTGTTTGTTCATGATCATAGCAATGAGAACATAGCTAACTTCTGTTAGGCATTTGAGGTCAAATGATCTTTATTGTAATTGTTGGCAGATTTTTTTCACACTGATTATATCAAAGAATAGTAATATTAAAATTACAATAAACCTCGTTTATTCCTGTGGTATGCAGAATGTCTTTGTAGTCTCAGGATCTGTTTTAAATTGTGTATGCTGATTTGAGTAGCTGGGATCTGGTTTTGGTTTAAATTATCATGTTTAGATGAGTAATAGGACTTTAGAAATAATTCTGAAAATGCTGATTTTGAAACACATTGCTGATTTAAGGAATGAGCCATGGGATGACACTGTCTTTCTCCACCTGAAAAGGTCAGATTTTCTTTGATACTGTGATAAATGTTGGCAGTTTCTGGTCTTGACTTCTCATTAAAAGGGGTTATGAAGAAGGCTTATGGATTAAGGTTAACAACAGCAGAGACCTATTCTATGATCTCATGTGTCCAATGCAGGGAACTTGGTTAGGAAATGAGGGAATAGGAGAGAGATTCCTATAGGAAGACTGCTTGATGAGCTGGGACTTGCCTGTCTCCATTTCTTAAGAGTAATCTAATATTAGAATACAAATTCTACTGGACTTCAGTGTCTCATCAATTTTTTTATTTTATTATTAACATGGATTTTTATATCTGCTGTTTGTGAAGTTTGCATTCATGATGTTTAGTTTTGGTTGTAGTCCCTTCTAATACCTTGGTATTTGTTGTATTTGGGGAACTATTTAAATTAGCTGTTTTTATGGCAGGTTTGTGCTTTGCTTTTAGACTTTATTGTATTATTATTCAGGATTGAGTGGGGTAGGACTGTTCCACCTGTGTAGTTCTGTGCTACTCAGTTTTAGTAACTTCAGAGGGAAACTATTCTAATAAAATTTTTCATAGAGAGACCACTAATGTGAATGAAGTTAAATCATGTTTCTTTTCAAAAAAGACATGTAGAAAAATCCTGTTAGCTCATACAAAATATTTGTCAGCTGAAGTCCTATTGCAGTTTAAATGCTGCTCAACCAGGTTCACTCATGAATAAAGTACTGAATGTGCCAATTCTTGCTGCACAGTGCATCATCTATCCAAGACAGTGAGACAGGTGTGCTTTCCCCCGACAAAGTTGTGCCCTGAAGTTGTGTGGTTTGCACCACAGGTTGAAGGCTCTGTTTGTCCTTTGTATTATGAAAATGTTTTCCTCCTCTGCTATGAAAATATAGCAGGATGGATCAGAACTGGTACTTTTTTTTCCTGTATCAATTGAATTGTATATTTAATTTCTCAGTCAGCTTTCAGTCGTGCTGCAGCTGAAGGGCTTGGCCATTCTGTTGGCTCTTTCCTGTCACTGCCTGGTTGCCATTCAGCAATATTAGTGAGAGAATTCTGTAGCTCCTCAGAGACTTGATTTAATTTACTACTAATCATTATTAGCATTAATCATGGTACAGGATCATGTTCTGTGAGACTGTAACAATTCCTTGCTGATTGAATGACTGATTATAAAGATAATGGTTTTTTCTGTATCTCATCTTTCTAAGCTTTACTTCACCACTGTATCATTTCCCACAAGTCATTTTATCAAGTCTAAATGGCAATACAGGGCAGGTAGAGTTTTTTTCACAGTAAATAATTATATACCACATAAAGTTATTGGAAACTTTTCCTTTGGATTTTATATTTTAATGATGTTTTAAGTGAATTCAAGTTTCAACGATAGCAGCTCAGAGGTTTTGAGAGCTGTGATATGCAAATATTTTATGCGAGCTGAGTAATGCATTGTTTTGTGCTCAGGGTTCACATGTGTAATCAGACAATAGTTTATCTGCCACTGGCTTGTTCCAAAATATATTCACAAACTAATCCGATCTTTCTGATCTGCCTTGGAGTTGCAAGAATGTATGAAAAAGTGGAGAGAGAGGAAAGAAAAAGTGCATCTTGTTTAACACAAACAATTGCAATTTTTACTGTTATCTTACAAAGAGTATTGGTTAGTGTAAAGCCCTTCTGTTGCCTTGAGATCTGTACAGTGATGTTTTTTTTTTTAGTTGTATAATTAATTGAGAGGCAAGGGTATAAAAATTGAAGATGTAGAGCTTTAATCTTTACAGGCAGTAAGCTGAGACTTTAGTATCCATCTCTTGTGACCTCTAACTGCAGCTGATTTATTTTTTAAGAGGTTTGCTTGATCCTAAAGTGTTGTTTCTTGAAGTATCATCGCTTTGTGACAAAAGTTACATTGAAACTGGTTTTATCTAGAATTACCATAAAGAGTATTCCCAAATACTATTATTATGCAAAAAGTATTGGGTACTTCTGATATTGTGATTTTATTGGTGTGTAAGGGCATTTCCAAGAGGTACATTTAGAAAAGACTTCTTTGTACCAGGCAGTGACAACTGCTGAAATTAGAAATGTAAGTCTTCTTTGCTTCTTTGGGTTTCTGTGGCAGTGAATGCTGTGCTGTGCGCTGGCTTTGAAAGCAAAAACTAATTAAACCCTGATGTAAAAGAAGAGTCATCAATTGCCAGGTTTAGGCGAAGAGATGATTCATTTGGCTGCTTCCAGCACCCAGCCTGGAAGCTGCTCATCAGAAAACTCCCATCACTTCTGGGGGGGAAAAGTGTGCAAGACCTGTAATTAATTACAACAGACACTCATTACCTAATGTCTTCTGCTGAGGCTGGGTTTTACACACTTAGCAGATTTAAACATTTAGATTTTAACTCTTGAGGTGCAGATTCTGTACAGCTGACAAGATGAATTTTTCTTAAGCAATTCACTCTCAAGATACTGTGATCTCAGAGTATTGCAATCCCCTACCTAGTTAGGTGCTATTCCCTTTCTAGCTTTGACTGCAAGATTTTCAAAACCTGTGTTTAGAATTAAAGCCTTTTGGAAACCCTGTGAATTTCCTGTCTGGATCTCTGCTGCTCCAATTTACTATTTGAACCATATTGATACTCTATCTGCAAGAAATTTGAGGCCTGAAGGAACAACACTCTTTAAAAGTTCTTTATACTTAAATTTCTTACAGACTAATTCAGTCTAGAGATTTATTTAGTATTTCAGATGCTTTTGTGCTAGACTTTGAGTTATATCTCCTTCCTATTGTCATAATTCTGGAAGATGGACAGCCTAATCTGAGCGTTCTGAATTCAACCATATCACTATATGATCTATATGAATATTAAAATTCCACTGTTCTCTCTGATTCTTACTCTCACTTCAGTGTTTTCTTATAGTTTCAAGGTTTTCAACTGCTGCTGATTAGCTGGACAATTAATGAAAAGTACAACGAAGCTTAAATTCAGAATTTTTTCAGCACAAAATGTAAAACTCTAATAAAAGAAAATCTACGAAGACTGTATCATGTATACAAAGTTGTATATACAAGTGGTAGTTCTAGTTCAGTGTATTAGAAACCTGAACTAGAAAAATTACTCTGCTTAGAGCTGGCTTGAATTGTGGGAGATTGATGCCTCAGGAAATACAGTGATCAGATTTCAGCTTTGCTGAGTGTTGCTTTTGTTTCCTATAGTGAGAGAACAGGATGGATCTGCGCTTCCACTGGGATGCTTGCATGAAGTTGGTATTGGGTGTATTATTCTCACTTGTGTCCTCCTTCATTGCACAAGTACTGTACGCTACCAACCAGAAGAATACCACAGATTATCTCACTCCTAGGATGTATTTAGGCCCTACCTTAAATTTAGCAGCTGCCCTGATCTTAGGCCACTTATCTAAAGTAGTTTTATTTTTCTTTAATTTCTAGCAGAAACAGTTCTGGCAGTTGTTTCCTAGTTTGGGGAAACCAACTGAAATTAAGGCTTTTCCTTAGGCAAACTTTTAATGTGCAGGGCGGAGCAGGAAGACTGATCCCCTGAGTCAGTTGTTTACAAGTTTTGCTTTATTGGAGAGCACTTGTGCTGACTCCTTATACACCTTTGTAATGATAGCTGCTTATTCCTGCTTTTCCTTCAGGGGAGTAGAATGAAATGTGCTTAAGTTTTAGGCAGAAAACTGGCAAAAGTTTATGCAATTAATGCTCCTTCCAACAGAATATGAATTAAAAGGAATTGGAGCAGATTGGGTTTAATCTCCTTGGCTGTCATCTTCAAACAAAGGAAGTGTTTGAGACAGTTACATGTCGAGCACCTGCATCTCCTCAGGACTCCTGAAGGTCTCAGCCTTTAGTACAGCCACATCCTGATTGAAGTTGGCTGCCAGACAAATTCTTGTTTGCTGGTTTTTGTTTTGTTTTAAATTTTTTTAGCCCATTATGGGCACCTAATACCCAGCCCAGAACTTGTGTAATCTCTTAGAGCTGCCTGCTCCTCTGTCTCTGCATGTAATCATCTTGCTTCTGGATTTGCAGGTGAGTAAAGCAAGCTGAAAAGTACAGAACAGCAGCTGATGGATTTTAGCTTCACTGGAAACATGGTTTTACTCTTGGGGATAGAAAAACAGAAAGGCCAAAAAGTATTTAATATAGCAGACTTGTCAGGGAAAGGCATTCAGATTATTAACAATTATAGTGCAGAATGAATGAGAGAAGAATTCAGATTTAAGTTACCATTTATCATTTGGTATATTTTTTAGGTCCAGAAACTTCTGTCTCTGAAACAGTTCTCAAAAGACAGTTGTTTGGAATAATTAAGATGTACTTGATTTTGTAGGCATTTGGGATGTGACTTGGAATGAGCAAAATGTGTGTGTAGGTCTGGATTAACTTTAATACCAAGCTGGGAAGTATTGTGCTAACACTGAGTACAGAGCCTGTATTAACAACCCCACTTGTTAATACTTCTAGTAGCTTGTTGCTGTGTGTTTTTCCTCCAGGATGTTGTGTTACCAAAAGTTAATGGAGAGCTGTGGTTATGCACAGGCTGAAGATCTCTTTAGGAATGTTGCTGGAGTCCTACATTAGGTTTAGATTTATGCAATTCTGAAGTATTAGGGGTCAGTTTATCCTGACAGTCTGTCCACTCCAGTTTTCAGTACAGTACTTTGCTGAATGTGGGTATTAAAGGTGGGAAATGCAACTTCTGCTTTTCAAGTGCTGTAAAGTTAAGTATCCTGAATGGAGGATGAGGTTTATATCCCAGGCTGTTTGAAGGCTTCATTTAGTACCAGTGATGTCCTCAATGACTTTGACAAGTGAAGTGCATGGGTTTGCCAGTCATGGAAATAGTCACCAACTGAAGCAGCAGCTCAGCTGCCTTCTGCCTGGGATTGTTTCTTTATTCTACAGAAATGGATGTGGCTCTAATAACTAACACAGAAGTAAAACATTTGTGGAAATGAATCTTTTTGATCAAGCATTGACATACCTCATTAAAAAAACCCCACAACTTATTTTTCAATATTAAATATGCAAACAGGGTTGAAGAAACCATGTTAGGTTTCCAGTGGCTTTGTGCTGCTGGTGTTTTTTTTGTTGTTATTCCAGTTGGGGTATATTTTTGTCAGAAAGCTCTATGTGCTGTGCTTTTACTTACTTAAATAGCTTAGTGTGCAAAGCAGCAGTCAAATCCTGAATTAAGTATTATGAGATCACATTTCATGGAATACCTATTTATTTATCACTAAATAGATGGATTGCATTGAAATGGCATGCTGTGGTACCATTTCATTTTCTCAGCAAATGAGGTGAACAAAACTGAAATGGAACAGCTCAGAAAGATATTTTCCTTTTAACTGCATGCTATAAGCAGAAATGATAGCTGTCCATCAAATGTGACCTTGGTGACATGTCATGGAGATGGCTTTTGATCCTGAAATGTCATTATGACCTCTTATATTGGTGATAGCTCTGGAGAGGCTCATTAGGTGAATAGGTTGCTTGAGATTGTGACTGAATTAAAGTGTTTATCAGGAATCTTTGGGTGTAATTGCAGAATATTTTTTGTTATGTATGTTAGTCAGTGAAGTTACAGTATCAGAAAAGGAGCTGACAAAACTCAGGTCTGTTCACATTTTATCTTGCCCACTGATGGTTTGCACTGATGTTTGTGCTGCTGTAAAGGAACCAGTTTAAGGATGAGTTGGGAAGATGCACACAAGGTCAGCTACATGAGCGATCTCATTGCACACACTCAAGGGGGTTAAAATGAAGCAAGAGACCTGCTGTGGTAAAATTCTGAACTTTCTTTAACCTACCAGCAAGTTGTGCTCTACCACGTGGCAGGAGTACTAGAGATGGGTGAAGAAAAAATCTGCATTTTTGATGGACTCTGTACAGTGGGCAGTATTGAGGGATTAATCACTCCCCAAAGGGTTCAATTTTAGCTTCTTCTTGGCATGGAAGCACAAACACTGTCAGGTTTTTTTGTTGTCCTCACAGATCTGGGCGTTTGGATATACCATGTGCAACCTTCAGTGTCTCTCCAAGAGCTGCTGTACAGTGAAGTATTGGCCAAGATGACAATGTTTAGCACTTTGCTTCCTCTGAAGGCCCAGTAAAACCATGTTAAGCTTGTTAGCTCAGACTTTGGATAATATTTTGTGCTTTTGTCTGGAAGCTAATCTGGAGATAGGGAAGTGAGAGGAAAATATTTGGGCCTAGTGCAATTATGGTGGACATACGATTTACACCTTAGCTGCTGTTGAAATGTTTCCAGGCAAATACTATTTTTAACAGATCTCTTTTTGCCATAAAATCACCTTTGGAGTCAAAACTTTACAGCTTGGAAGAAGTTCTTGTCTGCCTTCAGCAAAAAAGTGTTGTGTTTTACTGAAAAGAAGAAACTGAATATTGGATTACAAGTGGAATTTTCAGCTCTTTTACTGAACCTGTCAGTATCTTCTGAAGACATATTCAAATATTAGTGGTGGTTGGGTTTGGGGTTTTTTGCTATTGCCAACAAGAGGCCAGGAGCCAGTGAGGTGTTTGGCATTGGTAAACCTGTCCCACCTAAACAGTGTCAGCTGAATTTCCTTCTCTAAGCAAATAATCCTGAATGACAGGCAGCAACTGCTGCCTAAATACAGCATTTCAGAAAGTTTAATCACAGTTACTGCTTCTTTGGCATCTGTTGATGATTCTGACCACAAACCAAGGGGAAAGAGAGGGCGTATCCTAGGTCATTCTGGAGAATATTCTGTGAAAAGTCATGTCTGAGACATGTTTGACTAACACCTATCATGGGGGAATATGAGAAAGTGCTGAAGTTCTGTCACAAGGGGAGACAAATAGAACTGGGAAAAACTCATGTTTTGCATTATCCATGACATGATTTCTCCTTGATCCCTGTGAACTCTTGCAGTTTCCAAACAGAGTGTAATTAGAAAGCATTTGGACATCCATGTGGTGTAATTGAGAAATATGTTTAGAAGAATAAATCCCTACCAGCTAGCTTTTTTATCTGGTGCTTTGAAATTCTCTAATTGGATTATTAGCAGATGGTGCCATTTCTATTGTTTTGCCTCACAGCACTCTTTTCTGCAAAAGGAAGAAAAAAGTGCTTTATTTATAATTGGAGGACTGTTTCAGCTGTAAAATGTTGCCTTTAGTAATCTGCCTCACAGCTATTGTCAAATAGTGGTAGATAAGGATTTCACTGATTCACAGATCTTTCCTGGAGAATATGGATTATAACTTGTTTCCAATGAAAAGTTCTCTGGTACTTACACTGAGAAATGATGCCACTCCAATGTTTGGGCTGAAGGCTTTTTGACTGACTCCTTTCCAAGCTGAAATGTAACTTTAATTTTTTTTTTTTTTTTGTATCTACTTCACTAACAGCTGAAAATACTCTTTCATTTAGGAAATAAGCTGTCTGCTACATTCAGGCAGCAAATAGCTCAAACTATTTCTGTTGCAAGTTCTGTGGAGGTAAAAAGTTTTGCTTGTAACTAATTAATCTTCCTGAATGCTGTACAACTCATCATTTGTTGTTTGGATATACATAATTAATCTTAGCAACTGGAGCATGACTTTGCAACAAGACTCATACTGAGATCCTGATTTTATTGTGATGGGAGCAAACAAACTGAAGTTTAATCTTGAATCAGTTACTTTATTCACACTTTAAATAAAGTTATTTACTGATCAAATTCCATTTACTTTGCTCTATAAGGCTTGATTTTAATTTTTTTTGTGTATAATAAGTCCATTTTGACTATCAGTATGTAGGCCCTAAGATTCTGATAAAGACAGGTAAGTGTACCCATAAACTTAGGGATAAAAGTTCTCCTGCGTTTGGAAAAGCTTTTGTTGCAGAATGCTGCCTTTACGACAAATCCCATTAAAGTTTCCTCAGGGAAGCAGGAGACTCCTGTAACTAAGATTTACAAGAGTAGAGGATGTACAGCTGCCACTAAAGCAGCACATGAAGAGCAGACATTCTCAAAATCCTGAACTGGCAACCTGAATTTTCTGAATGTCAAGGTTAATAGCAGTAGAAGTTACTCAACTGAGTGAGTGTCTGTTAGTGTACATGGATGGTGCCTTTGGGCTCCTGACAGCATTTAACCTTTTCTTTGTCCTTTCTAAACCATAGCAGGGCTTAGATGTGGTTTTTTGACTCTGCCAGTATTGATGCCTGAGAAGGTTGTGGTAACTCCTCTTGCCACTTGCCAAATATCTTGGAAAACAAACACAGCTTTTAAGCAGTTCTGCTAGAGCTGTTGCTTACAATTTATAGCTTTTTGAGCTAAGGATTCAACCTGTTTTGACTATATTTGCTCACCAACTTGGCCACCAAAACTGTTAGAAGTGAAATGCAAATACTTCACAAATTGACATTGCTCACATCTAATCAATCACTTGTAATGATTGTTACATGGATACAGCATCAAGTAGTTATTAAATATTGCACATTTAATCAGATGCTCATAGAACCTCGTGCAGTGTTTGCAATTTCTGTAATGGATGGGAATGCCACATTTCTTTTCCAATCCCTTATATAGATGAATTTTGCAGTGAAATAGGCAACTTTGCAAATTGGAGTTTTTTAGTGGAGCAATATCTGTGATAAAGTAGGAGAGGGAGATTTCTAGTTAAGTTAGAAACACATCAAGCAGCCTGCCATTTGTGGTATTGACCCATAATCTTTCCTAGGCTTTGTTACAACTTTGTAACCTCTGTGTCTGGGAATATTCTCAAAAGGAAATATGATGATTCCTTTTCCTTTAATGGCTCTCCAGTGGGCTGTGAACTCTGGAGCTTGTGCTGGTGATTAAATGGTCCTCATTACCTATACACTGATTTTTACTATGGAAAGTCATGTCATTGTCTGTACAAAAACTTGGCTGTTTGGCTACAGGGAGATGCTTTGGTACATCCTGGGTGCAGAGTCCTTGGGTTCCAGGGCCTGATCCCCACAGCACCTGCTCCTGAGTACAGAGTCATTGGCAGCAAGTTAGGGCTCTGAATGATCGAGGTCAAACAATGAAATACCCCATGAATTCACCTAAACAAAGCACCTGGACTTGGGCTGGAAACCAAGGATTTAGAATTTGGATAAAGGAAGTGGATTTTATTGTTGGCTGTTTGTGAGTTTTTACTGTTTGGAATTAAGAGTTAGTTTAGCTTTATGTTGTCAACTGGTCCCTTCTGAAGGATACATTTATATTTCTGTTTTGGACAGCTGTACTAGTGACTTCACTGCTGCAGCATGTGTTTATGGGAATTATCAGGCTTGAAACCTCTTATGAGGGTTTTGTGCCTTG
The DNA here is from genome assembly GCF_015227805.2 of Hirundo rustica. Lineage (NCBI taxonomy): Eukaryota > Metazoa > Chordata > Aves > Passeriformes > Hirundinidae > Hirundo > Hirundo rustica. The sequence goes on along the minus strand of NC_053463.1, from coordinate 14,677,371 downwards.
GGTCACTGTCTGGCTTTTCAGGACATGTGCTGGGCTCTCTGGGGTGATGCTGCTTGAAGCTGCAAAACTGGCTCTTGGATTTGGATACTGGTGATTTGGAATGTTCTGTTTTTATGGGTTAAACAAGCAAAGTAAGAGGAAGTCTTGAACTTGTGTTAAATTTGTCTGTACGTACTGAAGTTGCTCAGCGTTTCGTCTAGCCGGATCCAAAGAAGGGCCCTCACAAAAGCCAAATTGTGCCAGTAGGCACTGCACTGAGTGCTGCTCCAGCTGTGCTTAAATATCCTTGCTCAAAGCTGGTGCACATTGCCATCCAATTTGAGTGATTCTTTTGTGGTCCCCAAGAGGCAAGAGGAGAGCTAAACGTGTACAGAGCAGTCTGATTTTTCTTTCAGGAGTTGGTAAATGCTTGTCAAAAGAACTTGATGGCTGAAATCCCAAGGAGAAAATCAGCCTCTTTTAGGAGGATCCCAGGGATAAACGGTGGAAGGAAGGGATGTGAATATCCAGTGGGGAGAAAGGATAAGAATGAAAGAGTAAAGGACGGGCTCACAGCATAGGTAATTCACATGTGCTGCCTCGTGCATGGGGCAGGGGCTGGGGCTCAAGCAGTTGTCTGCACAGAACAAAAAGGAATCTGAGAACTATAAACAGAGGAATATTTTACATGCTTGGTTTTGTGCTGATATTTTCCTTTCTGTTGATATGCTGTTTTATTAAATCAATAAACTAATCAATTGCCATTAAGAAAATTAGTTCACTCAGAATCCTGTATCTTCTGTCAGCTTTCCCACACTTGAAGATGGGGGTTTCACTGAGGCTTGACAGCTGCAAATACTTGAAGTCTAGACCCTGTTGCTGTCAAATTTAGTCTGAAGTTTTGTTTGGAGATAATACTCTTGTAATGATAATGGTATTAGAAAATGCTATTAGAATGTTAATAAACCCTAAGTCTTGCTTTACTTTGGAAGTTTGGCTGTTACTGATAGAAGAGTAAATGTCTTTCTATAGTTAAATTTGGTTAATTGGCCTCTCCTCCAAGTCAGGGTGAGAGGTTTGCCATGATATCTGTGGCAGACCTTAGCTAGTGTGTCTCAGTCTCTTTTTGTTACTGGAATAAAATTTCAAGTGTTGATTTCTTCTTTATTGGTGGATTAAGATTTCTGAGTTCAAAGAAAATCTTTGATCCTTTGTAGCTGCTGATGTAAAACTCTTCCAGAATTGTTCCACTGACTCTGCTTTCTGTAGTGGTGCTGCTTCAGGACCAGCCTAATTTCCTGGACTAGGGCAAACATAAATCAGATCATTGCCCAGGCTGTCCCTGGTAGTGCTACACAAGCCAAATGGGCACAATGATGCCATAAATTTTTATTCTGCAAAGTTGCTCCTGTACCACTTAGATTCACCAGTTCATGTGAGTCTGCATTCTAGAATCATTCAGCACTTTTTCTCAGGATACAGAAATCCGGAGTTTTACCCAAGAGGATTGGCTCTCACCACAGTTCTTGGCAGTTCACCACATTATTTCCAGTATAATTTTGAGTCTGATGCAGATCTGGTATTGATCTCAAAGGGTAGAAATCTTTTCACATAGGATCTTTCAAATATTTGAGTCCTTAATGGGGTGAATTCTTTTCAAGCAGTCCAAACTCCAAGAGCTGGAAAGTGAATCACAGACAAAGTGCAATTTCTAAGACAGAGACAGATAAAGATATGGATGTGTGCCTGAATGAAAATTCTGCTGAGAGCTTATCTTCTTCCTTCACCTCTATGAAATTGTGCCAGTAACTTGAACAAAGAAAGCTTTTCTTCCAGCAGTGAAGTCATGGTAAAAATCCTCCAGCAAAAATCACCTCTTCCAGGTTCTGAAAGCAATGCTCAGTAGTTTGCTAAGTTACTGAAAAGCTGGCATAGCAAAATGAAGGCACAAGACCTGATGGAGCAGTTTGAACCAAGTCAAAATGTTCAGCTGCATCTGTAGCTGGCTCACCAAGAAGCATTGTGGTCAGGGAAGAAGGGCTTGGAGCAGGCAAATGGGAAGAAACATAACACCCATGTTACCCCTGTTCCTCTGGGATTTGTGTGGGATAGCAAAGCAGTGTCTGTTTTAAAGGAATTCTTGATATGCATTCATATCGTTGAAGTGATTAGCGGTGGTGCACCACCAAATATCGCTGTGCTTGATCCTCATTCTGTGCTTCTGTGCTAAATTTCACAACTGGCTCCTTTCACTGAGGTGTGAAATCCGAGGAAAATACCATTTACTATGTAACTGGTAACTCAGGTATTGTGCTGTTCTCATATTTAAAAAGATTTATTTGCCAGCTCCCCAAATCAAAAAGTTAGAGCACCTGTAACTGTTGCCAGACGTGTTTAAATATCTTTTCAAGTTCTGCTTTTCTGTTTTTCAGAGTGTGTCCTTGCTTTCTGGTCATTTTTTAGTGTCATCAACTCCCATGGGACTGAAACAATTGTGTAGCAAGCAAAAGCCTGTCTGGAGACAACAGGACTGCATCCAAAGCTTTGTTTTAAGACAAGGCCCAATAGATAGCATTACTTCTGAAGCTTTATCTTGCTTAATCAAAATCCAGGCAAGATGAAAATGTTTTTTCCATGCCAGATACCCTGACTGGCAGATGTCTCCTGATATTTTAGGGGGCTGAGTGGGTTTTGTCTCTTTTTTTTTTCTGTTTTTGTTTTCTTCACAGAACTCTTTAATCATAGCAAGTGTGACTGAGGTCTCAAACACATAATACAGAAGTGTTCCAATGCTTATGAATTTTTAAGATCTTATCCATCCTATGAGAATGTAATTAGGTCTGCCAACTCCTGAATTTTCCTTCCTTCAGTTTTCTTTAATGTTAGTGGGGGGTCTGAAGCCATTTGCCTTTGTGTGTCTGTGGAATGATCTTTTCATCAGAGCTGGCAGGTACTGGCTGTGCTTCATGAGACTGAAGCCTTGACCATGCAAAAAATTAATGTCATGGGCAGGGCAGTGACAGAAAAAAGGTTTTAAGGAGTAGTATAGAGCCTGGAGAGCTAGATTAGACATAGGAAGGTGGAGAAAAATGAGGATTAAAAAAAAATCATATAGGAGGATAGCATAAATTGTATTAATATCGCAACAAGTTCTTTACTTTAGAGCTGTACTAAAAATTTATCATGAGTTCTTCAATTTCTGCTCCAAACTGGCTATATAACACAGTGTCAAAAACACTGCATGTACCACAGTGCAATAATTAAAAAAAAGTAAAAGAAAAACAAACCCAAAACCCACCGAAACAAAACATGAAAACCAGAGGTTTTAATCATGTTTGTTCACAGCAGGATTTCTGGTGTGTATTCCATGTTTCAGGAGTGGATTTGTGCACATGGAGCAAGTACTTAAAAACAGATAACTGGGTGAGAATATAATTGTGTGCTATAGCTGCTTTAAGTCTGGAAGGTTTTGCTGTCATCAGCTTTACAGATAGATTGTTTAGCAAAATTTCAACAACAACATAACCCCTTGAAGAGTTTTTCCCAGCTCCCCTGTTCCAAGTTGGGGATAACCAGCAGTTCTTTTGCAATTATTGGACCCTGTGAAGGGACTGTAAACAACATTTCACCTGTTCAATATCTGTACAGTGAGTTTAAAATCTTGGTCATATCTAACCTACCAGCCTTCCCAACGTGAGGTACTTCTATCACTGACTCCTCTGACTTTACATGATTATTTCTTTGCTTTAAGGTTTCACTGATGTGACGCTTGCTTGGTTTTGTTGTTTGTCAGTTCATTAGAGTCCAGTACCAAGTCCCTGAAACAACTTTGACGCTGGTCAAGTTTCACCCAAGAGGTTCTAATGGAAATGTGAAGGGAGAAACAGAGCTCCCATCACAACTAACTCGTCTGAAAGTGATAATTCATAAACTGATTGCTCACCAAAAGGAAAACAAGCCCTTCAGTTGTATTTCAGCAACCTAAAAAAGCCAGCTTTGCTGGAAATGTCATGCCCTTGCTGTCCTGCTCCCCTTCCTTTGTGCTACCATGGGGAGTTTGCCTCTGTGGAATGAAAGATGTGCTGCTTGTCTTGGGCACACTGAGGTCTAAGGCTGTGCTGTGATCTCTTCTCAAAGGATAGACTGGTGAAATAAGAATTTGTGTTTTTAAGTGTCAGTAATGTACAAGGTGCTTGTGCTGCTCAGCGCACACACGAACTCCCTAGTTCACAGTGCCCAGTGAGTGCCTTTGGAATTACTGGAGATGGAGGCAAGGAACTTTGAGGACACTTTCTGCCTGCTTGAATGTATGATAATCTTGAGTCCCATGATGAATCAGTGCTGTCACAGCTTGACATGGCATTGCTAAGGAAGAAATACATCTTTCAAATTAATCTAGGTGACAGAGTTTGTCATCTTTACAGAACTGACTGACTACGAACAGAATTTTGAACAAATCATGGATCTTAGATCAGGATCTACAAGAAAATGTGTTTGACAGTTACCCTTTATCAAAGCTGGTTTTGCCAAGTGTTGTCTTAACGGGATAGCAGAGATTACTTAATGGCCTATATTAGGTCTCAATTATGTGTGAATTACTCTGCTTATTTTCTTTATTCTAGCCAACGTCTGTAAATCTGTATGTGGAAAATTACATGTTTAACTAGCTCTGAGGAAGGTTTTGACCTGGAACATTATCTAATATACCTTCAACTGCTATAAACTTTACTTCCATTTCATAGGCAAATTTGAGACTGTTAATAGCTAATTATCTTAGTTCTACTCTTCTATTTACTTTTATTTTTACCCAGCTGCCACCTAACTGCCTCACTCCCCCACCAAAAAGCGAAAGTGTTCTGAATTTAACTTCTTGTTGATTGTTTCTAGGAAAGGAAGATTGATCTCAAATTGCTTATAAACATGATTTCATCAAGGGCTGACTTGTGTAATGACAAAACAAGACTTAGGGCGTAGTTTCAACTGCACTGCTAAGAGGGCTTTAATTCAGAGAAACGTTTTCCTTTAATCTTTCTTGCCTCAGCATGTGTCCTGTTCTTCCTCCCATCATTTTTTTTCAATCCTGGTATAGACTTATATGCAATATCCTAAGTTGTTAATGTGTTGAAGTTCTGATGAAAGGAAATAGTACATAAAACAATTTGTTTTGGCAAGAGTGTGTGCCAAAAGTAAGCCCTCCCTTGGAGTGTGTCAGTAGAGAAATAAACACAGGAGGGAGGAAAAATGCTGGAGAAACAAACATAAATAGAGTTTGGATATAGAAACACTATAAGTTTACTAATAGTATCTATTAAACAAACATTAAGTCTGTAAAGTTAAACAAAATGAAGTTCCCCAGATACATGAAAGCCCTTACTAGTAAGCCTTAAAATAAAACAGAAGATATAAAATTGAAGTGATGAGGTGATTGTTTCTCTTCCCAGTTTGCGTTCTTGAAAAGCTTTAATACATGAGTTGCTCATACGTTGGGGAAAATTCAAGGGTCTCATTTGGGCTGTGGTTATAATTTTCCTGTCTTGCCCAGCTGTGAGACAGCATTTTGCTTTGTGGAATACTTGGAGGACAGAGGTTTTGGTTTGTTACTTTATATCACAATTTGCTTGCAAAATCAGGCTTTGTGGCCTCCAGAGACTTACGTGTATCTTGTAGGAGTGTTGTGTCACATGAAATAATTTCTAGAGAAGAGAAGGTCCGGGGTCAGGTGGGGCTCTGCAGGACAATGAAGGTCCCTGGAGAAGTGGTGGAGGAGGAGGTGAGCACTGAGCAGATCCCTCCCCATGGACAGCAGGCCAGGCTGAACAGGCTTGTCTGCTTTATGCTTCACATCTTTCTAGTGCAGGGAGAATTCTCTTCAGAGCTCTGCAGCCCTGTTCTGGCACAGTCTGTAGCAGAAAGTGGTGACACTTCACCATCACTCACCTCATGAGCTTTGGGGTGTCAGGGCAGGTGAACTCCGAAGTCTGTGCTTTGAGCTGTAAATAAATGGACATCCCAAATTTGAAGGGCTTACTAATGCACTCCCATTAATATAAACAATGTGAAAACCACAGAAATAACCCCTAGCTTGAGTGCTACAGATATAAGAGTTATCCTAAGAACATTGCAAATCAAAGGAGAGAGAAACTATTTCACCATGCTGGTCTCTTTTCTCCACAGAAAGTTGTAATGCTGTCGCTTGGTGCCACAGAGATGTTCTAACCTTAGTTTGCCAAATAATTATCCTGGAACTTACCCCATGGTGTTCTATAGGATGTGGAGTTCAAGCGACAACAACTTTTCCAGTTTTGAACACCAAGTGATTGTAAAAAGAACTGAATCTTAGGGTGCTAACTGCGAACACGAAGACCAAAAAATCCCAGAAGCCTGGCTCTTCTCTGTACATTCCTTGTGCGGCAATGTAATGGGACTGATGTGGATTTAGCTTGCTGAAATTAAAGAAACCCTATGCAAAAGGGTTCACTTAAAGTTCTCAAAGGCTTTGAACAGTTCTTTAGCTTGTATTCCAACAAGTGTGGCTACAGCACGTCAGCCTCTTTGGAGGCTGGTAAATAGCGTGTGACTGCTCCGTGCCCATCAGCCATGAGACCCTTGCAGTTCATTTTTTACTACTGTAAGGGTCTGGTAGGGTTTTTTTCACCTCATTGGTTTGAGGGTTTTGCAGAATTGATAATTTCCATTGGGGCCAGCAGTGTTGAGGGACGGGAGGAGAGTTTTGCCTTTTATTCTACATATTTGTAATTTAGATAGTATTTAAGCCACCACTCATTCATGCTCTTGAGAGGACTGTCTAAGATGTTCTCGCCTGTTTTACTTCTTGGGGAGCTACAGGTTTAGGACAAACAGGTTGTTTGGCTAATTTAGGTGCATGGCTCCTTGGGTTAATTCTCTTCGAGAGCTACAACTTACCTGGGAAAAACTTGTGAAATTGTCTTACTTTCCATAGTGTCTCTACAACATGCTGGGAATTACAGCACCAGGAATTTTCATCTTTGCAAAATGTCCTGTATATGCACCAAAACCCCCCCACTTAAATGAGCTGGTTTTTCCTGCATGAGAGGGAAACTCTGATCCTGCCTGGTTCTATGATCGTCTGTAAAGTCACTGTCGGAGTGACTCTCCTAAAGTAAACTGAACTCAAATGCTCACAACTCAACAATTAGGACGCCTAACTGCAAGAGTAGAGCCCTGAAGGAATGTGAGGGAGGGAGCCTTGCCTTCTGGGAGGTATTGTACCCACAGAAGGGTTGTGAGATCAACAGGAAGAACCAGGAAAGGGCCTCAAGGATGGATCAAGCAGCCTGTAGATGTACCTTGAGCAAAGCTTTCCAGTGTGACATTCCATCCCCACCCTCCCACCACTTCTCACAGCCAAAAATAAAAGTAAAAGAGCTTTCTGGTTTATGAGAAGCGATTTGGAGCTATAAACAAAGATTGCCCTTTTTGATTTCTGCTGTGTTGAGGGAAATACAATAGTGTGATGTAACTATAAAGGGAAGGGTGGCATCAGATGCCAGATTCCATTATCTTCCTAGCTGGAACAATACGTAGGCACTGCAGGCTTTGGCTCACTGAGTTGAAAGTGAGATGACTCATGTAAAACTTAGCCTTAGGAGTCTTGTTCATTCTGATAATCAGTAACTTAATTAATGCAAATCTCTGGAAACTAATGAAAAGCAAACAGAAGTGTATTTGATTTACCACTCCTGTAACTGACTCTCCTTGAGTAGGAGCACGATTAGTCAGCTCCACTGCAAGATGCAACAGGCTGGGTTGTGCTTTCAGGGACAGCAATCACTTGGAGTAATTATGAGACTCTGTTAACAAATAGCAGTCCAAAGACTAATCCACTGATGATAATGAGAGAAATTGATAATCCACCTGTTTTCTTTTGCTTTAATCTGTGTATGACTCATGGCTGGAGTGGGCTTTTATGGCAGTTGATTTAAAAACGGTCAACAACTGACTGGGCACATTTACCTGCTGTGGTTGAATGGATATTCCCAGAACTGAATTCTTCCACGTGCTGGCTTTTGACATACTCATTTCCTGGGAATTAACAGTTTTAGATGAAACTAATAGTAGTGGTAGAGGTCAATATCATATTTTGATAGGGAAGAATCAATTTGAATTGCTGCTGTCACCAAATTAAGTGTAACTTAGAGGTTTTCCTTAATTTAGTTTTATTTTAAAGCTGCTCTATTGCAACTTCTTGATGCTGAGCTCTATTCCTCCATCCATAAAGTTTGTACTTAACTATAGAAAGAGAGCTATGAGGTTTCTACTTTAGGTTTGATAGGCATCTTTAAAACAAGAATAATTGCTTAGAAGACATGTTTTTTTCAAAAGTATTAAGCGTAAGAAAGCCTAGACAGATGATATCACAGACAGAGTAGCTGCATAATTGAAATCACCACACTGGCTCTGGTAGCTGTTTTTTACATGAGAATTGGTTGTTGACTGATCTTAGCATGAGATTGTTTTTTCTTAAATCCCCACCTTTTTAGCCTCTATTAAGCGTTGAAGATAGATCAAATACATAGCAAGTCTGTACATACCTCAAAGTGTTAAAATGTGCTTTGAGGAGTTTGTCCTACCTAACCCTGACAAAAAAAAAAGGTAAAAATCCTTTTAGTGGCAGAAACGAGGTAAGCATTACATGATGTGTGAGAAAGGAGCAGCGAAAATTACTCTCACAGGAAAAATAAACTGTCATCTCTACTAATGCTCTTTGCTGCTGCTTCTGTCACTTTGCACTGATATAAAAAGACGAGATAGACATGATGGGCTTAAAACACTTCGGTGTCTGCAGTCTTTGTGGCTGCTGTTCTGCAGCTGAGGGAAGTACACACCATAGTAGGAAAATATTTGCACCTCTCAAATGAATAGTATAATTACAGAATATCCTGAGTTGGAAGGGACCCACTGGGAGCATCAAAGTCCAACTCCCGCCCAGGACAGCCCCAAGAATCCCATCATGTGCCTGTACACTTCCCTTCCATTAGTCCTTCTTTAGCCATTTGGATAGCAAGCTTGCCAGCTCTGATGCAGCCACAGAACTGCACAAATGACATGGATTTTTCAAGTATTATTCACAGTTGTTTCTTATGAGGTCCTAGTCCCTGCAAAATATACAACAGCTATCACTTCAGTTAGTTTTGCAGATAGCAAAATGTCACCTTTTGTGTGGATCCATCAACCGCAGCACTGCCAGAATACTAATGTTGAGAATTCATTTGCTGAAGTGTTAGGAACCAGCCCCTGGCTCCAGTGCCCTTCATTTTTATTACCTATCTTGTTTGGATGCACAATAAGCTCAGGCTTGGCCCCTCTTATCAAATTATTGCACGAGATATCGACTGAGCAAAATGTTCTCCTTTTCTCTTCTGTGCTATTACCAAGATAAATTTTGTATGTATTGAACCTCTGTGCAAGTACTGATAGACTTTTTTTTTCCCTGCAAACATCAGTTACCCTGGGATAGATGCTGCAGATAACAGCATGAGCTGATGAAAACCAGTGGTGCAAAAAAAAAAAAAATCAGTAATGCAGAAATGGTATATTCTCTAGGAAGAGTTTGTTTATTTTTCAGTTATTATCAATGCTTATCACTTTCCACAGGAAATTGATTTACTTTTAGATAAATAGAATGACAGCAGTGGTTATTCTCTTTGTCTTTGATAGATTGGTTGCAGAGGCTGCGTGTAGCTTTCAAGGAGTTGGAATGGCAATATGTTGCATTGTCAAGCGTATTTTGAGTGGCTTTTTTCTGAGTCCCAGCCTTTGGGGGAGGAGGATGCATCCTTTCAGCTGTAAAGTCAAAGGGAATAAAAACACACATAAACACTTAAGGTGTGACCCTCAGGATGGGTTGTGACACAGGGTCTCCCTTTAATCCCCTTAAGTCACTTATCCAAGGGCTTTCCAGTTTCTAAGAACTGCAAGTATGGGAATAAACTGCTGAAATCCTCCTTGGGATGGTCATTTACTGATCAGGAATGTTGCAGGAGAGGAAGGTTTTAATGTCACAGTAAAACTCTAACAAGAATCAAGGTGGAGCTTTTAAGTGCTGGAATTTCAGCATGGGCTGAGGAAGCTTGGAGAGGTCAGGTCAAATGGACAGGAAAAAAACCAAAAAACATAGCTGCTTGTAACTCCGTGGGACTTCCAGATTTTAATGCCCTCCTCTTCTTCCCCTCCCTCGGTAAGGTGTCCATAAATAATTCATAGCAAGCCTTGGGGACATGATATTTCATACTACTGGGTAACTATGGTTTTTGCAGTTAATTCAGAGCTAAATAGATAATTTACTTGTAATAATTTAACACTGAAAAGTTGACATGAAGCACAAAACCAAAAATTCTGACTTATTCTCAGAAGACAGAAATTCCTTCAGTGATTCTTGGAATGACCATGATGAAATAAATTCCAACTCAAAAAATAGACATGGATCCATTTGGCCCCAGTTCTGTGAATTCTGAGCACTTTATCAGCTTTTCCTGCTGTTTACAGTCACTGATTATTGCAGCTGATGTTGAGAACTTGATTCATTTGCTCAGCAAAATCAAAGCATTCACAAGACCTACCCCATGCACTCTGTGGCTCCTGAATGTCCTGGTGTCCCCAGGTGTGCCATTGATTGAGGTGCAGAGCTGTGCAGTGCAGATGAACCTTTTTTGTCTGCACATGAACAACAACGTGCAGAATGACAGTGCAGGGCATTTCTGATGTCTGCAGATAAAATGGAGCTTTATTGACTGCTTCCATTGCATCCACATAACATCCCATCATTTTGGGAGGGGCAGGAGGCACAGCTGGGCTCTTTCAGAACTTCCCTGGTCAGGTTGTCCCTGCCCTGATCCCTCTCCCAGCCTGGACACCAGCTCCATCTTCCCCCTCTGCTTTTACACAACACTGAACAGAGGAACTTTGTTTAGCTTTTGCAATGTCTTCATGTCTTAAAAACCCCATAGATTTTATTTCTGTGAAAAATGGTGTTGATCCAGAAGCTTTCAAGGTTCATTTGGTGTGATTTGGAGCTTAAAAATGCTATCACAGGATGTTCTCCTCTGCAACTAACAGTATAATTTATGAACTGTTATTAAAATTAGTTTTCATATTGAAAGGAACAAGAAACTGAAACCCCACAGCTTCAGAGTTCAATCAATTGGGTAAAATATAAAAGATAATTTTATATATTGTCTATGAATTTTTTTCTGAAATTTTGTCACTCAGACCAAAGCATACACAGGTCAGTTTGAAGAAAGCATTTAGGAGCTGTGTGCCACATGCACTCTAGTGATGATTGCACTGCTGGCAACTCCCACTCCATGGAAGGATCCGATCAAATGATCCTCCAAGGAGTGTGCTGCTGCTGGCTCTGGGCACTGTCCTTGGATTCCAGCGCTGATCTCTGGCTCTGCTCCTCTGCAGAAGAGTCATTTGCAATTCTCTCTTCCTTCATCACCTTCAACAGTCTCGCCAGTGTTCCAGAATTTTGGCTGTGCTTCATCTTAGTGTCCATTTGTTTTCTTGCAGTCTGTCACTTTAATGCATAGCAGTTAATAAAATAACAAAAATGTCAGAAAGAAAAATACAGTATGAGAGAAGTAGGTAGACTTCCCAGCAAAAATTGAAAAATGAACTTGAGCAGATTCTAAAACAAACACAACTGCCAGCAGAGAACTGAACAACTACCAGGAGCTGGGCAGTGGCATTGGGAGCTGAACTTTGTTTTTGGTTGTTTCTGGGAAAGTGTGTTTACACCAGTCATATTACAGGGAGCCAGGTACATTCTTCTCACCTGGCCAGAGCACCGGGCAGGGCAAACACCAAAACATTTGGACTCATGGAAGCTGGGAAGATCTAGATTTGACTGAACTCTTTATGTGCTGTGGATCCTCACAACTGTGACTTTGCAGATTTAGCGTTCACCAAAGGCACTTTCACTTCACTTTACTGATTTTTTTTATATGTTTAAATCCAAGTCTGATCCATCTTAGAGCCTAAGAACAAACTGAACAAATGCTTTAAGCAATCGAAATTGGCATCAGTACTGTTACAAACGGAGCTAAAGGCTCAGTGGGTGGGGATGCTGAGGCTGGAGTTCATCTTTCCTTCCCCCTTCAGGATATAATATTGCCAGTAAATACAGAGGCGTGTAGCTGTCACTCAAAAGCAACAGAGAAGCTAGGCAGGTTAGGAAATTACTTTGAGATAACCTGGAGGTCAACAGCAGTCTGGAATGTTTATTTTGGGGGCCCAGGAATTGTGATTTTTCAGGTGCAGATGGAACCAGCAATGCTGGTGATCCCTGGGTGGAGCTGTGGCTGCTACAGGTAACAGCCCCAAGGTTGAAACCTTAAACAGATCAGCAAAGGTAGAGAGGTGTCCAGAGGGAGTTAATCTTTCTGTGTTATAAAGTTAACTAAAATTTCCTGTATAGGAAGTTAAATCCTTGGTAGCTTTCAAAGATTCCATGTCTGACAACTCTGCTGTGGTGTGGTGTAATTGCCTTTGATGAGAGCTGACACTGGCTACGCAGGAACCAAACTTATTTTAGAAAAATTGTCGTGTATGAATGACATCAAGTCTGTCTTGCTGTGGAATGGATGTCTCAGTGACTTAATGGAAGGAATGTAACAGCAAACAGAGAACAGGGAGAATTATGAGCTTTTATGGTTTTTGTAAATATGTGAGCAATATTTTGAAAAGCTAATTTACTACTCCACTGACTATTGATGTTAGTAGCACTATTTTAAATCATTCACTTTATTGAAGTAGAAAGTGACAAGCCATTTAATCTTACATTGTGCAACAGAAAAATTATCTGATTTTCATCTCTCTTAAATTGTCCTGAAGTCAAATAGTTCAGTGCATGTGTGCTTGTGCCATTCAATCTTATAATCCATTTGAGGGAAATAGAAAGCAAAAATGCTTTTATGAGATATATTTGTGATGATTGGAAGACCCTGAACTATGGCCAGTTTCTGTGGCTCAACTGAGGTGAAACAGTTAAGACAGCATTTGATCAGATTTAATTTAATAAGACTTGTACCTATGGGAAGCACTGAAGGTTTAAATGAGTGAAAATGGTACAACTGAAAAGCTCCCATTACCTGGGAGGTGCAAAATTAAGTTTTTCTCCTTTATTTCTCCTTTCCCAAATATAAACTTAACTTTCCAAGCATTCTGGAAAGCAGGACTCGGCCAAACTCTGATCTCTCCCTGGGCTGCATGGGAGGTGCTGCCAATCTTGAAGGTGGCTTCAGATGCAGTTTGGAGCATTTTGTGCAGAGGTTTAATGTCTCTCACTGCTTTATTTAATATATAACAATGCTGCCATGGAAATTGGAAGCTCAGACTATTCACCTGGAGGGAGGTTAAGGTGTTTCTTTGAAACTGTCCTCAGCTCAAACTGGTGTGTGTGCCAAGTTACAGGGACAGAGAAGAAAACCTCTTGGTTTGTTCACCTGATATGTGAGAAAACAACAATAATTAAGTATTGCAAATTAGTTGTTCTATTATTAATTTCAAGTTTAATTTTAATAGATGCTTATTAAATGTGATTATTCTAGTTGTATTATACAGTCTTCATATTAAATATGTAAGCTGTATAAACAAAGGAAGCACCGAAGTGATTTTATAGTGATTGGCAGGGTTTTTTTGAGGTTGTCTTTGATAGGGATCACTTTGCAGCTTTTTTTCCCCCTTTTTGAAGGCTGGAGTTCATGGTTTCATTCTGCCATGTCAGGGTAGCTGTGGTTTGTGTGAGTCTCCTCATGCCTGATGGGCAGAGTGTCATTCCAGCTGAGATGGAAATATTCAACCAGGAGCTATTGCCATTTGGCAAGTTAGTTGTTAGTGTAGTGAATGGATTATAAAATGTAGTACAGAAGGAGTTTCAGAGGATTAATGAAAGTCTTTATCTTGGGATTTGGTGGACTGTGTGAGTAAGTAGCTGGCAATTTTGTTGTCAGGCCCAACACAGTGCTAAATGAAGTGTTTAGGTTGTTTAAAAAATACATCAGTGTCATTGTGTTTATTACCCAAAGGTTTTGCTCATTCTCTTGTTTTGGAGAGATCTTGGCTCTGGGCGGTGACAAAGCTTTGTGACAATGTTCCCTCAAGTTCTGAGCCTTAAAGCTTCAAACAGTGACCCACAATTCCTTGTCAAACTTCAGGCTCAGGCTTCACTGAGATCATAATTGATGTCAGTGGTCACTAAGAAATTCTGAGATGAGCATGGCAATGTAAAACATTCCTGAAGAATACCCAAACTCAATATTTCTGATGGCAAAACCAAGCTCTGCTTAAGGGACAACAGATTTTTTTTTGACTACTGTAATTCCAGTGTTGAACAGTACCCCAAGAAGAACCAACTACTTGTCTAAGATTTTGTTATCCTCCAAACACGAAAAATAACTTTGAAGCTGGGCCAGGAAAACATAAAATTGGTTTGTATAACACAAAGGTAAAATCTACATGGGGCAGCTGTGGTTTTGGACTTTATTTTATCTGACTTCTATTCTACTTTTTCAGCGGGCTGTAAGTTCCACTTGGGAGGTCTGCTTCCACCTCCTCTCTCTCAAAGTTTAGGTAGGACTTTCTGACCTTTAAATGCAAACACACACACACACAAAAGATAAAAATATATGTCCTCTTCAAATACTGCCCCATTTTCATAATTTTCTCTTTGATAGTATAATATGTCTGTTGAATACAGACAGAGAAAGAAGGAATTATTGTTATTGCCGCATTAATAATACATAAAAATGTGTTATCGAGAGGCAGATCAGTATTTTAAGTGAAGGGTTGAAATAAAAATGATTAAGTGTTTATTTCTACTGAATTCATAGTGGTGTAACTGTAAAATCTTGAAGCTTGTGGTCTTCAACTTTCAAACTGAAAAAACCTAAATTAAATGAATCTGCCCTTAAGCTGTACTGGTAAAAAAACAACTAAATTCCCAAGCAAAAAAGCTCAAACAAATGCCAAATCAGAAGTCTGAAGGTTGTAGTAATAGTATATTTATATATTTAATAGTTACAAGTTAGGATGTTATGTCATGTTCTCAAAACTAATAATAATTTTAACAATAAATGACACTGTTTCCTTTCCTAATTTTCTATTCCTAAACCCTTTCAGAGGTGTGCCTAAATGCTGTTCCCTAGAGATAAACAACTACTGGAAATGGTATTTCTCTAATTATATCAGATTAATGCTTCTTAACATTAGTCAACAATCTGTCACTGTGGTGGCAGAAGGGAATTCCAGGTCCAGTGCTAATTATCCACCAGGCAAAGGAGGAGCTCTTCTGATCTCTCTTGAAAAAAGCTCTTGTGTGTTTGTTACCTCTTTGTGTAGCCAAGTTTGCCTCCCCTCAGGCTGCACTCCCACTCAGTGGGTCTTATCTAAGTCATATTTTGGTGCTTGTTCTGCTGCCCTCTTTGGAGTGGTTCTCATTTCTCTCATGAGCTTGACTGGACTCTATTCAGGTCTGGGTGGGTGATGTTCCAGCAGTAAGCTGGTTCCCTCACTGTTCTCTCGAGTATTATCTCAGGCTTTGTAATCCACTGTTGCCCCTAACTATTGTTCTCTTATTCTGTCTGAATTCCTGATTAATGGTTGGCAGGAATCTGGGCTCATCATTTCCTAAGAGCCACAATATTCATCCAGACTATCTGGTTAGTTTTGAATTTTGGTATTGTTCTTTTCATTACTTCCAGATATTGTCAGCAGCGTGCTGATGAAATATGTTTGATTGCATATAATTGGTTGGATGAAAATAAAAACAATTACTGCCTTGAATAATATTGGAGCTCTGTGGAGTTCCAAAAGAAAGATACTGTTAATGGAGCAAGAAGTACCAGGTGAGTTTCAGGGGCTGCTGGCTTAATTGCACAAGGGCAAAGCCTTTAAGTTTTATGAAGAATCTCTGGGAATTCCTGTCCAAGGTGAGTTTCTCTAGGATATTTTGTGCCTTGGTAGCTTGTGGACTGTGTGATGCCCAGACTGAATCTTGGCAGATTCTCCCCTATCTTCTTACAGTTTCTTTATCTCTAAAAATACTCTCTGAATGAAATGGTACTGCAAGAAAACTCATTCCTCGCAGTTTGCAGAGTTCTTGTGTTTTTGAAGCTCTATTCCACACATTCTCACTAAAGGATGTGGAGTAGGTGTTTCCCAGTATTCTGTAATTTAGCTGCCGTCCCTGAGGGGTGAATTGTCACCATCGAGTGTGACACTGGCTTCTGGGTGTGACATTAATTCTGAGTTTAGCTGGTTCCCTGACAGCTTCTCCCTCTGACAGGATTTCTGGAGTTCTGAAAAACATCCACGCTTGCTTTGTTGTGGCTTGTGCAGCTGTTTGTGATGAGGAAGAGACTTTTTTCTTTACTTCAAGCTAATGACTTAATTAGATCTTTCAAATTATTTTCAGCCTGGCTTAGTTTGTGTCCTGAGGCGACAGGAAGAAGTGCTTAGAAATCAATTTATTGGTTGCTGATTAGCCCACACCCTCAAGTGTAAGCAAAGTTCACCTATTTACATGTTAGTTACTTAGCAAGTTACCCTGGATCCAATCATTCCTCCAACTTTTTTGTTTTTTCATTTTTTTTTTTTTTTAATGTTTGAGGATTTAGGTGAGTTTTCTTCTCTTCCTCCAAAATCCTGAGAGTGCTGTGCTTGTACTTGTGATCCTGCTAAAATGCCTTTTGGAGGAATGGATGTTTCCTTACCTTTGGGCAAGATTTTCAGTTCAGACCAACATTTTCTCCCTGTTATCCCCTCGGGGTTGTGTTTGCCACGCTCTCAGCCCTCGCAGTGCGTCAGCCACTGACCCTCAGTTTTGCTGCCAACCCTTTGGCACTGTCTGGTTTTGGTAGTGACACAGCTGCCAACCTTGTGAAGTAGCTGTAATTTAGTCTATATAGCTAAATCACCATTTAAAGAAAAACTGTTTTGAAGCTTTCGACTCTCCCTTGTGGATTTTTCCTCTGACATTCTAATTATCTAAAACAGGCTAGAAGTGTAAACATAAAAGTAATGCTGTCAGCTCGGAATTCCTGATTCTCAGGAGGATCTGTTGAGTAGAACAAAATCCTTTCTGGGTTGAGATCACCTGAGAAAAAAATGTTTAATGCAGCCCTTACTGTCTTGAGCTCCCTGGGCATCCTTTCAGTTTTTTTATTTAAAAAACCTGAACAACCAAGCGCCCGTTACTTTGTTTTGCTTCTACCAATTTATAGAAATTCAAAAAGAATTTTAGTTACAGTGGCAACTTGGTAATAACAAATGCAAGGAGGAATATTTTCAGATGGCTTTGTTTCATTTATTAGTACATTTCAGATTGTGAGATGTGTCAAAGAATGGAGTCACTACAGAAAAGGTGGCTAAATACTTCTGCTATAGAGCAAGAACAGAAGCATAAATATGAATTTATAGGGTCTCCATATCCCAAAGCGAGCCTCAAACTAAAAAGGTGAAGGAAGTTAGGAAAAGGGGAGGTGTTGGAAGACCAAGGAAATGTTGCAGCAAGCTGCCATGGATCAGGGGAGAAGGAAGCAATTGGCAAGGGATCAAAGTTTCTCAGAAACTGTTAAACTGTCAAAAAACCAGAGAAGAAATAGTGAGTGTGAATACTTTCAGGGTTGAATATTTTGGGGTGCTTTCTTCTTTACTGACTTTGATTTTATGTGTTTTCCATGATAATAAAGTGTCAAAAATGTGCTGTTTTACAGCTACCTTTGGATCTAAGCTTCTTCTATTTCTGGTACAGAGTTGGGAAAAATGGACTGTGGTGTGTGTACATCAGTTCTGAGAGACCAGAGATAAGTTGGGTATTCCTTGGTAGAACCCTGTTCTTGTTCATGTCTTACAGTGAAAAAGATTGTTCTTTTTTGATTGGATGCATTTTGTTTGTGTGGTTTTTTGTTTGGTTGGTTTTTTTTTTCCTTCTTCATCCCAAATAGAACACAGGTTTCCTACAGCAGGCTTGGTGTAGCAGCTTAAGAGCTCAAAACTGGATAAAAGTGATCTCAAAATTACAATTACAGTAAACAATAGTGCAATAGAAAGCTTTGCAGCACTAGATGATGAGTATTCATGACTGAAGAAACAAAAGGAAGTCCTACATTTATTAGAATGTGAAAATTGATCGATTGTTCACAACATAATGTTAGAAAACCCCACCACACTGCCCTCTGAATCAGCACTGAGTGTTATTTAGCAGCACTGCACTAGTTAAACTCTCAAGCAGTTAATTAACAGAAACTTTATTTTCCTGTTCACTGAAGTCTAGGATGCTACCATAGAAAAGAAATAAATTTGACCTCAATTTTAGTCTTTCTTGCTTCAGCTGATAACTCAGTGTCTCAAAATTGGTTCTTGATTGTTTTAATCAAGGTTGCTTTTTTGATTTCTGCAGGAAATTGCTTCTGGTCCTGGTATTAAGCTGTCAGTGATGTGCTACTTTAGCACTTCATAAAGGAAGTAAACATTTGTCTTGTAATAAGTAGTGAGGGTTTGTGGGTGCCAGCTGGCTCTTCTGGGCATTCCTCAGAAAGGAAAAGGAACTTGAAAGAAACAAATGACTTTTTCATTCCCTATACCCATGATGTACCAGTAACACATCCATCAGTAATTAGAGAAATGTAATGATCTGAGAACCTTGCTACTTTCCCTGACTGCTGAAGCTGACAAGCATGTGAGGTATCTTAGTTATTTCCTGGTTATGTAAGCAGGAGTATATTGGCCAGTTATAGTGAAGTGTAAATGCTGAAACAGTTAAAAAAAAACCTTGCTAATTGCACACACACAGGAAACATTTGGTGCAGGAGGTGCTCAGCTGTCAGGTTATTTGGGGTCATTGACCAAAATATGTGGAGTAAGGGAGAGTAGAAGTGCTTGGCGGAGCTACAAATACATGGTGCCACCTACAGTGTCTGAATTTGTGACTGTCCTGTTATCAATTCATGTCTCCCCATTCCCTGTGTATGGGCTCATTCCACAGCAAAAATGAGGGATCTTGAGCTCCCCAGTGAGCACAGAGAGCAGAACCCATCCTGCAGGGCTGGTCATGACTCTGGAAGGTTCCTCAGCTGATAGATCCCCTGTGGATGTGTCAGGTGGGATGTGGGCAGCCTGTCCCCAGGAAGCTGCACGACTGAGCGTGGAAACAAAATGGTTTGAGCCAAGTGACAAGGGCAGACCCCTCTGTGGAGGGCTCGTGGCAGCCAGCAATCAGCTCTGCGTGCAGTGGGTGGTAGGCATGTGCTTTGTTCGCACGAAGTTCAGGTTCTGCTGGAGAACAGACCAGCTTCAGCCCTTGCTCCAAAGCAGAGGTTACAGGCACAGACACAGAGCTCGTGGTGGGGCTGAGTCAGGCACAGACACAAACCAACCTTCACCCTAGAACAAAACCAGCAGTGCCAGAGTAGCAGCTGTGGGGTCACGGTGTGATCAGAGGAGTCTGAAATCTGCTTCCCCTGCTTGTAGCAGCTCTGTGAACTGTAGTATAATTTTTTCTCAAGAGATCATATGTAGCTGCAAACAAGCTTTCAGAAAAGGCTAGTCTGCCTCAGTCACACCCTTAACAAGGCCTGTGATCAGCAAATGGAACTGGAGGTCTCAGTGTCCCTTCCACTGTCACCTTTGGGACACAGTCACCACCGGCAGCCCCCCACTGTTCCACCATCTCTGGCGTGGCAGCAAAGGAATTTTAGACCTGGCATTTCTGGAGCTTCTCTCATTACTGGAGCAGCATTACTTGGATGCAATACTTGGAGACACTGATTTATCATGTCACTTGTAGGAGCTGAATGACAGTCCACACACTTGAAGCAATAGTTCTTGCTGTCACTTTCCTCTGCAATCTGCTGGGATAATTTCTCATGCCCAGACTACTGCATAGACATTTTTTGATGGGAACATCCATCACTTATTGCTTGTTTAGGTGTTGCTAGACACACACACCAAAAAAAAAAGGCAAGCTATTTATCCTAGTAATTAATTACAACCTCCTTAAATCTTACAACATTGGAACATTATTAAAGTTGGTGTGTATCCCGCAATATGATATGTGTATACATATGTTAGTATGGATTTTATCAGCATTTTCCAATCTATAATAATCCAACTGGTTTTAATTTGAAGTTGAAATTTCATTCTATTTCAACTTTGAAGCATAGTTTTAGGAGTCTTTTTTAGAGTTCCTGTAAGAAGTAATTCCATATGCAGAGTGTCTCCATAAAGAACACCAGTGATTCTGTTAAATACTTTGATTGTCTAAAGTGTCATCATTCATCCTGAAATTTGGTAAGCACACTGAGTGTTTTTCAGTGCAGGAAGGGACAGATATTTTAAGGAATACTTAGCAGCACAGTTTTACCTTGTGTGCTCTTCAAAAGCATCATGACTGAATAATTTTTTTTTTTCAGTAAAACAAGAGTTCTTATTTGTTAACAAGAAAAAATGAGACTAGTATGAGCATTGTTGTAGGGGGTTTTATTGATAGGGTTTTGTCCCAAAATGAGAATTCTGCATTATCTCTTAAGTATATGTGTTTATAATTTTAGATAGTTATTTCTGACTTTGTAAGTAGTTTAAGGCTAAGACATGTGAAAGATAAGCCAAGTTTCCCCTCCTCATTTCTTTTTAATAACAAAACCAAAGACAACACAAACACAGTTCCATTTTAAACATTCCATTTGCTGACTGGTTTTGAAGTTGCTGCTTTAGGGGGTGAGGCTGGATACCTTAGTGACTTAACAACTGGCTTCAAAAGGAAACTCAAAATGTTCTGACAAGTCTGTCCTCTCTACAGTAAGTGTGTGAACCTCGGTCATCCTGGTAGTGAATGCTTTCTGTCTAGTCCAGTGAGAGTGTTCCTGGAATATTTCCCAGTCGTTCTGATGTGTTTGTGCATTGTTAATAACAATTGTTTGAGATTTCACAGAGGTATTTAAGTCTTATCAGAATCTGTGCTTTTATTATGCCAAATACTTGTTTATGACTATGAGAGAGTCACATTTGAAATTGGAGGTAAAAATTAAGTCAGGAAGCCCATGAAGATAGGTTGACAGATGTTGGCCAGATCCTGGACTATAGCAGGGAATTAACAGATCCAGTTTCTGGTGGCCTGAATCAGTGTGGACAGCCCAGTACACCAGGAGAGCAGAGAAGCAGGACTCTTTCAACTCTGATTAGTTGGTTCAGTGTAAGAATCGTATAGAAAAGTCTTAATTTGACAGGAGAAAAAGTGGACTAAAATAATCACAAGAGAATGCGAGTTTGAGGTTTCCAACACCTATTCTGCAAATTCAATGCTGTTAAATGAAAGTCTACTAATACCTGGTTCCTCCTCCAGGCAAGTTTTTCTTATGGGTTAGGTCAATAATCTGAAGACATCAGATCCTCAGCTGAAAGATGTGTGTGAATAATGATTGCAAAGCATGCATCCAATCTAGTTTGAATTGAGTATTTTGAAATAAATCACTTTACCATAATAGGTTTGGTTTAGGCTTTTTTTGGCCAAAAGCAGTTACCTCACAGCAATGTTTAACCAATACAAATGTTCTCATTCAGAATGTCATTATCATTATTTGGTTTTGGTGGGGTGGCTGTTACAGAAGATGCGGTCTTTAGTAATACATTCAATTAATTTTACCTTGGGGCAGGATTTAGTGCTGAAGGCTACTGAGCCTCTCAGTAGCTGTTTTGTTACTCCACTGTGAGAATCGAGCTGTTCTGAGGGTCTCTCCTTGTACAATAGATTTTCTTTCCATGGGAGTTGGACCAGGGAACTGATGTGCAAAGCCCCTGCTGCGTGTTCCTTGAATTTGTGCTTCTGCATCGCTGTTAACTGATTTGTCATCCTGCATGTTGCTCTTCTGCTCGTCCACCTTGAGACATCTCTGCTTGTTGGATCTCACCTTACTGCTGTGCTGCTCGGGTGAGAATGAAAAGGCACCTGTGATCAGGACAGGAGTTTTAGTTTAAACAGCATTTGTGCACTAAGAATTAGGATTTTTCTGGACCAGCTGTCCCTCAGACAGGATCTCCTGAGGCTGTATAAGATCTCTGTGCTGTAGCAACACATGCAGCTCTTCAAGGAGAAACTGGAGTAGTGAGGTAAGGAGACATCAGTCAAACAGCTTGTGCTGGTGGAGCTGTGACTGTTCTGAGAGCAGCCTCAAGCTCCAGAGAGAGGATTCACACAGTAGTACAAATCCTACCTGAGGCAGGAAATACCAAAAGGCTTCACCTCCCTTGCAGCACGTTGAGCTGTTGCGGCTAATTCCTAGAAATTTCCTGTTGCAGAAGTGGATCTGTAAAATCTGAACTCGTGGCATGCAGCTGAAGGGTTTTGGGTGTGGAGTGTGCTGATGTCTGTGCAGGGGCAGAGTTCAGACAGATGGGATTTGTATGTGTGCTCACACTGAGCAAGAACGGGGCACAACGACTGACAACTCACAGCTCTGCCTTGGTGGGTGCTGACTAACGCTGGAATTTCTAAATTCAGAATGGAGAGTCAGCTACAGTGAACTGAGTCTTAAGAAGGTTTGTGGCATGAGACTAAAAAATAGCAAATGTAGGCAGAGAACTGCTGTTGGCAACATGTCAAATGCTGAATTTATTCCTGGACTTTGTGCTCGTCAAAAATGCTCCAAAGGGGAAAAAACCCAAACTTGAGCTGGAGGGCGCTCTGTGGTGGTGAGAGTAGCTGCTGGAATTGAAAGAGACTTTGAAAAATTATCTTTTTCTAAAGTTCAGTCAGCCTTGTTGATGACCTGTGATAGATTAGTAAAGATATGTGAAAAGGGTGGACTATTAGTGAACCTTGTCATTCCCTCTACAAGCCTTTAAAGGCTAAATTCCATGTTTTCATTTACTCTACATAGTTTCCCTGAGTATTTTGGTAAAGAAAAATAATCTTAAATTTCTTATATTGTATTAATGTGATGAGCACTGATCACAAAGACTGTACTGAACACAATACAGGAGATGAAAATGATCATTGTCAGGGCGGTGAGTGCATAAATTCAGGAACAGTTTCCAGTTTCTGCATTTTTTCCTTCCTCATATTGGATGAAAATAACCTGATGGAAAGTGTGAAAAGATCTAGTTAAGGTATTGATTTCTAATATCACAGGTGATGCATTGTTTTTATTTTTACATTGCGTCTGAGGGCTTTGTTTTTACAGGGAATATATAAAAGGTAAACATCTAAAAGGCAGTTAAGCAATAAGTAGCGAAAATTACATTACATTTTTCACTCAGGAAGGCATCAAAAGCTAATCCAGATGGGTGCTGAAATAACTCTGCAGAATTTATTGGCTAGTGCATGGAATGAGCTGAGCTTCCTCTGCAGCTCAGTAGCACCCTTAAGTGACTGTGATGCAATTTTGGAAACCACTTTCAGATGAGCAATGCTTCAGGATTTGTTTTGTGTGTAAATATAAATAATGTGCACTTGCAAGTACTCATCGGTTTGATCCTAAAATTTTCTAAGTTGACTTGGTTACAGAGCAGGTAATTTAGATGCAATGCACTTTGAATATCTTGTTCAAGGAAAGCTTTAGGTATCAATTATCTGAAAAGCAACTTGTAGCAATGCATTTAATTTGACAGATAAATGTTGAACTGGTGGCAAAATTATGATAATGGAACTTAAAAAAAGTAAAATACAACTTTAATACTTAAAAATAATGAAAAAAAATGCCACAAAAAAAAATCCCCAGAAAGCCACTAACTTCCCCATGATTTTTATGAACTACTTTTTTTTGTTTGTTTGTCTTTGAAAGTATTTGCACTCTGAATAAAGGTAGTCATACAGATGTTAGAGTTCCTAATTTTAAAGAAGTTGATGGAAAGTATGTCTCCAATATCTGAAAAAAGAGTGAAGTCATCAATAATTACAACCAAAATATTTGCATTAAGCAGATCCAGAACACTTAAAGATTTTGGCAATAATTCTATGGAATGGGTCAAGAGGCCTTCTTCAAAATCTGGGTATTTGTGTCTGTATACACAAGTAATGCCCAAAGGATACAGCTTAACATATTTCATCATGGTTGCATTTCTTCTTAGTCTGCATTTTGTAACTCTGCTGCTCTCTAAAAACATTCTCTGTCATTTCTTGGAATAGCTCTATTATTGCCAGGGTACTTGAGAATTTTAAATGAGACTTTATGTGTAATAAACTTCAGCAGGAAGAACAAATCTTTTCCCGGTGTTACAATCACAGAACTTAAGGACTGAGGAAAGAAAATCCCTACAATTCTAATGTGTATTCGTTTACATGAGGGGTTTCAGGAGATTATTTTGCACAGTTAAAGGTCTCCTTCCACAAAGCTTTTTGAGGCAGCAATAAGATGGTTGAACAATGTTTCCAAACATGGAGTGTGAGTGTAGTCTTTGTAGCATTGTCCAGGGTGATTCTTCCAGTTCCTTCTTTCTTTGGGAGATGATGATTGGGACAGTAAAAAAGAAAACTCTGTGGTACATCCTGATCTTAGCCATGATCTCTCTTGCACCTGATGTTTAGATAATTCCTCTTTAATATTTGTACATACAGAAGGTACTGCAGAGTTTTCATTTGTTTGAGTTTTCCATGTTTTCTTTCTATCTTGACAAATGGTCTGTGCAGTCAGAGCATAATGAACTACCTGGTATTTAGTTTTGCAGCGGCAGAGAAGTTTCTTTCAGAGGTGAAAATTCTTGCTGTAATTGCATTGAATTCAAGCTTGCTCATGTCTTGGAGATCATCAGCATCTGCAGATGGCTGTCCTGAACCTACTGAAAGAATTGCAGCTTGGTTCAGAGCTGCAACTGTTATTGATGCTGAGAATTTGGCTCCCTGTTATATTGTGGGTCATAATCAGTAACTCCTCTGTCTGGGTTGCAGTGAATGTGGAAATTCCAGATGTTACAACACCTAAAGCCTGTTCTGGAGGTCAGATAAAAAAAAAACCTCCCAAGTGCACCATGATGAAAAGCTGAAGGAAACTGATGTTCAGGTGTGAAAGAATGGCTTTGTGGCAGCAATGTGTGGTGTCAGCATGGGTAACTTCACAAAATTTTATTTCCAATCCAGTAGTTTTAGTTCACATATGGAGGGTTGAAGGTACATGGGAAGCCCTTTGCTTTGGGTGCTCCCCTCTACCTGTTCCTCCCTGTGGAACTTTGATACAGAGATACTTTGCTTTTGTGGAGAGATTTAATATTTTCTAAGGAAAAAAATGAAGTAGAGCAGGGCATTATAGTCAGTATACATCTCCCTGAAACGTTATTAAATGTGCCTTTCATTTGAGTTTTCAGAAACCTTTTTTTTTTTTCTCCCCGCTCAGTCCAGTCTCCAATAATGCTTTTTTCATCCCATCAATCAAATCACAGAAACACAGGACGAAACACTGGCAGCAGCCCAGAATTCAGGACCAGCTTGTTCTAGTCAGGCACTAATCAATGTCAGCCCAGGAGAACTGAACTGCACGTGAGCCCCCACTTACCTGGGCTGGATCTCTTGCTTTAAATACCCAGCTTAGGGAGCAGGGGTGGCAGTGACAGCACGGGTGACACAGCTGCAGGAGGCAGACTGACCAAGGATTTGGTGAGTGAGGGCCTGAGATGCTCTGGCATTGGTGAGAATGTCTTTCTGAAATGTCAACAAGGTGAGGACCTTGGAATAGCAGTGAGGATCAAGGGCAGCTGGAAGGGAGACATCTCACTCTGACTTGGCTGAGTGCTGTCTCAAAATGCACAAAGGCATGTTTCTTGTTGTCTTTATGTGGATATGGTAAATCTGACATCACTAGAAGGTGATGGCATTAAATTCTGATGCTAGGCTCTACAGAAAGTTTTGTGATGGTAATGGCTCAAGCTTGCCTAAAAGCTGTGTTGAGAGAGAGCTACTGCCACAATACCAGACTGGATGGGGATTTGAACGTGTCTAATCTCAAGTGTAATTTTGAATTCAGGATGTATTTTGCACAAACTTGAGGAGTTCATGTTAGCTGAACACTGGAAAGTGATGTGGGAGAGAGAAGTGAAGCTGAAGTTGAGTTTGAATAATGGAAGTCAATACCATAAGGTGGAACCAGCCAGAGTTGGTGGCCTTTCACTCTTGGGCAGCAGTAATTTATGTCCTGAGGAGGAGACTTAAGGTGTTGGTAAGCAGTGATGTTGTTAACTGTAGTCCAAATACTTGACTATATTCCCACTGGATATGTTCTGATTAAAAAAAAAAATCTCAAAACCAATCAAACCCAACACCTTTTTCTATTCTGTGAGTTGTCCTTTGCCCCTGCATATTTTTTCTGCCTAATTATACTGGAAAGATTTCCAATCCAAAATGCTGGGTCAAAAAAAAAAAAAAAAAAAAAAAAAAAAAAAAAAAAAATTATTTTTTGTGTGAAATGGAGAAGTGAACAGTTTAGACTTCCAACTGAAACTTCAAAGCCTTTGTTTGACATTTTCTAAATCTGTCTCCTGGCTGTCTTAGGCTCTAAAAATGCTACTTCAATAATTAGATTGCCAGAAAAATTCCCACTAACCACATAAATTTGCACTTGATGCTCTTGGACCTGTTCCAGGTTGCCTGTTTACAAAAGACAAATTCTGTCCTAATTCCTGGAATTGCTTCTTGCATTTTGGCACAAGGAAGCAGTTGTATTACAGTAAAATGGTGGAGAAATGTTCATCCTAAAGTCAAACTGATCGAGAGTGAACAGGATTCCAGGCTTTCTACAGAAATTACTTTACACTTTCTTAATTTATTGTAATGTCCAGTAACAGATTAACTCTGTTGCTTTGTTTTTGTGGTCATATATTTTGGATTTAATTACCTCAGATCTTCAACTGCTTAATGCTTGTTCAGTCCCTTTCTTGATTACGGTCCCCTGTTCCATCTACTCCAAGAGAGTTAAATACCAAGCCCAAGTGGCCCAGCTGGTATTTTGTGCTCACCACCCGGTGCAGAATGAAGGCAAAGCTGTCATGGCACAAACAGCCCAGATCTGAGAGCTGTGTCCCATCCCAGCCTGGCTTGAAACTCAAGATAATTTTAGTAAGGAGGTAATATAAAAGTAGATTTTTATGTGAAGGCTTTTGTGGAAGTCTTTCCATAACTGCCCCTGAAGGCCTTCAAATAAAGGTCCACTTTTATATTACCGCCTTACTAAAATGATATCAAGTTTCATTTCTGGATTGGGATAAAGGCAGCAGGCTCAGTGCTGTGCTCTCTGAAACCCAGAACTGTTGGGAATGGTGTGGGAGGCAGGTGCAGTGGATCCTGCAGAGTGTGACCAAAATTCCAGTGGCCAAGCTAAAATGAGAAAAAAGAGGCATTAAAAAATCAGACTAACAATGCAAGTGAAAATAAGGATTGAAAGTTGTACATAATTATGCTTTGACAGTGGTTATGGAGGAAAAAGGCTGTTGCCAGATACTTAGCAGTTGTATTGAAGCTTGAAATACATTTTCTGCTCAGCATCTTGGAAAAGAGTTCCATCTGTGATGTGAATTTTGTTTTTTTTCCATGCTTAAAGGTAGATGATTGTATATGACAGACAGGGAAGAAGGTACAAGTTCCAGTAAAAAATATTTTAAAGAAACAGAATAATAAAGTTAAATCCTTTAGACTGTTCATAGTGAGATAGTAATCTACAATAGCATTAGAATAATTTTAATGGTATGGGGTGGGTTTCTAAGACATAAAACCTCAAGCTTAGAAATCATTCTGGCTGTGAAGCCAGGTTTTAGAGTCACTATAGGATAAATTGGTATTTTGACATTCAGAGACCTTTTTGAAGAAGTAAAAGGTTAATAGCATAAGACCTTTTCTTTTGTAAATTGTATTCTCTGTGAAGAGGGTTGTTGAGGGTGAATCATAAAATGCTTCAGTACTTCTTGAAGAGAAAATTATAGAAAAGCAATTAGATTATGGAATCCTGAGAGTTCACATATAAAGTTACATAACTTCAGGATTTCTCTCCCATTTCTTCCACAGTGACAGTGAATGGTGTCATAAAATTAAACTGTTTGAAATCAGGCCTACTGCTTGCCACCAGAACGAGAAGCTTTATTTTCCAATTCTGTTCTTTTGTTTCCATATGTTGTGTGTTCATTAAAGGAAGCATAGTTGCCCTTTTAATCCCAATGTTTCTAAACAATTTCTTTTGAGAAAAGACATGATCACAAGGACGTTTTATTTCAAGGCTCAACACATTATTTGCTGATCTTTTTAACGGGGAACATTAATATTTAAGGCTTTCACTTGTGCTTTAAAAATGCTTAAACTCTTTTAATACTTCAAAAGTTGGAGCAGATGAGTCTTTTTGTGCCTGAAAATGGAAACAAGATTGGAAGTATCCCTCTGGAGTCTCTTGTGCCCATCAACTTCATTAGACCAACAGTATGTGGTTTCAAATTAAGAACCATACTGGATACAGACTGCTCTCATTCCAATGGGTTTTACTAATTTTCTATACCAAGTGCAAGACTGAGCTTGAAATCTTCAATTTCAATGCCTTAGAACAACCATTATGGAGTTCCTTCCGAGTATTGTCTTGGCATAAATTATGTGAGGAAGCCTGTGCAGCCCAGAGTCCAGACAAATTCTGCTCTGTGCCATGTGGCTGGTCACAGTAATGTCCTGATGGTTATGGTTTCATTGGGAAATTCCTTGTACTTTTTTTCCCCCTGGGGGTTGGGGACGTGAAATTAGAAAGCCCAAACATGCAGAAATCTACAAAATGTATTAACTAAATATGCAAATCTTTTGAAGTGGAAAATTCCATAAAATGCTCTGAGCCTTCATTCTTTGGTGTTCCATGCCTTTCATACAACATGCAGAGCAGATATTGAAGAGTACTGTTAAAAACACTGTTCTACAGCCTTCCAGATCAATGTACATACATATGTAAGCACTTACAGCGAAAACTTGGAATTTTCTACAGTACTTTGCTTTCAATTACCATATCCATTAAAGACATCCATAAGGGAAAAAAAATTTTCTACTGTCAAAGACCACAAACTGTTCCCATTAATAAAACATTGCATATTTACAAAATACTTTTAGCTCTTTATATTTAATGTAGACTTCAACTTAGACAGAAAAAATAATTCTTGAAACATGCTTTGAAAAGCTCAGACTGCTCCATAACCTGGAGTGTATTATAAATCTTTACAAACTACTAAATGGAGGCCAGAAGGCTGACTTGCCAAGGTCATAGCCCCTAAGTAACACAAAAACAAAATCCAGGTTTTCTGGTTCCTGCTTTAAGCACTAGATATTTCCTCTCTGCGCTCAGAAGAATTTTTAATGTGAGTATGTTGGCAAAACGGGGATTTAGCTGCCCAAGCTTTGCACTGAACATATTTTTTAACTTCTGACGTTACTGAACTTTTCAAGTTCAATGGTAGGAAACCACTCTGTTGTGAGTAGGTGAAGACCTGAACCCCTGATGCCAGCACACGGTAAATGACATTTTACCTTTCCTTGCTTCACCTTTTGAAACAAACATTCTAGGAAGGCACTTATGCTTCAAAACCAGACTGTTCTGCTTGACACCTTGGTCATGCGAAGCATCCAGGGTGAGGTAATGGAACATTTCATGCTGTGGCAGTGGCACTGATCTAAGTGCAAGTGCTAATAACATTCAATCACAATACACATGTGATTTATAACAGCCTTGAGTGCTTTATTTTCTCCAAAGAGGCTAAAACTTGCAGCTCAATTCTGTCCTTCAAGACAATGCAAGGTAATAAACACTTTTTCAGTGTGAAAAGGACTTACTTAGGGTTCACCTTGCCCCATCTTTCTGCTTTGGGTTCCAAACACAGCAAGTAGTCAAATATCTAAAACTTTAAGTATTTAGGTTATAAAGCTGATAATCTCCATCCAAAGGATTTCTTGGCCTTAAAGCCTCGAGTTTGTTAGCTCTTGTCCAAGAGAAGTGCTCACTTCTAGGCCTGCAGCTCTGAAAACTTCTGCATCAAAGACACTTCAATGGTGGAGCAAGAATCCTGTATTTAAATTTCTAGCCGTGATTTGTGCCCTTCTAACTGTTTGGGGGTTTTAACAACTGCTGCTGTAGACAGCCATGAATAATGAATTATTATGCCTTGAATTAGAAAAACAAAACAAACCCTAAATGTCCTCTAATGCAGAATCTCAAAATTGCTTAGTGACAATTTCTAGCTGACAGAACAAGCTGAAGCTAAGGAAATACTGCTTCATGTGGTAGTGAAGGTCATGGGTTATACACTTTGACTCTCCAATCTCTCCTGTAACCATTGCCAAGCCTGCTCTGTCCTGTGTCAAAAATAACACCCTCAAGCCTGAAAGGGTGCCATGCATCACTGCCTTTTATATATATTATAAATATTGAAACTATTTAGATTTTATTTGAAATGCATCTATATATTTCATAAATATTGAAATTAGTTTTCCCAACTAATTTGGTACTTCCTTGCAGGATTATTATATCCCTGTAAACAGGACAAAATGTCTTGAGTATTGCTGGCTACATGCAAGCCGTGTTCTTATTGATTACAAGTTTAAGAAGAAAATGCTCATTTATTAGGAGGCTTTTCAGTAGTAAAAGGCTTTGCTTCCTGTCTTTTCCTTCTCTTTTGGTCATTCATTTACTTAAATGCTGCGCATGAAGCAGAAAAAGCTCTCTGTGCACGAGACAGGTAACACAATAGTTAATGCTCTGTAGCTGATGGAATATACGGCAGGGTAAGCAGCTGAGGGGATATAATGTGGAAGGCTTGTTTCTGATACAGGATAGAAATCTAATACAGAAAAACTTAATTTAATTTACTAAGCTTTTAGTGGAACCACTTTTTGTTTACTTCATAAGCTGTAATTTAAAATTCTTTAACACATTTAAAACACTTTCAGCAGCTGTGAAGGTGCATGATCCCATCTCAGCGTTGGCTTTCTGGTATTTCCCACTTTGCTGGAGTAATAGCAGATTAGGAACTATAATAAGGAGCAAGTGAATTCAATACCATCCATTATTAGAATTAAACTGACAGAAAAAACTAATTCCAAATTTCAAGGACAATTGCAATTCAGGGTCTGAATCTAAGCAAGAGAGAAAATAGGTGGTTTTAAGTCTCATTCATGATCTCCTTCATAATTACTGTGCATGGGAGTTGTGCTGTAAGTGGAAGAGATCCCATTTAAGTTCTTTGCTGCTTGAAGTTACCCCACTTTTCGTGTCCTGTGTGGTGAATCCCAGTGTGCCGGGGACAAAGCGGCAGAACCCTCCTGGCACAGAGTCATCTTCCCTCTTCCCACATCACCCAGGGGGAGTGGATTCATGAGTAAAGATGTACAGGTTCCTGATATTTTCAGCTGCTTGAAGGGCAATATAAGGCTTCTCTCCTTGGCTAAACTTGCTAAGCACTTCACTATTTCAGAAGAAGCAGTAACCTTCAGCAGTGTCTCGGATCCGATCGCTGTTTGCGTTTTGCAGTATTGTAAGAGCGATGCGTGCTTATTTCAATAGGCACAATATTTAAAAAGGAAGGCACGGGTGCAAGCGTCCTTTGCTCAGCTCGACTCACTCCTAACAAAGAAACCAAAGCAGTGTTTTCGCGGTGAACGAGCAGAGCGACGGCGACGGGCCGCGAGAGGGCACCGCGACCCCGAGGCTGCAGCGCCCGGCCCGGGCCCTCACCGGCATCTGCCGCGCCGAGCCCGGCCTGGGCCGGGCCCTGGTCGGACCCGGTTCCAATTCCTCGGCACCGACAGGGGTCCCGAGACTTTGCTTTATGTCCTTTTTAGGCAATGCGCTCGCAGACTTTATTTAACTCGCTGTATGTCACTGCTTCCCCGGTGGTTGCATCAGTGGCTTTAAAATTAGGCGGGGTTTGAGCCGGGCACGTTCGAAATGCGCACATCGGCCTGAGCTTGTGAGGAAGCATTGAGTGATGTGTCTGATGTGCTCGGCAGCTCCTCTTCGAGCTGTTCTGAGTCTCGTGACTTTGATAAGGTTCAAGGCTTGATTCCTTTGAAATTATCAAAACTAGTTATTTCCTCTTGGCCCTCCTGGTGGCTGCTGCTGGTGGAAGCTCTGCTCGGTTGTGCAGGTAGTCCTGCAGCACGGGCTTCTGTCACGGTCTTTTGCTCCTCAACCGGAGTGCCACATGCTTGGATTCCTTTAGTGGCTCTTACTTTTTGCCCGTAATATTTTAGATTTCAGGACTTCATCCAGCTGACCAGTTCCCATCAGGCTTCTAAACAACCAACCATTGTGCATGCTAAAAAACAAGCATTTGGGAGCCATCGGCTGCCTTGCACATGTGCAGGCCACATGCACAGCACCAGTGCAGCGAGTCCCGCGCTTCTCAGACACGTCACACTTGCTGCACAGCGTGTGCCTGTGCACAACTGCCCAGGAAGTCCCCAACAAGGGACACGGTGACGTTATGAGTGACACACCATGTAATTTATCATGAAATTAACTAGAAACACTTGTGCTTGTGTGTTTCACAAAGAATGTGTTGGAAGTTCAAAATTGTCTGGCGAGTCGAATTTTGTTTTGTTTTTGTTTGGTCATTGGTTTGTGGCCTTTTTTTGTTTTATTTTTTTTTCCCCCCCCACTGACCTCTCCCTAAGCAGCTGCTGTGATGGTCTGGTTCTGCCCACCCTGCTCCCAGAACTCAGCTTTCCTAGGCTGGTGTGGAGTGTGCTATTGCAAGCTGGAGGTACTGATGGTGGTGGTGATGGATTCTTGAGAGAAGGCAGCTACAGAAGTACTTAAGTGGCAGCACTTCTTGAATGCAGAGATACTCTGAACATCTGTACTCTGAACAACTGACATAGTAAACGTCATCCCATGCTAAGGGGAAAAAAGCAAAACTACTTTTTGTCCTTACTTGCAAACAAATATTTGTGTATTAGTCAGTTTTCAAAGATGTTGTAGGCAGTGAACTACTAAATTACTAAGAGAGACTATATTTCTTTGTACTATATTATTGTAGAAGCAGCAGGCAAGATTTAAATTCCTGCTGAGCAGACAGCACACCTTTGATAGTAATCTTGTTTGCAAGGGGTTTTACATATATGGAAATGTTGGTAGTGTCTAATACTCGAGGAAATAGTATAGATAAAAGCTGTCCAGCTTTAGATGGCTCCTAAAAATAACTTGCCTAAATTTGTATTTATATTAGGAAGAAACACTTTATGTATTCAAATTATCCAATAATTTGTAGTTTTGTGCAGTTTTGTGTTACACATGCTGTGCTGACCTCTGCCAATGCCCTAGAAAGGGAATGAAGAGTGACCTGTTTGCCAGCTTGTGGCAATTGCCGTGAGCCAGAAGCCATAGCATGTGTGTGAAGGAAAACCAACAGAGTTAACACTCTGCTCTACTGCGTCTTGAGATTATGTGGCTATTTTCCTTTAAGAGCTGTTTTAACTGGAATGCAGAAAAATGTGCCTCTTAGTTTTTATAAAAATTAAATGTTTCAAAGATAGGCTTGGTTTTTGGCTCATCAGTTTTTCTGCCATTTAATCAAGTTCACTTGTCTTTCAGGGAAGTTTTATTGTGAGGGATTAGCACTGAAGCATGGAATATGTCAACTGCTTTGGATGACAGTGTTAAAGAGGTTTTAGGGATATTGTTTTTTAGAATTTGAAATTCATCACAGATACAACAGTTACAAAAAAATTTCATCAGGCTATGATATCTGCATTACCTATAATCTTATTTACTGAGCATCCAACTGCTTCTGTACCCCCGTCCTGCAGCGAGGGGTGTGTGCCTCTCCTTGGAGCCGTCTTCAGAGCTGGGAAGATGATTGCTAGTGAACTAGAACAGGAAAAGATCTTTCCCTTGCAATAATCTTGCCTGGCTGCCAAGGAAGGTTAGGTTCCAACAAAAGTATTTTCACTGTCAGAATGAGCTAAGGACGTGCACCATCAGTCTGTGCAGAGGAGACTTCAGAGCTTTCCGAGTACTTTGTCTTCCTAAGCAGTGTAATTTCTGTCTTGCCTGGTCTGAACCAGCTGTTCCTTGTTCAAGAGCTGATCTCTTGTAGGCTCACACTTGACAGAGGGTGCCTGCCTCAGAATAGATAGTGCTGAGTGTTGGTGATGGGCCTGGAGCTGGCTGTGCTTTTGGCCCCTCGAGAGGGAAAAGGAGAGGGACACGGCTTGGGCCCCTCTGGTTATCATTGTGCTTTGGGCACCGTGAGGCTGGAGGGGGCTCTGTGGCTTTGCCCCTTTCTTCTGTTCATGCTGGTGGTCAAAGTCATTCTCCTCTGCCTTTTGATCTGGGAAAAGAGAGGTTAATTTGGGAATCCAGGCAGGGTGATGCACACCTCGCCAAGGTTTTGGTTTCTGTGGATTTGGGATAGATGAGGGGACAGCGTTTTCTAATCTTTTCTGAAGCAGCATAAGGCAGCCACTTGAAGGGGTGACAGCTGAGTCCCTCTGGGTATTTTCAAATGTGTCACTTGCCACTGAGCCTTCTTGGGCTGGATGCTGCTATGTAAGGGCCACTTCACTGAGCTTTGGGTTCTCCTGTAAGGGGTTCAGTCTCCAGGCTTGATTTATGTTTTCCATAAACAAATACAATTGTTCATGCAAATAGTTCACTATTATATGAGAAAAACAACTTTATTGCTTTTTTGCATCAAGACCGGGAGAGTTGAAGGTTAACTTGTGGTCTTGCTTGTGCTCTTTGACAAATTTGCCTTCACAGGGAAACACTTGAGTGTCAAATCTTTGCTTGATACAGAAGGCAGTAGACAAGTAGCTGCTTTGCTGGCTGTGGAGGAGGACACTTCACTGGTTTGGGCAGGAATGCCTCAAGTAATTCCAAACTTCAGTAATCAAAACATGAAGAAAATACTGCCAGAAATGAACAGGTTATTTAGGATGTGCTACTGCAAACTGGAAGGCCATATGCATAGAACATCAGTGAACATCTTACAGAGATGTTTTTCCTACTGGCCCTTTACTTAAAATACAAAATCTTTGTGAAAAAAAATGAGAGCACTTTTTGGGCGCAACCTGAGAACCTGAGTCTTAATGTAATTTAGCCATGTCAATCTTTAGAGTGTTTGTGAGGGTTTTGTGGTACTACTGGCCATGATCCTTGTTGAAAACTTCCCTACCCACAGGATCAGAGCCTAGACTCCATAGTCATGGACCACAAGTTTGTGATGTAGATAAAGAACAGATTATCTGTGTTCCCAAGTAAGTTAGTCATAAACCTGTTTTTTGAACTATTTTTAAGTTTGTGAAATAAGAAACAAGGATTATTGAAACAGGCAATGATCTGCATACACCAGTTTTATTTTGGGTCAGGAGGTCCCTGTGTGTATGGTGTACTACGGGGAGACCATTCCTGCTAAGGGGCTAAGACTTACCTTAAAAAAACGCCTAGGCAGGACTTGTCATTTTCCCAGTGCTCTAGGACCTTTGGGGTGTGATGCCTTTTCTGGCCCTCTTTAGGTAAAATATCTGAACCTTAAACCGCACCAAATCAGAACAGAATGACCACTCGCAGGGACCCTGCTTTTGTCTTGTTAAGCAAGTTTTTTCCGAGTTTCAACTTTCGGTGCTGAACTTCAGCGCTTGAAGTCCAGCAGTGACCGCAGTGGAGTACGGGGGAGGGAGAAGAGAAGGACGGTGCCGGTGTGCGGGGAGCGGCAGCCCGGGTGTCCCCGGAGCGGTGTGCGGGGAGCGGCAGCCCGGGTGTCCCCGGAGCGGTGTGCGGGGAGCGGCAGCCCGGGTGTCCCCGGAGCGGTGTGCGGGGAGCGGCAGCCCGGGTGTCCCCGGAGCGGTGTGCGGGGAGCGGCGCGGCAGCCCGGGTGCCCCCGGAGCGGTGTGCGGGGAGCGGCAGCCGGGGTGTCCCCGGAGCGGTGCGAGAAGCAGCCCGGGTGTCCCCGGCCGAGCAGCCGCCGCCAGGGGGTACTCGGAGAGAGCGAACGCGGGCAACAAAAGGCGGCGGAGGCTCCCCGGCGGCAGAGGCAGCGCGGGGCCGCTGCGCGCCCGTTCCCGTGCTCTAGCCCGCACGTCCCTTCCCCGGCCGGGGGCGGGCTCGCCCCCGCTCCGGGAGCCGAGTTCCCCCGCCGCGGCGCCGGGCGGGGAAGGGAAGGAAGGGGGCTGCGAGGCGCCGCCGAGTCTCCCCCGCGCTGTCCCCGCTCCGCGCTGCCCCTGTCCCGGTTCCCGTCGCGGTCCCTCTCCCGGTCCCTCTCGCGGTCCCCGCGGGTCCCGAACTCGCGGCGCTGCGGGCCCGGGCCGGGCGGGCGGTGACGTCAGGCGCGGCGGCCAATGGCGCGGCGGGGGGGGCGCGCCCCGCTCCATCCCCGCTCCGCGCTCGGCGGCGGCGGCAGCGCTGCTCCGGCACGGCTCCGGTACCGCTCCCGTACGACTTCGGTACAGCGCGCCACGGCTCCGGAACAGCCCCGCACGCCCCGACACAGCCCGCGGCGGGGGCGGGCCCGCGGCGGAGGGGTCGCTGTGAAGCCCCGGCCGTCCCCTCCGCGGGTTACCTGCCCGGCCCAGGTGGGGCGGTGCAGAGCGGAGGAGGCTGTTTTGGAGGCTGCCGCCGCTCCCGATGGATGTTTTGTGTGTGTTTGCCTCCGCTCCCGGGTTCTCTTTCATCTGAGGACGCATCTGGCTCGAGCTCTGTTAAACTATCTGCCTTCTGGTACCGTTCGTAGATAACAGAAAGAAACCTGAGCCCGAAAGGCAATTCCCCACCTTCTTCCACCTAACGTGACCTTCTCGGGCGCCTTTGAAGCTTTGCTGGTGCTCCGGCGATGATGGCAGTGGTGGTTTCCCTTGGGCTGTACTAAGAGCCTCTTGTTTTCTTTTCCCTTTTTTCTTAGAGGCATTTCATCTTTAAGGGCCGGCTGCTCGCGCTCACTTTTATCCCCACTGAAGCCATCGAGAGCCATGCTGTCTGGTGGAAGAAGTGCGTTTCTGTGCCTTGGAACGATCCTGAGCTTTTGGAGCTCCGTGAGTTGGATGCCTGTCGGAGGATGCCCGCATAAGTGTACGTGTATTGCTTCCAACGTGGATTGCCATGGACTGGGACTCAGGACTGTGCCGAGGGATATTCCCAGGAATGCCGAGAGACTGTGAGTAAAAACCGCTTCTCGAGCACTTGTAGGAACACCTGGGACGAGTTTCCCAACACCTGCCTATCAGTGCGGAGTGCTTGGTAACAGGAGTTCAGCGATCCAACTCGGATTAATGTTTTCGGGAGGGAAGGGGAGGAGCTTTCCAGGAGTTCCAGCGCTCCTGCCGCTGTGCCTTTGTACGAGCGGTCGGTCTCAGAGTTTCTGGGGAACTTTCAGCTGCCGCCTGATCGGGTTCTGCAGTGACTTGCTTGAAATGGAGTTCGGAGCAGTACCCGCAGTGCTCCCGGCTGTAATCGCTGTCAGTGCAAACACCAATTTAATATGCAATTAGAAACCGGGATGTTTTCACCTGGCGGCTGGTAGCAGTTTCTCCTTACTTTCTCAGCGTGGTGGTTTCATCACCATGGAAAACCGACTGCTTCCATAAACTAATTCACATAGAGAAGTCACGTTAAACAGCTTCTAATTTCAGTTTTAAACTGCTGCGGGGAAGCTCTGGTTGTTCAGTATTTAATCTGCTTCAGGGTTTATGATAGCAACGTAACGCTGTGGGGAGCACGGGGAATAATGAACGCGTTCATGGCAAATCCCCTGCATTGGAACTTCTCGGGAGTTTTTTAGCAGTTTTTACTTGCTGAGTGAATTCCTAGGGAAGAAAGCTGAAAGCGGAGTTTCCTGATAGAGTTCTGGCACTGGCCCGGTGCAGGGGACGGCGTCTGTGACGTGCCTTAATGCATAGCAGATGGCACATCTCAGCGAGTGCCCGGTGCAGATAGGGACGCGTCCGGGGAGGAATGTTAAACACAGCCTGAGCCGCTCCGGGCTGACCCCTGGAGACGGCGCTTCTCTTGTGCCTCGTGTAGGTTAGCCCGTAACTTCAAATGGTTTTGAACTTGTAAGCAAATGCTGTAGATTGTATGGCCCGACTTCCTGTTCTGTTTCCTTCTGGGTCATAGACTTGGGGAAACTTCAAATTCTCGGGCAGTTTTTCCTCCGAGGAAGAAAGCTGGATGAGGTTACTAAGCAAACAGAGTTTGTGTGCAAAGAGCACTCGTAAGGGCTAAGTTCTGTCCCAGAATGAAATTTTATGGAATCCATGGCTGTTCCTAAATGCGTTTTATAGCACTGAGAGCTCTTAAATGATAGCAATATGCAGTTTTCTTACTGCACTGTTCTACGACCTTTAATGTTTCGTGGCCATATCAGCCCTCCTTTTAACCTCAGCTGTGTGAGCAATAGCTTTCAGATGTCAGTGCTATAGAAGCCTTCACTTCTGTGCCTGAAATCGTGTACTCTAAAATTGCTGGGTAGGGACCTGGCATTTTTTAGAGCAAAAAAAAAAAAAAAACCCAACCCCAAATCTGGACAATCAAACCCCACAACAAACCAGTACCAGGGGAGCGTGCCAAGTATGTGTGATAGCACGGCTGGCTTGTGTGCTTCACGGGTGAGGGGTGTGAATGGTTTAAAGGCTAGAATTAAACGTCTAAATTGCAGGTTAAAATGATTCACGAGCACAAGGTTAGTTGGCCACCTGAGAACCATTTCATAAATGGTAATTTGTTGTAGCTGGAGTTTTAGGGGGGCTGAATTCCTGTTACATCGCAGAGATGTGAACTTTTCTTGCCTTCTGCAGGAAGCTGAGCCAGAAGAAGGCTCTTGGCAGGTTAAGTGTTAAAAAGAATGAAGGAGAAGCGTAATCATTGTCTTGGGCTTGTTCTTTTTGGTGTTATTTACAGATTTAAATTTTAGCTTAATGGCTGTGAAAGGAACAATAGTAGCGATTTCACAATATTCAGTTTGAACATTTAACCTCAGAGATACCACCACTGATAAATATGAAATGTAGCTGTGTTGGATGGTTTGTTTGGGGTTTTTTAACATATATAAATAGCGTATTGTTGGATCAGTCAGTGGCTGAAACCTTGTGGAAATAGGATACAGAAGGTCATGTGGTAACACTTTAATCCGCATTTTAAATACTGTTTTCGTTTTTCATTTCTGTCAGTCTATTGTGAACCTTTCACTGTTTTTGTAGTGTTCACCAACACCTTCATTACAACTATTTTAAAGCTTGTATCAGTTGCTTCACATCAAGATTTCTGCTAATTGCACTAACTTGGGTTTTCTAATGTAAGCAATAGAGAGAGAGACTCTATTCCTCTGAGTCTAAATTCTGCTCGTAGGTGAAACATCAGCCAGCCACAGGATATATCAGAGTATCTCATTTTGCCCTGTGGTCCACAGCAACCTGTAACTATTTATGACATAACAGTGGGTTGATATGCAATCTTACTAGTATGTTTAGCATGTAAATAAGACCAAATTGATCCTATCTGAAATCACAAAAATATTTTTTTAATCTTGGAGAAATGTTTATATGTTGGGGAAATAATTTTAACAAGTTTCTTGATGGCCACACACGAAGTGCCTTTTGAAACTGCTATGCTCTGGAAAGGTATTTATTTCTCTCTGCATTCTCCTGTGCTAAAAATTCCACATACCTGTTTGAGTCGGAAACTTTTTGCTCTAATTAGTAAGAGATCTAATGGCACCACTTAAAATATTTTACCACCAAGCTTTTAGAATTATGTTTGGACAAATGTTACAGATTGTTTGGGCTAGTGGAGCCAAGTTAAATATTATTCAAATTTGCGTTAATACGAAACCCAGGAAAACTGAAAAATATGACATTAAGGAAACAATGGGAAATATCTTTAGGGGGAAAAGAATTTCTTACTGGGAAGTTCTATTAAATGAACTTCCTTTGATTACTGGTTCGTCATGAGAAATGAGATGCATGCTTGATTTTTTTTTTTTTTTTTCCTGCATACTTTGAGTGTCTGTAGGTTTGTACCTGTGACTTCTACCTTGAAGGAAATCCACAGATTAACCAGTGATCACAGAAAAAGTTATAGAACAATGCCATATTTTTAGTTTGAATTTTTGCACAGATTCATCTTTAATAGTAGCTTTGCAAATATAGCAAGTAGTGTTAGGTTTGGGTTGCAGTTTTTACCTGGTTATTGGGTTTCTATGATAGTCTTCTAATTGTGTGGTTCAGATGGAAGCTTTGGCTCAGCTCTCATGAAGGGCGAAAAAGAGGTGAAAACTCTTCTGCTGCACAATGAAATAACTCAGTCTGGGGAAAATAAGAGGTGAAGCTTGTCACTTCCAGGAGTGACTTCCAGTTATTCTTGTTCTGGAGAAGGAATGCTCAGGATAGTCATCGTATTCCATATCTGCAATGTGCCCTCTTATTGCAGGGTGGGATGCTCTTCAGAGGCCCTCGAGCAGGATGGTGGAGCTGCCCTTGTGGTTGTTGTTAGTATTTACTGATCCCTTCCACACTTGTGAAGCAACTTAGCACCTTACCAAAAATAGAAGTTGGTAGAGTTTTTGATAGAATTACTAGAAAAACTAATAATTTATTAGATAAAATAAATTTTATATTTATATTTGCTTATATTTGTAATAAAAGTATGCCTGGAGTGGGCACAGTGATTTTCTTTTAGCTGGGCAACTGATATGATATTTTGACCTAATAAAGGAAGAAAATTTAAGGATATGCAAACACACCCATGAGAATCCCAAATATTTTACCTTTCTGAAACTTTCTGTTGGATTGCTTCATCAAACTCCAGTAATCAGAGTTTCCTTAGCTGTGCTTCAGTTCTTGGGTGTGATTATTTATATAATTTCCTTCAGGAGAAATGTTTTCTCTATATGTAGAGTGTCATACATGTAGCTCTTCATAACACTTAATGCTGGTAGTCCTGTGTAGTTTGAGACGATGCATCAATGCAGTGAGCAGATCAAAGCCACCTGCCTGACAGTTGAGATCTTCAGCTCTGAAAGGAACAAGGGATGCTGAGAAACTGCCCAGGAGTCTGCTGGGTCAGAATTTGCCTTCTGTTTGTGCTTTTCCTCCCATTCATGCCTGGTTAACTCCCTGTCTGTTAGCAGCACATCATATATGTAGAAAAGCTTCTTTGGAGAATTTAACCACGTTTGAGTTCTTGATGAGTTTATGTTTGGTGGCTTGGGCTCTTGTTTAATTGATAGCTCTCCTGTGTTAGTCATTGCTTTGTTTTGCCTTTCATTTGAAGGATTCTTCACCTTGCTAAATCGATAAAGCTTGCAGGACTAATCTGTTCTGTGCTTTGTCTGAGTAGCTAAATTGAGTGTGTCCACATTTAGGTGCAATTTAGAAGCTTAGTCATCTGCTTACTCCTGAGTTTTCATGTGGTCTGGGGTTTCTGTTACACAAATATATTATTATGGTGGTTTTGGCCTAGGTGCATTGAGCTGCTGAAGTTGCACTGGCTTGTAATAAGACTTCAACTTCCTCATTTCTGTCTCCAAATTAAATCTAAGTTCCTGTCTTGAATGCTTCCATATTCCTGCAGAAGGCAATGTTAAACACATGCAAATATAATTATGTGACTCTTACACTGACATTCTGCTTTTCTAGAGTTCTTCCCACTAGGGATTACCACTCATTTGTTTGTAGTAATAGTCTCCAAAACCTTGCATGGAGCATTTCTCAGATATTTTTTTCCCTAGGTCATGTGTCAGTAAGTGGATGTACATGGCTTTGGCTTGGAAAAGCTTGCTCTTGGAGGGACTGATCCTGGGAAAACTCGACTGAGTTCTCTAATTTAATGGGGATATTTCCCTTTCCTAATGTAATTCTGACTAGTAGTGCTTGAGTGGATGTTGGCACGACCATGGGTAGGATCAGTCTGGTGCTATTAAATCTGTTGCGTGGTTTTGAAGCGATGGGAGCAGGAAGGAGGATGGAATTAGCTGTTGTAAATTGGTAGCTGCAGAAGCAAGTAGTGGCCATTGTCATGTTACCTGTATTTATTTGCACAAATTTGGATTAGATTTTGAGATGAAAGAGACCAGGCTACTTCCTGCAGAACTTTTTAATGAGCTTCTCTGAGACTGTTTGCTTTTATTCATGTTCTTAATTTTGCAGCTGAATATTGATTCATGCAAAGGAATTAGGCCAAAGGAACATTGTCCCTCTAAAGAGCAGCTGTTGTCTTTTAGGAAGTCCTAAAATCCAGATGAGTTTTGATTTTTATATCCCCGGAATTCGTGCATTATATGGCTTTGGGGAAGTATCTAGCCAAGAATACAGGTATGGCTTACCTGTAGGGATGTGAGACCAAAACTACGTAAATCTTAATACTCTTTTATTGGTGTAGTAGTTGTGTAAAACTCTTTGTATTGTACAATGTCATTTGACCTTTATAGTGAGAAATACCTGTAATCTTTTGGAGTGTCACTGCCAGGGTACAAGCATTTCCAGTTGTGTTTAAAACAAAAGTAGCTTGTCCTGCGTGGATTGACTTCTGATATTTGTTGTCTGTTTTCAAGAGTATTTGGGATATTCCTCGACTTCCACAGAGCAGAGAAAAATTATTTTCTCATTGAAATCTCACAAGATGTTTGGGGATAATGATAATGGGGAAAAGAACTTGCCTCTAATAAGGTTTTCAATTAGTAATTTCAGTGACTGCATGTAAAGAAGTGAGCTTGTTTACTGCAGAGACTATTCAGATGGCTTAAATCAGCAAGTGTTCCTTCGCAGGAACTCAAATGACTTGAAGCTTAATTTTCCCAATACCCCTGAAGTT
Source organism: Hirundo rustica (assembly GCF_015227805.2). Lineage (NCBI taxonomy): Eukaryota > Metazoa > Chordata > Aves > Passeriformes > Hirundinidae > Hirundo > Hirundo rustica. The sequence goes on along the minus strand of NC_053463.1, from coordinate 14,634,616 downwards.
TGTGTGGAGCCCCTCGTGCTTGATTTCCCAGAGTGTGGCTGGGAGCACCTGTAGGAATCCACTCACACCTCTTGTGGTCCCACAGCTCTCTGAAAGGGCTTCTCTTTCCCTCTTGGGCTTATTTTCCACTCCTGCAGGACACAACAGTGATATTTGTCCTCCTCAGGGAGCAGGAGACAGCAAGTTTCTAACTTCAGGTAGAGGAAGGGAGGTAAGTTTGGGGTGCAAAGCTTTCTCAAGAAAACTTCTGCTGGCCACATGGTGAAGAATGACTGACTGCAGGGAACGTGGTAAATTCCTTCAGGTGATTGTCAGCCTGTACATTCCTCTTACAGGGATGGGGATGGAGCAGTGGTGCTCAGAAAATGTTCTAAGAGAGGTCAGTTTTGTTCCCCATCCTCTTGTGAGGGCTAAGGCACAGGCTGGTGCAAATGTGCCTCCTGTCCTTGGCTGCTTTCTGCTGCTGAGCTCACGGGAAGCTTCCAAAAGATCTCATTGGTTCGCATGCTTTAGCGTAACACAATATGGATTTTGATCTAGGACTGCTGGGGTGACTCCCATCCCTCTTGTGTTCACTAACAGGTTTTGGTTGCCAGTGTAAAGCTCTCAATTCTGTTTGTTGTTTCAGTCACACTCAGGATAAGAAAAGGCTGGGTTCCAGTCATGTTTGGGTTGCAATATGGCCCAGGCTGCTCTGTTTTCAGTATTTTTCAAGTCTTTTCTCCAGAGATCTGTAATGCTTTATTTCCAAGTCTGTTTTCAGTGTTTTCTAGTCAGACATATCATCAGTTAAGATCCTGAATGGATCTTGTCAATGGCAGGAGCTGCTTCTTTGTCATTAGCAAATGGCCTTGTAAGCAGCTGACAGTTTGTCTAATGGTATTAAATACATCAAAGATAAGGGGAACAGGTCTGTGCTCTGTACTCAGTAAATCTGAGATTGAGGTGAAGGCCATCTCCACAGAAAAGGGAATTTAAGAGGCTGATTCCTACCTCCTCCAATTATTTTCAGCCCTTTTTTTTCCCCCTGCGGCTGAATCTGGTCTGTCAGTTGTCTCTGTCAGAATAAATTTTTATATTTCACTTTTACACCATCTGTTTGGCTGCAATATATGTTTTTAATTTTGCGATTGATAGATTTTTGGAGCTTTTAATTAGATTTTTACCTTTCTATTTTTGATCTACTTCTTTTTCTAGGACCCTAATTTTGTCTGTCAGGTAGAGATGAGAATATAGCCATTGGTTCAACTCTCCTTTGCTGTCCCTGGTGAAGGGAGCATTAACAGTAAACATGAGTGTGGTTAAAATGAGGCAGAAAACTCAGTTTTAAAGCAGATCTTGTCTTGACTTTGCATTGATCAGTCTTTGAAATCTCTCTGAAATCAATTTCTAAATTGATTATAGAATTGATGTTACCCAGAAGCTCATTTTTACGTGTTTTCCTCAATTCTTGACTTTCCGTCAGAGGGGCTCCTCAGGAGAGTGCTGTGTGCTTCCTGCCTGGAGGATGCTGTGCCTGCCTTTATTCCTGCTTCAGCTGCCTGCAGAGGGACCAGCCTGGTGGAATTAGTACCAGGGTACTGATGAAGACCCTCAAACACCTGTAAATGTTTTTGGAGTGCAGGCAGCACTGAGGGTTTTGGGACACGTTTTCCCTGTTGGTACCTCCTGGCTGCCCTGTGCACCTATGGTCAGTGTGGTTTGGGGCAGCAGTGTTGTAGTTAGGAATTAATTAGAATTATTGTTGTATTTAGGAATTAATGACCCCTCTTCTGTGGTGTGGGGATGCAGTGGTGACGTTGTGCTGTGTCGCTGAATCCCAGCAGTCACCCACAGCAACAGGAGCTGCAGTTTTCCAGGATGTTTTCTCTGCACCTTGACAGCTGTTTGATTCTGCAGAGACACAGATGGGTGATCCTGTTTCAGCCAGGGCTCCATGGAAGGGGAGGACAGACTGCTCTGGGGGTCAGTGATTTGGAGATCAGTAACCCATTTTTAACAGCCTGTCAACATGCTTGTAGGAAGTGTGGGGAGGATGGCGATGTACTCTATTTCTGATAGATTTATTCTTTTTTTTCCCTTCCATTCTGATGCTGTTCCTTGAGAGGACCAGTCCTGGTTAAGAAAAGCAAAACCAGTTTGTTTTGCAAAACTTAAAATTTACTGTGATTTTAATTATATCAGTTAGAAATACAGAGCGCAAGTTAAGCTCTGCTGGAGTCGAGGACAGTGCCTGCTCTACTCGTCAGTTCTGTTTCATCTGCTTGTCTGCATCCCTTTGCTCATTTTTCTTTGCAGAAAATCCCTTGGGAAATCTTTGTTTGCACAGTGCTCAGGATGAAGAAATCTCGAGCTATTGCAAGGGTGCTTCTAGGCATGATAGCAGAAATGGTAATAAATTTCATATTAGTGGAGCTGAGGTTCCAATCTCCAAAATCACAGCTCAGTCAAATACAGCTTTTAATGTTTGTCTCCAAACTTTATTTCAAGAGCTGGATTCTGTCAAGCTTGGCTATTTCAGTATGGGGAGAGAGAGGCACAGAATGGAGGGGAAGAATGAGGAAATCAACTTTGTTGTGAAATGTGTCAAAAGATAAGTAACAATTAGGAAGATAACATTTTGATAGCAGAAGCAAGGTGCATGCTAATAGTTAGGGAGTATTCCTGAATCCTTGGGCTTTTTTTTTTTTTCTCCACTTGTCTTTTTCCTTTTCTCCTGTGGCAGGGGAGGAATGTGATGATTAACTGGTGCAGAATACAAGTGTTAGTAGACTGTGAGGTGTTATTGGTGCACATTGTTGTGGGACCTAATAAATGATCCTGGAAGTTTCAAATGATACCATGAGTTGTGAGCCTTCCTCACTTTCCCAGGTCAGATTAAAACCAAATGTTTTAAGGCAGTTTAGCAAAACTATCCTACTGAATTGTCATCTGACATTTTCTCTGGGTGTGCACTGGGCAATATAGAGCACTTCTTCAAATATTTTAGCAGCTTTTTAAGTTGAAGCAGCGATTGGTTGTCTCTCTGCCTAAGAGGGTTTTCAGTGTTGGCTCTAAATGCAGTGTCATGTATTTCAAGATACTGTCCTAATGAAAAACATTGACTTTACTTGGAAGAGATTTTTTTACAAACAATTTGTCACAAATTAGTAAATATTCCAATTCCTAACTTCAGTTTTTCTTTGAAGATTATAAAAAGCTCGTCCAAAAATGGAAGACCCTTCCTTAGAATTTTATATTGTGTTCCTTGGGATGTGCTGCCTTATCCAAGGTGAATGAACAAAGAAATCCTGCTTTGTTACACATTCCCTATGTAAGAATATAATTTAACTTTACATTAGCATTTTTCTGCTCTCCCAGTGAGCAGCTTTGCCCATTCCCTCTGGTTTAGGATAGAGTGTGTAGCATATAAAGTTCACAGAACAGATGTGATCACAGGACATCCAGCCCATTAAAGTAATCCTGCATATGTATGTACTGCTTGTCCATGGCTATGGAGACAGCAATGTTTAATTAAAACAGTTGTGTTGTTTAAATATGACTCTGAGAAATTTCAGCAAGGAAAAGATGACTCCAGAACGCAGTTTACGTGTCTTGTGCCTTCCTGTTTGTCCTAAAGCATGTTTTGCCTGGACTTTAGTGGGAACTCAGCTTATGGATTTTCTCCAGTTTTGTCTTTTGTCTGTATGATGGTTTTGTTTAGACTGGGGAGGCATTATATTAGGAACGTGGGGTTTTTTCCTTGAAATGCTGATTTTGGCAAAACCTGGATGAAACATCTTTGTTTGGGGAGGGCAGCAGTGGTTACAGCATCACTGAGCAATGTGAGAGCCTCTGGGTCACAAGCTTGTGTGAAATAGTTGTAGGGCGGTGAGAAGAGGCCCTGGCAGTCTCATCCTCTTGAAGTGGTAGAGCTGGTTAGAGATGGGGTTTGGAGAATACAGCTGGGCAGCAAAAAAAGAGAACTCATTGTGAGGGAATGGCGCAGGGAAGCAATTGTGCATTTCTGAAATGCCTAGATAAATGCAGCAGGGAGGTTAGCTGGAGACCAGAGAAAAGAGGTGGAAAAAAAAAAAATGATGGAAGGGAAATTCTTGGGCAAAGAGAACTTGTTTTCCAGAAGTGGAAATAGATACTGAGAAATAGAGCCCCTAAGGGAAAGGCTGGTTCTTCAGAGAGATGAAAACACACATCTGGATATAAGTTTCTCAGATAAGAATGTGAAAGTGTAGGAAACAGCCCAATGATCCTTTGGAGCTTTGAGTTTTAATAGATAACATGTGAAAAGGCAGCAGAAGATAAGGAGCAATCAGAAGTGTTTTATGGATTTTTGGGGGTTTGTTTGGCATTGGTTTTGGTTTTATGTTCTTTTTTTTTCTCCCTCTGGAACGTGCTTTAGCTAATGAAGTTTTTTAGAAGATGAAAATGGATTGCTCCCAGTTGATGTTAAGTTATTTTATAGAATAGATAATTTCCAAGTTGATTTTTCCATAGCCTTCATGTATGCAGCAGGGTTAGTGCAAAGAGGTTTTATAAGCATGAGGAGTTTCATAAGTTGAAACATCAGATTTCTGTGCAAAGGCTTTAGGAAAACTTGCATTTTCATTTAGCAAACATTGTGAAATCAATTCAGCTTTACAGCAGCAAGTAAAAAACCAAAAGTGGGATGAGGATGGGGGACAGGGAAGGTGGGAATCTACTCCAGAGTGAAGAAAATTTCTTGTAAATTGGTTGCAACATCTGGTTGCTAACATCAAGTCAATACAATCCTTCCTTCAAAATTCATTTTACATATTAAAACTGTCCTACGCATTTTATTGCAACATTTTGGCTTCCTCTCCTCCTCAGTGGCCTCTGTAGACACGTTACACTCAGTGTGGTGGTGCTAGGAATGAATAGAGTTGGTGAAACTGGATGCTTTTTACATTGAAAAACCAAAGCCCTGAACGGCAACAAAAAGAAAAACCCCAAACATAAACAGAGATCTCTCTTACCTTTCCAGGAAAAGATCTGGGAAAGGTTTCTAGTCTGTGCATGTCTGAAAGTGAGCGGGGTGATGAAATCAAGGCTTGGTTTTCATACCAGGCTTCACTAAAATAATTTGCTTGTTCGCAGAATGTCTTTCCAAGTTATCAGGAATTTACAGCAGTCAGGAGCAGGTGTGAAGTACTGCAAGTGTGAAATATCAGGTTGTCTGTATTAGTGAAGAGCACCCAAACACTGCAGTTTCTTCACTGTGATCTCTTCAGTCACACTGTTAAGTGAAGTACAAAATTAAAGCAATGTGTGTCTTGCTGAAGTTTGCAGCAATGCTTTTTGCCCAGATGAGTTCAGAAGTGTCAAACATTGAAGCACAGGCACATCTCTGTCCATGTGGTAGCTGAGGGAAAATAGGAGAATGCTTGATGTGCTCTGATTTCAGCCTTTGTGCAGTCTGAGCTTTGGAACAGCTCTGGACTGCCCTGACCACCTGAGATCCGTGTAACCAGCTGGTCCTGCCGGACATGGAAGGAGATTCCAGCTGCTGCAGCTGTAAGAGTTAAGTAGGAGTGGCTAAACAAGATCAAGAATTGAGAAGAAGAAAAAAAGTGACCTTTTGTATGTGCAGTTGTTAACCTTGGGTTTTATTTTTTTAATATGAATTAAAGTGGTGCGTGAGCTGACCTGACATAGAACTGTACTTTCTGCTCTTTTTGATGTGCACATCCTGCTGCCTTTCTATTAAACTGTGTTGCTGTAGCAGCTGTATTTTAAAGTATTTTGGTTTTTTTAATGCATCATATTTAAACTTTTCTGCTATTCCCTGAACTCCCCCTGAAACAAGACAACAAATACTCATTTTACCCTTTTTCTTTGCAGAAAATGTAGAATCATGGAATCATTAAGGTTGGAAGGAACTCCATGAGGTTTCCTGGTTCAGGCTCTGCTCAAAGCAGAGCATGGAATTCAGACAGGAAATGTTTGTTTGGGTCTTGAAAACCAGAGAGTGCCTCCTGTAGTGTTTTCCATGACTTTTCTGGTACCAAAGGGAGGCTGCTGCTGACCAGCCTGCATGTTGCCATATTGTGCTTTTAAACCTTTCCAAGACAGAGGTGATGTTTATGTGCGCTGGAGGTGTCAGGCGCTCTCAGGTGATGTTTGACTTGATCCTCTGCCACTCCTGGGTATTCCTCTCTTCCCTGAACAGAAGAACATGGGAGACTGTGCCTGGTGAGGGCTCTGAGCACCTTGGTGCGTTACTGAACCATCACATTAGTTTATTATTTCATAGCTAATGCACTGCTGGGAGCTTTTCTTGATGACCCTTCCCAGCTTGAGCTCCAGATGAGCTTTGACTTTGCTCAGACCATCACTTGTACTTTGGGCAGTGTTTTTGCACCCCCGGCTGCTGTTTGTCCTCTCCCTCCTGTGCTGGAGCTCCATCACCAGGTGCCTCTTCAGCCCAGGTGTGCACTGGCACATGAGGATGTGCCAGGACAGCTTCCACCCCTTTCATTCTTCCTGCAGTGTGTCTCCATCCTTCACCAGGGCACAGGTGACCCTGCTAGAGGAGATCTGGAACACATCAAGAGCGAGGACAGGACTCTGGGGACAGGGGTGAAGGACACAGGAGTGTAAAATGTACTGTTAAACATTATGCTGTCAGCATAACGATTCCTTTGTGTGGATAATAAAAGCTGTACACTCTGATAATTAGACAGGAATTCCTGCAGGCTGAGACAAACATGTATTTCCTTAGAAGAAGCAGAATATTTGAATTACTCAATGCATTATGCTGCTTTCTGTGGGCCGTGTGGGACTTCCACTGCAGGCTGCTGTAGGAAATTCAGCCCCAGCACAAGTTACAAAAAGTTGGGTTTTTTTCCCCCCTTGGATATTTCTTAACATCTGTAGTTTGCCAAATATTTTTTTCTTATTTTTATAAGGATGAGGGCAGAAGTATGTTGTCTGCAAGCAGTTCCAGATCATTTGGACACTTAATGTGTGTTATTAACCAAGCAGCCCTGTAATGGGCTTACGAATGGACAGCTTATTCACAAAATTAGGGCACTTAACCTCGAAGGTCCGTTTTTCTCATTGTTCAGACAGAAAGAAAACAGTCTGACTCATACCTGAAAGCCTTCTGTAATCAGAACAGAGGATCTAACCCTTTTTGAATTAAAAGCCGTCGTGTAGGTGTGTTACAAAAATACGATGGACTGCAGCATGGGATTTGCACACTCCAGCTATTGAGTGGCTATTTAATTGCTGTTTAAATTTTCCTGAGGGCTGAAACTATCCAGTGTCGCACACTTGGTATCCAACAACTGCAGCAAAAATTATGAAATATTGAATTGCAAGTTGATTGTTAGTCTTGTGTAGGATGCCCACACTGCTGGATCCCAGTACTGCTGTGTGGATCTGTGCAGCTCTTGTTGCTGAAACTGTGCAGAATATTTAGGAAGAATGGGTGGTTGTGGCAGGGCTTGTTTTTTTTCCTCTCCTATCATTCCTCCACCTGTGGCTTGTTCTTACTGCAGATCAGGCAAGGGGCTCTGAAGTCTCCAAGCTGCTGGTTGTAGTTTGCAGTAGGATCTCCCCTTAACCCTTCTTTAATTTAATTTCAACAAACCCAGGTGCCTCAGCCTCTGTTCAAATGTCAGCAGACATCCTGACGGTTTCTTTCCTGTCCTGGAGAGCCTGCACTGACCCAGGATTGCAGATGGACCGTCAGACATCCACAGCACAAGACAGCAGTGAATTCTTTCAAATTCTCCAACCCCTCTGTCTGTGGTTGAGATGGCCTTTGCTGCTTCAAGGGCCACTGCTGGAGTTTTGGGGCACAATGGGACTGCAGGAGACTCTGCTGCAGAGCATCTTCCTGCTCACACAATACCCCACCTGTGATTGTTGCATGGGTTTGTTTCCTCTCAGACGGAGGGCTTTGAATATTTTTCTTCTACTGAACTAAATGATGTGAAATGTTCAGAGTGTGCCAGTCTTTCTAGAGAAATTTCGTTAGAAATAAAAATAAATTCTCATGCTCCTTTGTAAAGTCAGCTGTTTAGGAGAAGAAAATAATTTGAGTCTTACAGAGTTGAAATGTACTGTTTAAAAAAAAATGGAATTACCTCAGCTGAGTATGATTTTGAAGTTTTTGTCTTTCTTTAGAAGTGATGTTCATACTTGCCCATGTGATTTGGAAACTAGTGGAATTTGTGTATTTCATAAAATCCAGTCCTAGGAATTCATTTCCTGCATTGCAAAACTTGAGATGAAAATATGTTCAATCTGAAGATATGCAGATTGTGCTGCCAGAGGGCTTCAGGATAGTGTTATAATTGAGTAGTTTATCACAGTAACTTTGAAGTTCTTGGATTGAAGGCAAAAGAGAGAATTGCCAAGTGCTTTCTGTTGGGAATTATGGTCATTTAAGGTTAAGCGGCTGGTGGCAGTTCATACCCATTAAAGAAAATTAGCTGCACAGCAGAAATCCTGGAAAATAGTTAAAATAATAAAACAGAGACTGGATGTGTGAAGACTGGAAAGGGCAGCCAGAATCTACTGTGTGGGTACATTCACACATGGGAGTGGATTTTTGTCCCTTTCCTGGTTCTGGTTTTAGCATGTTCCCAAAGCAAGAACTAAAGCAGTCCTAAAGAGGGGAGGCTTTACAGAACAGCTTCTTGCCTCCAGCCCTGCAGGCAGCTTTCCTAAAAATCAAGAAGGTTTCTCCTCATGGGTTTAAGCTTCTGGAGTGCAAGAGGTAGCCAGGTCAAGGGTGAAAAAATGCATTGCTGTGCAAAATGCAGGTTTCTTCCAGCTCAGGTGCTGCGTGTTTGTGATCATGGTTACCTGGGGTGGTGACTGGGGATGGGGAGAACAAAGCACAGAAAAACTTCCAGGGGATGACTCAGCTGTGTCACTCGGGATGGTTTGGGCTGACCAAGTCCTTCAGCAGTGCAGTGGCACAGAGAAAAGCCTTGTTTCTCAGGAGTGAGAGCTGCTTTAGTCACTTGGAGGAATTGGGCTAATGAAAAACATCAGCAGCTCTTTAGACTCAGGAATCTGGATTAATTCATTATCACTTGAATTTTAGCTCCCATGTTTTCAGTGTGGATTTGCCATTTAAAATAAACCCTTTGGAATGTGGTACAAATTAATCATAGCAAAGGATGTGTGCTGTCACTTCAAAACAGGTGCTCTTAAGTTTCTTGGAAAATTATTTTTCTTCTGTTCTTCATTAACATTTGGAAGTTGCATGAATTGTGTCCCAGGTGAGGTTTGTTTTGATGGGAATTCTAGCTGGTGTGTTGGATCCTGACCTGTTTTTAGGGGGAACAAGAGAGGTTTTTATTAGTTCTTAAGCTTTGTTCTGTGACACACACATTTTATGCATTCCTTCTTGGAAAATACCAGAAATGAGGTGAAGAGAAATGCATCTTCCCTGTGGATTGTGGGGTGTTGGTTGAATCTCCATTGCTTTCAGGGTGTTGGGTTCTGGGCTGATTTGTTTGTCCATATTGTGAGACAAATGTGTGTAGCTTTGAACTGGTGTGTGGTAACCACTTGGAAAACGTAACAGGAACAGAAACTAAACTTTGTGTTTGAGGTTCTGTGACTAGAAATGAGTATTTACCTTACTTAGGAAGCAGCTGGGCAGGGAGGAGTCCTAGTGCTGTTTAACTGGGGTAAGAGCTGTTTTTTGAAGTCTGTGGCAGTTAATTTTTCCTTAAATACAGTTTCCCTACTGCTCTTACTGAGATGAGCTTCTCTGCTGCTTATTGAATTATTTTTTGATGTAAATGAAGAAATACCTGAGGACTGCAATCAAATCTGGTGCCCCTTCTCCTTAGATAGCAGGTTATTTTTGTTTTCCATGGATTTTTCATTTTATGTAATGTTGTCTTAGGTTGAAGACCAATAATAATTGGACAATAATTAATTTTTTTTCAAAATGCCTATCTAGGACTTGTGTCTGTCACTGAAATGCAAAATCAGCTACAGCCATGAAATTATTGGGCGTCAAGGATCTTCAGTGTTGTTAGGAATGTCACTGTGTGCCCAATGGGCACCTGAGCATTCTCTGAAACAGAGGCAAATTTGTTCTTGAGCCCTTATTGATAATAAATGGTTTTAACCAAATGCAACAACTGTGTTCCCTCTAGAAAGGGAACTAAATTTAGGCAATTTATTTTCTGACCAAAAGGTAACAGAATTAGGCCTGAAGTCTGGTGGTTTTTCAGATTAAAAAAAAAAAAAGTTGGGTGGTTGGCATTTGTTTTGCCTTTTTTTTGTTTTGTTTTTAAGCACAAAATAGAACCTCATCTTAAAGCAAACACAGCATTTGCAGTAAGAGCATCAGAACGAGTGTGTTTTGTGTGCCCATGAACTTGTGCAGTGCCCATGTATCAAAGGCTGCAAAACCAAACCACTATAGAGCTGTAGAGAGAGAACTGCTTTGTGCTTTAGTCAGACCTTCAGTTTTGGCTTCTGTGTGCTTGGAAAAACACAACTGCGTAACCAGAGCTCTAAAATGAGCAGTTGATTAAAAGACCCCAAACCTATAGTCTTGAAGATATTGAAGAATTATGTTAGGGATTGACCTGTGTCTGTTTAAGATTCGCAGCTATGATGAGGGCCCAAACTTTATTATCCAGATTATCTTGGATATTATAATGGAGAGAGGGTTCAAATGGTAGCAAAATAACCTTTGACTCCAATAGGAACTTACTACAATTTTGTAGTGTTGCTTTGAATTTTTGCATCCTTGTATATAAAACTACATTGTATAAGGTGTTTTATTTATACATATCTACTGAATTACTGAGCTGAAGATTGTGCAAGACTTCCAGCATCTGATTGGCGTTGTTACTGGCTCCCCTGTGAGAGCTGCCCTGCTCATTGTGGGGTGCTGGGGTGTCAGACTCAGTCCTGGCTTTGTGCGTCAGGGAGGAGAGGAGGCTGCAGAGCCTGCGAGGCTGAAGCACAAAGTGGAAGAGACAAGTGGATTTACTTGTCCAGTCATCAACTTTATCCAGTCCAAGGAAGAGGGTGGGGGCTGAGAACAGCGTCCGGATGTTTTGGAAGAGTTGAGTGGCTGAACAGAATAATTATCACCCGAAATTTCAGTCATGTAGCAGAGGAAATCTGTGCGCTCCTGGCATGCTCCTGGGAATGTTGGTGCTTTAAGACATTGAAAAGTCTGTCTTAAATTCACTTGATTGTCTTTAGAGAAGAATGAAGGATGAAGCAATTCAGAGGAATTATTGCAATGAAGCAGGATTTGCTCCAGTTGCTCCAAGCATCCCTGTTTGTAATAAGTGTGTACATTGTGTGACTCAGTCTTCAGCATCTACAAAATATGTGTTGAATTAAATTGTTATTAGAACATAGCAGGACATGTTTATGAGTAAAGCTCCCTTAACAGCTCATCTGAACTCACTTTCATGATGTCTTGTACCATTCTAGTCCAATTCATGTTTCTCTTCTCACTGAAATAATTCCTTCCACGTCTGTTTTCTTAAAGCCACCGCTGTAGCTGCATTGTTCTTAGTACGCTTCATCCTACAAATTATGCTAAAATAAATTAATGAATTGACAAGGCAGACCTAATGTCAAGACCTTTACCAAAGCTGGTATAGGTGTAATTTCTGATTTCTTTTTAATGGAGTGATGATGATCTTTGCTGCTGCCACTCCAGAAGATACCTGTATTCCTTAATGGAGTTTTCTTAGATGTTTTAAATTGCTTAGACCATCTTTTTGGAATGTGAAATGACCAAGAGCAGTAGCTGATCCTGCGGGAGAGATCAATGTGTTGAATAGGATTCAAGATCTGCTTGGCCCCACGTATTACCCAAAATGCAGGAATTCTGCACAATAAGAATATTATGTAGAATAATTTCATCTGGACATAGATACATGCTGAAGTGAAATATAAATTAACTTTGCCTTCATGGTATTATTTTCCTCATATCTTAGACCCAGATGATTTCCAAGAAGTCAGTTTGGTTCCAAGAGTCCTTTTGAACACTGATATGTTTGAAAGCCAACCAAGATTACACGTTAAGGTTTAGCTCTTTGTAGTTTAAACCCACTAGTGAGCCCATAATCAGCTGCCAAACTTTATAAAGGAAACATAAAATATTATGTTGCCCACAAATACCAGCTGTAAACCACTAATGTCTGCATTAGTTCAGTAACTTCAGAGTCACAAAGTTTAATTGACTAATGGGGTAACCTGTGGCAATCTGCTGCTTTGCAGCAGCTTTAGACCTACTGTGAACAGGAGGAAGAAATTCTACATAGTTCATCACAGCTTCAGTCTGTTTTTCTTCAAATGGCAGATAAGCCTTGAGGCAGAGCACGCTGGAAAAGGCAAATGTTCTGAAGGTAAACACTGTTTTTTAAAACAGACAGAGGCTGCAGTTATGGTTTGAGCAAAGTGAACTTCATGAGGAATGTTTCTCTTAAGGTTAGGACATGGTGCAAGTAATTGGAATAACAGAAATGGAAACCTTTCACTTAGACACTACACTTTGGAAGTGATTAATAGGATGATTGATATTGTGTATACAGGATAGGCTGTGCCAATCTGCAGGGGTGGAGGAAAAAGCAATCTCCAAGATATGTGTTGATCAAGGAATGTTACAGCCTTTGAGAGCAGAGGGCTGCAGATTTCCCCAGGGGGAGGATGTTGAGTGTTCCTGGGGCTGAAAGCAGAGAGGAATTGTGCTCATGTGTGGGAACGGTGTCTCAGACCGGGGTGTGGTGGAGAGGTTGCTGTGTGCATGGCAGGAGTGGTGGTTCTGCATGCCCTGGTTGAAGCCAAGTAAAGCTGTGCTGGGATCACATCTGACCAAGATACACAAAAACTGGGGCCACGGACACAGTGTTGCTCCGTGTCCCTTGGCTGCCTCCTCTCTGCCTTGGGGGATTCCAACCAGCTTAATGCTGTGTTTTGCTAGAGCTTCTCTGAGATAAAGGGAAGGCTTGTGATGGAATGCCATGAAAAGCAGATGGGGAACAACATTCAAGTCAAGCACAAGCTATTTACGCATTGCTTACTCCAGACTTAATTCTTTCCAGTGTTTCTTGCAATCAGCTCACTGGCACACCAGTGAGTAGTTAATGATGCACCGGGGTAGAAGAACTGAACTGAGAACAGAAGAGGAAATTGAGCTGGAAAATCTGAAAGATGTAGGCAGTGATTCAGAGGTATTCTTGGGGAAAAGCATGAGTCAATCGACGGGATAAAGAGAAATGGAAGAGAACGGTTGGTACAGGCAGTGAAAGTGCCCTGTACAGGCTTTGTGGTTTCTGCTCTTCAGTGAACCTTTTAAAATACAGCTGAATAAGTCAGGTAGGGGTACAGGCTGTCTTGTTCACATAGCTGAAACATAGGTACTTTTTTTCCCCTAAATGATTTCCTTATCTTTATCTTTACTTTGCATCTGTGTTTTCCTGACAGGAGAATGGTTCTTGTGTTACAGAAATGTCTCATGCTAGGATACATGAACTAGTTTGTAAAATCTGTTTATAATCCATTTTATGACTTAAGGATTTTATTAGTATTATTTTGATGTCTGTCGATAACCATTAGAAGTAGATTCTAATATTCTTAAACACTTATTTCTGTGCTTTAGTGCATCACATACTGCTTCAATCGAGTTTAGGTCTTGCTTATGTGTTAGACTCATTGAAAGATTGATGTCAAATGTTCAAAAAACCGATGCCAAAAATAATTATACATTTTGTGTCTACATGCCGTGTTTTTGATTGCATGAAGACCAGAAAGGGGGAGCAGCTGTTTGTCTTGTCCCTGTTGGATAGCACTAGGTCAGGGAGATCAATATGGGCAGAACTAAAACCCATGAAATATCTAATGCCAAATAACAGGATTTGCTCAACTGGCAGAACTTTAGGGTTTCTTGGCAAAAGCAGGTCTAGAGGGGAGAAAATGGCAATCCAGGTCCTATGGCACCAGTGAATATTCCAGTCATGTGGACAGGAGCACACTAAGGAGTCACTGAACTAAGCTGTCCTGTTTTCAGGCTCTGTGTGGCCAAAGCTTCCTGCAGCAGGTTTGACTCACTTGGGTTTAGAATAATAATTTTGGGGACTGTACTTGTTTCAGCTCTTTGTACTAATTGGGTCTTGGATATGCACAGCCTCTTACAGAACTGTAGTGTGTGGGGAAAAAAGCATATAGTGAGCACTGGCACTAGAACTAAAAATGAGAGAAACTTCATCTGTGAGAACAGCATAGAGGAAGCAAACTGCATCAGGATCGATCACGTGCTTTTTGAGATTTTGGTGCAAGTATTTGTTGTACAGTTTGAGCAGCTGGTGGGTGCTCCAAAGATGCAGTTACTTTCTGCTGATGGAATTTTGGATGTCGGTGTCTGAATGCTGCTTTCTTTTTCCTCTGCAGGGATCTAGAAAAAAATAACATCACCAGGATCACAAAAACAGACTTCACGGGGCTGAAGAATCTTCGTGTCTTGTGAGTAAAACACAGAACTTTCCTGGTGTTTACGAAACTGTTTTAGGGTGCTCCTACTTAGAATTTCTGTAATTCCAGAGATCAAATCCTAGTAATTGTGGCACGTTATTCAGTTGTTGGAATTCTTTTAAACCAGGCAACCTGAACAGTTTGTCATGTGAAACGGTAAATTTTAGTTCTACACTAAAGTGACCATAGTTTCAGAGCTGTTCAGTTATTTCTTACTAGCTTTGAATAAGTCACGTGGTAAAGATTTTGGTCTGCTTTACAGTCACTCATCTCTCAATATAATTGATTTCTACATTAGCAAATAGAACTTTAGATTTTGGCCACTGTACGGTAAAGTCCCGTTAACAGCATTTTGCATAGCGTTAAGCAGAAGTTGATCAAGAATAGCTGTAGAACTTGAACACAAGGAGACTGGTGAGTTTTTTTGATCTAGTATACAGTCATAAATACAAAGATTTCAGGTGGTGCTGTCTCATGATCTCAAGATCTCATCTGTCAAGAGCTTAGCCGTGCCTGTAGGTAGGGCTTGAACATCACTCTGCAGACTTTGTCATTCCTGGTTTCCCGTTGTCTCTGTGTGAACCTCAAACAGCGCCACTAAGGCAGTGATGAAAAGTCTTCCTCTGAGTGTCTTCTAAAACAAGCTCTTAAAGCTGCAACTGTAGAACTGTTTTATTTCTTTAGTGATAATTCAAGTCATATTTTAATCCTGCTGAGGGAAAGGTGAGTCTTTGCTCCTGCTGCCTTAACACTTGTGAAAAAATTGTCGCATACAAAGGAAACACCTCAAATCTATGGGAAGACTTTTTGTTCTTGTGGTGTTTCTCTCATCTCTAGCAGAGGAGTTGTTTAGATTTCCTTGGCTCCCATCCCAACTGTCAATACCATTTTGGGAGTCTTTTAAAATACATGTTCTATACTAGATTAATGCCAGTAGTTGTTTCAGTTTGGTTGGGTTTTCATGGTGTCAGACATTGCCTAATGCTGCTGCAGTCTTTTGTGCCTTCAGGCAGAATGTACAACTGCCATCTTTATGAGGAGTTTTTGTCCTGTGTTCACTCCAGGTTTATGTAACTCAGTTTGCTCAGACTTTGAATAGTGTGGTGTCTGCCACAGGAATCTTTGGAATAAAACTTCCTTCAGATTTTTCTTAACTTTTCTTTGATTTCTTTTACGGTCTCTTCAAAATTCTGTTACTAAACCCCTATTTTTTCCTTTTTTCCCTCCCTGCCCTGTTTTCTGTGGGGTACAGTGAGAAGACAGAAAACTGCAGCCTGTCCCAGTGTTTATAGAAAGGTAGCCTAGTCCTGTTTGTGCACATCAGAATGAGGACTAGGAGCTAGTGACCTGGAAACCTGTAGCCCTGTACAGCAGAAAATAATCCTCCAGTCTCAAGCAAACACCACACATTCGAAACACTCCTCCCTAGTGCACCTTTTCCTTTCATCCCTTATAGCTTCATCCTTTTCCTTTATCCTCACATGACATTTCCTCCCTGTCCTTTGAGCAACATGATTCACTTGTTCACGTGCTTGAGTTTTGTAGTTTTATATGTTCGTCTTCTTGGTGTTATCTGTGGAATGCTCTCTTGCTGTCTGTGCCCTCAGCTCCTATCCAGTCAAACAGCTCTGAGCATCCTCAGAGGACGGAGGGCAGGGCTGTTGACCAGACCAGAGTAGTGTTTTTACTCAGTTTTCACTGAGTCCAGGCTGTTCAGAGGTGTTTACACAGAATATTCAGGGTGTTCAGTCCATGCATGAGTGCTCTCACAGAGGCAGGAATGGATGTGTGCTGGAGGGAGGGAAGAAGATCACCTCAGATGGGACTGTTGGGATCTCTCTTCCTTGGGTTTTGCTTCAGCTGTCAAGAGCATTTCTGCTGTGGCAGAAATTTTGGCATTTCTGGGTGGCAGTCATGCCCTGCACACTGTAAATCAGAGAGGAAGCAGCCTCCCTTGCTTGTAACCTATCCCAGTGCTGGTGTCAGGTGGAGAGAACAGCAGGATCAGCCCCAGTGGAAAGCTGGACCTGCCCCAGGTGTTTTTGCACCCTGCTGTACAGAGGGGCTGTGGGGAGTTGTGTCCCACAGCTGCTGTTCCTAAGGGCTGGAACCCCTTTGGAGCACTTAGAGAGGATTTGCTCCAGAGCAGGCCTGAAATGAGCTCAGAATACAATCTGGACAAAAAAAATCCAAAAAAACCCCAAAAAACATTGTTGATGAGTGGGTTCCTGTTGTAGGCTGCAGAAGTCAGTTACCTCAATTGTGGCACACAAATATCCTGACTGGATATGGAATATCCCAGGGACGTAAGAGCCAGCCTCCAGACCAGCACCTTTCTGGGCAAAATGTGGTTACAGACGTTTAGGAGCAAAAGTATTCACCAAATGTGGAGGTCAGGAGGAAAACTTGGACTCAATTTCCCATTAGTGACCAAGAGAAGCAGTGTTCCTCTGCCCTGATTATTTTAATGATCTCCAATTAAAACTGGTATTGATACTTAGGTGAAAAGCATTTTGATAATGTTTGAAGAGAAGTGGGGCTGCTTTTGTATTTTGTTAAAATTAACTGGTATTTCTGGAATTGCAGACACTTGGAAGAAAATCAGATCAGTGTGATAGAACGTGGAGCTTTTCAGGATCTGAAACAACTTGAACGGCTGTAAGTATCTGTATTTACACCTGTGGAAAAGCTGCAGATTTTCTGTCTCACTGTTAATGGTCATCCATAATATATAATGATAATAAAATTAACTTTAAGAGGGAGAGAGATGAGTACCTGCCTAAATTAAAGTATGCCCTTAAACACAGCTGAATTTATGTTACATGATAGCTAATACTTGAAATAAAATGTAGAGTGGCTGCCAAGAAAATGGAACTGGCAGTGAAACCAGAGTCTCAATAACATTATCAAAAGGACATTATCTGGGCAAGTCTTAAAATCGGTATGTAGGGGAGTTATTTAAATAATAATTCCGTATTATTGTATATTTTTGTATTATATATAGGTCTATGCAGATGGAAATTGCAATTTTCTCCTTTGAGAACCACAGTATTTATAAAAGTGCCTTTATATTTAGTTTTCTGATTAGGTTCATTTCCTCTAAAGTAGGACAATGCCAGTGGTAGCTGTGGATTCCAGGTTACTATGGAAGACTTAGTGGAGGATGGATTGTGGATTTCCTCTGCTTTTGAGAGCAATTAAGTTTAATTCCTTTTCTTTTTTGGAGCAGGTGAATATAAGATATCTCTTAATATGGAATCAGTATATAGGAAACTCCTGACCATGCAGGAGTATAAATTTAAATATTAAAAAGGACAAAGTTAATTCTGCATCCGGTTGCTGCTCTTAGCTGGGTGTGCTCCTTATCATCATTAATTCTGTCTGCTCATGGTGGGAGCAGAACAAAATCTCTATAAAGCTGAAATACCTTGGAGAATTATTCTTTGTTAGAGGTAGGTGACCAGAACAATATCACAAGCTGGTTTGGAATGCAGGCTTTTTATGCTTGATTGGTAACTGTTATCTGCAAGGCATTTCTTGTAGGACTTGTTATTTTCCCATTGATATTTTCTAAAGCAGCTTTCAAGAGTTAAGTGCTCACTAGCAATTATTCAAGAGAAGGCTGGAGTGTTGAGCTAATGCTGTACTAAAGCTGTTTCAGATGATCTCAGGATTAGATTTGCATTTGGATTGTTTAGTGAGTGCACTGAACATTTAAAATTAATTTACCCAGTACTTCCGTCATGAATCAGAAAGCTCCATCTATGGCAATAAGGGAGATGAGTTTTAAATTCTGATTATAACAGATTTTCACCTATATTCAATTAGAAAGTACTTTCTGGTGCAGAGTTTTGCCATAGCTGATTTATTTCAGCAAAAACAAAACAACAACAACAACAAAAACCAACCCTAGCTTAATTCTCTAAAATTAAACATGGCCTGACAAGAATAGTAGAAATTTCTTTACGTTAAATATCGTCTTGAAGAGCCAGTATCCTAACTACCCGGTCCTACTTTTAAGCTCATTTTATATACATGTGTATACATGTATAAATAAATCTTTCTCATACCTATATTTAGATAAAGATTCATATTGTTTTCTCGTATCTGTATTTAGATAAAAGGTTCCTGTAGTTAAATTTTGAAAGAGTTTTGAAAAACTTCAGAAGGGCTGGCTATTGGTAGCCAGAAACAAAACTCAAGTGTCATCTGTGTGTTGTGTTTCTGCAGAGCCTGCTCTGCCAGCAACTGAAAACAATATATATTGTGCAAGCAGAGGGCAGGAAATACGATACCTTTAATGGTGTCTCTTTAAGTCTGTGATGTTTGAAAGTCTCACTTTTTTTTCCCATCCCTATACGAACTCTTAACTTGGCCTGTTAACCATACTGCATCTCTGCTTCTCTTTTAGGATCGCCTGTCATTAAAATATTTCCTAAATTAATGTAGTATGAAAGGGAGGTCTGGAAACTTGCAACTTTTCGGTATTTTAGCTTAAATCATTTTTAGGACAAAACTATAAATCTGGCTTTTTTGCTGTGAGTCAGTAGGCTTTGGAGAACGGACCGTGGAAAGTTTGGCGTAACTTACAAAGGCTAAATGGTAACATTCTAGGTAATATTAAAGCTATTTTATTAAGCATTGTCAAACATTGCAAAATGTTAATGAAGAAAGTATGTTGGTTGCATTTTAAAAAAACCTGGCTTATTTCCATTTAATTTCTTTCAAATAACAAATAAAAATCACTTACATTGCTTCGATTTTTGGAATAATGTTCTTTTTTGATCTATTGAAGTGGATGCAAAAGTAATCCTTTACTTATTTTTAAACAAAGCAGCTGCACTGGGTCAAACTTTAAAGAACAGGAGTAATTTCTATTCCTGGCAAAATACCACATATAAAGGTTTTCATTCAAAGTAACAGTGGAAGTACGTTCCACTCCGCTCCTCATGGTGAGCATTCAAAGGGCTTAAGCTCAGGTGAATATTGGAGCTCATTTTATTTTCACTTATCTGGACATTGCAGCACTTCCATCATTATTATCTGACCAAATAAGCAAAATTTTGTTTGACGTGTCCTGTAAAAGTAAACTTTAAATAAAATGTCTTCAGAGGTGATACCCACTGCTGCCAAATATGCCATGGGGGTAACCCTCCAGTTATTTGGATTTACTCTGATGATTTTTTTTTTTTTAAATTGATTACATTAATGCTTAAAATGCAGATAAAGGAGGATATTGTCAGAGTTGAATATTGGCTCAATAAAACTTGGCCATATCAGTTGAAGAAAGGACATCATGCAAGGTGTCTTGAAAGTGACAGCACAAAGCTGAGAAATTAAGCATTGTGGAAGGTAGAAATCATTTCTTTTTTTGGCATGTTTGCACTCAGTACTTGGAAAATGCAGGAATCTAACCTGTTGTCTCATAGAAAAATTCAGTGTGTTCAGTGTAAGTTCTGCTGAATCCCAAGATCCAGAATCCTAAGACCAGTGATACTCACCACAGTGGAAAAGCCAAAATGTTTCCGGTGCTTTTATTGCAGCAAGGTTGTATAGCTTCATTCCAGAACATAAAGATTAGTGGTGAGGTAACTGACCCCTACTTTGGATTTTAGCATTTCAGTTCTATGCTTTGCTATTAACACCATGTAGGATTTTAAGATAAATGATTATGAAATTTCACACGCCAAGAGGATCAAGAAGTGAATTTGGTGGGCCTGAAAGATGAACTGACATTTCTTCCAGAGCCAGATGTATGTCACACATTTATGTGAAAAATGAGGCAGGATATAAGACACCAACAGATCCTGACTTTTCCACGGCCGACTGCCAGAAATTGTCACGTAGCTCTGTAATCTTCAAAAGAATGGACTTTGGCTGATGGCTGCTTCTTTCTACTCAAATTAGTGTCTTTAGCAAGCATAAAAGATCTCAACATCTGAAAACACTAAAACTGTGTTTTTGTTGTTTAGGGGAGGGGGCAAAAATGTATAAGTGTGGCCAAATCAAATCTTCTCAAAGTTGGGAAAAATAATTAACTCTAAGAAAATAGCAAAAAAGCTAGAATCCAAAATTTAACCCTGGTGTGGTTTTGGTTTGGTGTGTGTGAAGACAAAGGTCAAAATGGAAATTACATTTGATTTTTTAACTGCAGTGATGCTACTGTGCGTTGAGTCTTTGTAGGCAGTTCCCAAATGCATGACTGAGGTTTTGAAGCGTATTTATTTGGCACAGCGTATTGTAAAATTGCTATCGGAGACCAAAGATGCTAAGGAAAAGAATAAATTGTTATGTGGTGCTTCACAATCTGGATTTCATAAATTGAGATTGAAGAGGCTTTAAATAAATCATGTAATACAAAAAGCGTCTTCCACAATTACCGTGCTGAGTGGGGAGATTGGTAGGTGCTTCAGAGTAGTTGGGAAAGTCATAAAAGCATTGGGCAGTTCTTCACTGTTGTAAACAAAAGCCAGTCCTTGGCACACGGACCAGCCCGTAGTGTTTACACGAGGTTTGCAGTTGGGATGTTTCTGCTGGAGCTGCCTGCACTACACATTTCAGAGGCCACTGGATCTGTAAAGATGTCCCGCAGTTCAAATGTAACCTTTTAGAAAAAGAAGCTTGGTTGTTTCCGGCGCCTGTTTCCTTGTGGCGTGGTGGGTAACACATCCCACTGAAAATCCATGCTCATAAAATGCTTGCCTGGAAATGGAGGAGAGCAAAGAAACCCTCAAATGGATGTAGAGCTGTGACTGGGTATTTATTCAGTTCTATCAATTGTGTATTTCCCTCTTGCTGCTCCAGTTACCACAGATGAGTTGGTTTAGGGCCAGGTTTGCTGCCCAGAGAGCTGGAGGTGCCTCTTTGCACATCGGACTGATGGAATTCTCTGCTTTCACACCAAGGACAGCATCGCCCCCCTGGCTCCTGAGGAGCTGGGTGTGGGATATCACAAAACCTGAGCTGCACTTTGCTGCTGGGCAAAATTACTGCTGCAGCAGCTGCCTTCATGAGGGAAAAACAGTCCTGTGGTGCCTAATCCCAGGTCACAGTCTGGGTGTCAGTGATGCCATCTTTTGTAAATGGGGTAAAGCAGTTTCTATCAGACACCACTTGTAAACTGAACCACTCTTTGTGGGAGTTGGCAAAGAATAAACAAAACTGAAATTCCATTTGTGACACTTGGAGGTGTGTTCTGGTCTCCTGGTTGGAAGGATGGATCAGTGCTTCTGTGCTGCCTGCAGCTGTGAGCTAAGCAATATGAAGCTCCCTGGTACACTGGTTGATGCCTGCAAATTTAAGGAATATTTATTGATGGTGGTTAATTTTTAATTAATATTGTCCATAACTTTTTTCCCCCATCCTCTGAGAAATTATTCCAGTCATAAAAAAAGAGGAGTCCTATAACCAATATCTGACAAAGCAGTCTCTCTTACCTTGCATTTTTAAGCAAATTTAGCATTGCTTTTCAGATGAGTGTCTGTGTGAGTGATTATGGTGTGAGAAGTCCAACATGATGAGCCAGAATGTTTTGGGTGGGAGTATCTGACAGGGTGTTACTGGTTTTATTCCTGGATGCTGGTGGGACAGCCATGGATAATGGAGCACTTGGTGCCGCAGAGTTTTTCTACTATTATTTAAATCCCTTCCATTTGTTTTTACTCTCAAGTCTGGGGTTTGTTCAGGGCTTCCCTTTCAGGCAATGTCTCTGAAAAATACGTGGTAAATTTATGAATTTATTTGGAGGGACTAATTGTTTTAACTCGCATGGGTACAGTCTGACTACTTCGTTCAAGAATTGTGTTGATTTGGAGTATGGGTCTCAGGTTTCTAGGGGCTGTAATGCAGTTTTTGCTGTTTAAGGGTAGACCATGTCATCATCACTACTTCATCTGCTGTTTTCTGACCCTGATAGCAACAGAGTAGCAGCAACACCCTCATGTAGCAGCTTTCCATATTTACAAGTTCCTTTCCTGGTATTACTGACCAGAGTTGCACAGTTGGATCCTGCTGCTGGCTCAGAACCAGGGGTCTGGAGGGGGGGGATGGATCTCCTCTCTTGTACCTGGGGGGGTTTTCACTTTGCCTTCCTGCAGAGAGCACAAATCAGACCCATCAAAGGCATCTGCTCCCAGGGCTGTGGAGTACACCAACCCCCAGCCAGCTGAGAAACCCAGGAGGAAAAGGTGGGAAGCTGGCAGAGGTGTCGGGAGGATGATCCATCCTTGCCTGTGTGCAGCTGCAAACTGGCACTGCTGGAAGGGGGCTGTGGAGCTGGCTGGGCTGGAAGTCACTCCCAGAAAAGGAGACTTGCTGATTTTCACCTCTTGCAAGAAACTGAACTGCCTCTCCTTTTCCAAATCTAATTCTGCCCCTGCTGAATTAGCTGACCACGTTTTAAGTATCATAAGTGTTATGTCCTTTCCATGGAGAGAGCTGAGGTGCTTTGGCAAGCCCTGCTGTTCTGTCATGCCTGGAGCAGAGGTGTTTAATGGACTTCCAGCTGTCCTTCACCCCTGCAGGAGCTCAGGCTGGACATCTGACTTTAGAGACCTGTCAAGTCACCAGTAAGAAATTCCTGTTTCTTATAAGACTTGCTTAACAAAACCCAGGCAAAATCAGTAGCTTCACTGAAGAATGTGAATTAGAACAAGAAGATAAAATTATAATAAATACATATTTTATAATACAATAAATACAAATGTTATTCATGAGCCATGTTGGAAGCCACTATGCAAGATGCAAAAGGTGGCTTGCTGAGCTGTGTGGTTGATGTTTTACCTTTAGAATCACACAGGACAAAACCAGTAACGAGGACAGAGGAGCTCTTGTGGATCTATATGGGGGAGTGTGTGTGTCTACAGATAAAAGGATAAAATAGAAAAATGGATATTGCCAGATTGAGTGGGAGTGGTGCACTTCAGTCAGCCGCTGTGGAGGAATGCAGGTACCACGTTGTGTCCAGTCTCACCTTGGCTCAAGCTGACAGCTCACCTTGGTTCATTCTTGGAAGGAAGAAGGAAGTCCATTAATTGTGTATTGCTTTTGGTTCAGCATTATGTGCTGCTCTTGGCTCAAACAGCCAAAGTGAATGTTCCCAGGATATGGCTCACATGCTTCACTTATCTGTCAATACTGTGCACTGGCTGCTCTGGAAGATTTCACTGAGGTGTATTTTTCTTACACTATTTAACTGCCAGTAATTTAGGGAAATGTCAGTGCTTTGTGCAAGTGATGTATCAGATATGGTCAGGAATGATTATTGTTCTTTTTTATTTAAAGAAACTCTCTCGTTGCTGTTCCCACACTTCAGAGATGCAATCAACATAAAACTGGGAGAGGAGGGGGATTTGCAGCTATTAGTACAAAAAGTCCTTTTTTTTTCTGCAAGGGAATGTTGCAGGATGTCTGGTACATACATTTCCATATAGAGTCAAGATTCTCACAACAGTTAAGGTTGGGAGAAAATACTCGAGTAAGACCTAGTTCATGCAGATATACCCAGTTCATATAGTGAATAAAGTATTCTATCATTTCCATTAATGTCAGAAAAAATGTTCCTTTATTTTGGCTTTAGTATAATGGTAGTGACCAGGAATGATAAATCATTTTCCATATTTACTGTGAGCAGTAAGTGCACATCCTTGAAATGAAGACTGTCTTAAAGCTTCACATTTTTATAGTCCAAAATTCATGAATTTCTCTTTAAATTTTGTTGATTTCATATCTGCAGTCACCAGTTTTGTCAGGAATTATTCCTAGCAACTTGTTGAATTTTCGTCAAAAGATCTACCACAGAGCTGTGGTAACTGGAACTTGGCAACTAGAGAATTCATGTTATTTTTTAGAAAAGCCAAATAAAATGTTTGGTCTTTTTTTTTTACTTAAACTCTAATAATGTTAATTCTGTTCATGATTAAAACTGAATATTGTGTAATATAAATGTGCCCCATAATAACCAAATAGTCTATAGTCACACAGAGATACTTCTGTCTCAGTATCTCAAGATTAATTTGTATTTACCTTCTGCCCATAGGGGCTTGCAGGTAGAACTTGTTTATTTTTTGGGTGACACAGTGGTTCAAGTGTAAGTATAGGTCACTAATGGAGTAAGACTGTGGTGAAACAAAAAAAAAAAGCTTGAAACGACTTCTAGAAGCAAAACCTGGGTCATTTTCAGATGCCCCCTGTCTGTGTTTTGCTTGTACAGAAAGTCACTGTCCTGTTCAGTGTCTTAATAAAGCTGTCTGTGGTTCTCTTCTAAGTATTTCAGTAGTTTTAACCACACTGTGTGAAAGGGTCAGTTGATTTTTAGCGGCAGCACTGGGAACATGACTTACAGAAGCATAATGAAAAGCTGAAACAGGAAAAAAAATATATCTGGGGCTTTTTTTGGAGGCAGACTTTGTCATTCTGTGGGTGCTGGGTACTTGAAAAGGAGCAGTGCTCAGCTGTGTCATGTGCTCTGATCAGGGTGTTACCTCAAATGAGAGGCATCTGTGGTTTGGCTCTTGATCTTGGGGGTTTTTTCTTCATATTAAAGCTCATAACTATAGCTTTTATTAAAATTATTCAAGCATTACTACAAGAATTGAAATATGTATCTTTGCTGCACAGGTGAGCTGGTGTGGTGTGAATACAGGCCACGTGCTGGAAAATGTTTTGTGTTTCTTATGATCTATTTAGAAAAACCTGAAAGTTGCCTTTTCCTTTTCCTATGGCCCTGATGAAATTATGGCAAGCTGTCAGTCTCAATTTGCCAAAAAAAAAAAAAAAACCTGCATTTTCTGCGCTTGGAGTTTCAGGACTGAAAAAGTAGGTGCGGATGAATTGAGGAAATCAATCCCCCAGTCAGCCAGGCACAAATTGCTGCACGTGTCAGCTGTAGGTGTGATGATGTGTGTTCCTGCACCCCAGACACTTCCATTGGAATTGTACTTGATGTGAGGGGCACAAACATTCTGAAATGGTCAAAATTTCATCGTTCTGCTGTTGATGAGTAAAGGCTAGGGCTTGTCCATGCAATCTGATCTGGTGATAAAATTGAAGGAATAGGTAGGAAAAGAACCAGAGAGCCTTGATCAGCTGATGGCTTTGTCAGTCCCTTGCACTGCCTGTTGCTTTGGGTTTCTACTGGAACATCTTTATTTAGCAAAAAAAAAAAAAAAAACAAAAACCCAAACAAAAACAACCCCAAACCAACCAACAAAAAAAAAGCACACCAAAAAAACCACACACACAAAAAATTAAGCCTGTGTTAGTTATAAATGAGTTCAAAGATGAATCCCTCCCATTCCTCCTTGTCTGTGAGATTTGTCCAAGAACCCAACTTCTGTGTTTATTTTTATGGGACTCTTGTTGCAATAAATTTTTAAATGGTACCGTAGCTGTCACTTCCTTACCCTTTGGGGACTATTCAGTGAGTGAATTAGTTTTAAGAAACCACTTCTTCTTTGAGGTGATATTTTCTAATAGGGTATGTGCAGTTGGAAAAATGATGGTTCCTAGTTACTGTTTATGTCCTGGGGACTCCAAGAGGGCACTAATACCATCACATTTCAAGGCTTGCTCTGTCTCTAGCACGTAATTATGTAGTTCTATATAATATATAACTATAATTAGAGAGTTATACATTACTCAGCTATTGCTGGACAGCCAAGCTCTTGGTTATGGCTGGTCCAAGAGCAAACCTTTTATTTCTTTTGCAAACGTTATTAAAAAAATAAAAAATTAAAAATTGGCCCTTCTTTTCCAAGGGAAGCCATTAGCAGCTCTGTCAATAGGCCAGCACGAGAGGAGTCCACATACAGGAAAAGTGCAGGGGGGGCTGAGGGCAGGAGGAGGGAGCAGGATGCAATGCTTCAGTGAGAGGGTTTGGTTTGCATTAGTACCTCTGACCAGGGCCACAAAACAACGAGGTTTATTTTAACAACATGAAAATAAACGGACCTGATTTCATCAAAAACGTTTTTGTAATAGGTCACTGACCCACAAGAACTCGTGGAAAAACAAATTTGGGTCTCATTTATGCAGACAAGAGGTTCTCTAACCACAGGATTCTTGAGCTTCCGAAAGCAGTGGTTACAAGGCAAGTGGAATAAGGACACTTCCACTGCAGTGCAGCCGTAATTCAGCTGGAATAGCTCATCAGCACTGGACGTTACATCAGAGCTTTTAAACATTATTCTTTTCTGTGGTTTGTTTGTTTGATTTTAGCAGGTTTTTTTTAATACTTGATGAAGATTTATGAGGATATTTGCTTAAGCAAAACACTCAAGGATTTAGCAGTCATTTCCAGATCTGTAGGAAATGCTTAAGTGTCTGTGTTACTGTTGGGTAAGAACTGCTGCATCAGTGGTCTGGAATTATTTGGGTGAACTTTATGTAGCTTAAATAATTGCATCAAAAGGGTTTTACTTCTTTGAGCTTCCTAATATTAGAAGGATTATGCTGCTTGCCATCCCAGAAATACCGTAAGTGTTGGCTGAGTTTTGTACTGTTAAGCACAGCAATCCTTAAATAATCCTGTTCCGGAGTGAAACGATGATGGCTCAAAGCACTTTTTTTCTTGGAGAATACATAAATATGTGGATCTTGAAGTCTCTCTGTCATGGATCAGATCAGTACAGTCTTGACTTTGCTTTTCCTGTGGCACAACTCCATTTCAGCTGTGTCTCTTGAACTGGAGCTCCCCTCAAGCTGCACCTTCCTTCCACATGGAACAGAACAACCCAATGCATGTTGGCTTACAGTTATCTTCATATTAGTGTCGTGTTCTCAGTTCCTCGGAGATAATGTCTTCTCTGGATGTTTCTGGTTGTGTCAAGGTGTTCTAGTATGAGAGTCCCAAAAACATGAGAGGATTTCAGGGTTCATGCAGATGTTACGGACATTCTGTGTACATTTTCATACTTGGATTTGGTAACTCTGAGTGGAATAGATATCCTGTAGTATATTAGGAATTCAGGAGAGAAATGGGAACTGCTGGGTACTGAAGCACTTCAGAAGAGCTGACCCCTGCATTTGAAAACTTTCTGGGAAAGCTGAAGAGGATCAGAGGAGTTATCACATAACTTGGGCACTCTCAGCTTTTAGACAAGGTGAATTTTGTGGCTGGTTGCCCTTGTGGATTCCTTAGGAGATGATGTCCTCTGGCTGAGCTGTGATAGGTAATTCCCACTGTTGACAGAGGAGTTGAGAGCTGTTTCTATTTGAATAGGGCAGTACCTTATTGGTATTGGCTTTTGGGTTGTCAGGTTGGACTCAAGTGTGCACTGTGATGCTCTTTGTGCCACTTCTGTCATTTCCTTACAGTCATTCCATTGGCTTGGCAGGATGGATCCTTTTTTTAAGCATCCAGTTTGATTTCAGCAGGAGATGATCCTGCAGGTCTTCCTATTTTCCTGGCTCTGCTTGGCACAGATCCCTGGGAGAAGGAGCACCACAGTGCCCCAAGCATTCCTTACTATATATGGACAGTGTGGGGAGCAGGGCTGCTGTTGCCTTATTCAAACAGGAACAGGGTTCTGTTTCTTCTGCTGAAAATCACAATTATAGTTGTACTTACAAGTTTTCCTGCTAATTGTTCACAGCAATTTCTGACTTCTGGAAGTAATATTAATATAAACTTCTAAGGCTTGTCAACAGGGGCAGCATGGCTTGGAGATGTGAATGCTGAAATTTGCTTTTTCCTTTCTTTATAGGCTTTCAGCTCTGACCTGGAAAGATTACTTACTGGTGTAAAATAATGGTTTAGTCATGTCCATGTTACTGTCTTTACAAAAGTTGATGAAATATTAAAAGTTATGGACACTTAGGGGTACTCCAGTAGATTATGTTCCTTGGATTATGTTCCTGTTCTTTTCACAACAGTCAGTGGAGTAATGAAAACATACCCCGTCTTTATCATTCTGTATGAGAATTTTGAAGTTACAAAGTGTGAGTTCCTAACTTTTTCAGAATTGAAACAGAACTTTCTAAAAGCTTTTCAGAAACTGAGAAGCAGCTTCAGGCAGAGATCATCTCCACTTTAGAGTTTGTGGCTCAAGCTTTTTTGGCTTCTTCGAATGATAGTTAAAAGAAATTGTTAATTTATGTATATTAAAATCTTCTGTATAAACTACTGTACTGCCTCCATGTAACTCAGTAGTTCTGTGAACTTGGTGCTGTGTTAAACTGGGTATGCACTTCTGCTTGCCTCTTCTGGATTGAAAGGATTTTGTTGTTGATGTCATTGATAAATACTCTTGACACTTAAGAGTCTCTAGTCTCATCTTCCCTTAAGTTGCTGCTGAGGTTTCTGGCCATTTCTGTATCACTTCAGGGCATTAATTCCAGTTTTTGATGATCACAGGAATGTAATTAGGATGTTTACTTTTTTTCATGTCTTTGGGAGAAGTTAAAATTTAACCTGTTCCTCCTGCTTCCCTTGCCAGTGTTACTAGTTTGTTCCTAGCCAGAGACCATCTGTGTAGTTCTCTCGTCCATCCTGATGTCAGCTTTTTTCATATGAGGAGATACTTAGGGAAGAAAAAAGATGGGTTCTAATATTGAAAGCTGTGAAGTGTTGCAGTTCCTGTGCTCATGAAATGCACAGACATGTACTCTGCACTTCTGAGAGAGGAGAGATAATCTTTCTCAGTCTAATGAGAGGTTGGTAATAAAGGTTATTACTTGTGACAGCTTTGAAAATGTGAACCAGGACCACCCAGCCTGCTAAGTTTGTAATAAGGGATCTCAAAGTTATAACTGTTATGAACAGTTTTCCTTCAAAATATGGTCCCTTAGCAACTTGCAGTGGTATCTCTTCCTGTTTTTTGTAAAAGCTTCTGAAATAACACATCATGTGGATAAAAAAATTCATTTGTCCCACCCCGTAATCCTGTAATATTGTTATCCTGGGCTTCCTCATAGTGCCCTTGTTGAAATTCCATTATAGATCATCTGGCTTTATTTCCTAGGGCAGTAATATAAAGAGGTGATGACAGAAAGTAATGGATAAGGTTGACTTTTTTTTACTGGGTGCCGCATCTTGACTGTTTTTCCTTACAGAGAGGAAGTGATAGGGAGCAAAGGAGAAGTTACATTAATGATCACAATGTATTTCTTGACTCTAATAGGATTTTCTGGTGAAACCGTTGCAGGCAATTGGCTGTGCTCCTGTTCTTGCTTCCCAAGCCAGTGCTTCCAAAGAAAAACTTAGTTACTCCTTGGAGTTCAGTAACTCCTGTCTTTCTGTTTGAGTCTTGCGTGCATTAAGTCATTTTTATTGCTTATTGGTTCTGCCCAAGCTTGTGATGTAATCACTTCTTCCTTAAAGTAACTTGTAGGAGCTCCTTCAGCTGCATCATGTTCCCTGAGCCACGTCTCCAAGGAGGGATACCATAGAGCTCTTGACAGCAAAGGAGAAAAAGGGACCTTGCTCATTGCCAAGAGGGAGACCCAGATGTTTTGAGTGTGAAATGAAATAAAATAAATGGCTGAGCTGGGGAGTGAATCCAAAGTTACTTGGATAATTTCTGGATATTAAAAGCTGAAGTAGCAGGACTCTTCCTTTAAAGCTGCCCATTTAAAAAATTTAAAAACACTGTAGTTTTGATTTTCTGTTGGAGAATGAATTGTGTAATAGGCAGAAATGTGAATATGGATGTTAAACCTGAAAGTTGTTGAACTTGTGTGGAAAGGAGCTGAATGCTATTTACTTCATGAAAAACATGAGGTGCTTTGATTTGGGTCAAAGCTGGCAATGCTCAGAAAGGCAGACAGGATTTGAGGGCTGATGGGTATCACACACATTTGTGGGGTTAAAAGCAGATAATAGCTCTATTTGGACACAATAATAAAACTGTCAGGTTTAACTCAGAGCCTGTGTATCAGCTTAAACTTCTGGGTGGAATGTGTTCGGTAATATTAGTTAATATAATACTGCAAGACATTTTAAATGAAAAACAAACGTGCAGAAGAGATTTTTGCTGTGAGATTATCTAGCAGAGCCAAGTCCTTTGCTTTTTTTCCTTCACAGCCATGTAAATTTGGTGATTTCTGCTCAGGCACAGTTTGCCAAGTTTGAATAAATAATACTTGCATTTCTTTTACGTTGGGCATTCGTATTGATTCCATAGTCCATGGGAAGCAGGCAAGTGTCTGCCTGAAGGGACTTGGAAGGAGAAAATTTCTTGTGGAGTGAGTGAGCAGCAGCTCACTGAAACTTTGCAGAAAAGGGAGTTTGGGTTTTCTCTGATTTGTTTCCTACTCAGAGTAAAACTGTCCTGCAGCTTTGAGAACAAAGCATGGGGCTGAAAATGCTCTGTCTCAAAACACTGGCTACAATTAGATTTGGTGTGATCTGTTGATGTTGCTTCTCAGACCTCTCCTTGTACCTTGTATATAAATGAATGAGAAGTCAGGGACTGTGATTGCACCCAAGCTTTTTCATAATATGCAAATTAATTGTATAAGAAATGCTAAAGTCTGATATTGTAATTGTTCTTTTTATCTGTTTATTGGATTTCTGAACCCTGAAATTCTTCTGAACCTTCTAAAGCCCTGCCCTGGTGATACTAGCCCTGAGAAGGAAGAGATGTTCTGCATGTGAGGGGTGTAGCACTGCAGGATTGTTGGAATGTCTTCTTCAATTTGCAGTAGCAAAGAATCTGGTTTAGATTCTTTTTGGGAAAAGATTAAAATAGCTGCAAATTGAGTAATGTTCTAGTTCTGCTTCCATATGCATTTTGATCTTTTCCATCTATGCTGATCATGCCTTCAATGGAGATTAAATTTAGCTCCCCTTTGCTCTTATTGTGAGTGGAGCTCCGTGGAGCTCCATGAGACAAGAGAACCAGAATTGAATGTGATCCTTCCAATGGTGTGAGCGTGAGGGATGCAGCTGAAATCAGAAAGTTTCTCCTTCAGGAAAAGATGACCTCTGCTGTAAGATCAAATTGAACATTTTCCTACCAGAATTGAAGGGGTTTTATTCACCTAGAAATTATCCAGAAGAAAAGGAATAAAGCAAAATTATAATATTAAAATAACCTTTGTAAAGTGTAGGTGTTTTGCTCCGTTTGTTTCAGAGAATGATCGTGATAAACATCTTCAATCTTCTCTAGTCTGGTAGCATTGTTTCTTTCCAGGCTTCAATGGTTGTTTTTTACTCCGTGTTTAAATAATCAGGGGAATCTTAATAGTTAAGTTTCTCTCCTATCCCAGCTTCAGACAGAGGAAGGAATATGATTAGCCTGGTTGGAGCCAGGAAGGCAGGAATTTCACAGTTAATAACTTCTCCATTGTTTTTTCAAGGGCCCTTGATATTCTGTGATTGACACAGAGGTTGTTTCCCTCTATCCCTTTGCCTTCAGGACACAGGAACCCCCAGTTGGGCTGAGGGGGCAAGGGGAGAAACCGGTGCTTGTTTATATATATGACCAAAATAATTTGGGAGGTGAGAGGAGGTGTTTGCCCTGTGTTGGAGCAGTGTGTTTGATGCTGTGTGGGGCTGCTCTAAAGAAAACATAATAAACCAGAGGGCAGCATTGTGTGTATGGACTTAGAAAGGTCACAAATCCTATAAATCTGCATTTTAGGCCATTTGAGCTATAAAGAAAGAAAATGCAGTTTGTAACATGATAAAGCAGTGAAGTACATACATTTATCTGCTAATTTTATATGAGAATAAAAGCCTACATCCAGTATTAGGAATAAGTAAGCAGCCATTATTAAGAATGTGCCAGTGATATATAATAATTCCAGAAGTGGCAGTATTTGACTTTCACACCGAATTCCTGCAGACAGAGGTATGGGCTTTCAGCTTTTATCCTTTGCAGCTCCCTAAACATCTTCCAGCAGAACCAGGGTGAATCTGAGCCCAGTGAGAGGGCAGTGTCCTGGTGTGGTGGTCTCCATGCCAGCCTTGGAGGTGATGGATGGACTCCTGGAGACCCTTGGCTTGCACACCAAGGACTTTGTGTGCACTTGGTGCCTGGTCAGCTCTTTAGGGTCACTTTTGGGGACCTGAGGAGCAGACTAACGAAACAGAATGTGCCAAGTCCTATTTGCTGTGCATAGCAGTGGTCAAAGGAGTCTGGAAGATGGAGGGAGCCACAGTGTGTGGAGATTGCTGACTGCACAGCCAGCATGGGTCTAATCAGAGTTAATAAATTTGACTCAATGCAGGTATTGCCACAGCTGATATGACTCCTGGAGAGCCTCTCTGCACAGTTCTTCAGCTTCCAGGAGGCTTTATTAGTCTGGGCTCCATGCTGTGCACATCCAGAGCTGCTTCTGATCCAGCGCTGGAGCTAATCTGTTCCGTGGCACTGGATGATTATGCATCATTCTGCCCAGTGCTCCGAATTCCCGGAATACTTTGCAGGTCTTATTAGCTGTAAAGCATCCAGTTCGGAATACACCAGAGTCTGAGCAGCTGCATTCCCATCCAGCAGTCCCAGCTCAAATAATGTGCGGCAGATCTTGCCTGGCTCCGTGCCCCAGGTTGCTCCCTGCCCCTGGCTGTACCTGGGTGCTGTGTGCACACACGTGCTGCTGCAGGGCTGCTGTGCTCCCAGCCTCAGGGAGCAGCCCAGTTCCAAGGGTTTCTGTTTGTGCTGCATCCCAGGTGGCACTTCCAGTCTGAACAGTCCCAGGGTTTTGGTCTGATATTTTTTCTTTAAATTGTAGTCCACTGTTCAGATTCACAGAGCTGACCTGTCATTCCTCCATGATGTAGCCAGTTACAGCTGCAAAACTGGCTTGGATTTAAATTCATTTTCCAGGTATACCCTGGTGTTATTTCTATTTTAAGTCACTAACTTAAAATCAGGAATATCTATATTTGATAAAGCAGAGTCCCAGGAACATTGTCCACAGAATCATTTTAAAAGATTCTGGCTTGTTTTGTTTATGAACTTCTTGCAGCCTACTTTTATTTCACTGTTATGTGGCTTCACCATTTCCAAGATACTTGTTACAAAATCAAACGTACCGCTGTAATTAAAATTGGACAGCTGACAGGATTGAGATTTATGCAGTACTGGGATGGTAACAGGTCCAGGCAAGCAGGGGGCATTTCTGTTCCTCTCCTAGGATCATTGCTGTGGGAAGAGGCAGCAGCCCAACAGATCCTGTGGTGAGCCCAGCCTGTGCTTTGCACCTCTCCTGAGCACAGCTCCATCCCTGTGCTGGCATTCCTAATGTTTGCTTCACCCTGCACTGGAAGTTTCCCTCTGTGTCCTAGAACTGATACTGACAGATGAGGATAAACTTCAGTTCTTGTCAAATGATGTGTCAGGAGCTCTTCCACTGAATTTCATTTGTGTTTGGCACTTTTGTCAAACCAGAGGAAACAGTGCTTATAAATGACCCTTCAGAACATTTGGTCTTTTCATTAAATAATCTTTAAACACGTCTCTGTCTCTTTTTTTTTTTTTTTTTTGAATTTAAAAACATCCTGTCTGGTACTTTGATACTTCTATATTGAGGACTTGCTTAATGGCCTTTCTCTCAAGCCCAGGAAGAGAAATAAGGGGTGTAATTGGGATTTTTTCCTAGGCTATTGGTGGCTTTCTGGCACATAATAAATATGAGCATGTTAAATGTATCCTACATCAAGTATGTCTAAGTTTCTAGGAGGTGATCTAGTCTTATATTTCAGTAAGTGTTGCAGTAGAAGTTATAATACAGTGGGTGATGTTCAACAGAAACACCCCCCTGTTCATTCCCTTTGTTCCCCCGAGAATCAAACTATGAATAAAATTATGTTTGGTGGGAGTTTAAACTTGAAATAAATCTTAGGAAGTGGTGGAGGGTTTGGAGAGTTTCATAGCTTGAAACAAGACATGGATAGACACTTGTCTTCGGGTATTTGGTGTTACATTAATTTGCTTTGTTATCAGTTAGTAACATAACCTGGTGTTAGAGAGCTGCAAGCTCTGGTTTTTGGCAGAAATAAAGCTCACCTGAAGCTTCTGGAGGATGGAGTCTGTGCAGGAGGACTTACCAGTAGTGCTGGGGGAGTTTGAAAATTGAGTTTACATACGTTAAAGCTGTGGCAGAATTTCATTGAGCTCCTGGCCTTGATAACACAAATTCAGTTTGCTTTCTGCTGCAGCGTAAAAAGAATTTCATTTATAATGATGCCGTATTAAAAATGTTGAGTACATTTAGACCCACACAAAATGTTTACTGCTAGTGAAGAGCTTTGCAAGGGTCCTTGTGTGGATGTTACTTCATATAATGTTTGAAAGAAAATCAGTATGGAGGGAGCTTCAGGTTGAGATATTAAAATGCTTAGGAGTTAAAAAGGACAGCTGGGAACTTGGTCCTTTTGCTATCACAGGTGTTGGCCCCTACAAATAGTAGGAAATAATTTAAAATGTTTAATCTTCTGGATTAATTTGATAGTAAATTAGGGAAAAAAACCTCAATGGTAGTTTTTTCCCCCCCTCTGGGTTGTCTCACTGCAAACTGTAAATATTTGACATCTCAGGTTGAAGCTTGCTAACCTGGAAATGCAGTTTCTTGTTACTACATATATTTTCTTGTCTGCTTGTTGGTATGAAACCTCCTGCTCCAGAAATTTAATCTGATTTTGATTAGTTTCTCTGACTTAAAACAATAAGCATAAGCTCAACATTTGTGAAATTCCTTGCAAGTAGAGGAAAGGATATTCTTAAAATATACTCCTGGGGTGTTCCTTTGAGTCAGATGCCTTTGGGTTGACAGTGTGTAATTATGTGTACATTGTGAGTTCTGAGATGATAATCAGACACAGGAATAAACATTTGACACTGTGTGTAATGGATGCATTTCACTGGCACTCTTGCATTTTGGATGATAAATAAGTTGATTTTGTTCGGTGTTTCTCGTTGATTACTGGTGGCCTTGGTGAAGGAGGATGGATGAGAAGTGCTAAGCCCTGAATGAGGTTTTTTTGTTACATTTCATCCTGTTATTCTAAAAGATAAACATGATTAACTGAAGTAATTACTTTGAGGGCTAAGTAGCACATTGCCATCAACCTTGAATTAAATAAGATTGTTTACTTAGGTCTAAAATTGTGAAATGTCACGTGGGTGTAAGGAGTCCAGTTTCAAATCTTCCCATGTATTTTCTCAGATGCAAAACTAGCATCTCTCATATTCTTTAAAGGTTTTGTTCATTTATCTCAAAACTGTCATTGAGTTGTTGGTAAAAGCTGCAGGAAATAACTTCAGCGGATACAAATACTGGTTCTCATGTGGTGTGTGTAATGCACAGTGCTCAGGCTCTGTGGACTGGCAGACGCAGCCTTTGATCTGTTCTAGGTGTCAGAAAGAGGAGTTAAAATTCCCCTCTCTATCACCCCTTTATCTCATAAGACGTGTTCATATGGTGGCCATGTGAAAGCTCTGCCATATGAAACCCCACAACGTTAGTTTGATCTCAGGAAGGCCTTTCAATTCCAGGGATTCTTGAATTCTGACAGTGAAATGACTCAGCATGCAGGAAAACGAGAAAGCAGATATGGGGTGCTAAGCAGCAGTGGGTTTATAAAAGTTCAGGCGTCTTTGGAGATCACAGCTTCAGCAAAAAGAGATCTGCCATCCAAGTTAACCTGGCAGGTGGATGGGGAGCAAAGGGGGCACAAAGACAGGCTCATACGGGAACCTACAGAACAACTCCGCTTCCCCTTCACGAAGTGGGGTTGTTTGTAATTAGCTCAGGTCAACTCATTATGCAAATAGCATTCCTTAGCACTGTGAGGGCAGGGGACTGTTTCCATTGAAAAAGAATTGAAGAACAAGCTCGTGTCTTACAAGCAGAACTGCTTTTAGATTTTGCAGGGCTGTCACACGTGTTATGGAGAGGAGGCTCATGCTTTTTTTATAGTTACAGGGCTGCAATAGCTTGGAATGGTTGTTTTCTGAAAACTGGCAAGTTGTCACCAGAGTAAAACTCATATAGTGAGTGAGTAAAAGGGACTAATGTATAAAGACTAATCTGTTCTCTAAAATGTTCCTGGAAGAATCTTCAGGATTAATATTCTATTTCAAATCACCATGTAGTCATCTGGTTACCCATATGTTCATATTTTCTACAACAGTGCTCAGGTTTTCCAAGTGAAGTTTCAAGAAAAATTGTTTAAAAAAGAAATTATGTATGCTACAGAAATAATAGCTAATCTGGGAATAATCTTGGTTGGTCAAGTTACTGAATTTACTGTGCCTACATTTTTTGAAGGCGAATGAAAATCGAGATTCCTTCCAGTAGCTGTTCCTGAAGCAGAGTGAGCTGAGTGTATGATTCTCAGCAGGCATCCAGGGGAAAATTTAAAAGTTATGTTTGTGTACTCATCCATACTAAAACTTTGTGGTGCCTGTCCCTTGGCTCCCCAAAAACCTTGTGGTGCCTGTCCCTTGGCTCCCCACCTCGTGGATGTGGGCAGGTGCTCTACGATTGACACAGTTTGCCTCCTCTATGAATAAAATGCACGAGGCATCCAATGGCAAGTTCATAGCATGAGGTTTACTGCAGTGGGAGTTTCATGTGTTTATGCATAATAGAATAAACTTCTTCAATTGGAAGATAATCTAATTTTTTTTTTTTTTTTTTTATTCTGATTGTAACTCTTTAGGCGTCTGAACAAGAATAAATTGCAAGTTCTCCCCGAGCTGCTTTTTCAGAACACACAGAAGTTAACTAGGCTGTAAGTATAATCTGATTTATTTTTCTGTGGTGTGTTTCTATTTTATGTTCTTAATTGTGCAGATTCACATGTTTGTGTTTTGACTGTGGCAAGAGGTTTAATTTTTGTGATATTAAACTGCCAGCTAAGTAAGGGTTTTTTAGGGGATGTGTTATGTTTGCTTGTGTGTAGTTGTAATTCGGTAGAGCATAAATATCAGAGGGAAGAGAAACCACAAAATTTTTCTGTTCCTCATGTATTCACCAGGATGACGTCAAGGTGACTTACTTTGACCTCTCTCTGTAGAGCCACAGAAACCATGGAAAGTGTCAAGTTCACCTATCTGGTTCAGGCTGGATGTCCACAAAGAGAGAGTGCATATACTTATTTGAAAATAATGGAGGTAGCTATAAATTCTTTAGCTTGGAAAATTATCTTTTCAAGTAAGCCAAGGCTTTGCCAGATAGAACAGCAAAGTTATGGCTGCTTGCCTCATCGGGCAGGAAGAGGAGAAACTATGGAGAAGTAAATATTTTTTTCCCTTGAAATATAAAACTGTTATGAAATGTTTAGGTGGCATCAAGGCCCATTTCAACAGCAAGAGAAGGATATCAGGAACTTGGCATTGTTTGTTTTTCGGTGGGAGGAGGGAGAGGGTGGTGTTAGAATACTAGATGATTTACAAAATATATATTTTTAAAAAGTGTATAAAAATAAAATGGATGAGCAGGTGCCTGCATACTTACCATGAAAAAAAGAGTCATCTGCCTTTTTAAAAGAGTGGTCAAAAACTGTTTGAAATCATTTTCTGGATCCTGCCGAAGTTAAACTTGTGATCCAGACTGGCTTTTTGAAATATGGTTAAATTGTTCTTATAATGCTTGAGTTTGTTAATGGAAGATCAGATACTAAGACTTGTGTTTTGATTAGTGAAATTGTGAAGTTGTTACAGAGTGGCTGAAAAACTTCACCATTCCTGTGTGTTTATAATTGTTTTAATACATCAATGTGCAACCAAAGAAACCATTTAGACAGTGCAGTAAATTTTTCTTCCCATGGAGATACAAACCACATGGTGATAGTGCAGATTAATTTTGGAATCAGATGACTTTAAAGAAGTAGGATCTTGGTTTATGTTTAAAAGAGGCAAGCTGAACAGTGCTGTGCAACTAGTGATATTGATAGTTTGGAGAAATTCTCTAACAAACTTTTGGTGTTGTTTAAACTTGTTCATGAAAAACCGTACGAGTCGATGTCATTATTCTGCAGTTCTAAAAAAAGATTTAAAAAATATAAGCTAAAGCTGTCTTTTAGTCTTAAAATCTGCTTGGAAAAATCATAGTTGGATTTGCTTTGCAAGCTTTGTCATAACTTTTGAATTCACTAGGATATATTTGCTGAGTGGATTTGCTTGAGCTGAACAATTTGGTTGCATTTCCTAATGTTCTTTGCATGGTTTTGAAATTCTGCATCTTGATACTCTGCTTGGGTATAAAGGTGAGCTGGGACATAGTTGCAGATACCTTTATTTGGTCTCTGGAAGATGCCAGTGTATTTATTTGTTTGAAGAGTTGCTTTACTTGGGGTTGGTTGTCTAAGGATATGATGATGCTTTCAAGGGAAAAGCTTTTACAGAGTTTACCTGGATCTCTTCAAATTCCAACTTAACATGTTGAAAATTGCTCTGTGAGTGGTCTCATTGTACCTGGATATCATGAGAGGAACTCTAAGGTAATTTGTGGTTTCAGTGGAATGCTGTGCGTGTTGATAACTGGTGTGCATCTGTCCTCAGGAACCTTGCACAAAGAATTGAAGTGAAAGTAGCTGAGGCTGCTCAGTACCACAGAGTGTATTTTTCAGTAGGTCGCGTAATCATGATCCATTATAGCCCTTAACAGCAAGGGCCATAATTTTGCTTTTAGAATATAAAGATTGTAATAAAGTTACATAGAGTGGAATGATTAATCTGAATGCTGTGTTCTGTAATGCCTCCCAACGGATGCTGTCGGAACATTTGTCTTTATTCACTGACATTTCAGTCTTGCTTACTGTTGAGCAGTGCACTAGATAGATCACTTTAACACTGTTTGTCAGAAGAAACTCGCTTTTTCTTTTGAAGATCCTAGTGTTATATAAATAGAGTGTGTATTATAAGCAAATAAATCTTAGCTCAAGTGAACTGTTACAGTTCCAAGTGTAGTTTGGTTGCGTGTTTTTCTGTCATGGGATAAAAATGAAAAACTTGCTTCCTACTAGGATTTGTAAAAACACACCCTCCTGTATATATGGTTGCTCTCTATTGTTTCATGTTACTGTCTTGGTCCCACTGCTGGTAGATTCAGAGCTGTTGTTGCTTCTGTTCTGACTTGTCTGAATGCAGCAGTGCCCCTCTGCTCTCAGCTGGCTCAGATGCCTCAGTGGAGGGGCAGTGGTGCCTGCATTCTTCCCCGCAGCTGCTCCGACCCAGCCTCTGCAGAAGAAAGCAGAGCTGAGAAAGTGATGAAAGGGCATAAAAGCAGTGAAACAAAAATTGGTAAGACAGGCTGATGCAGGGGTGAGGTAGATTCTGTGGAATTTACGAGGCGTGAATTTAAATGAACATTAAAAAGTGTAGATAATGCTGGTCTTAATTTTAATTTTCCATGGTATAGCTGAAAGTACTTCTGCTGCCATATTTTCCAACTCTTAACTCTGAGTTACTCAGACATAACTCCATTATTTTCTTCTTAATAATTATAATCTTCATAAAGTAGAAAGTCTGAAAGTCAATTATTTTAATTGTGTAAGCTTGCTACAGCTCAAACAATGCAAAATTTTCAAGAACTAAACATTTCGGTGCAATGTGTCCAAATGGTAGGATTTGGGTTTATTCATTGGAACGAAGAGCTCCTAGACTTGGCCATGGAGGAAATAGAGATGAATTCTGTGATTCTGCAGCTGCCCTCTCCAGCAGGCATGCAGTGAATGTGCCAGTCTATGGCTTTGTTCATGAAGGTACAAGCTCAACTTTTTTTTAAGATAGAGCTTAATAAAAAAGATGACGTTCTAAGTTTGGTAGGTTGATGAGAGTGTGAAAATTGAGCGTGTTTATTATCATGAATAAAATTTGGTGGAGATGGAGTGACTGAGATGCTTGAACACGCAGTAATTTGGTGTGGTGGAGGGTTTTGGCAAGACCTGTTAACGTTTCAGGAGTATTTAAAGGCTGAAAAAGCAACCGTGGGCTTTTCTGTGTTCTGTCAACAAGGCTGAAACCTGGGACTTCACTGAGGGAACCAACTTTTTTTCTGTAGATTGGTATCAGCAGAGCCTCCCCAGCCCTGCTGCTGCTGGGGATCAGAATGTAGGACGTGTTTTCCTGTCGATGATGTGCTTGAAAGGCTGCAGGACACACCTGAGGTTCTCATGCTGTTCCATGTGCATGGTTTGGGACAGCAGTGTTGTCCCTGATGCATTCACGATGTCACCAGGTCACATACACTGCATTTCCACTGAAATCCACTTTCTGAGAACTGCTGGAATTGAATTTAGAGATTTCTCAGATTATAACTGCATCCTTAACCTTCACTTCAACTCCAGGTACCTTTGGCTTTTTCCTCCAAGCCTCTCCTAGATTCTGAGCTTCAGGATATCCTTGCATCTTTTACAGGGCTGGTTAGGCCTCGTTGTCACATCTGGTTGATATTAAAAGCAGCAATATATATAGTGAAATAAACCTTAAATGGAATGTGAGGCGTCCCACAAAACGAGTTTCTCATAAGGCTTTGAGCCTTTTCTTCTAGAAAGAGTGGCTTTGAGACTCATGGATTTTGTTTGCTTTGGTTTAGATAAGGGTTTTAAGTTTAAGTTGGATGGTGAATGAGCCCTTGATTGTATTCTCCAGTGGAAATGTTTCTCATTGCTCTGTTGCCTTCACTGCCTAGGTTTTAAAGCTTCTGAACTGTTTTATCTGGGATAATTATCTAATAATTCAAAATAGAGGCACTTTTAATGAGAAAACTGAATCAAGGAGAAGATGTTTTTAATGAATTGAGAAATAAAAGCATGAAAGATTTTTTTTTAATAGTTTCAGATACTTACTAATATCTATCTATAAAGGAACAGGTATTTTTAATAGAGGCGGTGAAACGCACAGAAAAAGTATAATAAAATGAAACATGTAATTTAACAGCTATAA
This sequence comes from Hirundo rustica, assembly GCF_015227805.2. Classification (NCBI taxonomy): domain Eukaryota; kingdom Metazoa; phylum Chordata; class Aves; order Passeriformes; family Hirundinidae; genus Hirundo; species Hirundo rustica. The sequence continues at coordinate 14,593,283 of NC_053463.1, read as the reverse complement.
ACTAGGTTTTGATGCTAAGGCAATTATTTTCGTATATCCAAAACAACTCTTGAAATTTATCCACAAAGGTTGTAAGCAAAGATTTGTGCCTGCTGGAATCCTGTTTCCTTTGTATGCAAAGCTGGTGTGTGAAATGATTGTAGTACATCTGCTTTTCACTAAAAAACAAGTTTAGTAGGGGTCCATGAGTTACTTATTTATCTTTGGAAACAACAGGGGGAAACAAGCTGGTTTTCCCACAAACACCCTGTCATGTAAGAATATATTTGTTTCATTGTTGAAGCCTCTATACCTCAGGCTAGCTGCTAAGTAGTCATGGTAAAGCTCCTTTGTGTGTGTGAAAAAAACCTCTTAGAAGGGCTCTAAACTCAAGTCTTGCAGCGAGAATTAATGCCTCTAGCAAATTTATAGCCATGGACCATTTGTTGGGTCTATTTATTTTTAATGAACTGTCTTGGTTGTCACTTGACTGAGCAAACCAGGCTCTGGAAACATAGGTACCGAAATCTGGTACCAAAATACCAGGAGAGTGGAAGCATCCATTAGACTCTGCAAAGAATTTGTTTACTTTTTCGAGTAGTATCAGAATCTAGATTTTATTCCAAAACTGAGCGTCTTAGTGTGGGAACAGAGCCCTGTGATCCTAAACTGAGACAATTTGGGTCCATGGCTGAGTGTGCCCAACATCTTTGTGTTTCAGTTTTGTAGTCATGGTGTCCCAATGTTTCATCACATTCATTTTATAGCTATTTCTATATTAGGTTAAATTAGCACAATCAGCAGAATGGAGACATTGTAGACAAGGTGTTTGTTTTAATAAAATGGTATTTCCACCCAGTATCGTGAATAGCCATTCTGTGATGAGCTGCTTGTTGTTAACATGGTGTATGTAAGTATTTGTAACACTGTGAGATTTGTCAGAGCTGGATCAGTGGGATGCTTATTTCTTGTCTAGTGGAATATTTTGAAGGTTGATTGATAGATGGGTAAAATAGTGAGTAAGTACTTGCAGCACACAAAATCAGTGAGTAGCCTTAAAAAGGGGCAATATTCAGTTTTAGCAGATTCACAGAACAGCTGAGGCTATGTGCTGGGCTGACCCTGACAGGACTCTGGTGCCCAAAGCTGCACTGTTGCTGCTCTTCTCAGCTGGGCAGGGACAGAAAATGTAACGAAAGGCTTGTGAGGTGAGCTAAGAGCAGGGAGAGATCCCTCAGCAGTGACTGTCACAGGCAATACAGACCTGACTCGGGGATATTAACTGTATTGACAGTGAAATCACAGTAGGGCAGTGTTTTAATTTTAGAAATTGCTCCTTGCCAACTCTTTCCTTGACTTCCCACTTCCTTATGGTATCAGTGTGTGTGCAGTGTGTGTATTTGATTTTGTGTGAGTAGTTTCCTTGGATAATTCCTGCTAGGAGCAGCTGGAACTCTTTAGTTAGTGCTTTACTTAAGGAGCTGCCCTGGTTAGACACAAGTATGAAGGTGTTCTCACCTTCTCTGTGGGATGCTGCTGTGAGCCAGTGCCTCCTGCCTGGAACTGGACAAGTGCAGTGTGTGCCAGATTTTCCCAGTGTCTGCTTTCCTCTGAGTGTCTGTGTAGCTCAGATGTTTTTTGTAGACAGGAATTGTTGCACATGGCTGTGATTTGCCCAGGATTTGCTGCTGGAAGCCCTCTGAGAAGTGTCACTTGTAAGCCCTCCCCTCTAGCCCCATCCTCAGCTCAGAGCATCAAACCACAACTCCTGGTCAAATTGAGCCTCTTTCGTCTTGTGGGTGTCATTAGAAGCTGCGCTTGGAAAAGCAACCAGATCATAAATTTTCTTAGTGTCCTCTTTATTTCTCTGTTTGTTCTCTTTCTAGAAAGAAAGCTCTCCCAGATTGCTGCCTCAGAGCTCCATTATCGCTTCCCATTAAAGCAGGATCCTGACAATTCAATTGTTGCAGGAGTTTGAGTTACGGTGTTGCCATGGCAAAAGAGCATGGGCTTGTAACAGGGTGTTTTTGTGGTTTTATCCACATCCAATAATTGTACTTTTACTGTGTATAGATCACAGCAGGTCTTCTCAGAAGACAGTAAATAATTACAGTAAGTGTTTGCTGGTCTCTGGGGTGCACTTCTGGCTTGGGGAAGATGTGCATTAGGTCAGGGGCTTGTGCTGCAGATAGCTGCATGACATCTACGCCATTTATCAAGCTGAAGTCATTCTGGATCTTCTTTTGGTCTCTGCTTGTAAATAATGTATTTAACTTTTTTTTTTTTAATATACAGGTACACACCAATTTTATTTGAAGAGTGTAAGGATCTTCTGTCTAAATTAGTGAAGAAGAATAATTAAAAATACAAGAGTTTTTAACTAATTTTGAGAGTGGAAAATGAAGGGAAACATGTTGAGAAGCCAGGAGGCTTCCTCCTCAGTGCTGCTTTTTCCCCTGTGTGAAATTGGTTATTTGAAATGATAGTGTGCAGATGTCTTGTTTACCCCTCTTAAGGAAAATCGGCATGACTGGGGAAGAAAGGGTGTTTTTTTGTGAAAATTACTGCTGGGTTTTAGTGGCGTATCCCCTCTAAGGAGGGTTCTATTGCCAACTTCTGTGATCAGGTCATCTTATTACAAAGCTATTTAAGGGAGTTTGTGGCAAAGGATTATACATTTCCAGAAGAAATGCCACACATGCAGATTAAGCATAAGTCTGCTTTGGAAATAAGTTGTTTTACTGTGCTAGCTGAGCAACTACTGCCTTGCTTTTCCAGTGGTTTTTCCTTTGCTGCTTGAAGGGTGACATCTTTTCGTTGATATTCAGCTCAAGAAATCTGAATGCTCCAAATTAGAGGGATTAATTTGCCTTTTAATGATTTGATAATTATTTGGTAGCCTTAGCCGTGCTGCTGGATGTCCATTTTCCTGAATGCTGGGGTTTTTAAAACACTCTCAGATATATTTAGTTTCAAATCACACAGCTTGGATTAAAAATTAACATTAAAAATACTGTTAATATACTGTAACTGGCTGCCCAAAGCAATCCTGAACTGCAAAATGCTAACACCAATAGCAGCATTGTGAACTTAAGTCCAGTCCATGATTTTGCATTCAACAGAGCCCTTGGAAGTAGTTCCTGATGCTTCTTAAAATTTGCCTTATTCTTAATATCAGCCAAGGAATACTGACAAATTCAGTGTGTGATCACCATTAGACATTAATTCTCATCAGAGTTCATTCTTTTTGAGAACATCCTGGAGGTGCTTAGCAAAGTTAAGCACTTCTGAACATCTGCAGAATCTGCTGGTGCTTTGAGTGAGGGGCAGCTGGATGGGGGCTGCGTGGTCAGTCCCCACCTGGAGGGCTGCACACCTGGGTTCTGAGGGTGGCTGTGTGCTCTGCCAGCCCTCAGATGTGTCCTTACTAACTGCCTTCAGCTTCTGTCTTCAGAGTGATGAGTTGAAATGGGGTGAAAACAGTGACTGAGCTTCTGGTTCCGAGGGCTTTTGCGTGGCTGAGCTGTTCTGTCCCAAAACACAGCAGTTGTGGGTGGGCACTATTGGCTTGCTGTTTTCTTAGATTAGTCTTCAGAATTTGTGCTTCTTTGCTTCTGTGTGCAGCAGTCCAAGTTCTGTAGCTCCCTGCGGTGCTGGGTTCCGGTTCCTGGGGTTTGATTTGTGGTGGTGGCAGGGCCAGGGAGCTGCTGCTGCCTGTGCAGGGTGGGTTTGTGGCACTCACGGGCTCCTTTCAGGCTTGACAGAGGATTGAGTGGCTGTGGAGGTTGCAACTGGAGATGAATTAGGTTGTATCACAGGTATATTATTACTGGGGGATTCTGACCTGATGGTTTATAGGCAGTTTCTTTTCCGGAAACTGGATAACCCTGGTAGTCTGTGCAGCTCTGAGTTTGTCAGGGTCAGATTTACTGCATTTGCTTTGTTAATGTGGCTTTTTTTGGCCTTGCCACTAGAGCTAGTCAGCAAATGTCAGCACGTCACGGTGTACTTGCACAGTGTATTGCTAGGTGGATATTGCTTTTCTCGTTTAAAAACTTCCTTTTAATCTGTTCATATGTGAATGTTTTTTGCCTTTCCCTTTCGGCTGTGCTCTCAAACGAGCTGAAAAGTGTTTTCCTGGGTGTTCAGTGCTTCTGAGCTACTGGAGTCTTGTCCATGGTTAGAATGGGAAATTCACTTGTAAATTGTCATTACTGCAACTGGGAGACAATGCAGAGTGAATATAACTCTCTTTTCTTTTTGGTGAACAGGAGATTAGAATGCATTTGGCATTATTTTCACACTGAGACAGCTTCCTCACACAAAGTGAACGTAGGAACAGATTGAACCGATGACCCGAAGTGCAGACATCTCATCTACGCAACAGGAAAAATATCATAATGATAATGTAAATATTTCTGCTGCTTTCCATAATAGACTGTCATCCTGAGGCCAAAGATGAGTTTACATTCATCGTCTTGTAAAAGTCCTTTCAGATACTTTGGAAATTTGTTGCAGATAATGAGAATTTCTTTTAGTGTGTGTGGATAATAGAAGTAGGGGACATGATCATTGGTGTAGAGATACTAATGAGGGTTAAATTACAAGTGCTGCACATGAAGTCTTGCTTTTCATCAGTGTCTTTAAAAAGAAAAGGTCATTTCCCATCAGCAGTTTTCTGGCTTCAGCCCTCCTGGTTGTTTCATGGTAGCAGAACCCTGATTTACCTACAGAGATTTATTTCCCAATCAGAGTGCCCCATGAGTTAGGGGTTTGGTGGGTAAAATGATTCAAAGCCAAATACTTCCTTGTTTTAATTATAATTTGGTTTTCTTCTTGAAGTCTGCAGTGTGTACAATGGGAAGCTTAAGTCAGGCTTTCTGGAGCTTTTCCATGTGTTTCACAGGGGTAACAGGCCATGCCTGTTTAAAGTATTTCAGACACTTAAAGGTCTCAAAAATGAAAGCTGCTATTACTTTTAAATGCACCAGGTTTGCTTTTGAAATACAGTCATAAATGATCCAAGATTTCATTTTGATTCCAGTCCCTGCAGTTGGGAGAGCCGTGGGATTGTAGCCTGGGGCGTGTGTGTGCCTGTCAGAAGGGTCAGAAGCTGAAGCAGGGGATTTGATCTGGAGCCTGACGCAGCTCCACGTCCCCAGTGCAGACTGCACTGTAAAACTTACAAGGGTAGAAAATATTCATGAAACAAAATTAAAATAACCCCTGCAAGTCATTAAATCTACGAGAATAGATTGGCAAGGGCGGTTTATCATCATCCTGCTCTCATGACTAAGGCAAGGATGTTGTACAAGGTGTGCCTTTGAACTGCTTTTATTTCTTCACTCCGTGTAACACACTGAAAACAAAAGGTTATGGCACCGTGTGTTATACGAAGTCCATGAGCTGATTTTTAATGTTTCCCTTATATAATACTTTGGAACTTAGTGCCATTATTCAAACATACAGTGATTGCCACCGTTGAATATTGCAATTTTCTACAATGAAAATGCAAATACCGTTGAGAAAATTGACTGAAGCATATTTGAAGCTAAGTACCTGCCTTTTGCTTTGCTCCGTTAAACTTCCTGATGGGCTGTTGCTAAAGACATCTATGAAATGTTTTCTTCAGGAAACAGCTGATATGAATTTACTCCGCTCCTATTGATCTATGAAGGAATGTTAAGTTCAATGTTTTGAATGGCGTCTGTGCGTGGTACAACATCAGTGCTCGGTGAACTGTGAGGGCAAAAATGCTGACAAGAAAAGCATCCGATATAAAACGAAATGTTATGCTTATGGAGTTAGTTTCTTTTGTTGAGAGAATAATCTTGTATCCTACCACACAGCCACAGGAGCAGAGCTCCCTGTAAGTTCTGAAAATCATCCCTGGGTCAGCCCTGCCTTGCTCTCCTTTCTGGGGGTGAAGAGGATTGCTGAGTGCACTGGGACATTCAGGCTCTGAGCCCCAAACTGATTTCTTGACAACAAACACAAAGGGACTGTATCTTCAAAAGCACTGGATGGAATTTTTGCTTGCTTCACCTCGAGTTTGTACTGCCCTGCTCTGCTTTTTCCCAATAATCGCTCGACTAACCCCATACCTTAGACTCCCTTACTGGGAGCAGAGCTGATGCTGTATTCTGCTAGGATTTTTACTAGGAGTTTTTCTGCAGAAGTGGCAGCCTTTGCAGTGCCTAGGTGTTACCTGATCCCAAACTTGCTGGTGTGTAGGAGGTATTTCACTTAAACACCTTCCCCTCCTTGGCTGCAGAGGCCTCACGCCGCTGCTGCTCTGTGAAGAGCTTGCAAGGCTTCCGTTGCAAACACCGTCCTTGGATGGTGCAGTGCCACTGGGCGGGCTGGAATAAAGCCCCAAACCTTGTTCTTTGCTGGGTTTGTTGGGAGGACACGCTGGCACATCCCTGTGTGAGCCCCAGGAATCTCAGTGAGGTTGTGTTGCAGTGCACCCTCGCAGCCGAGCAGGTGCTCCCATATTAGGAGAAGAGCACAAGCCTCACCTCAGAACTTTCAAGGAAGAAGAACCAGAAACTTCTGTGCTCTTCTCACCATAATTGGCCTAGTGCCAGGACAAAGGAACCTGTTGGACCCTTGAGCTGTTTCTGAGGGAATGCAGCTATTTTCTATTGGGCCGTAAGCCAAAAATCCCTCCTAGATTGTTGAAAGAGCACAGAGATTCTTGGGGCTTTTCGGGGTGTCTTAGCAGGTACAAGGGGCTTCCCTGCACTGTGCACGCCTTTTATTCTTTTGTTCTGTATAGTTTGTTATTTTCTCTTTAATTAAAACCTTTTTGACTTTTCAAAACACCTCCGATCCAGCTGTCTCGCTAATTATTTTTAAGCCTTTTCTGGGAGGTTGCTGGGCACCATCAGATTGTGATGAACCCTCGTGGGGCTAAAACCACTCTGGTCTCACGCAGAAATTCGTCAGGGTTGTTTTTGTGTTTGCCATGAGATGGGAAATGCACAGCCAGAGTGTCCCTTCCCAGCAGCTCTGACAGGAGCAGGTTAGCCTGACATTGCTCAGGTGGGCTGCTCAGGTTTGGCTTTCAGGGCAACATTCGTGGAGTATTTTGATAAAGTGTAATTTGCGTGCATCAGTAATTACAGGCTCCAGAGGGACCATGGTATTTTTTTCCTGACAGGACAGAAAACAAATTTCCCATAAGCCTGGGGAATGCAACATGCCACTTGCCCCAGTTGGTGGTGAACTTCAAAGAAAAACAATGTTTCTTTTTACTAGCCTCGGGTTTTGCGCTATTTTATCTTCAAAACTGGCTTTTCAATTGCTTGAAGGGAATTATTTTTCTTTGCTGCTTGTTACTCTTTTTTTCCCAAATGGCATTGCTGGTTTTTAAAAACGAGGACCACCTCACTCTCTTGCAGCTGGAGCTTATTCCGGCCTCTCTTTAATGAGGTAAACCATTTTCATTGTGTTTAAATAAGCACACAAACAAAGGGCCAGTTGCTGGGTTGGCCTGTGGGTAGCTGTGGCTTACAACCGGCCATGTGTCTGGTGTCAAACTTGGCAAAAATCTCAGCTAGATTGTTCTTCACTTTGTAGTTAAGGTTTGTAAATAAATACAATTTTATGGAAAGTGTAAATGATATACCTTTAAAAGTTGAGACTTTATTTATTACCAGTCTGGTTTTTTCACCTCTCTTAGTTCGCTTGAGAGGTTCCTTCCTTTCAAAAGAATGAAATGAAAAGGGGAAAAGGATTCCCCTCTTCCTTTAGGGCACATTGAGAATACCATAAAATATGGAAAAGTGAGGACTTTTCACTCTGGCTTGACTCTGTAACCTTGCCCTGAAAATGAGGAAGGAGTTCAGTTAGCAAAGGCTTTCTAAGGCATTTTTTGTGTGCCCCAGTGTTTGAGTGTCAGATTGGTAAGAAGAGTGTCAGAGTGAGCTGCTCTTTGGGCTTTCAGCCTGGCCTCTCCCTTATGGACAGTGACCTGAAAGATTAACACAGTTAAAAACTGAAGGGAAGCAACTTTCATGTATGAAAATTTCCAGTATTCATAAGGAAACAAGCCCTAGGAGTTCCCAGTGAATATTCAGGAGCTGGAGGGCTGCTGGGGATGCTGCTGTGTTGAACAGCCTCTGACAATGCTTCTGTGTAACTTTAAACTGCACTTTTTAAATTATGCAATGCTTAAATACTTCACCGAGGCTTTTTTCTCAAGTCAATTTTCACAATTGACTTCATCTCCACAGGTTGGGGAGATTTCATAGAAATAGCCAGTGGTTTGTCTTGGATCAGCAGGTTGTTAGGAGTTTTTTTCCCCACTAATGTGCCTGATTTTTAAGGTTTTCATATTTAGTATTGTGGCAGTCAACCCATTTGTTTCTTTCTCCCGTAGAAGGACATTTTTCTGGTTTTCTTGTCAGAAATATAAGAATATATATACAATACAATGTAAGAAAGAATGGTGCATATTGACCTCATCAGCATTTAACTGGCTGTATTTTCAGTGGGATGTTGAACCATATGACCATAGAGGTACCCTACAACCTGAAGTATTCTGTGGTTAAATATGTTATTTACAGTATTTAATTCTAGGGCTTGGAAGCTTTTAGCTGCTTCAAGGTTTGGCAGATACTGTGGGATACCAGACCGTGGAGTTTTTCTTTTTTTGTCCTTCTTCTATTCAGAATGGAAGATTAAATGTAGTAGACAGGATTTTTGTGGGTGCTGGAAGATCCTGTGCCTAAGAGGTGCAAGATTGTGCTCATCATCAGGATGTTAGAGTATGAGATGTTGGTTTTCAACTTCCACAACCCTGGAAAGTCATCAGGAGCCAGAATTGATGAACTGCTGCTGAGGAAAGTAAATTTTAGTAAATTTAGTCCCACCCTAAATTGTGCTGTTTGAATCCACTCATAACATTGACTTTGGTCTCCTTTTCAGAGGTAGGATGTGCCTTGGTGTTCAGTGTTTTTGCTTTTATCTTCTTGCATCTTGTTGGAGGAACTTACTTGCTTTATCCCTCTTGTGAATGTGTCTTGTGGCTGCTTTGCTTAAAACCAGCCTGTAAAACCAGAGTGGCTGAAGTAGGAGGCTGTGGTGGGGTCACTGTGTAATGCAGGCAAAGAGGCAGTGCCCAGATTTTGTTTGAAAACAGTATAAAAAGGAGTATAGTTGAGATGGCTCCTGTTCTCAGGTTTTCCTTCCCAAGATCCTGTTTAGAGTGGGCTTGGCATGGATGGAGGATCCAGGTTTTCCTACAGGAGGAGGCGTTTCAGGACTGGCCTGCTCTCTGCTCACATCCAGTGGTAGAATCTGAAAGAAGGGCACGTTGGGCTCAGCCTCCCATTATCTAAGAATGTAGCTTTTGAATTTAAATTATCAACTTAGTGTCAGGTTGCAGCTACAGAAAAAAGTTTGTTCTCTTTCTCATCTTAATCTGATGATCTTGATTTAATTTTTGAATTTATTTCCAAACAGTCTCTAAGGTAATGTTACTACAACATCAGCAATCTATTTAAATTACAGAAAAATCCCAACTATTTAAAAGAAAAGTGCTTAAAAGGAAGTTGTCTTAATGTCCACTGGGTTATGCTGAATTTCAGGCATGTTTTAAGCTGCTGCAGCACTAGGCCTATGTCACAAATGGGGTTTTTTTGTGAAAATTCAAATAGACCCAACCAATCATTTCATGATTTTGAAACTTGTGGTAAAGCTCCAGCTAAGGAAAATATAACACTGTTTCTTGCATGATAATTGTGATACTTCCCTCTGACAGTGAAGGGAAGGACTTCTTGAAAGTGTCTTCAGGAAGGCTCAACTTGACTCATGTAACTAAGTTACTGAATTTAACTAAATTACTGAACAAAATTTTACTTAAATGTATAAATCAAAATATTTTTCCCAAGTAGTGTGGTGGTTAATTTATTTTTTTATTTTTTTATTTTTTTTTATTTTCCAAAAAAATGTTTTTATGAGTTTTTCTGGCAGCCATCTGTATACAAAGTATTAAAAATTCCAAAATCTAACATTTGTGTAATGCAGATTAATTAGAGTTCTCAGCTAGTTGGCCAAAGAAATGATTTGTGCTGTGGAGACTGCCATGCCAGGAACAGGTAATATGTGAAGTAACTGTTAACTATGTGGACGAGACAAGTACTTCAATTTTAGGAAGGTTTATTTTTGAAGAAAAAATGAGATATTTAAAATGTTTCTCTGTTTTAATTTTATTTTTGTAATAAAAGATAAATTCAGATCATGATTTGATTAGAATCATATAATATTATTTAGTGGTTCCTGATTTTATATTTTTGCAGACTGAAGACAGACATCACCTTATAGCCCTGCATCTTAAACAATTTCAGCTAGCATAATTATCTTCAATTACTTAATTACTACATTATTCTCTACTTTGCTATTTGAAGGTTTGCAGACAATTGAGTACACAGTAACTTCTCATGAGTCCATACATCCCACTCATTCCATGTAGTGGTGATGCTTATTGAAACTGGTACATTAAGGTATTGATTAACATTTCATAGAATTGTGCATTTTATAATTCCTAAGAGAAAATGTCGAAGTTCCAGTTGATGTGCAGTGCTCTTATTCCTTTGAATTACCCCAAGCAATTGAATTAAGGGATGGATTATGTGGGGTTTTTTGCATATTGTCAACTATCATCCCTGGCTAAAGCACATTTAGAGACTTTTTATGGAACTTACGACTGTTTTTTGCAGAATTCTGTGAAGGTGTGAAAAAATTGGTAGCATTTATTTAACTTGCAAAAAATACTGGAGGACAAAAGAGTGATCGATACTGAGAAGAGGAGCCAGAACTGGCATCTGCCAGCCTGGAAGAGGATTTTGTGGCAGTTGCGGGTTTTTCCAGGCTGAGTCATGGCCAGAGGACCTGGGTGAGGATTCCTGCTCCAGATTCCTGATCCTGCAGTGCCAGGATGAGTTATCCCTGGGCTGGGACGGGCCTGCCCATCTCCAGCAGCTGCACGGCGCTGGAAACTCTGCAGGCACACGTTGCTTAACTGCCTGAAATCTAAACTGGCAGCAAAGGCCATCATTATCAACCCTTGGGAAGAAATGCAGTCCTTTTGAACTTCTGCTGACTGTTGAAACAAACCCCACCCAACCAAAAAAAAAAAAAAACCCAAAACCAAAAAACAAAAAACAAACCAAAAACCTAAAGAAAGACAATTGAGGAAAAAATAAAAATACAGCGCTGTCTTATGTTGTTGCTTTTGCACAGCAGAGTCCATGTTCCAAATATACCAAGTTACAGAGAGTCAGGAGAGCAGCTGGGGCTTAAATTCAGCATTACTGGTGGTTTTGACCGTGTCTCTTCACACTGAACTCTCTCAGGTGTGTGCAGAGTCCCTCTCCTGGAAATCTGACGTTGCTCTGCTCAGCATTTCAAAGTGCGTTAGGGAATAACTCAGGGAAACAAAAATCCCAAGTGGATTTTTGTGTGGAAAAACATTTCTTCAGTGACTGTACATTGAGTACGTGAACTGACTTTTAAAGTCATGTTGGAAAATATTAATTATTAGGTGATAAGGCAAAAAAATTACCTGATAAGGGCAAGGAATCTTGGAATGTGGTGAGCAAGACTCAGGGTCCTGATTGGAATTTTCAGTTGTTGAATTAAGTGTGTTATTTAAACAGCTTGGATTCTAGGGGATTGGATGGCATTTTGAATTAAGGAACTTTGTGTGGGTTAGTTTACTGTTAGACAGCACTGGTGTTAAGAGCTGGTGATTTATTGTGTTGTAGGTAGCCAAACATCTTTGTGTGCTGGTTGTTCCGCATACACATACATTTTACTCACCCTTTGGTGTAGGTACTTTTTTCCATCACTGCTCTTGCTTATGTTGTGCTGCTGCTGAGTTGCTCTTGGAAACCATTTCTTACTATGGACATGGGGACTGTTTTTCAAGACAATGCAGTGCTTAATAAAAGCAGCACGAAATGCAACAGCCCAAATAATTACCATTGTGCATACTAGTATATATTCCATAGAAGTCTTACAGTAATGCCACTCTTTGCCTTCATCTAGTTGCATTATTGGCATGTTGTATAAATAGCCAGCTATTGAGATACTTGGGAGTTTTTGAATGAAAGCTTTTGTAGAATTAAAAATTGCTGGGTTTGGGTTTTAATGGGAATATTGAGAAAATCAGACATTACTTGAATTGTCTGAAGGTATTACAGAATAATTAAATTCTAAAAAGACTGCATTGTGATCGTTCCTGTCCCTAAAGTACTGATGTTTTTTCAGCAGTTGTAAATCAGTGCTTAAGAAGTCTCTTGGTATAGACAGGACACAAAGGGTTTAGCTGTGCCTTGCCTTGAAAAGTCCTGGAATTTTTTTGGTTAAGCACCATGAACTTGAAATGGTGAAATCTGAGTGAGTGATCTAAGTAATTTTTGTTGCAATTTTCTTCAACGCTTACATTGCCCAATTTTTGTGGCATAATAGAAGGACACAGATCAGAAGTTGAGTTATGGTTCCTGACAAAATGGTTCCTGATATTAATAGAAAGAAATAAAATAAATTGGAGCCATTTTTATGCACCACTGAAGAGAATGTGTGATGGTGAGCCTGGAAGAGCAGCCAGGCTGGAACAGAAACAGGTCTTGAGTTTATGAGCTTCAGATAAATATTTAAAAATGCCATTTCACTACGTTCAGGGTGTATTTTTCCACATTTAAGTTTGATTTCCTTTTAAAGTGTGTGTCAGATAAGAGCACCTGCTACTGCTGCTGGTGGGCAGAGCCTGTCCAGGGAATGGCTCCAGGGCCTGGCAGCGAGGAGGCAGAAAATGGTTTCAGTGTGGGCTGGGCAGTGAAGTTGAGAGGAACAATTTTGGAGAATTTCAGCTATGTCATGGGAAATGGCCACAGCCAGACTTGTGATTAGCAGCAAAGAGCAAATCCTCTGGGTCACTGCCAGGGTTCAGGAGGGCAAAACACTGCTGGGCTATCAAATTGTTGCCATACTTTGTTTAGAGAAGAAAAGGGAAAATATAAGTGGGGAAGAAAACCTCCAACCTAAAAAAGAAGTGGAAGATTTTTTGGGGGGGGGTGTCAAATGTGCCATCATTTTAATGTTGCTGATGTGCATTCTGAGCAGTGCATGAAGACAGAGAAGGGCTGGAACCAAGTGCATTCAACTATTGAAGGTATTGAGGAAATCTGAAAAGTTAATCGCTACTCAGTTGTTTGGGCTTTTCTTCTTTTTCTTTGGATTAAAAGAATCTTCTTATAAATTGTAATGATTTTTTTTTCTCTTATGAAATTTACCTACATCAAGGGTATTTATGTATTACTGATCCCAAAATGACTTAAAGCTGATTTTTCTGTATCCTAAACGCAAAGATACCATGTGGCATATTTGAGGGAGTGTGAAAAAGTATTTTACCCTTTTTTTTAACAAATAAAAGTTTATTCTGAAAGGACACTAATTAGAGCCAAAAGCAAAGTAGGCAACTGAAAGTACTCTGAGTACACTAAAATTCACTGAATTTTTCTGGTGTGAGGCAAGCTGTTGTAAATAAATTAAAAAAAAAAGCTGTATTGGTCAGACCTGCTGAGTGTGATTTGTGAGAGCACTCAAGGAGGAGTTTCCTGGTTCTGGGACATTGCAGCTTTCCAAGTCAAACCTCTTTATTCATTCACCTCAGGTAAGTAAACAGAGGTGTTTTGTTTTGCCCTTGTGTGGCTGCTCCCCAAACCACAGGGCCACGGCTCTTGGAACAGCTCTTGGGCCAGAGGGTGCAGGGAGGTTGTGACACCTCTCCCTGGGACAGGTGGTGGCTGACCACAGGCAGAACCATTCATTTTGTCCTCACCCCGTCTCTCCAGTGCAGGAACAGGCTGCAGGGAGGATTGTACCAGCCTGGTTCAGTGGGAACCCACAGCCTGCGGGGCGAGGCTGGATCTCCCTGGCTCCCTGCCCTGAATCCCTGTGGGATGTGTGGGTGCTCCCTGCAGAACACCCCAGAGGGATGCCAGGGCTCCAGACTGACAATTCCTCTGGACTGCCTTTGTCTCCATGCGCTGATGCTGCCCTGACCCTCTCCTGGCGCCTGTGCTCATGGAGTGTCAGGGTGCCCAGGGCTGGCTCCTCTGGATATTTAACAGCAGGAGGAAGAATCCACTGGGCTGGCAGAAGAAAATCCCAGGTCCTTTTACCTGGGTTAGCCCTGAAGTTCTCCAGCCTTGTTTCCTGATCACAGGTGAGGTTACTGCCAGCCAGTTTAACAGCTCAAAGCTGATGATGCCAGACCTGGAAGTCACAGAAATGCCAATGAGACTCCTTCCAAAAATCTGTGTGTCAGGCCTTACATGGTGCTCCGATTTATGTTCTGATCACTGGGCTTTTATTTATTTCTTGTTCCCTCACAATGCTGATGACATTTCCAGTTGATCTTTCTGATTTTTCATTTCCTTTCACATTTCAACTTTCAGTAAATAAAACTCCATGTTCTTTACTCATTCATGTGTAAGTTACAGAAAATTTACCCTAAAAGCGAGTCCCTGCAATTTACATGTCAGTAATTATATTTTGCTGTATTAAGCTGATTGTTTGAATTAATCCATCCAGCCTGTTTCTTTAGTAGGTGCAGAACACTTACAGGCTAATGTTTCAAGAATAATACTGTAAATGAGCAGAGCTTTGCAGACTTCTATGCCAAATGCTGTCTAGATGTAGAGTCCTTTCCCACACAGAGGAATCAGAAGCATCACCTATGACTCATGGCACAGAGCTTTATATCTGCTCTGTGGAAGCTTGAAATGGTGTTTGCCTTGGCCCCAGATGGAAATGTGGGACTATTTGCTGACCAGCTGAGAATTTACATGGAGTGTTTGACTGGAGGACAACATTCTAAGTCTTCATGGTGATAACACTGATGCATTTGGGTTGCCTAAAAAACCAAACCTAGGAAGGTGTAAGTAGTATCTATAAAGTATTTGGAGTGAATCAGTGTTGATTTTGATATATTTCTTTGCAAGGTTAGGTTGAATGTCAGCAGTCAAGTAGGCTGTTCTTAGTGCTTGAGATTGATGGGTTGTCTCTTAAAAAACATCAATTTCCTAAGTGAGAATTCTTCACTAAGAAGTAGCAGATGTAGAAGTAATAGCCAGGTTTTTCCCAGAAATAAAGCTCACTTGAGGTGACATCTGAGTCTCTGGTTTGGCCTGAGACTTTGGGTTTTAGGTGAGTTTCATTCCTAAAGGATAAATGGGATGGATAAGCACCAAGTGCACATCTGTTTTGTGTTGTCACCAGTGGCTCCATTGAGGACTGTGTTTGCACAGTGACATGCAGGGTCTGAAAGGTAGTTCTGAGGAAATCTCAGCCTCTTAGCTGAGGGATTAAGAGGTCACCACAAGAACTTTGGGGGACATAATCCTGGAGTCAGAGGCTGAGGCAGTGCTCTGCTGCAGTGCTGGGTGTGTTCCAGTACAACCAGTGACAAAATATTACTGGTGCTCTTCGCAAATTTGGGGATGAAGTGGAGGGAGGAACAGGTATGAATTGTGGGGCAATCTTCAAAGGATGGAGAGCTAACAGAGCTACCTGGAAACATACAGGAATTTCTCAAAGTTTTCAGCATTCTTAAAACCAGATGAAAGCCTAAAAATGCCCAGATGTGTAGAAGAGATTTGCAGTGTGAACGCATGGATACCGTAATGATTGACACACTCAGTCACTTTGAAGAATGTTTTTAATTATGTTGTTTTCATGTAGTGCTGCGTGTGAAATGTTTTGATCTCACATAGGAAGAAGAGTTAGGTCTGTAACATGCTTGCATGGTGTGAGAGTGCTTTGCAGTGTGTTCCTGTGCCTGGGGAAACTGGCATCTTGTTCCCTGTCATCAGCTCAAGATGCGAAAAGGAAATGTACAACTGCTGAAAGTTGTGCAAAGAATCTGGTGAGGAATCTTCTGTCTTTGAAGATCTCCATATGTGAGGTATTCATGCATGTTTTGAAGATGACTTGGTTCTTGGGATTCCTGAAGGTATTAGGGAGGAACGGGTGTAGCAGGCTTGTGTTTGGCAACAGTTTAACAGCACAAACCAAATCACAAATGCATAAATGTGGTAAGTTATTGTCTCTGTCAGAACTGAGCACAGCTAGAAAGTTCTGTCCAACTGTGATCTGTGTGGTCTGGCTCCTGGCAGTCAACACACTGCAAGTGTAGAAGTTAATGTTCCAGAAACTTA
Organism: Hirundo rustica; assembly: GCF_015227805.2. Taxonomy (NCBI): domain Eukaryota; kingdom Metazoa; phylum Chordata; class Aves; order Passeriformes; family Hirundinidae; genus Hirundo; species Hirundo rustica. The sequence continues at coordinate 14,577,072 of NC_053463.1, read as the reverse complement.
TCTGCAAGGAGCTGTCTGAGCTCCTGATGGGCAAGGCTTGTGTTGTCAGGGATCAGATCGTGTTGTTCTGATAGCAAACCATCCATCTTGTTCTTATTGGCTGCAGTATTCAAGTGAGGCTAAATTTCCAGATTGATGTGCCTTCCAAGTACTGAGAGCGCCGAGGTTCAGTTGCTGGAGGGAAAGGTGTGCTCAAGGAACTGTTTGATGTGAGAGTACATGGCTTGAAAACCATGAGAAGTTTCTAAAGGGAGAATGGGAGAAAGCAACTGGAGTTCAGAGAGAGACTGTAAATTGCACCTTTAATGGCTCTCCATGCTGGGCTCAGAACTAGACCTGTAGAAAACAGATAGTATACCCCTTAAAAACAAGAAAACTCTGCCTCTGTTTCAATAGTGTCTTTCTTCCCTGTATGCACCTTGCTGTATTTGTATTTGCATCCTGCAGCACCTCCCCATTGCTCAGCTGTGAGCTGTCGCTGTCCTGCAGACTCCTGCAAACCCTGCTGGTTTATGGAAAAATGATTGCAAATAGTCACAGTTCTTAATCAGTCCTGAAAAGATAGAGAGCTGCATGGTGCAGTTCATGACCTCCTGCCATATCAAACTTGATAAAGGTAATTCATTTTCAGTAGCTGTTGCTGCAAATCCCAGGAAATATTTTGTTTTTGTGGCTTTGAGGATATTCTCTGAGAACAGAAGCAGTGCATGGCAAAATGGAAGAGATTCCTCCCCTCTCCTGCAGGATAACTGTGTTAAAGGGAAAAAAGGACATTAAAAAGAGAAGCCAGAGTTGGCTTCCATTCTGAGGCTGGAGGAGCAGGGCTGTTGAGTGACCATGGAGTAAAAGCTCCACAGTTGTGAGAGTGGGTGATTTTCACACGGCAAATCAATCCCTTAGTTAGGGAATTGTGTTTTTGCAAACAGGATGCACTAGATTTACTGTTTTAGGCATTTATTTTAATACTTGTCTTCCAATCTTGCCTTGACTTCCCTGTGGCTGATTTGTTGCTGGGTTTTGCTTTGCCTCTCACATCCTTATTTGGATTGCTGTGTAGGTTTTCTGTATTTCTTCTGAAATCGAGTTCCTGAGGGTGCCAGGTCAGAGCTGTTCTCCACGTAACAAGCAACAGAAGGGGGGAGGGATGGTGATAATGGACAAACTGGGTTCTGTGTGTGGGTGGTATCTAAAAGCATTTGCCCACACTTTTATATCATAAGCTGCAAGTCAGTTGTGTGCATTTCCAGTGACTTTATTCTGAATTAAGGTGAGCTGGTAGACATGCAGATTTAGAGCCTAAATGGTTCTTAGCTACAGTGCTTCTGGTGAAGTTCTGCTGTTTTGCCACAAAACAGATGGAGCTTTACTAAGGTGTTTCATAAAAATTCTGGGGATGGCTTTGACAGACAAATCAGGAGGAGAATTTAGCACTCAGATGGCACTAAGCTGTCCCAGGGAATTCTGAGCAGAATTTTCTCTCTGGTGATTAAAAAAAATCTCCTGAGAATAAGGACTGTGAATGTTGAATTCAGAGAAAAGTCTGCTGCTTCGATAGTAATGAGACATAATTGAATGTAGTGTTTAATTCACAAGAATTTTTTCTGAGTGATACTTGGGCCACAGGAAAAGAAACAGACTGTACTAATTCAGGTAGACATTTCTTGAGGAGTAAATTTGAATTTTTTTTTGATGTTAAACATTAACATCAATTAGGCTAGGCCTAGTGATGGAGTGTACTTACGGTTTTAGTCTTCTGTTCAGACAAACAGAAAATGTATTCCACAGCTTGGCCGTCTCTGCTTTTCCTGAGCAATGCCAAAGTGAGTCAAGATCCTCGTTTTTTAAGCTGTGGAAACCTTTTGGCCACCTTTGTTTAAAAAGATTGAGTTTGTCAGTTCCTTCTAACTTTGGCTTGTTTGTTTCTTTTCTCATTTGACTTCTTGCTAGCAAAGATTGTCTCACAAGCCTATGTCCTGTGTCTCAGTAAATGTTGTGTGAAATTAGAGTTTTGTGAGCTCCTGGTTTTCTTTGTCCATTTCAGTGTGTTTGGGTAATGAGAACGAGCCATGTGATGATGTTCTGCCCTGGGAAATCCTGTGAAGCAGAACTGCTGTGGCAGATGTGAAAATATTTGTCAGTAGGTGTAAAATCATAGATAAGTTAACTTGAAATGCTGGTTAAAGTGTGGGGAAAAAATCTTTGGGTACACAAGAGAAGTTTGGAGGAGGAGAGTGGATTTTGTGTCGAACCTCCCTTGCCTGGGTTGGTCTGGGGAGCTGACTCCCTGCAGGAGTTCCTGTGGAGCATTTCCATCTGAGTTATGGTTCCTGTGGGTGCTTGCAAGGGGTAGGGGTAGGATTTTACTCTGAGATGGTACATGGTGTTCCTTCAGCTCCTCAGCCTGAGGATGGACTGAGGTGGTGACTTGTCAGAGCAGACTGACTGCAGGTGTGTCAGCATTCATGGAGGTACTCCTGGAGCCTTGCAACAACATTAAACTTGGATCCTTTCAAAATCATAAATAGAAGTGCTTTTGTCTTAACAGGCTGATCAAGGCATTAACTTCTATGGCTTTAGAAATTTAAATTAACCTCAGCATTTTTTTTAAACTGCAATACTAAAATGAAAAATTAATTCTATAGTGTTAGAATATTGATTAATGGCTTCATTCTAACCTGCTTTTGGAAATGTTCTCCAATACAAATGTGAAAATGGGAAAATATTTAGGTGATAAAAAAGTGCTGTTCTCCCATGGAGCCTGTTCTGCCTGTTAAAGTGTAAGCCATAAGAGGTTTATGGCTTTTCTTTCAGAAATAAGAAATATCTCTTCTTTCAACTGAGTGTATAAGTGTTACCTCTGCTACTTCCATTGTGTGTGCTGCTTACCCTAACTTTGACTTGGTTGTAATATTTATTTACTGCTTGTCTTCTTATGTTAGTTTGGACTCTTGATATGAAGTGTACATTGACTGTACCATAGAAATGCAAAATCACAGGTGTAGTTACCATGGTGTCTCTCTTCTGAGTTAGGGAGTGTTACAAATTTTACTCTGCTGCTTAATTTGTAAGTAACATAAGGCCAGATAACCTTAACATTTTCCTTCGTATACTTTAATGTAAATTTATTTTCTCTTGTCTATTTTATGAATTTTACGGACTGTTTATAGATCTGTATCAAACAGATTCTATAGACAAGTGTTGCTAGATTTGTCCATTTTTTTCCCCATTTGTTTTTTAGATTGTAATTTCATCTGATGGGAGGTAATCAGTGTGTTTTTAGATACAGTCTGTACGTTAAAAATATCTCTCTTCGCTTGCCGCAAAAAGAGATTATGTGGAGAAATAGAAAAGTAAATATAAACTTAAAAAGGAGATGAGATTACATCTATGACTTATGCTTAGGCATTTTAGGAGGAGGTCGGCTCATCAGCCTCACTTCAGAGTGGATTTTTGCTATTAGTGAACTTGTGATGCAGAAAGCTTCAGTCAGTCTTTAAATAGAAAAGAGTGTACAGCTGTTTGGGGCTTTTTCTCATCCTAAAAAGGCAGACAGACTCTAAAGCCCGGTTCTGCAGCTTCTCCCTTGTTTGCAGAATCATCAGAGGGAGAGATAAGAATGAATTTTGTCCGTGCCCCTTATCAGTGACCCTCCCTCCGCTGATGTGACCTGTAAAGAGCTGACAGACGATTTTCCTGCTTGCAATGAAAATGGGAAGCACTGAGACAAACGGTACAAGTTGAGTACAGCCAGAAAACACTTCTGCAGGTGCCTGGGGCAGGGAATTCTTGCCTGTGCTGCTCCTGCCAGCAACAGCGGGGCTGAATGAGCTTGTCCTGTTCAGTGATGAGCAAACTCAGCTGCACAGAACAGCAGCTGCTGTTCAAAGCTGCGTAAAACAGTGGAACCCAGGGTGGTTCAGGTGGGGAGGGGTGGAAAGTTAATGACCGTTCCTCAGAGGTGAACGGGGATGCAGAGCCTTGTAATGTAAATATTCTCAATAGTTGCTTTTGGAAACCTACGTGTGTTTTTCTTCTGGGCTTTTTAAAATCCAGTTAGCCAAATAACCCAAACAATTTTCTTGTATTTATTTAGGCGGGAAGCCAGCTGCTCAATTTGTCCATATTAACTATCTGAGAATTTAGAAGAATAAATATTCTATATAGTTTTCAGTCTCTTGAAGTATAAAGTACGTTGAAAACCTTTCCTGTAAACGTCCACCTTACTTTTGTCCACAGATCAACAGTTTCTAATTAAAAAACTGCCTCATTTCAGGACAATCAATTTAGCAGCTCACAGCAAATTAATGGTAATTGTAACCTTTGGACAAAAGAGTCTGATTAACCATATGTATTTTGTACACAAAGATTCACAATCTTCTGCTGATTATAAAGTAGGAAAAAAGTCAGTTTATTTTGCCAAAATTATTTTTAAAAGCTCTTCATTTAGTTCATCTCCCTTTCCTGTAAAAAAGCTGCTACTTCTGTCACCTTTTGACTTCATAAAAGTTTCCCAAATAAAGTAGCAGTGTTTATTTGGAAGGTAAATGTTTATTTTTGTGCCTGAGGACAGGATGTGTTTGTGCCTCCTCTTGGTGCTTAGGAGGGAAAGAACTCCTGGAGGCTGGCTTTGGCGTTTGAGAAGCCATCACAAGGTTTCGGCCTCAGCAGAATTGATGAAAAGGGGGTGGCTGCACCCACGGGGCCAGAGCTGCTGGTTTTGGCTGCCCAAGCACAGGTAATGACTGCAGTGACCTGCTTGATCCCACGGGGCAGCTGCATCAGAAAATCCAGGAGATGAGGAGAGCTCCAGAGCACACCAGGAATCCTGCTTCAGACACAGGAAATCACAGGACACAGACCGGGGATGCAACAGATCCTGGTTCTCAAAGATTTATTAGATGAACAGAAATGTAGTCGAAAGAAGCTTGTGAAATAATCCTTTTTAAGTGAAATTAAGCTTCTTGGCTTCAGTCTGGGTAATCAGTGCAAATAAACAGCAGTTTGGCTTGTCAGCAGGAGATGCTGTCACTTGCACGGTTCCACCTCTCTCTGTGCCACGGGAGGCTGTTCCTGCTGCAGGTTTGGTACCCAGGGGATGCCCTGGGCACTGCCAAGGTCTTACTCCCCGCTGCTTCCAGGGGCACCCAGCAGACGTGGGGAGATTCCAGGTCCCTGCACAAAGCGGCTGACTGCATGGAGAGGAGATGGTGCTTGGCATGTTTGTTTCCCAGCAGCAGAGTTAGAAACTCACGTGGGTGTTACTTGATGATTGTAAGTGTGAAGGTTCTTTGGGATCTTTAGAACTTGCGTTAGCTGGTGGTGTTCAGGCAAGCACAGTTCTATCAGTGAATTTTGCAGTATAAGCAGTATTTGGGAGATCACTATTCATTAGAGATTTTGCTGTAGTAAAGCACCTGGTTCCTCTGGGCTTTTATTTCTTCCTGTTTCTATTATTTGGTGGTTTTGGTGAGTGAAATTCCCTTTTCTGTTTGCTGTCCTATGCAAACCCCGTAAAGAAGATTGGGGTCTTTCTGTATAACCTTACAGGAGCTGAAATGGAAACCAGCCACTTGAGTTGATTGCATTCAATTTACATTTGTTGGTGGGTGATATGACACCTACAGCATTGATGTATAAAACCTCCTCGGGTGAAGCACAAAGAACAATAATATCTGACTGCTCCAGCAAGCTTTATTTACGGTTATCAGGCAACTTGTCTATTTATGTATTTATTGAGGCTGCATTTTATTGTCATTTTTTCTTGGTTAGGGTGTTGTGCTGTTTCCAAAGCCATGTCTGTGGTATTTGACAGATCTGGATTGTAGAGCCAGATATGTGTCACAAATAGCACAGAACAAATTTTTGAATTTCTAAATATTTATCAACACTAATGTAAAGTTACCTGTCTTTGTATCTGTAGTGACAATTATTGTAGGATTCAGTTAAGTTAGTACTAATATCAGCTCTCAGATATACCAGAAGATTTTGCAGAGTCCGTTCAACAGTAATGAAAAATCTTCTTTTTCCATAAGTTACTAGTGAAATTCAAAGTCTGGCAGTAACTCAGATGGAGTAGATCAGGGGTGAGGGAAGGTAGCCTTGAAAATGAGCTAATGACCATCTGGCTCTGAATGGGAAATGAACTCTTGCATTTAGGAAATAGGTCAGGCTGATTAACAGGCCATTATCTGAATTCAGCCCTTGTTTGTAAATATATTTGTAATTCCATTGAAGACTAATTGTTTTGGCTTTTTTTTTTTCTTTTCACACAACCATTTGGTAACACTTTGATCCTACTTTCCTCTTCTTTATTTAAACTTTTCTGAAAATGAAGAATTTGGTCTTAGTTCCTCTTGTGGGCAAACCACAGGTTGTTTTTTTTTTTTTTCCTATGCTATTAATGGCCATTTAATTAAATATTTCAGTCTTTAAATGAAGACTAACTTTTTTCAAGCAGTGAGAATTAGAAATCCATCCTAGGGTTTTGGAAGTTTGGATACACACAAGGTGGTGCTTTCTTCCAACAGCAGGTTGGATAATGGCACTTTTCCCCCTGTAGTGGAGGCTCTGGCACCTGATGTGCAGGACAGGACTTGAATTTAAGAAATTGCTGTGTTTTTAGCTGTTGCTTGGCTGCGTGCTGTGAGAAGTGATATCCTGTATGCCCCATACGAGTGGCTTCAATAACTGCATTTTCTTTCCTCAGTGGACTATGAATGTTGTGCTGTCATTTGCTGTCTTTGAAATTGAAATCCTAACTGGATGGACAAAAACACACTTCAAGGTTTTTTCACTTCTGGTTACCTGTAGAAAGCGATAAAAGGTACGGGAGAAAGAAATGCAGGGAGGAGATGTTTTGTTTCATTCCTGTCCTTTTTGAAATTACAGTAATTTGCAAAAGGCTACTCTTAATCATCAGAAATAGGAGCAGAAGTAACTGATGAATTGTGTTATACAATTGTTTTTGCAACATTTGATTCAAATAAATAAATGTAAAAAAAAAAAAAAAAAAATACAAATCAAAATAATCTCCCTCAAAACCCATGTCCCAGAACAGAAAATCATCTCTACATCATTCTCTTTTAATGAAGTCACTTTCTGCATGGATCTTCTTGTTGGTTTGTGACTTTTTAATCTTCCCTATTACAGCTGTGGATGCTGCAATTGAAGAACACTTCTGAAAATCTCTGCATTGGTTGGTCCTTTAAATATCCAGTGCAAAATTTGGGAGCTATAAGAAGAGCATATATGGATACCAGAGTTTTGTCTTTATTCTCCTCCCTTCTGAGAGAGTCAATCCTCCCTGAGGATTCTGAATTTTTGGAGTTTTAAAATGAATGGAAATTCAGTGTTTGTGACTATTTGCAAGTAAATCTTAAGAACACAGTGACCTTTGTGCATGTGGGCATTGGCAACTGCAAGTCCCCTTCAGCAATTAACTTAAACTCAGCCACCTAAAGCTGTGCAAACCTCTTCAAACACAGTGACAGTGAGCTGCTGACATGGGGGAGTTCTCTCTAAAACTCTGCATTTGTTGTACATGGCTCATTTTCTTGCCAGGTATCACATTCTCACAGAAAGGCACTGTCCAGAGGAGAAAATACAAACATTGAGTGACTAAAATGAGCAGTGTTGCCTGTGTGTCTTAGGGGCATGGCAGATTTGGAAGAAGAGCTTATCTCCCATGCAGATTGGGTGTCTGCTCTTCAAGACTCGGCTCATTTGTAGTGACTCTCATGGGAACTGCTTCTGATATTTGGCAACCAGTTTTTAATGATAAAAATGTATTAAAGGAATTTTTGAAATATATTACAATTTTTCTTTAAAGAAATAACAGTCGACTCCTTAACTTACATCTACTGAAAAAAATTTAGGAATAGAGTATTTAGTGCTGTTTCTGAAGGAAACATGGTTATTCACTTGTAGGCTTTTTAATGCTGCTATGTAATAACAGCTACTGCAGACAAATGGTCCTCTGGGGTTTTACTGACAGCTGTGGTGATGGGTTTGGCATCACCTTGACTTGCTTGTAGCCACAGTCTCGGACTTCCCTTCCTGGTGCATTGTTAGGATGTCACCTCAGAGGAACAGTGATTGTATCTGCATGTTTTCTTAGACTGAATTATTGGAGATGAAATGGTTGCATTGGCGGCATGGTTTGTGTCCAGTTAGCAAAGCTGACAGAATCCCGTTAATGGAAAAAGAGCTTTAGTTAAATAAAAGTACCCCAGCAACAAAACAAAAACAACCCCCACCAACAGACAGTGAACCTTTATATTATAGTAATTTTTAAAGTTAAGCTAATCAAGTTTTATTTGGAATAATTTTTCAGGGAAATGCTCAAGTTGAGAAGTAAGAGGCTGAAGAAATCCTGGGGACTGTTTGTGGAGGCAGCGCAGAGCTGTACTCAGTGTTGATATATAGTTCCATAATGTGCAGGAAACGTGTCGTTTCACTTGGTGCTGCAGGATCAGGGCCATAATCCATCTCACCCGCTGTAGTGTGACGAATCAAATCACTGTCTGACAAGATCTGCTGCTTGGGAGCTCTGCAGAGATGAAATGAGGTCTAAATTCAAGGGCATGTGAGAATAATACTTTAGAAAATACCTGGGGATGAGAATTAAATGTACCAAGAGAAGCTAAAATGTTTAATTTTTAAAGGCATATTTGCTGTGTATAGTTCAATAAGTTAATGCTTTCCATATTCGGTGCTCACAAAAAGAAAAAGCAGAATGTGTGTTCTTAAGCAGTTCCTCGACAAGGGCTAGTCCCATTTCTGTCATTAACGAAGGATAATGTCTGGAGTGGCAAATGTCCAGAAAAAGCAATCCACTATAAAGGCATATTTACTTCAGTCAGAGAATTCGAGCTGTGGTTAAAGTATCAATATTAGCTTAAGAAAGTATTTGGCAGAGAGAGGGTCCAAAACACAACTGGTTACCTTACACTGTGTGTTTTGCTGCGGCGCCTTGCCCCGGTTGTCACAAAGCCACTTTGGAGCAAAAGGATACATCTTAATCCCTTCACTCTGCTGGGCTCTGGGGGCAGAGGTTGGTTAAGGATTATTTCTGCCCAGCCCTGGTGTTTGGTGCCCGTGTGGGGCGCAGGTGGAGCGCAGAGCTCTCTCCTGCCCTGGAAGTGGGGTCTGGGCCAGGAGGAAGCCAGCTGGCAGGAGCTGAACAGGTTTATCAGTTCCTTCCTCAAATGCCAAATGCCTGAGCGAGTGTGTCGCTCGTGGTGCACCATCTCACATTTTGGCTCTCACGGAATCACCAGGTTGGAAGAGACCTTCAAGATCATCGAGTCCAACCCAGCCCCAGCACCGCAACTAAACCATGGCACCCAGTGCCACATCCAGTCTTTTTTTAAACACATCCAGGGTTGATGACTCCACCACCTTCCCGGGCAGACCATTCCAGTACTTTAGCACTCTTTCTGTGAAAAATGTTTTCCTAATATCCAACCTGTATTTCCCTTGGTGCAGCTTGAGGCTGTGTCCTCTCATTCTGTCAGTGCTGCCTGGAGAAAGAGACCAACCCCAACCTGAGCACAACCACCTTTCGGGAGTTGTAGAGAGTGACAAGGTCACCCCTGAGCCTCCTTTTCTCCAGGCTGAACAACCCCAGCTCCCTCAGTCATTCCTCATGCAGATTGTAACACTCCTCTTTGATGATGGTGGGTTTCCTGTGAATTCAAGGCAAAGGCATCTGTGCACGAACTGTTCTCTGGAAGAATTCCTTCCCTTTTATTGGTGTGCTTGTGGAACCAGTTTCAAGCTATCAACACTCCTTCACACCCTTCCCCCGTTAGATATTTAAAAATAAAAATGAACTCAGTCTTGAAGTGGGAAGCATGAGAGCCTTTGTGGGTTATTCCAACTACGTGAATATATATGGGGCTAAGTATTGGTCAGATAGGAAGCTTAATTTCAAATTACTCCTTTGGGAATGTAATTCTGGAGGGGAACAGTACTCTGCTTCATCCAGCTAAGTCATGTTCACTGTCAGCATTCCTTGTTTGCTGTAGATGTGTTTCAGGTTATTTTAATGTTTTGGCCAGGTTTTACCTTAGATATTCAGCTGTGAGGGTCTTTATGCAGCTTCCAGTCCTGTGGAGCTGCAGTGATTTGTGTTCAGAATCAAAACGTTTTCTGTCCTGTACAGAAATGGACTGTTCTGTCACACCCTTCAGTATTTTCTAATTAGAACTTAATGAAATACAGAAATTCTCCCTTGTAAACAGATTATGTGGTCTGATGCAGCAATAGGAGAGTAATTGGAAATGTGCTGTAACCTTTAAGGGGATGTGTGAGTGTCCTGTGTCCGTTCTCATGTTGTCATTCTCAGGAGTTGATTCTGTGGTGAAAAGTCAAGAAAGGTTAATCTTTTCTTAAATGAGATTAAGGCTAGGGAGCAACATGATTCACATTCCAAATATAATTAACAATAAATGCGTAAAATGCACAATTACTTGCTTTGACTGTGATGAAGATGATGGAGATTTTTTTTTTTTTTTTTTTAAGCAGCAACAATGCAATTTTGGAACAGAAGCTGATCCAGTAATGCCTTGAGTAAAGTTAAAACCAGGAAACTGCTAATTGGATTGCATTTTGCATTAGTTAATAGAATTTTAATTTCTTCAGGGGTGTGGTTGTTTTGTTTGTCTTTTTTTTTTTCCTTGTCTGAATCTTTATCCCTGAAAGTTTTTTTCCTTGAGTAAGTATTTCAGATATGAATTTAATGCATCTTCTCTGAGCGTAAGGCTCTTTAGAGAAGTATTTCCTATTAATTAAAGGTGTTGGTATGAAATAGGTTTATCTTGGATATTAAAAAAGTTCAGTTCTTGAGTGGCTTGGTGTAGAGTGTTTTCATAATGGAAGAAGGGGGGTGTCTTGAACAATATCAAGACCAGCAGACTTCCATATATTATATTTTCTCCTTTTCATTGCCCAGGTCTCTTCAGAGTGCAGAGAGGTTTGGGTAACCTGATTAAATTATTAATTTATTAAGCTTAGGATTTTGCCTTTTTTTTTTTTTTTTTTTTTTTTTAACCACTCTTAAGATGATTCTCACAAGAGGATGCACACTATTGCAGTGTTGTCTTGACTTATTTTGAGATAGATGGCTTTGGCATTTTCTAGTTTCATCCTTCCAAAGTATTTTGAAAGATTTTGTAATAAACATCTCTCAGAAACTGATGATAAAGGTCTGTTAAGAGTAGGAATTAAAAATGTCAATTTGTTTGAACAGCTTGTGTTGTTTTAGTACAAATTGTTTGGTGAGTACACAAGGCTCCAGTTCCATCTGAATGGCACTAAATTATGCTGAACTAATTATATTCTTGCTTTACGTAGCCTGACATTTAATTACAGAAATTAAATTCTCTGTGCACACCTCACCCCACGAGTGCATGACATGCAGCTCTCTTTCCTGTAGCTTTCACCTGCTTTATCTTCCCCATCAGCTTCTCATTTGCAACAAAAAATGTATTTTCATGAGGACTTTTACCCGAGATTTTGCCTTCAAGTTGCAGATCATAAGCCATGTAAACAATTGGCATAGGTGCCATTTTTTAATTATTTTCAAAAGTGTGTCTCAATCTTAACTGATGGAATTGAACACTTTTCAGTAAGTTATGATTTGACCTTTTTTGTTCTCCATGGAAACCAGCCTTTTTATTAATGCCACTGTTCTCCAGCAGCTTTTGTGATGTATCTGGATCTGTAAGCAGACATTAAAGGAGAATAATTCCACACCAACACTCCCTTCTCCCCCTAAGGAGCACCATTTATTTCAAATTGCATTTTCAGGTATGAAAATTTGGATGAAGCATCGGGTGAAATGGTAAATCTGTCAGCTGATACCACCATGGAAACAGGGACTGGTCTGGCAGAATGTAGCAGTCAGATCCCAAAGGGTTGCTCCTGTAGGGAAACCTGGATTTGCCCCTGCAGAGAGCACTCCAAGGAGGGGGAACATTTTTCAGGGTGTCCCTGCAGTGGAATCAGGACAGGGTACAACTGTGTAAAGTACATTTGCATTGGCTCACAGCATAGGAAAGAAAAAAATTAATTTCCTATAAATACGTTAAAATACAAGCAGATCACCAGAAATAAAGTTTCAGCACTTAAAACAGTACGTGTTGTGTTTAGTACAAGTTTTGTCCTGTGGTAATCTCTGAAAAATTTCTCAGAAAATTAAAACTCAGCTCTCAATTGTTATTATTTGCACTTTCCTTTGCAGTATTAACTTTCAGTTAAATATTGGAGCTGGAACTAAGCTGTGCAGTGTATCTGGAGATCACTGTGGCACGTGGTGTCCTCTGGTTCTACCTGGAGTCATTTTAAAGTAGGATCATGATCATGTCAGTTAAGTTTCTTCTGACCTTGTAGTTAGTTATCTTTGTTTTTCTGGGTGATGTTTTGCACTTTTGAGATTTCTCAGACACTAATGGAGACTTTAAAGTACCCTCATCTGTCATCATGCAAAAAAGATGATTTGGTCTTTTGAAGCAATGTCTGGAGCAGTCTGAAACTGATGTTCATTAGAAAATAGCTCAGTTCAGGATGAACAGGCGTTTTCCCAAGGTGTCACTGCAGAGGGAAAGAGATGGAAAAGGGCTGAGCTGTTGGTCCAATCAGCCAGCCTGTTAGTGTGTGACAATTTGATTGCTTTATCTACACAATCATCAGCTTTATTTGGTTGTCAGTCAACACATCATTAGTATGAGATGCTCCAAAGCAGAGCTGTAGCTGCTGGAGAATATTGAAAACAGTACCTGCAACTGGGAGAACAGCTGGAGCATTTTAGTCCCTTTCCAGTGTTCTTTTGCTTCGGAGAAATTTTTAACACGCAATCTTTTCTGTTCAAAAGCATTCTAATTATGGTCATCTGAGACAAAATGCCACAGTTGTTTTTTGTTTGGGGGTTTGTTTGTTTGTTTGTTTGTTGGGTTTTTTTTTTGGTTGGTTGTTTTTTTGTTTTGTTTTTTTGGTTTTGCTTGTTTGTTTGGTTAGTTGGTGTTTTTGTTTTTTTTTTTTTGGTTTTTTTTTTTTTTTTTTTTTTGAATGCTGCTGTAGAATTAACAGCTTTTACTTTTTTCTCTGTGAACGTCAAAGGAAATGAAGTGTTCTGGGATCTAACATATTGCCTATTAAAAAAAAAAAATCTGTATCATGTCACTGAGTACTTTGTCCAAATGTAGTTTTTAAAAGACTGTACCATATTATGTCCAAATGTTGCTCTTTGGAGTGTACAAAATAGAGTGCTCTTAAGCCTTTTTTTTTTTTTTTTTTTTTTTTTTTTTTTTTTTTTTTTTTTTTTTTTTTTTTTTGTAGACTCAAATTCTTTCAGCTTTTTGGAAGGACTCTCAAAAGTGAGAAGCCTGGGAAGCGTTTGTGTCAAAAGTCTGTTGTCATTAGGCTTTAGCAAGTTAGAGAATAACCTGAAACACGGAGGGGGTACAACAAAAGCAGAGAAAATTCTGGGCCTGGCAGGTTTAATTTGTAACGTGCCCTGATGGATTTCCTCCGAGCGTGCACAGTGAGCTCCCACTGAGCTGCTCTCTCCCATGGCTGGCACAGGTGTGGAAGACCACGAAGCCTTTTTGACTTTGCCCATTAAAGCTCGTGTAACATCGACCTTCTGTGAACACAAAGCACCCAGAGGTGCTCGGGGGGCTGCTGGCTGTGAGCAGGGGTTGCAGAGGCGGTGGGTGTGTTGTGTGTGCCTGCTGTGCTGACCGGGCTGTGCCAGGGGAGCCCTGGGGACAGGATGCCCAGCACGAGGGTTTGGTGCTTTCAGAGCTGCTGGGAGGGTGGTGCTTGCATGGTTTGGTACATGGATTGGGTTAAATTGTGGGGAAAGCTGGAAAGGGAGGAGGGCAGTGTGTGTTCCTGATGGGCTGGACTGGAAATCGAACTTCAGCCTCATGGAAGGAGCACGTTTGGATGTCGATGAGTTTGTGAACTCACTGAGGTGCTGGCAGGTGTGAAGCCTTCACAGCTCCCCTTCTGGTGTTAGGGAGTCTTGTTTCCTGTGCCTGCTGAAATTCTGCAGAGCAGAAATGGATTGAGACCAAGGAAAACGGTTTAAATTTAGGTGGGAGTTTTCAGGCAGGTTTAATTTGAGTTGCTCATGGTCTAAGCACAGCAAGTTGGCTGACCTGAGCACTGCAGAGAACGCACAGCTCCTGCAGTGGAGTTGTGTAAATCATAAATTGTGTGAACAGGGATGAACACTGAGCGCCTGCAGCTGCAAGTGTCACACACCTGGGTCTTTACCATGTTCTGTACCAGTACTAGGGACCAGCTGCTTAATCCTTTCTTGGCAACAAATTAATAGCTGAAGTTTCATGTCTTTTGGGGTCACATAGCTAGGAAGACAACATAATTGTCTTCAGGTTATTTTGTTATTTTGTTATCCATGTCTGCCTATTGCTTGAGGAACAAAGTATGGACTATCTTTTTAAGTTAAAGTAACTGGTTAATGGTGACAGAAATACTGACTAGCAGAGAAATGGCATTTACCAAACTGCTTTGAGTCTCCTTGAAGGGATTAAAAATCCCTGCAGTTTATGTAAAATAAACAAACCCAGAACTTATGTCCTCTTTCCTTTTTGTTGTGTGGTCTTTTAATAAGGGACTTTTTTTTTTTTTTTTTTTTTTTTTTGGTGGCTCTAATTAGAAGGTTTTCTTGTGCTAAAGATTGATTAGGGGGAATTTAAAAGAATGGAACTCTCCAGTTCAGGTTACAAAATATACAAGGCTGTTCAGTAATTACATTTCCTGGAGCTGCTGCCTGCACTTGGTGCAGAGATTGGTGTGGAGCGGGAAGGGCTCTTGGAAACAAGTATCTTCAAAAGGTGCCAATTCAGTGCCTTGAGAGGGGACTGACAGAAAATTAAGTGTATTGTAGAGATACAATGATTATACTTTGTTGTTTTAAGGAAAAAGTAGCCACACAGTTACAAAACCTCAGTTTTGATTTGAAAGATCATAACCTTTCTATGTGAGAAATGTCAATTAATGCTACAAGAATGAATGGAAGATGCTAAAAGCTTCTCACAAAGGGGCTGTGGTACTCTAGAGAGATAATGACAGTATGGCAGAGCATTGGCTTAGCTGACATAGCACAGGTTTGTGTGATATTATAATGTAGGACGTTACTTCTGTGCACAGAATATCCCAGTTCTGAAGTTAATACTGAAGTAAGGTTCTGTCAGTTGTACTTCAAGCATTTCCAGGGATTTAAAAAGAAAGAATTTTTGCAGTATATGGGTTTGTTTTCTTTATGGCAGGTTTCTCAATGAATTTGATTTAAAATATGAAAATATTACAGATACTGCTTTAACAGTGATGATTCTTTAATTTAGAAAACATAGGTTATTTTGATAGGCTCAGTTTGATAGAAATATTGGAATAATTTCAACACTAGGTGAAAATCCAACTAAAGTTGCTTGGACTGAAGAAAAGAATTGACTTTGGGCAGAAGGATTTTAAAGAAATACTTAATATACGTTATTATAACATCAAGACCTTGTATGTTAAACATTGTGGCCCTGGAGCCTGACTTGGGGCTGATTTAAAAATGCTCCCAGTGATGAGGTGTAAATATCCAGCAGTGCCCTGAGTGGCAGTGAAGGAGAGAGGAATTACCAATGTGCAGGAGCTCAGAAAGGAAGGGACAGAGCGGTGACAGGCTCTGGCCAGAACTGAGTGTTTGCTTCCCTTTTCAAATTTTAAATTAGCTCAGAAATTTGCAGTGCAATATGTCATCCTCTTCTTGTTCTTTTTGTTAGGAAATAATTTGTGTGAACCGAATAATGTGGGCTTTTTTATTATTTGGGTTTGTAAATTGCATGTGAACATTGATCAGATTGGTTAAAAAATAGACTGCAGGCCTCCCTGTCTTCTTTCTTGCCACCACTCCAAGAAGTCTTTTTCTTTAGAGTACTAAGACCACCAGCTAATTTAATTTGTTATCTTTCAAATATCCAATTTCCAAAGTATTTTTGTTGAATGCAACATGTATTTTTCTTCTTATTATACATTTGTATGGTTCCTTGAGTTTCAGAAATTTAAGAATACTGCACT
This sequence comes from Hirundo rustica, assembly GCF_015227805.2. Taxonomy (NCBI): domain Eukaryota; kingdom Metazoa; phylum Chordata; class Aves; order Passeriformes; family Hirundinidae; genus Hirundo; species Hirundo rustica. The sequence continues at coordinate 14,560,977 of NC_053463.1, read as the reverse complement.
GAATAAGGAAATCCAAGTTTAAATGAAGTTATAAAGAAAAGTTAGCTGCAAAACTAAGCAGTGATACTTTTTGCTCAAGCAGATTTTACTTTGGATGGATAAAATTGTGCTATTTTAAAACATGAAGGTTTTAGCTTGCAAATTTTTAAAATACTTGATAACTGAAGGGAGTATCGAAATATGGGAATGGGTTTCAGAGGACATCTTTCTGTGCAGAAGAGAATACATGTTTCAGGCTGAGTTTTTAAAAGCTCAGAGGATTCCAAGAGATAAAAAGTTGGAATAAATCTAGCCTTGTATAAGAAATACCATCTCCCAAGGGACAGCATTCAGTAGCTGAAAGCTTTGTAGTTTTGTGGTGCCTGAGACCCTGGGGTACTGTTTAAGCACCTTTATTTCCGTCTCTGGAAATTCCAAGCTCTCCAATTCACCTGGATCCCACTTCACTAAACCAAAGCTGCTGCAGCTCCTCGATGTTTTATTGATCATGGCAGGGGAGTTGTTGCCCAGTGGGCAGAGACAATAGAGCTCCAGTTTGTAAGACCTGAGAGACTTGTCCAAAAATGCTACATCCTCCTCGAGCTAGATGTGTCTTCAGTTACAGAAAGGATTAGGGTGAAAAGCCTAATTCTATTTTACAAGCAGAAAGAAATATTCCAAATCAATGATCATTCTCCTTATGGAGTAAGGTTACTCTGATGGAAAACCACATTGTCACCCATGTGGTCTCAAAGCAGAGATTTGTACTCCCTCTTACCCTGCTATGTGTTGTGGCTAACCTGTAATAATTAAGAAGATATAATAACAATTAAAAAACCATTATATTAAACTAAAATAATAAAAATGATTTTTTTTTAAAAACCAATTTCTTACTGGGGTTCAAGAGGAGGAAAAAATCCCACTTTTCTCCCAGCTGAGCAAGTGAAGCCTCAGGGCATGAGACTGGTTTTAGCCATTGTGTGAGTGTAGGTAAACAAGTGTTGATAGTGAGATGTAATGTTGAACATTTAATAATACTGTACTTCCCCATCCAACTGTTAAATGTTAAATGTTTGCCTCCGGGTGCTACAAATTCCTGTATATATTTTGTAGCAGCCTTTTAGTATACAAGATTTACATTTTTGTCTTTTTGATCAAATGGAAGATTAAGGGTATTTCTGAAGAAATCAAGGATTTAAAGAAGTCCTCTTTGGTTTAATCTCTTTATATCAACACATCTCAGAGTGCCTTTTTTCTCAAGCAAGCAGGTGTTTTTGTTGAAATAGCTAACTGTAGATAGCAGTCCCACTGCAAATGTTAAGGCAAATCATTAAAAAATCCCGTTTCTGTTAAGTTCTTTCATGCTTTTGAGAGGCTTTTCCTGCTGGAAATATTGGTGCACTGATATACCCTAAGGGCCCCTGCTGTAGGCTTACAGCTCAAAAGGTGAACATTAAAGTCCATTATAACATTTAGGGTCACGAGGGTTTTCTCATGGGGTCTCTGTTTACTTTGGATGCTCCTTTGAGGCTTTTGAGTGTGAAGTGGAAGAAATACAAATCCAAATTTCGGGTTGTAGGAGGACAAATAGCACGCTATGGGAGAGCTCCTTTGATGAATGCTCTCTGCCATGGATATAACCATGACATTTTGGGGAAATATTTTATCCTTTGAAGCTGTTTGCCTCATTGTCTCTCCTTACAATTTCTCATTATTTTTATGTGCTATATACCAGTCATCAGTTTGTATTCTAGATTCTGGTTTTACTTTCATTACACGGCAACATGCTTTCTCCATTTATCTCGGTAAGCACTGTCCCAGAGTCTGTAAAGAGAGGTTGCTCATGCAAAAACTATGCTGAAGTGCAAATCTGGACATATTCAGAGAGCTGTTGGATTCATTTTGCTCAAGCTTTCAATTGATTTTAAGGTATGAAAACCTGGGCTTTTATCCAACTGGCCAGGCCTATTACACCATCTGCTTTTGCAGATATTGCACCTTTCTTTGGATCTGCTAGTGATATATTTAAGGTATTCACAGATGCCGTGGTGAGAGGCACCATTGCGGATGTCATCAGTGATGGGGCAGTGGGAAAGTTCAGATCTGCTGAGGTGTGATGTGAATGCGTTGCTTTTTAAAGCCAGTCCAAAAGAACAGGATGGGTAATTCCTGTTTAGGATAAATGTGTCATTAGCTCAGGGACTGAGGGAGAAAAATGAATTTCAGAGTTTCTGTCATGTTAGGTAAAATGATGCTGTTTTACAGAAAATCAATGTTTAGCAATGAGTGTGTGAGAATAAAGCGTTTTATGCTAAACCTCAGGAAGTCAGCCCCAAACTGGTATTGGTTCTTCATTTGGGCTCTTTGTGGATCCTTATGTGAAGAATTTCCTCTGATTTTGGGGCATGTAAGTTTCTCCTTGTTGGGCTTGCCACCTTAAAGCTTTGGATGTGGTGGCCTGAGTGGCTCCCGTGTTGGCTCTGAGCCCACAGGTCCATATGTTCTGTGTGATTTCACAAGTTACAGTGAATATCCTTCTCCTTTCTTTTCACTTGCATCACAATCCCTTCAACAAAACTGAATCCACTGGTAAATGTTTTTTACATCTCAAGGAAAATACATGGGCCCATAGGTTCACATGGTCACACCACCTTTTCTACCAGGGAGTTTGACACCTGGTAATATAAAACTCCCTCCTAAACATGGCCCTGGTTTGTTTGTGCCTGAAACACTTGTGGAGTCACCCTGTGCACAGCACAGATGGAAATCTGTGCGCCGTAGAAGGGAAGCTCAGAGATTAGATCCCTGAAATTTTGGGCCATTCTTTGAGCAGCAGGAGAAAGATTTCCTGCAGGTTTATTTGATATTTGATGACTGATGAGCCTGTGCCAAAGGATGCAGTTTCCTGAGACTTTGGCTCCATCTGAGAGAGTAACTGAGCATGGTGCAGGGAGAGTGGCTCCCAGAGCCCAGCAGAAAAAGAAACAAGAGCAGCAGCTTCTCAGTCGCTGCTTGCAGCAATTCTTGCCAGTTGAATAAAGTACATTTTAAGGGGTGAAATCATAGGGACATTCAAAAATGTTTAGGAAAGAAGTCAACATATTGTCTATTTGAATTAATATTTAACAAAATGTCAGATTATTCTGTTCTCTAAAGCTTTAAACTGCGTGTTTTAAAAGGGGAAAATGGAAATACAAAGAGATGCATGAAAGTGCGAGTGCTGTTAAGTCAAGCTTCATGGAAGGATCAGCCCTAAGCGAAGGTGAAGCAAGAACACCATCAATGAACACTCTGGACTGAAAAAAGTAATTTGTGGATGGCTGTGTAGAAACAAACATGATTTCTGTCAGTTTCAGCTAAATCCCAGTTAACAAATCTCGCATCTCTCAGGTGAATTATGGCTCGTTCTCCCGAGGTGAGTTTGTACCCCTCAATGGCAGGCAGTAGTAAACACAGAGCAATCAGGAGAGGCTTGGGGTAACCAATGCTTTGGTCATTACAGACTTTAACCCCAGATGAGTAAATTCATTGGTTTGAGCATCTGCAGCTCCAGCATGCAATGCTTGCATGATTGCATCTGCAGTCAAGCATGACCTGCAGCCTTCCTGGAATGCACACAATTACAGCACCAGGCTCTGCATTTCAGGATTCTTTCCAAACATGACAAGCAGCTTTTGATTAAAAAAAAAAAAAAAATCAGCAGAGAATATTTAGCCGTGTGGAGAACAGTGCAGCTCCGATTACAGATAGTTCTGTAAATGACTGCTATGAATGGATGGACGCTGAGAGCACTTTTGTCAGATTTGGCAAAACGTACCCTGTGAAATGGGCTTCATTTCACCAACATTTTTTGCTCCAGGAAGGAATGCTGATAGATGCTTCAGTATCGTCACTTGCCCGTGTTTTGACATTCCTATCAGCTCTGTGCTGTTTGTAGGGTTGTTTGCTTTCTAATGGTGTTGCTTTTTGGAGGTTTTTCTCATCTACACGTTCTTGTATTTTAGTTCTTTGGTCTGTGGGGATTCTTGGAGGATCTCAAAATATGCAGGCTTTGTTTACATTCAGATAGAAATTGATTTCAAGATATTTACGTCCTTTTCTTAATTTTCTTCTGACATAAAGTTTTACAATATATTTTTCCAGTATATGGGTATAATATGGGTGGTCACCATGCTTTTCCTCTGTGACTGACAACATCACATTGCAAGGATTTGGACAAAATGAAATGTTCCAGAATTGAAATTTCTGAGATGCACATTAATTTTCACTTGTGCACATTAATTCTTTTCCAGCTAAACTTCTATGAACTCTTTAACGGTTAATTACTTCAAAGCTCCTTTAGTATTATGCACGTGAAATTACCATATTTTAACATTTACAAAAGCTTAAAAATTACATCTGAAATCGGGAGATGTTAAAACTTTTTTGGGGGAGTGATTGATAATTGGGAGCATCCATTGTTTTTCACATCTGCAGATTTCTTTGAATTTTAGTCTATTCTCTCAACTTTGGGAAAAACAGGTCTGCTAAATGAGTTTCAGAAACTGATTCCAGGCCTGATTTCTTCAAGCAAGGGATCGGTATGGGAGGAATGCTGTTATCCTGCATTCTGTGGCCTGGAAACCTCATGAGGATTATACAGTCAGAGGATGCTTTTTTTCCTTTTTAAAATATTTCTGCACTTCTCATTTGGCTTTATGAGTAATACTGGGAGAGGTTTGCTTGCAGATATTACTATATTCTGTGGCACTCGATGCCTGATGCTCCTGGCTTGTGTTAATGGCGTGTTTGTGTAAGCTCTCACAGCTTTGAACTCCTCTAAGATTTGTCTTGTTCATCCCAAGATCTGATGATAACCAAGATCTCACTAGAATAATCAGAATTTAAGGGGAATCTCTGGGAACTGTGGTTTATTTGCAGAAGTGGACAGGAAAGCGTTACCCAGGTGGTGCCATTTTGCAAAGATTACTTATCAAAGAAAGGAAGATGGGTTTGTGGGTGAAGAAAAGCTCTCAAAAATACCACCCTGAATGTAAGGCAGTCGTTTTAATTTCAGTGGTTGCAATAACAACCACGTAAGGAGCACAAATAGGCAGTCTGTGTTGAGCAGGGAAAATTGTGGGGTGGGACCTCCATTTGTGTAATCAAAGCATGTAATAGAACTCGATTGTACACACATTTATACTTATGACAGCCTTCATTTTACATTCTATTTAAGAGGACCTCTGTATCTGAAAATGAGTAGCAGGCACGCCCAAAATAAAACAACTTCAGAGAGGATGCTGTTTTGTAACGCATTCCCCAGCCAGCTTAATCAGAAGCCATAAATCAATAAGCAAATAGGACATGCCACTAATTAGTCAGTAGAAAATTCTACCAATGTGTTTTTCAGCAGAGACCTGTGCCAAAAAATCTCCCACTTGTTGAAGGCATCTTTTCAACTTCAGTGCCTAAAAGACAGATCTGTTTTTCCAGAGGAAAATTTATGTAAATGGTATGAGATTTGTGTCTAACTGGAGTAAACCAATGTATCACTAACTGAAATCAAATGTTTGTGAAAGCGTCTCTGGGATAGATCTAATCCTATCTGATTTCTATTAGCTGATTTGTTTTGCAATTTAATGGCTGTCAAATTTGGCCCTCAGTGTCAGGATCCTGTTTAGCCAAATGTCATTGCCAAGGCAATCTAACAAGCAGCGCTCTTGGTAAATAAAATTTGGCAGAAGGTTCATCAGTGCATGTTGTGGTTCAGCCATCTCCATGTCTGTATTTCACACATGTGTGAATTCCTCAGTGTATAGTACCTCTTATCAAATAAGCATATTTCAGTTTCATGCTTGCCAAGATTTTTGGAAAATGGAAAGATCCCTGCGAGTGGAGCTCTGCAGCACACAGGATGGAGTCCCAAGTACCTGCCACAGTTCTGTGTGTGAAAGCATGCAAAGGCTTTGTGGATGCCAAACATGAATCTTAATATCGAAAAAGCTACAAAATAAACATGCTTTTTCTTTCACAACTGTTCTTTCATTTAAATTGTGTTATTCTGTGGTATTCTGGTGTCTGCGCCCAGCTGTTAATTAGGACTTTTGACATGCACGGCTGCAGGGGTGATCCCTGAAGGAAATATTTTCTAGTCTTTCACTTTCTAAACACAATTTATGTCTTTCCAGTTGAGATATTTGCATATAAACTGCTATTCTGATGCGCATTCTTGCTGAGTTGCTTCATAAGTCTTCCGAGTTGCTTCACAAGAATGAATATGTGCAATCTACATACAAAAACTGCTGTATATGATGAAAAAAATCTGTTAAATTAATGAATTTTCTGGAAAGAGCAAGCTTTAGGAGAAGCAGAAAGTTCTGTGAGATATGGGATAATTTTAGAGTATAATTTCCCCCTTTTTTTCCCCTTTTATTTTTAATTTCAGTTGTAAACATATAATTTCTCTTTTAGCTGTGTGCTGGAGGATTTTTGCCTTTGGAAAGAGTGGACATTTTATTTATACTTATCTCATGTTTTTGTGAGGTGACAGCACCATGTGATATGAGAGAGTATCTGTGAAACACATTAGTGCCTGAATTTTATCTTTACTGATGCTGAATGTCAGACATATCCCAATGGAATGTGTGTAGGGCACTTAAGTCCTCAAAAACAATTCAGCTATACCACAAAAAGGACAATTGTTAAGACTCATTGGAGCCTGAAACTTGTTAATCAAGTAATGTGGAAATTCAGTATTACAATTACATGGAAATCTTGCTCAAAATGCATTTAATCCTATTGAAGTGAACAAACAAAACCCCACTATAAAGACTAACCAGAGAAACCCCCAAGAACACTAACCTCAAATCCATGCTGGTGGACTGGCTAGTTCTTCACTCCCCAGTGAAATTATATTTTAAATAAATAAATAAATAAATAAAATAAAAGAAGAAGCAGAGGCAATAGCTTAATCCTTTAGTAAATAACATGGATATTGCATTTTAGTTCCATAAGTTAAAACTTTTGGCAAAATGCAACAAAAGGTGAACAGGAGTGGGGCATTCCAAAATCTGTGGTTTGTTAAAATAATGGCTTTTTAAAAAAAAAAATCTGTGAACTGGGTCATTTTCAGCTCTAGGAGGAAAAGACAGTGGTTCAGCAAAAGTTTCTTGATTTTTCATCAGCTCTTTCCCCTGATGCTGGAAATTGGAGATTGTCTCCTGCCATGACTCAGCTGTGAGATTGTCGCCTCCATCACTGGCTCTGCTGGGTTGTTCCAAGGTCTGTTTATAAAATGTGCAATATCCCAGCGTAGGCAGGGACACAGAGCGCAGCTTGTGTCAGGTGTGTCTGTCAGCGTGTCCCAGGTGTGGGAAGGGAGGAATGCCCTTGGGAGTTCATGGTGGGATAAAGGAGGGGACAGATCCCATGGAGGGCAGCCTCCCTTGTGCTAAGCATTGCTGGGGTCAGCCTTGGCTAAAGTAAACAGCTTGGTCAGGGCATGTAAAACATTTGGAATCTCCGTGCTTGTTTTCCTACAAGAGAGGATTCTTTGAGGATTTCGTTGTCCTGCTTTTGATAAAATGATTCCTCAGTTTGTGTAATCATTGTGCAACTCAGGCTTTTGTAAAGGGGTTTTGTTTATTGTAAGGAAGGAGACAGATGTTTTTTGTAAGAACTCTTTTTTTTCCCCCAGTGCTTTATAACATAAAAACACAAAGTCTGTTACTTGGTGCTGTAATCCATGGCCAGTTGTGCTGTTTATAACTTTGTGCTCTGGTTATTTCACCGGTTGGGTGAAGTCTTCTTTGAGGAAATAAAGCAACTCTCATGGCTGTGAGCAATGCTCAGGCATTAACAGTGCTTTTAGAAACACCTCTAGTGAGTGCTGAGGAACATCCTGAAGCATTTGGAGCTGCTGCTGTGCATATGCTGCTGGATATTAATTCCTCCCTGCATACCTTGCACCCCTGTCGGTTGTACTGTCATGGAAATGGTGAATCTCGAGTTGCACAAATGAAGGAGGATAAATTATTGTAGCTGGGTTTAGGGAGAAATAAGTTATTGAATTTCATAAATGACTGTTTCAGTATTTGGCATCAGTGTCTGAGGGAATGATGAAGGTATGTGCAGTGCACCCTGAAGTTCTGTTCCAGGGCTCCTGTTCTCCATTGTCGTGCCTGTTGAACCATGAGTTCTTAAATGTGCTCCTGGATGCTTTGGATAGGACAAAGATGACTCCCAATGTAGTGAAATAATCTCTCTGCCTATTTTAGCAGTGGTATTTTGGGATGGATGGAGTTCCCCTAAGGGCTCAGTTGGGAGAGTTTGGCTGTAGAATTGCCATATCGCTCTTTTCAAGAGTGCCAGGAGCCAGTCATCCTGTCAGTGCCTTAATCAGAGCTTTGCATCTCTGTGCATCTGGGACACATTGGTTTGTTTGCAGTCCCTGTTCCAGGTGGTCAGGCAGGGAACCAGCTCCCTGTGATCAGAAACCACACGTACAGGAAGGGCTGCAAGCATCGAGCGTTTGTTCCCTGCGTTCGCAGTCACCAAGCAAGGGTAGTTAGAGGAGAAGACTATTTCTGGCATGACAAGGGTATAATTTGGAGGAATAAACTCTTGCTGTATGTTCCAGCCATTTTTTAAATGCAATTTGATGTTTCCCTTAAATATGCCATGAGATCTTTAGCTCTGGCAGGAGATGAATACTGTATTCTTCTAAACAACATCAGATACATATGCATCCCCGGATGTGGTAACGCTCGGATTTCCTCCCAAAAATTTCATAGCAAGCAAATGTGCAGAGTAGGAAGTGAAAAATATTTCCAGTGAAAGATTCCTGACATCCTTCTTGTTACTAATGCAAAAAAGAAATGATCTGTAATCACTGCATTTCATGCTCACAGCAAACATTTAAGGCAGTGATGCTTAAGGTAACTTGTAGGGAATGAAGAAGAGAAAAGATCCTGTATGTTATTGTGAAAAAAGCCAAACTCCTCATGAGATCATAGCATTGAGAGGTGTGTTCTTTTTCCCATTTACTCTCTTTTGCTTCACAAGGCTCTGGAGCTGGAGTTATCCAGCCCAGCATTCAGCACTCCGTTTTTGCCTCCTGAAGTGTATCCTTCAGCTGAGAATTTAGTTATAGAATTTCCTATGCTGAGATACTCCCTTTAAAAGGGAATTCAAGAAGGGTTTGGACCTGAAACCCCCATGGAATGAAGTAACAATTTCTTGGCTTGTAGGTTCTGAAATCAAGTTGAAGGGCCAAACTTCTGAAGTAAATTAAATCAGTGATTCCCCCCCCCCCCCCCCGCCGCAATTCATAGTCAGGTCAAGACCCTTACTGGAATAAATTAAAGGGCAAATCTTATTTGAACTGCCAGTGTTTAAGATCTTTCCCAATGCTTATCTTCACTTTTCTATTGAGAAAACAGAGATCAGACTTGTGAGTTGTGGATTTGCCAATATCTGTCTCCAGGCAGCGTAGCACAGGTGTCTGTGAGGGATATTTTAAACAACAGAATTTTGTTACTCATAGACTGCATTGTGTTCAACAGTGGCTGCAGTTCCAAGTCTCTTCCCTGGTCAGGGATCCTGTTCTCTTTCCCAGTTTCCAGAGGGTTTCCACGTGCTGCAGTGCTCAGGGTGTTGACTGCATTGTTCACTTCGGATTACGCGTAGATTTTTGAGATACACAGCGTTAGCTTGGATCAAGGTTCTGAGCTCCATTCCCTCTCGCTGGAGGAAATTATCTGTAGGGTGTTCTAAGTTGTTTTGGGCTTTTTTTGTGTGTTTTTTAAAATATATTCTTTGATTTAATCATACCAGTGGGAGGACCAGTGAGGATTTAATACTGTTTTTTTCCAGCCTTACGTTGTCTCAATGTGCTGAGAGCAAGAAAAGAAGACAAAGTATTTTCCAAGTGTACTACCGGATCATTTCTTGTGTGGGCCTGTGCTTTGTGGAAGGATGAAACACCCTGTTTGAACACATCCAGTGTGGTTCTACTAACAAAAAAAATCTCCATTTTCTGAGGGACATGTTGCCATGATAGTCCAGGGAGCTTCTCCAGCAGGAACAGAAGAGGAATGCTTGAGAATAACAGAACTCTGAGACGTCAGCTAGCACAAACTTCTGATACACGTCATGTTTCCTAGCAGCTGGAATTGGTTTTGAGGGTTTGTTTTTTTGAAGAGTATTTCTCTGCTCTTCTTATGTCCTTCCTGCTTTTCCTTAATGTTCTCTTCATTTTCCCTTTGCAGATTGCAATTGCGTTGAGAGTTAGAATTGACTTTTCAAAACTGCTATTTTTGAGTATAAAATTAGGGAAAAGAAATGCGTTTTCTTCATGTCCTCAAGGTTTTTGCAGGAGGCAAAAATGGTATTTGTTATATGGAAGAATGGGGAGGCAGGCAAATGGTACTTGAGGAAATCCAGCAGCTGAGAATCACAGCCCAGCTGAGGCTGGCAGGGAGATCCAATCCAACCTGCCTGAAGTTGGGTCCAAACAGAATTTGAACATCTCCAAGGATGGAATTCCATCACCTCCCTGGGCAACTTTATTTATAAAATACCTACTACAGCTGTTTGTTGTTGCAGACAGCAGCTTACTTGCTTAATTGCTAGTTTATTTCAGATAGCAAAAAGTTTGTAGACCAGACCTTTTGGCAACTTTATTACAAAATACAGCCTCATACAAATTCTGTCCCTTTAAAATGAACTAATTACAATGAAAACAGATGTTTGTATTTATCTGTGGAGATGAAAACTTGATGCAAGATATTCTTAGTCCAGAATTAATTGAGTTATTAAATCCTTGAAGATTAATGAAAGTATAGCTCTATGCGGCTTTAAAAAAGATTAAAAAAAGAAAATAAAGTTATGTGAATCATAGAGTGGTTTGGGTTGGATGGGACCTTAAAGTTTTCTAGTTCAACCTTTTTCCAATGGCCAGGGATGAAACTCAGTAGACCAGGTTGCTCAGGGGTCCATCCAACTTGGCCTTGATGTGAAGCGTGAATAAATAAATAAAAATTAGTTAGCACTATTTATTTTTGAAGGTAAGAAGCTAATATTAAGGTTGAAGTGTTAAAGTTAGCATAAATATTTTGAATTACTTCTTTCATCTGAGTTTTCTTGGAAATTAAAATTAATTACATAAACCTTATATATTATTTTTCCCCTTAGTGCGTCTAGTGCTGCAGCAAAACTCTTCTGTACAGAACAGCCTTTTAACAAATTGGATGTTAAAGGCTGCAGAATGAATGGTGGGAATTCGAGGCATCGTGTATAATAACTGAATTAAGCACCGTGCACGGTTATATAGCGAGACTGGTGTTATTTTTGGAAGAGTGTCTTGGAGAAACAGGATACGTGACAAGTTCTGGAAGTCTGTGCTGTCGTAATTCAGCGCTGTCAAACCTCGGCGGTGCCGGTGGTGTCCTGCTCCCAGGGCTGGGCACGGGGGCTCACAGAGCACAGCTCTGCCTCCTCCCTCAGCTCTCTCGCACTGTTCCCACCTGCCAGAGCTCAGCCACAAGTCCATGGGATGGATTTGAGTGGTGGGACTCGAGCAGCCCCATCCCAAATCAGTCTGGAGCCTCTCCTGCAGGAGCGGAGGTGTCCTCAGAGGGCACAGCTGGCTGCTGAGAGCTCCCCCTGAAGAAAGGAAAATCCAGCAGCCACTCTGCCCTGTGCAAACTGCTTCCTAGACGTGGAAAGAACTGTTGTTAAAAGTGAGATGGGCATGATGGACTTAAAAATAGACCTAAAAAAAAGTGCCAAACCACTGAGTCCATCACAAAAATCTCTGGTTTTTTGGTAGGTGGGATAACGGGAGAGGAATGGCACTTCTAGAAATTTCATTCATATATCAGATGTATTTTTGTTTTCACAGCTGTGTACTTCAGGAAGATTTATTTGCTATGAAACTGAGGAATAGTAGCCTTAAAAATTACCAGTTCTTTGGCAATGTGCTCTTCAGTAATAAAGCGGGAGCCTGAGGGAGTGGGCACAGCCTGTGGGTTATGAGACTCCTTGGTTTCTCTGGGATTCCTACAGAAGGATTCTGAACTTCCTGCTGGCAGAGCTTGTGGTTTTATATTGGAACAAAACAGAAATATCCTGGTAGAAGTGGAGCCTGGGATCACATTTAAGGCTGGTGATGTGTGTGCAGTGCAGGTGGCTGGTTCCATGCCCAAGTGCTACTTCTGTTGGTCCCTTTATGACCCTGATGTTTTCCTGCTGCATCAATATATTGGTAGGTCTATTCAATTATTTATCGAGATGATGGATTGTTCTAGAGAATTTTTGCTGCTTAAAAGTTTGTTTCTTTTTTGAAAACTACTCTGTAATGCAGATGCTCCTTTTGCAATTTCACAATTTCTGAAGCTTCTTGAAATCATACCAGGGTTGTGTTTGAGCTTGGCAGGTTTTAAACTGTGGGACTGCCATAGCAGTTTCTGATAGCTGGACTAAATAAAGTGGTGCTGTAAAACACTTCTGTCTTTCTAAAAAAGCAATGAGAAGGTAGCTAGACTTCAAATGGCAGCTCTTCTGCAAAGCAGTTAATCTTTATAACATGCTACTTAAAAATATGAAAATGTGCTCAGACATTGGCCATGGTAAATTTAGTGGTGATTAAGTGAAGTCAGGAATTATGCTTCATAATATCTTTCAATCTCTTTTTCTGCTTTCCCTGGGCAGTAGCAGGTTTTTTTCTAAGGTGCCAAGTTTAGTTTATAAATTAGAAATGTGTAAGGAAAGAATGTTCTCTGCACTGACTCACTCTGGTGTCTGGTCTTTATTCCAGGCTGTATTGATGACAAAGTATGCAATGAATTTAGAACATCTACAGCCCTGGAGGTGGCAAATTGCTTTCTGCTTTACCTCCAGTGTTTGCATGCTCATCAAGCTTGCTTCTTGAACTTTTCTACACCAAGTTGCTCTTGCAGAGCAGAGCAGTAGCACAGGTGTGCTCTTTCAGGGAAAAATGCAGCCTTTTTGGGATATCAGTTTGTAAAACTCCTGCTTGCCTCCCTTTGCATTTAAAAATACGAGTTTTCTCTATTTTGATTTTTTTCTGTTACTTCCGAGAGCTTATGTAATTGATAAACCTTCAAAATATCATCTAGAAACTGATTAAAAAAAAAAAAAAGTGATTTTTACATGTTTTTGTTTAGTGGGAACTGTGCTGGCTAATCAGAAATCATTTCTGTTAAGACAAAATCCTGAAGTAAAACATTTGAACAGTCTCTAATCTTAACATGGGAAACCCACCAGAAAGAGAAATTGGAAGAAAAGCCACGTGAGTGCTGCTGCATCTGACCCAAGGCTTTGTTCCCTTTTCCTCCTTGGGAACCAATCTGTTTACCTCTGTGGGATGCAAATCCGTGCCCCCTTGGAGCAGCAAGCTCCCAAAATCTCTTACAGTACTAGTTCCTGGGGAGAAGAGGCTTTCTGGGTCTGTCACTTGACAGGTGCATAGGTACTTGTTAAGGAATTGTCCTTCCCTACTCATTTTACGTTTGTAATTTGTGCTAAGAATTGACTGAGCTCTCAGAATAGGGGACTTAGGTGTTAGACTTCAAGTAGATTTTTGAAAAAAACACAATTTTTGCCTGAATAATGGTGTGCATAAATGTTGTAGAGGTGATACCTGGTTGAGGGTGGATGCCAGAGGGTGTATCAATGTCTGAGAGATCTGCAATTAATTGGTTTCATTTCCTCTCTTGGCTGGATCAATTAGACAGCAGTTGCTTTCCTCTCGGTAGCGAGGTTCAGCTCTAAATTAAACTCTGCTCTTACACACCTAGCTCTGCAAATTATGTCTGCAGTCATCTACGAGTGTTTTTTCTCAAAGACAGATGATGAGTGTAGGAGAGGGAAACATCTCTGCAGAGAAGCTGCTGCAGCAGCCTTGGTGTCCCTTGTGCAGTTTTAAAATGAATGAGTTCTCTCAACAGTAATTCTGTCAGTCTTGACCTAGAAATTTGGGTTTATTGCTGCCTAAATGTGGGCTTGGTTTGGAGTTGTCATTATCTTCGCTCTGGGTAATTGTCTACAGATCGATCAAAATCCTAAAAATAGCAGCTGCTAAGATATGGGACATACTCTTCATTTTTTATTAATCGGAGGTGATGCCATTGAAGTAATAATTACATTTCCACAGACTAATTTTATGGAGCTTAAATCTGTAGGTTTCTTTCTTCTTTCACATTTTTCACCATTTTCATACTGGAAATATCTTTTAAAAGTTTTACTAAATTTAATTCTTTTACTGCCACTTTTTAATTTCTCCATAGATTTGAACACAATTTCTCATCTGTGGCATTCAGTTCACTTACAGAGAAGTTTTGGAAAATCTTTTAGGACTGTACTTCAGGGTTTTTTTCCAATAGTTTTATATATATTTCTGCACAATTTGTGCATAAATAGATATAAAACTATTGGAAAATATATAAAATACATTTGTGATGTTTGACCATTGTTGTCTGTCACCGAATTCATCTGTACAATTTTTTTTTTCGCTAGCCCAACACAACTATTTTAAGCTCACAATGCCTCTTCTTGGCACGACATTATTGTTACATACCCAGCTGGCACCCTGGTTTTGATGGATTTAAGCTGAGGAGTTTGGTGCCTGGGCTGGAGAGGTGCAGAGGATCCGTGGAGCAGCTGAGGAATGTGATCCTGCAGGAGGGAGGAGGCTCCATCGGGCAGTGCTGAGTTCTGCAGCAGCCTGTGACATTTCAGTGCCACCCTGACGGTGTTTTGCCTTCCCTGCTGTGCACGGGTGGAGGGCGTGGAGGTGGATAATTAAACTTTGAAGCAGCAAACAGGGTTGAGGGGCCGGGGCTTTGAAGAGCAGATCACAAGGACAGTTTCCTGTGGGTTGCTTTGCCTGGGATGCAGCTTCACGTGGAGCTGAGCCCCAGCCCCTCCTGGCACCAGCCTGAGCAAATGTGGCACAGGCAGCTTCACCCCTCTGGAGCCACAGTCAACATCAATAAGGGCTTTTCCTAAATGGAGTGGGGTGATTTGTTCTGCTTCCTCTTCCAGAGGTCTTTGGTTTCTGCTTTAGCAACGATTCCAAAATGAAATTTGCCTTTATTACATCACTGCTAGACTCATAGAGTTAGAAGAACCTACACCCTTCCGATATTTTACCTTCAGGCAAATCTGAGGGCAAATCAGACTAAAAGTATTAGAATTCGGTCTTCCCTTTTGATGCTGACGTAACTGCTTTAATCCTGCAAGTGAAGCTCTGTGTGTGGAAGTGTTGCCTGACAGTCCCTCAGCAGGAGCACCACGGTGGCTGCCAATGAAGACTCTGCCTTCCAAACCACCTCTAGTGATGCCTTGAGAGGGCTGATCCAAAACAGAGACTGGACAGAGCTGGAGAATAAAGCAGATATTTATTGAAAGCCCTTTGGGGTACACCTTGGGCAGGACAAGAGCCTGACCATGGATACACCCAAGGTGGACCCAAAATGGTCACAAAATGCACAAAGGGTCACGAGGTCTCACAGTCTTACAAGTTCTGGTCCATTTGCATTTTGGGGTTTAACTGTCCAATTCCAGCTCCAGGCTGTGAGGTCTCATCCTTGTTCCTCCCTCCAGCCACCCTTGTTTGTGCTTTGGGCCTGAAAATTGTCCTTGGTGTGCAGCAGGAACAGGATTTGTTTTGTGTCGCTGCTGTGTGCAGAGAGGTGAGTGACCCTGAGTGTGAGCTCAGAGCTGCACCTGGGCAGCGCAGAACATGAAATACATGGAAGCTGAAACTTAAGGCATCACTAGAACTCTAATTCTGTCCTGCTAGCCCAGGAGTGACTGTTCAGACTGAAATACACTCTCAAACACACATGCAGGCTGTGCACATACCTATACACACGTGTATGCACAGGCTTTACAACAACTCCAAACTGAAAATGTCAGTACTGAAGGTCAGCCTGCCCTGACCAAATGAACTTTAAATTCTTTTGGTTTTATATTTGTTTACTGTTGTCAGCTTTGTGCTTATACCTGTTATTCACTGTCAGGAAGCTCATTCTCCAAATAATAAATAGACCTGCCAGAAAACTTTTTACCTATCTTAGAAATATTCTGAAGGAAAAAAATGTCTTTATAGATTAATACATGTTTCTTGCTGACTTTGTAAAAGAATTTGAGGGTACATAGTAAACTTTTATTAAGGATTTATTGTTTCCTGGTTTACATTTACTGTGTATTGATAAGAATAATCTCATTGTTTTAACACAGCTCTATTGGCTTGTATTCTTTCCTCTGCCTCCCATTGGTGGTTTTTTTAATGAGTCAAAAAGAAAAAATATCCCTGGGGAGGACTTGAGAGCAGAAGGTAAAGTTCAGAACCAGAAAATTGTTTTCTTGTATGGGACAGCACCTGGCTGACCCTTTGTTGTTTGAATGTGGCCTGAAATTCTTTGTGGTTGGAGTGTAAAACCTTTGGCTGCCATTGCCCCCTGGCAATTAGCGAGTCAGCACGGAGCTGGAGATTTTTTGTGTCAGAAAAGGAGCAAGTGTGTGGTGGTGGCTGTAAGTACCCTCAGCATTTTCTCTCTGAGAAGGAGGCACAGGCTGCATCCAGCAGATGAGAGGGACAGGAGCAGGATTGTAGCCTGTGAAAGGTTTTGTGCCTCTCTGCACCTTGATCCAACAGAAAATACCCATTTTCTCACTGCCTGCCTGAGATAACTGGTGTCTGGGATGGAGTGAGAGAATTTCATAGCACAATGACAGGGGGGTTATTTTTTTGTTTTCTTTTTAACTTCAAGGCAAAGTGTGACCTTCTAATGCCTTTTTAACCTCTGAGCACTTTTTCAGCTCAAAAGCAATTTAGTGGCAAACAGTAATTAACCCGAAGGGAAACACATCTTTGGGTTTCATTGTGTATCTGTGCATGGGTCAAATTAATGACACCACAGAGGTATCATCTGTGGCATTTGAATATATTAGTAGAAAAAAATCAGCAGACTTAATTTAAAATTAATTTTCAAAGATCTAAGTAAGAAAACTCCTTTATTAGAGCAGAGGTGTTTTGAAAGCTTAAACTTTTTAGTGGTTTTTAATACAATTTTACTCTTCTGAGATGGTGATGGACATCAGATGAAGGTTTGGGGTTACTTAGGTTTTTATTTGGTTAGCACATGATTTCTGATACAATTCCTTCGTAACGTTTGAGACAGCTTGTTAGTGCAATCTAACTTTTGTACTTATGAATGGAGGACAAAGGTGCTGTTACCTACCAGGGATCACAAACACCACAAAAGGGAATAAATTTTTAATACCCAAGATTTTCAAAGCCTATTGGTAAGTCTTCAGAGGAACTAATATAACATCCTCAAACCTTGCTTTGGGAATAAGAAGATTGTCTTAGAAGGAAAAAGAAAAAAATCGGAACGTAGAGATTAAGTGAAGCAGCATCTCAGTTTTCAAAAGATCAGCTGTTTAACGGGTTGGAATCAGGCACAGGGTTTGTAGGACACAGCTGGGGCCTCCGTCTGAGGCTGATCTCAGTGTTCCTCATCTGCTCTGGGGTTTTGTTCTTTGAATCACTTTGACATCATCTCAGCTGCACAAATGGGGTCTGAAGGTAATAGTGGACCAACAGGTCTTTTAAATTACTAATGACCCTCCTAACAGAGAGAACAAGAAGAAAATGGTGGTGGGAGGGCAGAAAGAAATCTAAATTCACTCAGTGGTTTTTACTACCTGAGAACCCTCTCCCAAGCTGTTTGTAAAATATTAGGTTTGCATTACACAGCTGAAGGAATTCACAAAATGTTAAAGCTGTGACTAAACCCAGCCTGTTCGGGTTTTTCCCTTTGGTGCTCAGAGAAACGGGGGTTGAGGGAATTGACAATGAAACATTGCAAGTTTTCGGCAGGAATATAGCTAAGAATTGGTATTTTAAATGGGGCGGAAGGGAATTAAACCCAAACACAAACTTCAGCACCATTACCCCAGCCATGTATGGAATGCACTGCTCTGGGAGAGCTCCTTCCCTTTTTACCCCCACCCCATCCTCGAGCCCTGCAGCTCGGCAAAGCTCCGCTCAGAAAAGCAGGGAGAGAAGGTAGGAAAAAGCCAGAGCTGGAAACTCTGAAGAAGGGCCTTTGAAAGGGGATCATGTTCGTTCTCTGGGCCACACAGCATTAGGAATTTCCATAAGGGTGAAAGAATTTACGACGTGCAGCCTATCCATAGGCAGCCTGTAAAGCTCTGCGTGTTTTCCCTCTGGACAGGGGCTGGTGGCCCTCGTGTCCTTGCTCCCCTGGGGCTGGGGTGATGCCCCTGGGCGATGCCATCCTGGCAGTCCCGTGCTGTGCCCTGTGTTGGTAACAAATTGGGAAACCTTTCTGTTCTGTGTCACAGGTTAGCGTTGTCACTCGTGTCACCAGTGCTTCACTATGACACGAGCCTCCCTCTGAAGCTGAGCATAGCAAATGTTATTCAGGTTCACTGGTTAAAAGCAGGTTTTTAAAACTTTGATTCGTGGTTACTTTTGATATTCAAGGAGCATGTTTAGTAATTTCATTGTAGTTGTAGTAACAGGTAATCCTTTACTGCAATGGTGTTTCCAAGAATGAAAGACAGAAAGTATTTGAGGCCGATGTCCTTCAGTTTAGAGAAGTGAAAAACAGCAGCCCAGATTTCGTATCTACAATGTGACCCTCTACTCTTTTCAAACTACTCTTTTTGGAAGTCCATCAGGGGAAGGGAGTACTTGGACTTAAATGTCATAAAGGTCACACAAAAGTTCACTGGCATAACCAGTAATATACCTTGGAATCCTATTTCTAGAGCTCCATTTAACTTTGAGACCAAGGCATTTTCCTCCTGTCACTACTCATTCCTGGCTGAGTGGATCTTTTTCTTCAGCAAAAGAAGTGTCAGTGGCCTCCTGCCTTTCCACAAATGCCATGTAGCTTGTTCTTGTCCTTACACCATTTCTCTTCATCAGCTCTAACAGAATATTTTCACTTTATGACAGGGGTGTTGGGAAGGATTGAGATGGTCCTTTCAGCATTTTTGTCATGTCCAGCTCCAGATTCATGTCTTGCTGTGCCATCTTTGCCTGCAGAAGGCTCTGTGCTTTCTCCAGAAGGTTCCAGCTGAACCAGGACGTGCCCAGACCGGTGACACAAGCGATCCTGGTTTCTGCTGGCTGGTCCCAGCTCTCCCCTCCACCTGAGAGAAAAAACCATCACAAGGAAACCAACACAGCCCCTTGTGAGGCACACGTGGGACAGCAGAGAAATAATCCCACATTTGCACATGTGGGAGGTGGGAGTGTGCTTTGGAGCCACGACTTTGGTCTGGTGGAACTCAGAAAGGAGAGATTTCAGTCACAGATAAGGCAGTGCTCACCTTTTGATTAACCAGACCAAAGCACTGGCCCTTTCAACACACTGTGGAACCTGGAGAGGTCCAAAAGAAAAGCACTAATTTTTCAACACAACACAAAGGTCAGGATATTTTTAAGTTCATACCGTTCAGTTTCTGAAATGCTTTGTAGTGAGCTGTAACCCTGTGGTTTCAGAACAGAGCAGTTATTCAGGTTTAGTAACATGAAAAGAGTTTTATGAGGTTGAGTATAAAGAAGTGTTTCCAAGTTATGCTAGGAAGGCATATATAATTACATTTGAGACTGTTCTCAAAAAAATTCACTTGAAATACCAGATTGATAGATAGATGTAATTTTTAAAAATTTTTTTCTTTTTTTTCTTTCTTTTATGCCTCCCCTCTTTTTTTCTTTTTTCCCTACATAGCACAGCTCTGCTGTAAAAGTGCAGTCAGTTGCTTCAGTGATTAAATAGCTGGAAAAGCCCCGGAATGGCTTTGTATTAGGAAAAATAAGGCATGGGTAAGTTCCTGGCTGTGGCCAGGGCTTTTTGGGCTTGCTCCTGTGGACAGCTTCATTAGCTTTACTGGTGACAGGAGTTGGACTATGGCACATTCTCATTTCAGTGATGTTGTAGAGGATTTAGGCTGCTGACAGAATTGAGAATTGAGCTGACGTACAGGGTTGAGGTGCTGGTTGGTCAGAATGGGAAAAGCTTTGCTATGTTTAAAAGCATTTTATAAATTGGAAGTATGATGGCTGTTGTGGGTGGCTGTGTGATCACATGAGCTTTATCTCAAAGTGAGATAAAGTATTTTCAAAATGTAACTTTTAATTCTACAATCTTATCCTACTTTAAGATTAATTAAGAACACAGTAATTTTGAGTTTCCTCATTCTCTGAGAAATTTTTCAATGGAAGCAGTGAGTGATATCCTGTCACATTTCCTTTTGGTGCATAGGAGTGCTAAAAAATTCTAGAACATAGAAAATGGAATATATAATTCTAGTTCAGTTTTTGGAATTTAATTATGTGAGAGGAATTAAAAACACTGCCTTGGAATTATCAGACTGTCTGATTTGAATCAAAGTAGTCTTATGTGCTGCTGCAAGTATGCTAGAAAGAAAAAGGGAGATAAATCTCAGTTAAGAAAAAAATCTGATACCTGATCCTGCCTTTAAATGTGTTTAAGTGATATATTCATCTTGAGCATGGTCTTGCTTCTGGTACTTTTTGCCCTGTGGTTTATTTTGCAATTGCTAAAGCTATTCCAGATGCCAGAAGTGTCAAACAGACAAAACAGTGATTCCAGCCGACTTAAATTCAGATTATTGATTTAAGGGGTCAGTAGCAGCATAAAAATACATTATACATTTAATGTGTGAACTGACATAAAATGTCTTTGAGGGGCATTATTTTGGTGACAGGCAAATATTTAGTATGGTTTGAATTCAAAATCCATCTTTTTTTAAGCTGAGGTAGGTAGAAGTGTTTGTAAATATTACTTGAAAATGAAAAATCAGAAAGGAGGATTGTCAGATTTTGTTACAGGGCTTTGGAACCGAAGAGCCATTCTGGATTTATGGTTCAAGAGAAAGTCAAACATGAGTTATTATGATGATTGATGGGAAACCAGGCCATGACTGTAGTGCAAGCACACTTTTGCGGGAAGTCTTTTGTGGAAAAGGCTTTTCACCATCACATGTATTCCTTTTCTTTCCAGATATGTTTAGCCAAAGATTTTCTGTCACTGACCTGTGCTCTAGAATTATCTAGATCTTCAGATATTTTCTGAGATATCAGAATTATCTAATACTGATCATTGTTATAGGCTGAGAATCCCTACTGTTGTGAGCACGTACAAAAAATGGATGAATGGCCTGTGCCTTGAAAGCTGCTCCATGTAGGTTTCCCCCTCATAAAAAAATGAGGATTTATTGATATTAGATGAGCAGTAGGCATTGAAATCAATGGGTGAGGGATCAGCTGGCATTGCCAGTGCAAAGTGCAGTTGAGGCTGTGAGTAATTCTAGTTGTCTGTCAAGTTTTTGGAAATCTCCTTTTCTGAGTGATGTCAGTATTTTAACATCACCATTACTGAGCACTTGGCCTTTCTATTGCATCCCCCTCCTCCCTGCCCCCAAAACCTCAGTTAGAATTAAACAAATGGCTTTAGCTTTAAAATATAAACCCATAAAACTACGAGTATAAAGCTTGGAGACCCCCCACCACCACACACACTTTTAATTAAGTGACTGTGTTGTTTCCAGATGAGAGGAAAGATGACTCATTTAGTGACTTAATCTCTGTTTTGTATTCAAAAAGTAAAAACTGCATTCTAAGAATTACTTCAAGTTGCACGTTAGCACCTGCATCATAATTGGATGTACTGTGCCTGTTCTCAAAGTAAAATTTTTGTCTTTTTTTTTTTTTTTTTTTGTCTAAAGCCTTAATTTCTAGAATCTGAACCTAAACTTTCAGGTTTAGTGAAGTTTTAACCTTATAAAGGCAGTGTTTTATCATGGAAAATGCCAGGCTTCCACCAGGAAATTGTATTTACACCTTCCATTATCAGCCTAAGTGGTATTATTTTAGTCATGAATCTTAAAATAGAAAGAAGGAAGCCACTTTAATCAATACAAGACTTTGCACTGGGATTCAGAAAACTTTGTTTACAGATTTGCTAGGGTTTAACTGTGTGGTCATGGGCAAAATTCTGTTACTGACAATTGTTCCTGTGCCATTATTTACTTTATTTCCGTGGGTAGCTCAGTGTAGAGCATCTCTGTCCTACACCAAGCTAACCTGCAGTCCTGCCCTTGGTGTGATGAAAATGGCAACAAACACCAAA
Organism: Hirundo rustica; assembly: GCF_015227805.2. NCBI lineage: Eukaryota > Metazoa > Chordata > Aves > Passeriformes > Hirundinidae > Hirundo > Hirundo rustica. The sequence continues at coordinate 14,538,796 of NC_053463.1, read as the reverse complement.
CCTGTAATGCTTCAAGGGGCTGCAAAGCTTCAGCTTTTCTGCTGGAATAGAGGGATTTGCCTGGAAGCAAGGATTGGCTTTTGGGAAAAGCACAGAATTTTACACCTCTGCACAGAGTTTTAGAATAAAACCGGATGGGTTTGTTGCATCAAGATGCAGTAGTTGCCATATTCTTATTTTATTAGAAACTAAGGAAAAGCTTTTAAAAAAACCCAAGTTTTGCTTTACAGCCTTTAATCTTTGTCTTTAATTAACCTTGGAGGGTGATGAAACACCTCTGGGTAGTTTTTTGGGTTGACAGTTGCTTATTTATCAAGTGCAATGGGATGGTGAAATTAACATTAACATTAATTAACATTAACAGTCCCCATTAGATGTCAGGACTTTGAGAGATGCAGGATGTGTCTGGTAAACTTGGTTTAAAGGAGAGACGCGTAAAGTGTTTATTGCACCCTGAAATTGAATTTTTGCGTTGGTGATGGCGCACTGAACTTACTTTTCATGCTGTGACTATGGTTATAATAAGAGTTTTAAATAAAATCTCTCAGTAAGTGTGTGCTTTTATACGTGTAGCACAGTTTTATTCTTTGACTCCTTGGCCATGCTGCAGCTAAAGGAACAGGGGGAACATTTTACAAAATGATGAATATTTCCTGAGTAGAAATGAGATGTTGTTGGGAATGTAGAGAAAGACAGACTAAATCTCTTCTGTTTCCAGCATGCTGTCAGCTGGGCTGAGTCATAAATTCTTCAGTCAACAGCAGTTCTACGAATGCTGGGAACAGAAATGTTAGTCTTGTGCAGAGAGTAAAGAGCTGAGACTTGCAAGTGAACTGAAAGGACCATGATTCATTAAAATCTGAGAAAAGTAGAGGTCCACAGGTGAGAACAATATATTCTTGTCATGTGCCCTTTCAGCACAGCACAGTCATTCATCATCCTGCTCCTTGCTGTAACCAATGTGTGAGGAGCTGTGTTTCCCTTCTAGGCATCTTTCCCTTTTTCCCCTCTTCTTTCCCCACCCCCATCCAACAAAAATGGCAGTGGAATTTTGCTCAGATATTTGCTTCTGCTTCCCTTGCTGAATCTTCCATAAATCTTTATCTGTTGGGTCAATTACAAGTCATTACTAAAATAATTCATTATAGGCTTCAGTAAAGTTAATATGGTTAAATTATGAGCAACTGGGGGTTGTTTCCTTTGCTGAAGTTTTCCTTGGGGCTGGGGGAAGAGCAGCCCCTCAGGAGCAGCCACAGGGCTGGCTCCTGTCTGACTGACCCAGGGCTTTGGGCTTTGTCTTTATAATCATTGCAACCCTCCCAGTTTTATTCTGTCCGCACATAAAATAGAGCAACTTCTTTCCCTGTCTCTTGTTGAAGTGAAAGGTTCTCTTAAAGCTAAATTTATAGTGGATTTACAGGCACAAGGGAGGGGTGCTTCCCAGCCTTGCTGGCAGAAATGTTACAAGCACAGAGTTCACTACTTTGTGTGACCTAATAGGGAGAAAAACCACTCTTCTTAAAGACTGTCATTTAATTAGCTTTGTAATGGATTTTCTTTGACTTCCTCTGCATGAGAACGACTCCATTAGTTCATTACTGTGATTTAAACGCAGCTAATTACAATCATAGCTAAATAATTGTACTCAGGTATTGCAGCATGTTTTGATTCTCCTATTAGCAGTTTCCAGGCAATGTATCTCACTTGTGTCTCATTTATAGCCTTTTCACAAATGAAGTGATGGTAACATAAATGTCTTTGTTTCTATAAAACAAAAGGGAAAATCAATAATGTCATCGATGAAGAATGTAAGTGTACCAGCATTGAAAATGACATAATGAGTGTGAAATGCTTCTTGTCCACTTATGAATGAGGGTATAATAGTCTTCAATAGCAGTTGGTATCCTCAGATTTACTGGGATGGAACCAACAAACAAAACTACCTGGTGGGATTTCGGTCCCAAAGCCTGTAGGGTACAGACTGACAAATCAGGCAGAGGTTAAATGACTTTATTTTTACATAGTGGACAAAAGATAAGTCAGAAGTATTGCAAAAGTGGAACAGGTGATGTTTTTTCTTGGTGTGATGGTTACTAAGAGCTAGTAATTGATTATCCTGTTGTGTAGAAAACAGAGTAACTAAGCAGAGACTCCTTTCCTGTCCAGTGGAAAAGACAAGTTTGAGGTAGCAAGGAAGGTATTTGTTGGTGTGGGGAGTCAACTGATGCTTCATAATGAGTTGTGAGAGTGGGGAAAGGGGGTGATCTCAGTCATGGAGGAGCTGTTCCCAGAGCTTCCCTGCCCCTCTGTTCCTGCTCTTTTTCTGTGTGTGGAAATGCAGCCTTGCTCTCTGGGCGTTGGGACTGGGCTCTCGAGCACGTTCGTGGAGTCTGAGTCCGATTCTCATTTTCTGAGAATGCTTTCCTCCTGACATTTGGTAGTCTCCAGATCTGGCTGGGTGGGGATTAGGTGCTTGTCATGCCTGTTCCAGCTTCCCTGACGTGCCTCAGGGTAGTGCTGTTAGGTGGATGTGGTGTGCTGGTCATTAGGATATTGAGGATATGACGTTATTGAGTGCTGGGCTTGATGCATTTGAAGTGTGTAGTTCTTTATGACCATAGATGTGACAGTGATTTAAAATAGACTCAAGTCTATTCTGTGTTTCTCCATAATTTTGGTGTGGGAGGTTTTCCAGCATCAGCATATAGTGAAAACTCAGAAGACTTAACTTGGAAAAACCCAAAGCTTTGCAAACTGCGATGTGGCTGAGTCTGAATTAAAACTGTAATATTAAATACACATTTAAAGCACAAACATTTGTACTATTAATTTACATTGTGTCTTTGTGCTCTTGGAAAGCTTTATAGCGTGAGTGCAGTAATGCTGTGGAGTGGGGTAAGGCAGGTTCATAAATCTAAACCAAGCCACTTCTAGTTTGCAAATGTGTCTGCAGGTCATTTTCCATTTATGCAGAAAGAACACTTGCTGTAGCTGGGATGTGGTGTGGATCCTTTCACTGTACTGGAAATGCTTTTGTACAACTTGTGCAGATGACAGAGTGGGAGCAAAGGTTTCTGAAGTGACTTGTCTCCAGAGCTGCCAGAGCTGGGCTGCACCTGCAGCCCCTTGCCCCTGCTGTCACCGCAAACTACCCTGGAATGCTCCAGTGGGAGTGTTGGACCTTCACCCTGCTCGCCCCTGCCTTCTCAGTTGTGATTTACAGAGCTTGCTTTGCTCAGAAAGTCTCAGTAAAACACTGACAGAACAGCACCGGGGTTGTGTTTTTGGGAAGGACGTTGTTTGTTCTCATGGGCTGCACATTCTCCTTGAGTTCAGGTGTTGACTGGGATGATTTGGGGTGAGGGAGGAGGGGTTTAACTTCCCTGCTTGGCAGCCTTTCTAACAAACTTTTAGCAGAGAATGCCAAGGATTTCTCCCCCAAACTATGCTCTAACAAAGTTGGTAAGTAAGAAAGCAAATTCTTCAAGGAAAGGGTATTCAGGTATTCCACTGCAAGTGCTCTGGACAGTGGAAGGGTTGTTCTGACTAGAGAGCAAACAACAAGGCTGTAGCTAGTGCTAGAACTTCAACTTCCATCTCCATTTGAGTGAAATCTTCCTGACTAGAAGCAGAATGGTTTGTGGTGTGTGCCTGCGAGTTTCCACCATCACAGAGGGGGAAGGCAAGTTCCTGACTCTTCATGTGGGACACATGCTGCAGTTTATTTGCCCTGTGGTTTATACAGGGCTATTTTTCAAAACACCAAATTGTAATGTTACAGAACACACCACATGTTTTTGTACTGCAGAGGTAGTACAGACGTGCCCAACTTTCATTTTTAGTGTATCCATCTTCCTATGGTTGATGCTGTAATGTGCCTCCATTTTGTGAAAAACTCATTTGCCCCTTGTTGCAGCAACATGAAGGATAATGTCAGCTGCTCAATATTTTTAAAAAAATGCTCATTTTTTCTGCACCTTGAATACAATTATGTTCAAGTCACCAATTTAATAGTGCTGACTTTCAGAGTAAAACTTGGTTTTACTGTTTCTTTTGCTCTGTAGCTTATTAAAACACTGTCTATATTTTCATACACTTAAATCCTTGTACACATTTTCTGATTTTACAGACCAAATTAAAGCATGTTTTCTTATTACTGTACATCATTTTTATAGTTCTTTTTCTCACTCTATAATCCCGGCGGGATTTTTTACCTGTGCCCTTCAGTGGTTTCTGTAATAAGCCCTAAATGAAGGAATATGTTGCCCTTTGCTAGTAGATAATAATTAAGGAGGTGCCTCAGATAATAATTAAGGAGGTGCCTCAGAATATTTCTAGAGTTGAATCTCAAGGAACTGTCTTAATTTTAGCATGCAGTTTGCTATTTTTTGATGAGCTATATGGCCCTGTTCTACTTCCAACACTTAAAGAATGTGGTCTGCTAAGAACAGATGGTGTCATTTAAGTTTTATACTGATTCTACTTAAACTTTTAAATGAAGTCCTTATGCTTTTAAATGTTTAGTTAAGACTTACTGATTGTTAGCAAATTGAGAAAAGTTGGTCACAACTGATTACCTGTTTAGAGACTGAAAGAAGTAATTGTCTCAATTTTGAAAACTCTGTAGTCATTAACATCATTAGTGGATTCCTGTCATCTTCCAAAGGAAACAGTGAAGCTGGTTCATAAGCTGGGAATCATAGGTGGACTTGGGCTTTTCCAAAAGCCAGGAAGTGGTAAAACACACATGTGGTTTGCTTTAGTTGGGAAATTAACTTGGATTCTCCACCAGTGAGGCTGATACAAATGAGAAATCACTAATGTATGTGCTCTGCTGTGACACTGTCAAAACAGATTATTTGAAAGCACAGAAGTGATGTGTTTTTGTCAGCTGTTTGCCTCCCTTTATGCAGCTACAGAAGCTGTTGTTTGTATAAACTGCCTTTCACATATTTCTCAGTTTTCAAAGTTACTAAATAATATTGTTCATCATTTACACTCACTATTTGCTTGATAACTGCATTAATTCAGCTCAACTTCCATTGAGAGAGCTATGAATGCTCTTAAAACAAACTAACAAAAAAACCAACAAAAACAATCCCCAAACCAAAACCCACCAGATGAAACTCTCAGAAATCCTGAAAATGGAATGCCAGGTAAGAATTTGTCTTGCAAGAGATGAAGGAATAATCTCAGTATAATACTCTGTGGTACATGTGTTCCCAAATGCATTGCAGTGTGCCTCTGATTGCTTTCTCTGGCACGTTCTGATAGCAGAGCTTGTGATGAAAGGATTAAAAGGCTGCATGTCGACTCTTAGTCCTGCCCTTCTGATACAGCTTCCCCCCTCAGAATTCAGGCATGATTAGGATATTTCAGGTTCTTTTTTCCACGCCAGGCTGGGCAGAGGCAGCCCCTTGTGTGTGTGTGTGTGTTCCCTGCTGTGCAAAGTCAGCCAGGGAAGAGGAGTGGGCCAAACCCGGTGTCTGTGCAGTGGAAGGGGTTATGGAGTGCTCACATGATAATTTGTGCTGTCAGAGCTCTAATCTCTGGCAGGGGAAAAGGACAGTATATCTAACTGCTGCAAATAATTTCCAAAGGGATCAGGTACTCAACTGTTCTCATCATCGTGAATTTGTAGTTCAGCTTCTTTCCTAGCTCCTAGAACTGCAGAGGAATTTTAGGGGTAGTCTGAAAATTTCCTCCGTCCATGGAACGTGTCAGCACAGCTCTGTGTGCCCCTGAGTGAGAAGCTGCTTTTGGCTGCAGAAATGTGCCTGCACTGGTTTTTGACAATCCAGTTGAACACAGTTAAGTGCTGCTCTCAGGGATTTTCTCCACAGTTTGTGGTGTCTGGTATTACCAAAGACTTTGTAGCTATTGAGAATTTGCACCAATAGTCCTAAGTGTAGAGTTCATTTCAGTAAAGGGGTAGGAAAAATAATTTGGGGTGACAGAATATGAACCATTGCATTGCCGTGGGCATTGTGCGGTTTTGCCAATTAATTAAATGGTCTTTGGTTACATGAGTGTGCTGAGTACCCACCAGGCTGGTGTGGTTCCTTGTGGATTAGCCTTGGCTCAGCCTGTGAGAGGGGAACTGCTGCTAATGAAGAAGTGATTCCACTTAAGGAGATGCAGATGTGCCGTGAAGTGTCTGTGAAGCAGCGTGTTCTGTGTTGTTTGTTTGTGTAAATAGAATATGGGCTCCTTTTGAAGCAGCAGAATAAACTTAATCAGCTTCAGGAAACTAATGAGCTGACACTACCAAAGGGGCAGAAATATTGATTCAATCACTAATAAGAAAAACTTAATAATGAAATGTGGCCTTCTATTAATGCGTAAATTAAAAGCAGATGCTGAAGATGAATGAATGCATGGATTAATATTGGGTTTTGTTGTCAGAATTTATGTTGATGGGAAATGGAGGAAATGTACCCCTACAGAAATATTTTGTAGTGGTTGTTAACACCTTATACTCTTTCTAGGACTTGACTGTTTCATGCACTGTAGTATAAATGTGTAAGCTGTTAACAGCAGGATGAACATTCAGCGAGTTGAACAAGCACCTGCTCCCATAACCGAATCATTGTTTAAATTCCCACTGCATTTCACAGGTTTAAACCCTGACAGGGATTCAGATTTACAGGGCAAGACATCACACAGAACTTGCAGTGCCCTGCCCCAACCAGTTCTTGCACGCTTTGTGTATCCAGGGTGGCTGCGAGGGGATTGTGCTGTGGAGGGCTGAGGAGCTGGGAAATAGGGTTGGGCATCAAATGGAGCGGAAAGAACCGTTCCCCTAAAGTTATCAATAATGAAAGACTTCAGTTGCATGAGAAATTCCACCCCCTGCTTGCCCCAGGAAAGTGATTGTAGGAACAAGGAAACTATTTAAAGAACTCCAGGTAGTAGTAGGGCTGAGCCCCTTCCAAAGTTTGTCTCCTCATGGTTGCAGCTGACACTGGTGATCTTTCCAAAATCAAGTGCTTGTTACTCTTAAGCAAATACACAGTGAATATAAGTAATTTTACCTTTAAAGAATGAGAAATATATGAAGTACTTGAATAGAAATGTAGGCTCGTTTTAAAAAAGGACAAACCCGTTCCCCCCTGAAAAAAAACAACAACAAAAACAAACAAACAAAAAAAACCCCACACAAAACAAAATAAAACAAAAAACAAAATAGCCCCTACCTCTCCACTTAAAAACCCCAACACTTGTTTGATTTAGAATGTTTCAGTTATTTAAAGCCTCGAAGCACCGGATTTCACGGGCTGCTTTGTCAGTGGGCTCTTAGATATGACAGTGGTTTCATGTTTTTCCCAGTGCATTGCCGCCTCTGCAGTGGGTGCCATTCTTAGAAGATTTGGCATGTGCAGGAGTTCAGCTGTGGAGTGTTATCTCTGTTTAGTTGGCCAAATTAGCTAGTTGTTTGAGAGTATGTATTCTATATTTGTATGTATTCTATATTTGTCAGACCAATTTCTGTGCTTTAAGAGTCACAAGCTGACTCGAAGTGGTAAAACAGCTCTTTGAGCTGCATTAATGACACTTATCTTTGTCTAGGTTAGACATTTTCCTCTCCTGTGGTTTCAGAGCATTGTGGTTTTGCGACCAGCTCAGCCTGCTCTGTCTTGCTTTTTAACTTGTTCAGTTGGTGGGAGAAAAGTACAAAAATGAAAGTAGACATTGAGTAAAATCTGGTATTTAGTTCCACATTATCATGAAGAATCAGGTAGAGACATGAAGGGTTGATGCTGTAGTTGAGCTGTAGCTAATAAAATCATGATGTGCATGCAGGAATTCTGTGACTACCAGACCCACATGGAAAAAATATTTTGGTTTTTTCTACCCTTCTTTCAGGCCTTTGCATCTAGGAAAGGGAGGCAGCATCTGCTTTTGATGGGATGATGAGTGTGTCAGTTACCTAAAAGCACCATTCTTCTCTTTTAGTTCCTCCTTTAAGCACAAAGTGTAATTACTGTGGTTTGGGCCAGGCAGCTTCTACATGACATTCATATCCTGGCTCTGAGGGATATTCTAGTCCTAGCACTGGAGTTAAACACCTTTCAGCAGTATTCCTAGGATGCTCTAGATAAATTTTTGCTATCAATCCATCTTTCACAGAGTAAACGTGCATGTTGGAGGGGACACAACCCCTGTGCATGTTATTTCAGGCTGACTGGAGAAAATTTAGAGATAACAAAACTCGATCTCATTGTCGTAGGGCAAGCGTTTGTCTGATTTACTAATCCACAGGACATAAAACAGTGTCTAAGCTAGGATTTGTCAGACCAAAAGCATGTAGGAACGGGATTTGCCACGTGCACATGATTCTCTTTTGCCTGACAGTTCTCCAGTCTGCATTTCCAGGCAGTTGGCTCCTCTCCCTCATTCCTGCTATTGACTGACCCCCCCAGCCCTCGCGGTGTCTGCAGGAACGTCTCTGGATTTGCTCTGGGGTGGCTGATCCGATCCCTTCCCCACTGTCCCTGGGGGACCCCAGGGCTCGGTGGGTGTGCTGAAGCCTTGCTGTGCATGGAAAAACCAGCCTGGGAGTTGCTGGGGGTGCAGAGAGGTGGCCAGATGCTCCCTCATGTTATCCCGCTGTTCCTCCTCGTTCCTCACTGCTGGACTGCTCCCTGGTAGAGCAACGGGTTTGACTTTTACTTTGAGGTACTTTATTCTTCCCTGAAGACTTTGTTTAACTCCTGTTACCCGCCTCTCAGAGCGAATTTCTCAGTGTGATTTTTCTCTTCAGGCCACTGTCCCTTGCAGTTGCCTTTCTGTGCATCTTGGTTTGTAACGCTGACAGTGGAGGAATCCTGGTGGAGTGTGGCTGAGCCTGTTGTAGCCTGGACTGACACTTGATGGTGTTTGTGTTTAGTTTCAGTCAGGATAGGGTGAGGCGAAAATAATTCAGAGAAATTTTGTAAGCCCCAAGGAAGAACCAAGAATGGGATTTAACGAACAGGCAACAGACAAGTCCTGAAATCCCAACAATACTTCACTGTTGATTGATTAACTTTGTTTCTAAAACATACAGCTGACATACTAATGCTGAGATAAAAGAAATGTTTGAAAAACCAATTTAGGACATATGATCTTTGTAATGCTGATTCACTTTAATCTGTCAGAATGTAAATTGTATACACTTAAATCTCAGATAATCCTGTAATTTGCAGCTCTTCATACTTCAGATGATTTGTTATATATTTCAGAAGGAATACAAAAATCGTATTTGGGTTTAGTTGTATTGCTTTTATTAAGATAATATTTAGAGACTCCAATGAGGAATGGAATTCCACATGTGTTCAATAAAAATATGGTTTGTGTTTAAAGGAAGTGAATTGGGAAAAGACCCCAAAGTTCTCAAGTAAGTCCTGAGACAACTGCTCTGAAGAGAAGGCTCTTGTTCCTTTCAGCTTCATGCCTCGATCCTATATTTATCTTACGGATGAACAGTCATGATGTTACCTTGTTCAGGTTGCTCAATTTGAATTTAATGTAATCTTCTGTAACGTGGAACCCCCAAAGAAGCCGCCCTGAGTGTTTAACAGCAGCAGCACTTGGGCTGAGTTGTGTTTGCAGCTTGCTCACATGATGCTGGGACCAGTGCTCTGTGATGTTATTCCAGGAAATACCATGTTCAGGTATGCTAGGAGAGTCTGCCCTTGGTCATGATTGCAGTCTTTTGTGGATGTGAAATGGCTTTAGAATAACTTTGCCAATTTTTAACTAAATGTTTAAATATTTTCCTTTACATTACTTAATTTACTTGATGTTCGTGACTGCTCATACTGTGTGGATTCACTTAATAGGAAACCTGTCTCGTCTAATCAGGTGCTTTTCAAGCTTTTTTTTTTTTTTTTCTTTTTGAGTTTAGGAATTCCTCAGTTAACTGCTTTTGTGTGATTGCTGATGTCAGTAACAGGCTCAGTTCCTCCAGAGTGAAACATCAATGCAATTATAGGCCAGAGGTGCAAATGCCCCTTGCCTTGGGAGAAACAGGTTTCATCCATCAATTACAGAGGCATTTAACCATTCCCAAGGTAATTTAAATGTTTTCAGCCAGTAAGGACAGCTAATTCTCAGCCTTCCAGCCCAAGGAGCCCTGGCACTGCTTGCCCCAGATCTCCTCACATCTCTGCAGGTGTTCGAGGCCGTGCTGCTGACCCAGGCAGGCTCAGTCCCATGCCAAGATGTTTCTGAGCGGTTCCACTGTTCAGTTAGAAGCTGCTGCTCTTCAGTGTGCAGAAAACATTCAGGTTTCAACCTGCAGTAACAGCAAAATGCTTTGTATTAATCCTGTCCAGTTAATGAAGCCAACCTTTGAAATAGCTCTAAGATTCAGATATAAAAGTCTCGGTATGATACAGCTGACATAACAAGACACAGTTTTTGATTGAAACAGTTGGGATGGTGGAACAAAAACCCTTACCATTTTTCTATAAGTTGACAAATATCCCTTCAGTTCAAATATTTCTTTTAGGAATTGATTGCAGTAGCTTTTTAATAGCTCAAGTTAAAAAAAAAAAAAATAATAGAAAAGTGATAACACACAAATATTAAGTTCCATTTTTGATTTTATCTGTGTGTACTTTTCAGAAAGTATTCCAAGTTGAGGACTAAAATCCCAGAACATTCCCCTAGTCTTGATTTGGTTTAGAAGAGAAGTTTCTTGCTTCAGAAGCTGGCTGGAATTCCATCACATCTCTAACTTGTCAATTCTGAAGCTATTAAATTTGATATTCAACTCTTTTGTGCTGTGTCAAGATTACTTCCTTGGTCTCTTCTCTATTTCTAGTTGCACTGATATTGTTTGGAACTATTAATGTAAAACCATTGAAAAAAGATTCTTTTATGTATTTCTTTGGTTGACGTGATGCTTGAATTGCTGCAGGTTTCACACTGGTGATTTAACTGAGGTTTATGCAGATATTGTTGACTTTCCCAGTTGGATTGCCTTGTCTTTGCAGTGGCTGCCCTTTGGAAGTGTGCCAGAATTAATCAGGAAACAGCTTGGGATAGGCAGGAGGGCTGCATTTGAGTGCACCAGGATGTAAATGGGAATTCAGCGGCTTCTGCAGCTGGAAGAGGCAAGTGTGGCCACCAGCAAGCACAGGGGCTGACAGATGTTTTCAAGTGAAGGCATTTGACTCTCACCAGCACAGAGATCACCATTTGCATCCAGGATCCCCCAGCTGCTGCAGGGATTTCAGCAAGCTCACCATCGAGCATCCACTGGGCCATTTCATGCTGGGCTTGATTGTCTGCTTTGCTGTGCTTATCCCTGGGATAAAGGGAGAGAGGAGGGGATAGTGGAGTGCTTCACGTGTGGTCCTGTTACAGTGAAATGCCTGAAGATTTCAGCTCAGTTGGGCAAACACAGCAAAATAAATTGGACTTCTACCTGAGGACAGGATAATTTTGCTGCTCTTTTCAAGCACAGTGCTCAAAGTATCAGCCCAGCTGCTGTACCTTGCCAGATCACTTCCATTAGCTGATGAAAACAATTATTAAATCAGAGGATAGCATAAGTAGCGTCAATGTTGAGACTCTCCCATGTGAATTTTGTCTGAAAGCAAAGTATTTGCTGAAGCCAATGCATCTTCATTTATACTTCATTTAAGTAGTGAAAATATCATTCCAGCTGTGCCAATACTTAACAGTAATTGTGAGAAGTGCCCAACGATCTGCTTTGTTTGCTGGGAGTTGAAGACTGTAGCGAGGTGATGAAATCCAGTTAGCATTGTTATACCATACCCTGTACATTCAGTGCTATTACAGAGCCTGTGTAGGCAAGTCCCTTGGTTTGACATCTGAGTCTTCCCTTGGCAAGTGATGATTCTGTCTGTTGTTGAGATAGTTGATGTGGGAATGGGGATAACATTAACCGAATGCCCAAAGAATCACAGAGCTGTAATGTCTGGTTTGCAATCAGATATGGCTGTTGTGTGGACAGATCCTTTTTTGTAAGATGTGCATTAAGTACACCATTTCTTTTGAAGATCGTTGACTTCAAAATGTATTTGGTTGTGTGTGGTAATTTGAGTGTTTTTGTATACAAAGAAACTGAAAGTCGAGAGAGAGCACGGACTTTCACTGGATCATGCAGTGGGTTATTCTGGCCAGAGCACTCAGCAGCTTGACATGAGGCCCGAGAACTTTCCTCTGAGGAGGATGTGGTGTAACTCCTGGTGGGAGCCTGTATGAGCTCTGCCACGTTCCTACTCAAGACAGAACCAATTTCAGAAAACCACCTTAAATTAGGCAAACAGTATGCTTATATAAAAACTTGACACCACAAGTGCAGCAGGCAAAAACAGCAGCTTTGCATCAGGTGGTGGTGAAAGGTCACTTCCTAAGAAATGTCTTGATAACCCTAAATAGTCCAGTATTTGGTTGGAATGTCTTCCACACGCTCTGACTTTATCTCATGAGGCTGCTGGTCTGGTACATGGTTTCAGAGGAACAGATGACACCTGGGTGTGTAATCCCAGTGAGGTGTGATTTCAGAGTTCTCAAAGTGCAGTAAAACCATTGGAATTGGCTTAAAACAAGGTCTCCTTGCACTGTGCATGTGGCCTTGAGCTTGGCAGCTGGAAAAAGCCCCTCTCCCTGCATTAGCAGACTGAATGTCTCTTTCCCATCATATCTGAGTGGATGGAATGACACTGCCATCTACAACAGCAGGACTGGCCTGCTTGATGTGGAGTTGGTAGATGGTAGAAAATCAGGAGGCAGAACTGTGATTTTGAGGGGGAAATCATGGCTTGTTGGTCACTCAAGCTCTCTTGACAGCTGAACTCTGTAAAATGTCTGTATTGGAGAAGGGATGATCGGTTGGTAGAGTAAAAAATAGTATGCCCTTTTTTTCTTCCCTTTTGTTATACTTTCTAATGACTAAAGGAGGTCAAGGGAAAACCTCCCACCTTGAAGTGCTGAACCACATTCCACAGGGTCCATGGGTAGGTCCGAGGAGGAAAGACCTGTGATCTTAATCTGTGCACTTAATTGGTTAGGCTAGGGAAAGATTAATGGGGAGAATGGTAATATGTAGATGGCCCCAGATTTCATAATTCTGTTAAATATGATTTGATGCCTTTGTAATAATTAGTTAAACAACCTGATTTTGTCTTGGAGATATTTTCTATAGTTGAGAGCACGAAGACGTTGCAATGAAACATCTGGCGTTCATTTCACTCCCTGAAGGAGTAAAGATACAGAGGCCTTTGAACAGAGGTTAATTTGTTCCTTTTCTGTAGTATTTGTGTGGTACTTGTCCTGCTCTTGTACTGAAAATGAGTTCCCCAGTGCCCGTGGGAGGTGGTGCAGGGACTGACATTGGGGTGTCACACCTCAGGTGTGTCACACCCGTGTGCCCATGCCAGGTGAAGTGTTAAGGAAGGAGAATGAATGGTGTGATGTTCAGGATTGTGTTTTCCTACAGGAATTTTTGGTGGGATCCATTCCAGAGGCTTTTCTGTGCACAGCATGACACAGGATGTGTCTGCCCTGCAGACCAGGATAACCAGGGCTGGGTTGCTGAGGGATTGGGAAAGCCTGGCGCTAAACTGGAGATGCCAGAGAGAGATGCTTAGCATGTCACTGTTCTAGTGGGTGTCTTGAGTGATTCCTCATCTAAAGAGTAGGAAAAAACTTAAGATTTTATTCCTTTTTCATCTTCTGACATATTACTACTTTCGAAAGAGTACATTGAATTTCAGCCTTAGGTGTACCATAAAATTGCAGCCGGGTATAATTAAAATTATCTGTGTTTGGATTTTAAGACTTCAGCTTCTCTTTTAATTCTGTGTGCAACTCAGATCAAGGATTTCCTATAAGCTTTTCTGGAAGCCTAATTTCTCATTTTACTACTTTGATCAGTTTAGCATTGATTTAATTTGTAATGACTGTTTCCTTTATTGCTAGATTGCAAGATAAGCGTTGCCAAATTAACTTTATTTGTGTGTTAAATTGGAATTTTAGAGATGCTTTGCATTCCTTTGCAGGGAAGGTTTGTCACATGCCACTGTAAGTTGTTAACAGATAGCTTATTTTAAGAACTGATGGGCCTGTCCCTGCCCTGCTTGATTATCCCTGTGCCCCCTTAACTGCTGTGTATTGATTCCAATTAACATGACTGACATCCACCACTGAGGGTGAAGTTAATCAACCAGAGGATCTCCTGTTGTGAATTCATTTCCTCCTCTGAGCTTGTCCTGTGCAGTTGAGCATTTACAGAGACTGATGCAGACACTGCACAGAAGTGTCCACTCTGGGCAACAAGTCTGAGCCTTGCAAACTAAAATAGCTTTGTAAAAGCTGTGCTGGCCAGTAAAGTTGATACACTTCTGAAAGGTCAAGCAAACCACCTTTTCCTTCTGTCTTGATTACTGATTGCTGGAAAAGAGCATCAAACTTGGTCAAATTTCAGCAAATATGTTTTTCAGCCTAGCAGTGACTCAGATGAAACAATGTGAAGTTTTGTTAGTGGTGGTGGCACCAATTTTTATATTTGTGCTGAGGATGGTGAAATATGAATGGTTTTTGGAACCTGGAAATTTTTAGGGTAGTAGAGAAAGCAAGGCTACTGAAGGAGAGACTTTCTTCAGTCGTTAATATTTATGATGGATAAAATGTTTACATTTATAGGGGGAAGTTGTAGCTGAAAGGACTGAAAACCCCCTTGAGCACAAACCAGGCAGCAGCACATGGTCAGATTGTCTGCAACAGCCATCCCTTCTTCATCACTGCACCTGGCCCCCTACCTGGAGAATGAAAATTACCAGCTGTGGGCTAAAATGTCTGCATTGGCTTCAAGTTAAAAAATAAGTAGAGAAGGAATGGGAGACCTGGAGTAATCATAATGAATTGATAACTATCTGGTTTTCCTGTGCCAATTTAGCAATTTGTAGCTGTTAGAATGTGAGCTGCCATCTGGCTTCACAGATCTCTATCTCCTACTAAATTACCAGGACTGGTCCAGTTCCTACTGAAAGTTTGTAACTCTGACAAGCAGCAAAAAAAGAGAAAACCCTGCTGAGCCCGCAGATAAGGCTGATACTCCCCTCTGGAGGAAAAAATTGCTGGGTTTTAATTGTTTCCTAGTTAAACACTTAGAAATCTCAGCTCTTTGTATAAACTACAGCTCTGCACTGTTTGTTTTTCTGGCTGCATAGCTCCAGTGCACTCATGTAGGAATGATGCTTGCTACTGTAGGATCTCATTTGTCAATGGAAATGCTGCTTTCAAGTGATTTTTTTTTTTTTTTTTTTACTCTTTACTGAAGCATTTTGGTAAATCTTGAGCACGAGGGAGAAAAATTCAGCAAGTACTAATGGCCCAGTTATCTTGGTGTGGTTTTATGCATTTTGGCTATGGCTGGTATGGCTTTGTCTTCCTGTCATATCGTGACATTAATAATAGCAACAAGCACAGTGATTTTACTTGGATTGTTTTTCTTCTTGACCAGACTTAGTGTGTGTAACAGGTATACAGTAAACTATTATGCAAATATACAAACTTTTGTATAAATATTATTAGGCGCATATTTCACCACCCAGCTCAGTCTTGCTAGCTAACTCTTCTGCTCTGTCTCGCAGTATTTCCAAAAAGTCGATATATATAATGAAAGATTTATTGCATCCGAGCACATTTTTCTCCAATTGCACACAAAAACTTGCAGAATGTAGGCTGTGGAATGGTCTGTGATTCAAGAGCTGGTTAATTGAAGGTGAATTGTTTACTTGGACTAAGTGTGGTCGTGCATAAATTTTAAGTTTTGTTACTTCCAGTTAAAAACTGAAGTTATATCGAACAAATGCATAATTTTTCTTGGAACAAGGTTTATGCTAACACTGAACAATCGATACATCAACATTTGTGAATTAAAAGCTGTGATGGGAGGTAAAAGATTTTCCTCTTCCTGAAAGTACAGCTCAATACCTGGATCCTGAAATCCAGTCCTGTGGAAAATATGCCTGGTTACCCTCAGCCAGTGAGCAGCAAAGGTGTGGATCTTGAAGCATTCCAGCACTTTGTATGTTTAACTGGAAAGTTTTATAGTCCCCCCGTTTATTTTAGTTTCCGGCTCATGCCGTGGTATGTCACAACAGCAGGCACTGCCCTGTCTGTAGTACCTTATCCAAGCACTGTATTCCTTAGTAGTGGCAAACTGAGGATGGGGGTGAGCCTCTATTTTCCCTTTCCCTGTTACTCTTGGAGCATGACTGCAGTTATTATGGCTAGCAAACTCTGATAACAGATGTTAAAATAAAGGCAGCCTGTATTGGAGCTTTCCAATTCAGGGTAGCTATGAAAGAACCAGGAGAAGGAGCTGATGTCTAGCACAAACTTAGGAGAAAATACCATTATAAATGGGTAGATGGAAACACACTGTTGTGTGCAGATCTTTGTACAGTGAATTGAGGGTTTATATTGTGATTAAACCCACCTTTTGTAAAAGCTCTGCTGTCTCCTGTCAGTGCTGCATTCCAGGCATTTCCCTTGTAGCTGATTATTAGGAAATTGAATCACCAAACTAAACAGGTTTGTGCACACATCTCCAAATTACTAAAGCTAATTTTATCAAGCTAAAGCTGCCACTGTGAGTAAAAGCCTGTTCTGTTTTAAAAACAGACTGTTGCACATTGTATTGTATTGGAAACTTCACCTTAATAGTTACTGCCTGTGAGACTGCAAAGAGTGAAGGACTTGTCACGACAAACACTTGTGTTTCTGTTTCAGTAATGCCAGTGTTCCCTAAATGGAAGGAGAAGGAGATTTATTTTTTATGATCACTGTTATTATTTTGGACGTCCAATTGTTTTTCTTCTCTGCTTGTTTTTGGCTTGCTACGGGGATAAGTAACAAATGATCTGACATTGTAACAGTAGGAAATGACCTTCTGTTCTCCGGCTTAGATACTACGAGCACAGCCTCCTGAACTGACAGGAGGAGTATTTTCTGTTTTGATGAATGGGTTCAGATTTTATCTGGTTTCCCATGGTTACTGGGAAGCAATAGCACAGTTAGCAAAGCACCAAGGGGGGTCCTCTGCTATTTAAAAGTCCAAAACCTCATCATAAAGATTTCTATCAGAGTATTTCACAAATTGTCTCTCAAAATTCGATCTTGTAAGCAGAGCCAAATGCAGGTGGTGGGGTGTTAAAGGAACTGGGCATCCAGTTGATGGCAATCCATCACTGAGTGCCTCAGTAGCAAGATGTGCTTGCAAATGGAGACAGAATACTGGAGAGGCATAAATCCTGTTGAGTGATGTCTTTTAAAGGTGAGTCAGAAAACGTGGTAGATATTGTGAGGCAATATGGTCTTATAAATTAAAGGTGCATTTCCTGGTCGTGTAGATTACATATAAACAGCATCCATAGGCCAAATGTCTACATTAATCTTATATGGTGCAGTCTGAGGGGAGGAAGAGTGAATAATCCTTTCCTTGTGTGTCTCCTTTATTTTTTCCTCCAGTTGGGTATAATTGTTTAAATTTGACTCCTTTTTAATTTTATTTTTATTTTTAAATTTGACCTGTTTTCAGGAGAACATGAGAAATGGAGGGGTTGGAGAGGGAGAAGACTGTGGCGCTGAGAAGCAAATCTCTTGCACCTTCTGATTCTTTGGTTTTTCTAGGTGCTTTCTGAGAACTGGGGTAGGAATTGCTTCAGTCTTTAATTACTCTCATTTCTACACGAGCATCGTGCAGAACCTGTGGCAAATGCAGCACAGGCTTCCTTCCTTGTGTGGGAGAAATTGTTGCTGTAAGGGCAGGAGTGATTTCTGCCTTCCAGTCCTACCTCTGTGTTTGGTGTTGGTCTTCTGGAACCGATAGGAACCCTTTGAAGAGTGTATTTGATTAAAGCTGTTGGGTATGTGAAGTTTATTTTGTGTGCTTCAGGTTACAGGTTTTGGCTTTGAAGGGGGACTAAATGGAATCCAAGGCTTTATAGCAAAAGGTTAAAGAAATATCAGCATTTTTAGATACATAATATAAATTTTATATATAATATAAATATATGTAATTTTTATTATAATAGGCAAGTATTTTGTAAGTATTATCAATCCTACCATCTTCTGTCTATAACAGGCTTTGCCAGCCATCTTATGTCTACATTTAGATAAAAATGAGACCACAAATACATAAAATGTTTGTAAGCATTGCTTACTTATAATGCAGTTGCAGCTACAGCAGTCAGGCACTGTGCTTGATAAAGACTCTTTTTAGATCATGTGTCTTTGATAACTTCTAATGCAGGGAGTCAACCCTTTGAAATAAATTGATCTTTTAAGCAATGATTTTAATAATGTAGCTAAGAACTTTTTTGTTATGTAGAACAGTTCCTCCTGGTCTCGGCTTTGACGATTAAATTCATTTTTCATGAATTCACAGTGCTTCAGGCTTCTGTGAAACCTTGCTCAGCTTCTGAGGATTTTTTTTTTTCAACGTGTGATGTGAATTGTGTAAAGCCTTTCCATAATCAGAAAGGTAATTTAGGCCTTTCCTGACCCCCTTTCTTCCCCCCCTTCCTCTGAAGAGGGAAGTTTCAATAGGATTGGAAATTCTCCAAAGGCTCTTACACAACTGGCACATTCTGCTTTAACATAATGCAATCTTTCCACACTTTCTGTTTTTACTTAATTAACGGGCGGATGGAAGGAGCGTTAGATTCAGTTTCACAGAAAGATTTTATGCAACCACACAAGACAGCGTGAAAAAAAGAGAAGGAACTTCATAGGAAATAGTATTTTTGAAAAGTCAGCTGCATTCTAGCGGAGTGGTTTTCTCCTGCTGCATGTTATACTGTATTGCTGGAAGTCACTGTGATTTGGTGAGCTGGCTGTCTCTCATGGATTAATTGAAGGAGAATTTTTTTAATGTGGCTTATTAAATAGGACATTCTCTGCTGTGGAGTGGGATTTGGGCTGCCCCAGCCTCCATTCCTGCATTTTGGTTGAGCTGCAGTGTTGCTGTACTGCAGCTTTGGATCCTTGTTTGTGTAAGGAGGAAAACTTCCAGGTGGTGAAATGCAGAGCCTTTAGCACACAGGTGCAAATAGGGAAGCTTTCCTGCAAATCATCCATGCAGCAGTGGAGAACTTAGAAACATGTACTGCGATGCATGTCTGTGAAAGCAAGGGGAATGGCTGGAGATCAGAGGCAGTAGGAGTTTGTGAAGTTAGGAAGCATCAGGAAAGGGAATATTTGACAGCTTTAACAGATACTAGCGACAGAGAAGGAGTGAGGGGGAGGGAAAATCAGGACTGGATGGGTAAAATTTTACGTTGCTTGTTTTTCAAAGGAGTAGGTAGTTCATGGAGCTTAATTGGGGAATAGGAATATGTGTCTGATAGTCTGTATTCTGCATAGAGCAGATTGTAGCCAGCCATAAAAGAAATGCTATCTAGATTACCACTAACCTCTTTTCCTGCAAAGCAGAAGTCTGTTAATTAAATAACTGGGTGTTGCTAGATGTAGTTCTTCTGTGTCTATAACAGATATTCCTTCTGCAGACAACTGGAAAATATAAACCAAAAATCCCAGATGGAAGACCTGAAGGGAAGCTTCTCAGCATAGTCTTATTCTAGTGATTACACTGTGGTGTGGGAGTGCTTGTATGAGTGAATTTCAGTTTAAGGAAATCTTTGGTTTCTGTGAAAGACATTCTGGTAGTGTGGAAGGGAAATATGTTGAGCTGCAGACTACAGATTCACTTCAACAGAACTTCCCCTTAGTTTGTTCATCCAACTTTGCTTCAGCATCCAGATTCAGAATTCAAATTCAAGGGGGGTGTTGCTACATCAGATGGTTTTGCTAGCATTTAGAAGGGAGCCCAGCATAGAGAAAAAGGCCAAGGTATAAATGGAGCTCAGAAGCTTCCTGCCCCTGGTGAGGAACCATGCCCTGCACCAGGACATGACCTGCTGGGGAGCAGCCTGGCAGAGAGGGGCCTGAGGGTCCTGGGGCACGAGATGACCAAAAACCAGCAACGTGCCCCTGGAACAAGGCTGCTACAGGTGAAGCATCACCCGTGGGCTGGGGAGGGAGCCTGGACTCTGCTGAGCAGGGTGGGACACTCCTGTGCCCAGAGCTGGGGTCTCCAGTACCAGACACCAATGCCGGAGTGAGTCTGGCAAGAGGGGAGATTGTTAGGGGCTTGCAGTTCTGGGAGACAGGATGAGCTGGTTTCTGGCTGGGATCTTAACTGGGATTGTTGCTCCTGTGCTGCTTGCAATAATTCAATCCTGTGCTGAGTACTCCTCACTGCCACCTGGCATGGTACGTGAGAGGGTTGGGTGGTGCCAGTTTGAAAAAGTTCATTGTCTGGTAGGGTAAATCTTGGTGTGAAAGGAAGCAGCTTCCTTGTGCTTTGCTGTGTTACTGCTGAGTTTTGCATGAGGGATGTGACTGTGGTACCTGTTCCCAGGCTAAATTCCAGAGGATTTTAGTGAGAGAGGGTAAAAATGTAGGTATTTGCTTTTCGTCTTTATAAAAACAGATTTTTACTATTTCCTAAAGTTCAGAGAAACCGCTCCTTCAACTATGAATTAAATATCAAAACAGAACAAACAGTAAAACTCTCAATTCTTTTTTAATGTATTTTTCTGTAAGATAATTCCTGAAGTTGGGCAGAGCCATCACACTTTTAACTTTTTATCCCTTAATAAGAGGTAACATATTGAGATCATAAGTTTTGTGGGGTCTTTTGAGATTTTTAATCCAACACCTTTCTGTAAAGCTCTGTGCATCCCTTGGAGACCTCTTCCCTGGCAGAGGGAGGAGCAGGGGAGGTGCTCTTCCAGCTGGACCACAGATGAAGAAATTCCTGGGCGCTCAGGAGTCCCAGTCATGCTCTGCCCTAAACATCCATCCCCTGTCTCAGTGTGCAGGAAATGACAGCGCCAAGGCAAAGGAGGCTTGCATGGACAGAAAGTGTGTGTCTACACAAACACAGACTGTGGCAGTGTGAGCAGGATCAGACAAAGTATTTTTCTTTTCTTGCAGTGGAATTTATTTTGAAACTTGTAAATATTTCAGTCATTCATCATCCATATAGATACTAAAATCAAGCATTACTGAAACTCGGGTGTATTATTTTGAGACAGAAGGCTAACATTCTTATTTAGATTAACTACTGTTTTATTAAACCAATATACAGAGATGGTAGAGGTATACACAAGCTAAAAGAAATACTCATTTTGTTGAACCAAGCTGACAGTCCATGATTACAGATCATCTATTTTTGTGATGCAGACTGGAAATTAATATAAACAGTGTGGACCAAACCAGGCTTATGTTTTGCTAGTTTTTGATAGGAGCTGTGTGGTAGGGCTGTCTCTGTAAATCAGTTCCAAGATTTTATTCAGCGTTGTCCTGTGAAAACAGTCCAAGTTAGTATTCATTTCTGAGAATAACATTTTGCTCTTTAGAGTTTTAGCTTTGAGATAAGGAATACCACAGCAGCTTGCATTAATTGTTGTGTGTGATGAAATGTACACTGTGTATAAAATCCAGTGTTCCCTAAATATCAGATCAGATAACAGATACAATTCCAAATATGTAAAGAGTGGGCAAACTTTGATGACAGTATGATAAATCTTGTGGTAGTTACAGCTAAAACAGACTGCTAATATGCATCTGAGCTCAGGAGATATTAAACTATATATAGATTCTTCTATTCCTAACAGATTGTTGTTGAGATACCTGACACATTTTTTTTATGTTACATGCATTCAGAAGAGCTGAGCTTTACATAATTTCTGGTTAGTGTTAGTTATGTGAAAACATATTAAAATGAGTGGCCTAGTTAGGAAACACTGTCACATACGCAGAAAGGCAGGTTGGAATCTTTCTGCCAAAAATGCAGAAACTCTCTCAAAAGCCAGGCGTTGGGTTCTGTACATTTCTTTTGAATCTGGCAGAGTTTCAAACTCAGGGAGAGGTGACCTGTCACAGTGCCCATCACTGGCATGAGAGGACCTGAATGTGTTCTATTTTTGTCACTGTCACCTGTCTGCCCAGGCACTGGGGGGCTGAGCAGAGGGACCAGGCTCCTGGTAGCTAAACACCAGCCACAGAAGAAATCAAATACATTTATCAGCCTTTGGCTAAAAGCTGCCCAGTGCAAACAACCCTCAACATTCTTCAGACAAACTCCCAACAGATGTGTGAGCACGGGTGTGATGAGATGCTTTAGAGGCTCAGCTAAGCTTAAAGGCAAAGAGAAAAGATGAAGCTGGGGTGGGGATTCTCTGATTTTATGCTCTGGATTCCAGCGTGAGGATAAGCCTGGCTGGGCTGAGGGGGGCAGGACGTGTGCCCCGTTAATGACTGATGGTGTGCTCGTTCCTCAGGAGCTGCACAGGGCTTTTGGCTGCACAGGTCCAGCTGCTTCAGGCCAAGAGAATTGCAGAAGAATGTATTATATGGGCAAGCTAGTTCCCTCTAGAAACCTTCTGGGATATTGTGCAGTCATTTCTGCTGAAGGTTTTAGCTTGCTTTGCAGAAACTAAATGCAGCTGGGAATAATACTGTCATCTTCAAAATATTGTGTGGTGCCCCTTATCAGCTTTGGCCCTAATTTCCAGCATTTCACAAACCATGGCTAGTAAATCTGAAGATTATATTTAATATTGTCCCTAGGATAGTGTATTTGGACTGTGCTTTACAGCTAAAGCATTGCTTTGAGCTTTCAGCACCTGAGATGTGTCTAAGTTGACCTTGCTGTTCTCTTTGGGTATTCAGTTGCCTGTTTCTGATAGGTGATGTAATAGGTCATACGCTGTTCAAGTATTTCTAGGTCTTTTTGTCTATTTATTACTTTCTACACATTTGCTTGCTGATTCTGTTCTCCTTGCCAGGGGCTGTTAATCACAGTAGTTTATATTTAACCTTTAGCACAGAGACAGAAAAGTTCCGTATTTTTCTTACTTGCAGGACAATGCTCGAGACAAGTGCTCCTGGCCACTCGAGGAGATACATTACTGAGGCAGATGGGGCTTTGCTTTTCCTCCTGGGTGTCTGTGTTTGATAGAAATGCTGTCAGAGAATCACTGTAATCTATTTCTTGTTTGCTTTGTACACAATTGGGGATGTATGGATTGCCAGCTCCTTACTGAGGCTTTACTCAGATTAACCAACTGTTCCACTGCTCCTTTGCTGTCTCCCATCTTTTGCTCTACAGAGTGGCATAATAATGTCATTTAACTCTTGAGAACCATCTGACCTCTGATCATAAAATTGTGTGTTCCTAATGACTCAGCTGGGACACCAGTTTGCTGTTGATCATTTTCACTGTTAGTGTGGTTAAAGATTTATTTTCAGAGAAAAGCGTCTGCAAATAATGCGGCGTGATTGTGGAGCCAGCGAGCAGCAGCCTGCTCTGCTAAACAGCTCCAGTCCTTTGCTAGGATCTCACAGGAGATTTATTTGATTTTATTCACCACAATAACAGTAATAAGTGCCAGAGGATGGAAAGTCACAGCAGATATTTTTGCAGGCAGCTGCGGGGATGCACCAGGCTGGGACTCTGCTGGTTCCTGGCACAGCATGTCCCTCCCCTGCCATGTGCCAAGGGCTCGTCCAGGAGGGGCTTCAGCTGTCTCAGAGAGCCCCTCTGCCTGCCAGGGGTGGCTGCAGCCACACTCAGATCAGCTGCTGTGCTTCTGGGTCTGCTGGAAGGTGGTGATGGGGATCTGGGAGCTGCCTGCAGGATGCAGGGTGTCCCTTCACCACCCACCTGATAAACACACCCCTCTGGAGAAACAACTTACAGTGCTTCTGAGAGTGTCTGCTCAGAGGAGAAGATGCTGACAGCTCTTGGATGGATGACCCTGAAGGTCCTGAACTTCTCTGGTGTCTGTGACTGATGACATTTTTGGGAGGATGCTGTTCTTGGCACCATGGGGGTTTGGGTGTGTGCAGACATCAAACCCTGCTTGGATTTGGTTCGCTCTGGTTGTTTCAGAAATGGCTCGCGTTGTATTTCTTGTTGCAGTGGGTATAACTTTGCTTCATCGTCCTCTCAGTGGGATCTCAGAGAGAAAAATAAACAGTGACAAGACTGTTCGGACGAAGATGTCCATCTTGGGCCTTCCTGTCTTGTGTGAACAGGTCTTTTAACAATTTAGAGCTGCAATTTTTGCTCTTTCTGAGTACTCTTTAACTGTGCTTCAAGTGGTAGTAAAAAAAGTCAGTATTATTCAGTAATAAATTGAATTTACTATGAATGACAAAAACTGTGTAAAATTAAAGGAACCTGAATTTAGGGAAATAACAAAGAAAAACCTGCTCATGCCAAAATATCCCATGATGCTTCAAGAAAATTAAACATAACCAAGGGTTGATTTATAACCTATTGTATCTTTAATTCCCACTTAAAAGAGAAGATCCCATTTGAATAAAAAGAACATATCTCTACTGAGAAATCAAATGCTCTATTATTTACATTTTCTTTATGAAATGAGGAGTGAAGTCATTGCACTGCATTCTCTTTTGCTTGACTGACATTAGATTTCACACTTTTTTTGTTGACTTGAGTTGTACTTTCCATAAAAATGGAGATTTGTTTTCCCTTCATAATTAAAAACTACTGCTTCCCTTGGATCTTCAGCCAAGGGTTGATTGGTTTATTTTTTATGTTACAGACTCTTCAGACAAGATTTTTATTTTTTTTTTTTCGGGGGGCGGAGGTGGGGGGCGGGGTGCGGCGGGTTCTTACTTTCATAGACTCTAAAATTGCCCTGAGATGCATGTAATTTTTGAGAGCAGTTGAGACTGCTATCTTTGAGTCACTGGAGCACAAAGAGAGCAGAAGCTGATGTTATAAAGCACTTTGATCTTTGTTATGCCAAGAAATTGGGTAGTGGTGACCTAGGCAAGGTCTCACAAAGCTTCTGGACATGGCTTAGAAATAGTTTGAAGTTCTGACTGGCACTTGGAGCATCAGGATCTGGGAAACAACTGCATTTTAAGCTGGGAAAACCCACACAGTTCTTTTTAGCTTTTATTTTTCCTCCTCACTAGGGAAATATTTTCAGTTGGGCCTTGTGTTGTGGAGATTTTTCACCTACTTGCTTTAGCTCAGCACTGCCAGAGCTGGGGCAGGACAGTGCACAGCCCAATTTTCTGCAGCAGAGGGTTTTGGGATTTTTTTGGTGGTTGTTGGTTTTTTGTTGTTTTTGGTTTTTGGGGTTTTTTGGTTTTTTTTTTTTGTGTGGGTGTGTGTGGGGGGGTGGTGGTGGTTTGGTTTTTTTTTTTTTTTTTTTTTTTTTGGTGGGGTTTTGTTTTGTTTTTCCCCAAAGAGTCAAGCTCTCTAGCGCTGCACATCAGAGCTGAGTGTGTTATTTCTGAAGGTGCACCAGGCACTCAGGCTGTAACACCCTGCACTCGATGTTTGGCTGGCAGAGGCCAGGAGTGAGAGCACTAAATCCTGCCCTAAGAACTGCTAATGCCTGTTGACATAAATGAGTATTGAGGGTTCTCAGCAGCACTGAACCTACACTGCCACTGACAGAGGCCAACTTCAAACAACTCGATTTTATTCCTACTTATGTCCTCAGCCTGGAATTTGGATACAAGCTGTTGTTATTATTTCATAAATCGTATTTTAAAAGGGAGCCTTCCTTGTTTCTGATTTATTTCATCTTCTTGTCTGCTGTCTTCAGACAGCAGCAAACCGTTCTCATAAATGATTTCAGATGATTTCAGGAAATTTTATTGTCATTTTCTCTGGTGAACCAGGAACATAATATTCTTAGTCTCTGTGGAGGAATTCTAGGCAGAGCAAATAATTCATCTCTCTGCAGAATAATTTCATTATTGTTTCTATTGCAGAAAGTTACAATTGCCCTATTTTTAGAAATTACATAAACTAAATCTGAGGAGGTTTTCTTAGAAGCACAAGAAAAGAAGGAATGGATTTTAAAAGCAGTATTCACTGGGAGAAGGTTTGTATCTGTTTTCTTTTCTAAAATTAGATGCTGTGAAATATGATGAGAATTAAGTGAGTGCAGAATCTCTGCTTCTGTATCCTGTGTTTGCGTTAGGCAGTGATACTCCATCCCCCTGTACTCTTACACTTGGAGAAAGCCAGAATGCACTGACACTTGTAAATTCAATAAACTCATCTTCATTGCATCAATATTGGTAAAAATAGACAGCAGAAGGGATTCTGTGGCATGAATCCTGTTTTCACCTAGCACGTTCACATGGCCAGGCATTTTTGTTGAGCTCTCGTACAGAAATAAGAATAGAAAAATTAAATATTAACACTGGCATTTGGAGTGAGTGGTGAAAGTGTGGCATGCCAGGAGTGTGTGGAGAAGCAGCTGAAATTCTCTGTCTCTTGGAGGATGTCGATCATTGGTAGGAGATGCCCCAAGTACAACCAGCACGAAACCAGCTGTGAGCTGTGTGTGTTTACAGCGGCCAGGCAGCAGCTGAAACACACACCTGCTTGTTGGTTTTGGAGCTCTGCTTATTTTCATAGCTTGTGGCCATGGCAGAGGCTCCTGGCCAGAAAAAGTTAAATGTAGAATATCCAGGAATTTAGCTGAACAACAGGCTCTGCCTTTGTATGGATGAAAATATTTGCGTGGCACAGAAGTGCTCCCATTGGAAATGCTGATAAAATTATAACCAAGCTTATACAGATTTCTCTTCTGATCCCTTCTTGGTATTGGGATTTGAACAGAATGAGTAGGAAAAAATATATGAAGGGAGAAATTCTTACCGTGAAATTGTTTTTTTCTTATGAAGTAGTGTGGAGTACTCGCTTGGACTGCTTATTTTCTGGAGTATTTGAGGAAATTTCAGTGCTCATTAGGATTTTACAAACTGTGGAGATTTCCATGAGATTCTTAAAACACTTGTGAGACAGAGTGATAAAAGTTTTAATTTCCTTTTCCCCCGTCCTATTATAATTGTATAAGGCTATATGAATAGAATAATAATCGTATATATGCAGCAATCTTAATTGCACATACATATATAAATGAGGATTTATATCAGAATTGAATAATCATGATGGAACATTTGAAATGGAAAGTACCACTTTTTTATTTCATCAATAAGGCCTGAAGGCTGAAAAAAGTTAACTGCTGTGATATTGGAGGATATTTTAGGAAATTCTAGAAGTTTGTGTGAAGTAGGGTAGAAGGTGCTTTCATCTTAGCTTTAAGAAGAATGTGATTAATGAAAACATTATATGTATTTCCATTACTTGTAGAAGTGCCGTGAACAGCCATTGATGCTTGTAAAAGCATAACTGTTTTGTATCCCAGAAAGCAATTGCCTGCTGCTTCTTCCTCCAAATAGCACTTCTGAATGATGCATTAGAATATGTAATTTTATATGCTCTGGACTGAAAAATGCCAGAAGTAAGTGTTGAGTCTGAGTGAAGAGATGTAAATGACTGGAAGGCGCTCAGAGTTTCTGATTTCGTTGCCTGGAAGTGTAAAAGTGTAAAAAGATCTAGTTTTGTGTGAGGAATTTTCTCATCATTCAGGTAATGCTGTGGATTATTGCATCCCTCTAAATCCATGGCCGGAGATGGGAAATGTGAGTGTTCAGAGCGAAGTAAAAAACTGCAAGAGGTTGAGCACCATGAGATGATAGAGAAGAGGAAAGTTTGGCAGGGCTGTGGTAGCTGCAGCTCCCAAAGCAGTGGTGTTCGAGTGTGCTCCCTCCTTCTGTGGGCTTGGAAATTATTCCTCCTTCTCTTTCCCCTTGTAATTTTCCTTTAGTCATTCCACAGAACTTAGGATAGATGTTCTGATCTTAAACCCTCTGCTGTTCAGGCCTTGAGTGTGAATGGCTGTTGAATTCATGTAACCCTGGTTGCTCAGCCAGGCCACGATATTTCAGTTTTCTCTTATGCAATAACCTGTTTGCCAGCTTTTAATGCTGTTTTCCAGCTTTTTCTCTTTGTCCATGTCAGCCATTCCCTGAGCAGTGTGGGGACAGGAACTGGAAGCAGTGTTTTACAGAAAACCAGTCTTTTTTGCAGCAGCACTTTTGCTCTTGTGCCATGTGGGGAATCCACACAGGAGCTGTGGTCATTTGCTGCTGAGGCCAGGATGAGTTTACCTGGTTTCTGTGGCAGGATGCAGACACACAAACAACCACACTTTGGTTGAAACAACCTTAAATCCAAATTGCACAGCTTACCGTGGAGAGTCTGTAAACAGCAATTTCTCTCTGAGGCAGCCTGACCTTGTAGGCCCCAGCTGGATCCAAGCCCGTGTATGCTCCATCGTGTTATCACTTACGATTGATAGATTTTGTGTTAACTTTATCTTTAAGAAAACAAGATGGGGTTTTTGGTGGTTTTTGGAAGCAAAGTAGAGTACTGTAAAGTATCCATTTATTTCAGGGGAGGGAGTGGATTTCTGAAGCTGAGCTCGGCCGGGCCGTGGGGCTGGCAGAGCTGCGGGGCGGGCAGGGTGCTGGGGTGCGGTGGCACGTGTGGAGAGCACGGATTGCTGTGTCTGTGCCCGCCAGAGCTGTGTGCTGCCAGCAAGAGACGCGGCAGCACCCGCACAGGGCGTCTGCGGCACCAAACAGCCTCCAGGAGAGCCAAAGGGAACGGCTTCCCTACAGAGAGTCTCTCCCAGGGCGAGGAGACTGAGGCAAGATCCCACCATGCATCACTTTGTGAGACGTTCCACAGCCGGATGGTTTTTTAAAGCTTTACGTATTCTCTTTACAGTCACAAATAATATCTTGAGTTTAGCATTTGTCCAGGTTCACGTAGCTTCGTAAAGATGTTTCATTTTTGAGATACTCAATAGGGCGAGAGGGGAGTTTGCAGACAGAAAAGATGAGGGTGGTTTTTTTGGGAGGAGGAGCTTTGTAATGTTTTTAGCCTTGGGCTATGAAGTGCTGGAAGTGCTGCAGAATTCTTTTTATTTTTACTTATTTTTATCTGTGCGCCAGGCACTCGTCCATGCTCTCTGCCCTGCCAAAAAGGCTTCAGCATTAATGTGACAGACCACCCTGCCCGTGGGTGAGGTGTGTAATTCTTTCTTGGAGCAGAGATCTCGAGCAGAGGCTGCTTGTTATGTCAAAGTGCATGTGGTTTTCTCACACGAGTTACTTGGCAGTCCAGGGAAAATATTAAACTCCACTTAACTTGGAAAGACCAGGAGGTCTTAAATGCATAGTAAAAAATGTCTGCATTTCATTTTTTCTCCTCGATCTCTTATGGAAAGTCTTGGCAATGGTGAAGAGAGATCGTCCCTCATTCTGAAGTACATCCCCATATTTCAGTGTTCTAACCTGTCTGGGTCAGGAATGGCTGCTGGCATTTGTGTAAGAATTTCCACACCCCCCCGGTTGCCATTGAATTTATAAGTAGAAATTAAAATTACTTGTATGAAGGAGGAACTCAACTCCCAAATCCAATGTTCGGTCCTAGGAACTCCTGGGAAAGTCTGTTCTCCGTTTCTGCAGGTGGCCCTCGGGCCTGCTTGTGCCACACTGTTTTCAAAATTATGTTTTTCACATTAGAAGTATGAATTTTTTCAGCATCAGAATTAGTATTTGTTGTTATGAGAGGGTAATTTTTTCAGTTAGTAGCTTTCATTAAAGGTAATAAATTAAAGCTTTTAAAGCCTCTTGCCCATTAAAACAAACAAACAACTTTCAGACTTTAAAACCTATTTAATTATTGGAAATCATTAGAAATTTTCTCCTCTAAGGATTTTATTTCTTTAATCAAAATTCCTACTGACAATAATGGAAATTTTTCTTCTTATGTGGATAGCCATTTAAACAAATGCTGAATATTTACCTTCTTACTTTCTACTTTTATAATAATATTGATATTAGAACGCAGTTTGGAACAGTGCTCAACTTTGAGAGTTATTTTAGTTAGAATTGTGGCATTGTGCTCTGAACACTTGTGAGAAAGCGAGGACTGTTGACATTCCCGTTCTGCCCATTCCCTTGCTGCAGCAGGCTGAGGAAGGAGCTGGGCTTTGTGCCTGTGTACATGGCAGGGGATGGGATGGGGATGGCTGTGTGAGGGGTGGGGCAGCTGCTAGGGCAGGGAGAGAACTTCCCTGCACTGAGACATGACGAAACACGAAAGCAAAGGAGGGTCCAGGGGAGCAGGGGTCAGGCAGGTCTGCACTCAGCAGCTTTCCAGGAGTTCACAGCTTAGACCCAAAATCCTTACAGGAGCTATCCCAGCGTGTTCTTGCTCGTGCTGCACTGGGAGCCTGTTTGTTGTTCAGCAAGTTTTTTTGTGCTGCCTCTTCCAGTGTGCCTGGAAAGCAGCCTGAGCGTGGAACTCCAGATGTTTAGAACAAAATTGTGATTTGGGCTCCATGCAAAACAAACAAGCCCCTCTCAGAGTCGCTGGCTGTCAGTAAAGCTTCTCAGCAATCTCTTGAAACTAAATCCTTCGTGCCTTGATTAGTTCTCTGTGTGTTACACTTGTTTGGAAAGTTCTCCTCTTGCCAGCCTGGTGTGTTGCAAGATTCCCCCCTCTCAGAGAGAGCTCTGAAACTGCTTCGGGTGCTCAGTGTTCCCAGAGCCAGTGCACAGGGCAGCCACCTCTGGAAGGCCTGTGGCCTCTCTGGATGGAGCAGAGAGCTTATGACAAAAATGCCTTTGGATTCCAATAGCAGGGAGCTGAATTTTGAATCTCAAGGAGAATAATAGGAAAAACAGCTGCAGAATCTCCTAGCACTTCGTGTACGAGCATTCATTTTAAAAATGAAAAATTACCATTTCATCAACTGACATAGAATTGGCTTGTCAGGCACTGAAAATAAAATGTTTTTCCTTTATTTCTCATTCCTTTTAGTTTTTCATGATACAGTTCAGCTTTCAGCTTTTCCATGTGAAAACACAACCACTCCTAGAATCTTTATGAAAATGAAAGCCATCAATATCAAGTGAATTCACAACTCCTGAAACTAAGGTTTTTAGCCATCAACCACCAAGACTTGATATAGAATGTCTGTCTGTACCCAGCAGGTCTCAGAGCAGTCTGACTGTGGGTTCTCTTCCTACTCTGGATGAATCAACCTGGTTCATTAGAACTAAAAAGCAAACAGCTCCAACATGTGCTATGAAGCCAACACTACAGAGCACAGGAGTTGAGTAAATAGCAAGCAATTGAGCTTTGATGTACCTAGATATGCCTCTAGGAATCTCCAACTGCCTCTGAATTCCCTGTTTAATCCACTGGATGTGTTTGAAATTATGCAACAATCTAAATATTTGGGTGTTGAATTTTAACCGTGGTGTTTTCACTGGGTTTTGGAATATATGCTTTCATATGGAGCATTTGAGCATAAAGTGCAGTCGTGTTCTTGATGTGTTGATTGGAAAATGTATTTGTAATCTGCCACAGAAATAATGATGTGTCCAGATGTGGATATCAAGTACCACTGAACTACTACTGCATTGTACAAGCTCCAAACACCCGAGCTGCTACAGAAATGGGAAGCCTGTTTGTGAACAAGTTATTCCCCTCCCATTGCCTGCTCAGACTCTGCACCCAGTGCTCATGGCCTGACGTGGTGCTGCCCTGACATGGTGCCTGTGGAGCAGTGCCCAGGACCATCTCCAGGATTCCCACAGCTGGAGATGTGCAGGACGGGAGGCTGGACTGAAGCATCTTTGATCATGGTTCATTACTTGTGCACCTCAGTTCACACTCTGGGTCAGCACTTAATTTCTAATCTTTCCCCTGTACTTCGCTATGGAGGCTACACAGGTGGAAAAATCCTTAATACAATACATCCCATTTTAGGGATGCCATTTGAGTGACTTTAGGGTTTTTTAGAGGGAGCAGATCATTCTATGGTTGCTAAAAAAGTCTGGAACACAAAGTTTGTCTTGGATAGGAGCACAGTCCAAGCAATGGGGGGAGGGTGTGCGCCTGAGTGGGTCCCCATGGCCCTCACCAGCCATGGGCTGCTGGAATGTCCTTGTCTTGATGCAAACCCGGGAAAATCAGTTCTGCTCTCTTGCCATCAAAAGGAATTCATAAGGGCTTGTTTGCTGCCTTCTCTGTGTTAGTACTGATGGGATTTTTTACAAGCATTTCCCAAAACTAGGGCGTTGTATAACACTGGGTGGTCTAACACTGAGGCATGAGATTTTTAACTCTTCCTGGGTTTCTTGCAGTTGAAAATGGTGCTATTTGCTTTAAAGAAGCTTGCCTTGGGTTTGGCGAAGGTGCAGGATCTGTTATGATGTACACTGCTAAACAGAGCTACAGAATTCCAGCCAGCGGCCCTGTTTGCAGAGGTGGGGATTTTGTTGGAGTAGAATTTTATTAAATTTACAGAATAAATTTAATTAAAAGCTAGTAATTTCTAACATCTTATTTACAGTGTGTACAGATTTAATGCATTGATAGCTTTTAATTTGCACTTGGCAATTTGTTGAAGTAATTTACTTTGTAATTATTTCACGATTGCTAACACTTTGGTGTCATGCCACTCTCTGTTAAAATTTTGTTGCTAGCTTTGTGACTCTCTGATCTTTGTACCACTTTGTGTATGATAGTTCTTCATGCCCTTCTCTAATCTTTGACTTTGTTTTGACTTAGACTTTATTCTGTCTTCCTTTGCTCTGCTTTTATCTTTTCCTGATCCATCTGTGTGTGGCCAGCCTAAGAGAAAAAATCCAAGTTAAGATGTCATTTTGGACCTGTCTGTGGTCTGTTTAGATGGAGAGAATTTCTATGCTGTTTTTTACATAGCAGTATTATTTCCTATGCCACAAGTACTTTCAAGGGCAGGAGGTTGTCCCCAGAGTGCTCCAGGCTATAGGATTAACAGAAGTAGAAAGGATGTTCGTGTAGAAATTCACTTGAGTGATCAAGGTACATGCTATGGCTGGGTTGTGTCACTTGTTCCCCGTGACAAAAAATGATACGTCCACCTCACTTTAATTCCATGTGGATATTGAGGTTCAGTTCTGGGCTCCCTTACAGAGCAGCAGCTCCTGCCTCAAGGCCCAGCAGGTGCTGGAGGAGGCTGCTCTGTGTGCCTGGAGAGGAGCAGCGGCCAGGCTTGCACGTGTGCTCCGGGGGAAATGGAGCCTGGATGGAAAGCGAAGCCAGGCCAGATGGAAGTGCTGTTAAATATCCTGAGTAGCCCAAGTCTCTAAAGCTCTGTTTTCTTTGTAAAGCTTTCCTGCTATCCCTTCAGCCTGGGGGATGTATCCCCAGTGTTGTTTAGTGCAGTCACCAGTAACAGATGATGTTTTTGCAGCCAGAGCCAGGCATGGCCCGTGGGGCTGTTGTGCTCCTTGGCACTGACAGGTTTGTACGGGACTTGATGAAGGTGTGTCTTCCTGGTTTAGACAAATGCCAGTGTCATTTGGGCAACCCTGGGCCTTCTCAGCGCTGCTGACCTCAGATAGCACTCCTGCCCCAGACCCGGGCTGGACTTGTTTATCTCTCAGCTCACAGGGTGCCTTTTACTACTGTGTCTGCTGCTTGACTTGAAAAGGAAACTTGAAGTGGTGTTGCTTGCTTTTCCTCTGGCTCACACTTCAGTCTCAGCCTTGTTATTCTTAAACATACTTCAGAAAACTGCTAGAAGGCTTGTACAAATCTGCACTGGTTTGTGGGCTTATCTCGGATGTATACTTTAGTTTGAAGTATGTGAGATTTCTTCTTGCCCATTCTCTGCTAGATTTAAAAGTTACAGCTTGGAAAGTGATTGTTGGTAATGGCAATTTATAACATCCTGTGTCCTGGAGCATAATTTATGATGAAAAAAGCAGAGGATTTAGCAAGTTTAAAGCCTCCCTGTCTGTTGCTCTGTTTTAGGCATTGTGGGATAATCTAGCATATGCTTAGTTAGTCACTGCTTCAAATGGAGATGTATTTCAGCTTTGGTACCTAATGTCTTTTGCAGACAGCTTAGATAATGTTGCCTTGTGAGGTGCAGCGTGTTCTGACATTTGCCGTGGCTGCAGAAGAGGAGGGAGGTACCTGATGGTCATTTTGTTTTTGCTGTAGAGCACAGACTGCTGCCTGACTGGTGTTGCTTGGAACCGTGTGCAGGGATCACGCGCAATGTCTCCTGTCAGGCTTTTTGGTCGCTGTGCAGTGGGTATGAAGTCTGGGCCTTGCTCATTACACCACAGAGAGCCCTCCTCTCTTCTGCTGTGATAAGACAATGTCTGGGGTAGGTTTGCTGTGCAGTCTCGGTCCCACATGGTGCCTGTGGGGACCCGGTTCCTGCTGTCCTGCCGCTTCTTGTCCCTGCACCGCGAGGAGCCTGAGGGTCAGGGACTGGCATCCTGACCCTGTGTTCCTTGTTTCTGGTCAGCCCCTGGCTGTGCTCCATGTCCCTTCCTGCTGACACTGGGTTTTGCTTTGCCAGAACCTTTGCAGAGGTTGAGGGTCAGCCCCTGCAGGTTGCTGAGGGTGGACAGGGAACTGGTTTTGCAGAAGTCGTTCCTTGGATGCAATCTGGGAGCAGAGCAGATGTTTGCACCTCCTTCGTGGTCATTGCTGTGAGGATTGACCTTGCCATCAGCCCAGTTTACACTACTGAATTCTCTTTCTGTGGATTATTGCCTTCCTTTTAGTATCATGATAACACATTAAACACAGAGTTTCTGTTGCAGTGATTTATGCTGAGATAAATTACTCGTTGATACACAGGGGTTTGGTGTCTCAGTTTCTGAGTCTGGTTATTCCCCTTGCATTAAATTACTGTGTTCTCTGAAATGAAAGGAGCTGAAATTCCGTGTTTTATTATTTCTTTCACCATTTTGACAAACTTATCAGTGTGGTTTGGAGACTGAAGCTGTTATTTAAGTAATACAGATGTGTTTGTTCAACTTTACATATAATAGTCCTGGTTTCTTTCAAGTTCATGACCAGCTTTGCCTCAGGTTTAAATATTTTGTTTTCAGATGCAGGGAGACTGAAAGGGTGGGGTTTGCTCTGCCTTGCAAGGTGACAGGACAGAGTGAGGCAGAAGGAGCAGAAGCCTTGCCAGGGCTGGTAGAGAAGCACCCTGTACCAGAACCTCCATGGTATAAAAAATTCTGGAAGCCAGCTGGGTTTTCCTCATTGTCTGTGCTTGCTCATGCACCCAGAGGCTTGACAGTGAGAGAAAGAGAAGTTCAATAAAAAGTGTAGCTAGAAAAAGAATACATAAATTTTCCTTTCTTCCCCCATTTTGAAGTGGAGAAATCCTTTTATTCAGTTTGGATAGTTTTGATAACAGAGCTAACATTGAGCTGAGGTCTGGATTATAAAAATGCTCTGATACATTGGATGCTTCCAAATGATTCCTAATTCTGTGAATTAAGTATATTTTGTTTATTAGAATTGTCAATGTATTTAGCTTTTCCTCACCTAGTATAAGCATTTTAACATCTGCACGTCTGTATAATGATTTCAAGATTTTTCTTCTTGCCCATGTTTTACTGGACTTTTTGTTAGCTTGATTTATTATCTTCCTAATCTTATTTCAAAATTCATGTGGCAGGTAGCTTCCTTGGCAAGTTAAATGTCAGGTAAATGGCATTGCTGTGTTAATTTAAATTTAATCAATAGATAATATGCTGCAGCAGGAACACCGAAGAGCTCAGCAGGTCTCTGACTGGAGATGTGAATTTTCTTTCTTAAAGAATTTTGGGGTGCTGTGTAAGAAATGGATGCTTAATATTTGGCTGTGAGGTGCTGTCATATGACATCTCTGATGTCAATGATCCTCTTTCAGTTAATTTAGTTAGAGTGCATGTATTCTATTATATTCTAGGGGTTTTTTGTTTTGTTTGTTTGTTTGTTTTGGTGTTTGTTTGTTTGTTTTGGGGTTTTTTGTTTGTTTTGTTTTTTGCCATGGATATTGCCAATATTATAAATAAATCTACCTTTGAGTACAACCCAGCTTGTAATTTGGTTTGGGGAAAGAAATTGTGCCTGTTAGCTTGGCTAAAAGCTGTGAGTATGGCTTTTGTAGTCATGAGCGGGAAATGCTCAAAAAGTGAAGGACAGAACAGTTACTTAATTTGTTTTGAGGGTAAAATTTGAGCAGTGCCATGGTTGTTATTTGAGGATAGCTGTTGGCTTCTACAGAGAACAAAGGACTTGATACATGGCAGCGTGTGGATCACTGTTACCTGCCAGAGGAGATGCACATAGGCCAGGATTTGGGGCTGCTTCTGCACAATCAGATTACTTTCTGCCTGTTTTCGATGTAGCTACTGGTTCCTTTTTAAGAGCAGTTGAGGAACGAATAAGGGTATGGTAGGATAGCTGTGAGTGTTTGCACTTCTATGATTTCAAGTGCCACTCTGAGAAAAAAAAAATGTGAGTGGAGTAACATATTTCCATTGATAAAGTAAAGAAATAAAGAATGATAACGTGCACGGCCCAACCCTTCCTGAACACAGCACGTAGCAGGTGATCCTGCAAATAGCAAAGTGAATTAAACCAAAAGGAAGCTCTTCTGTCTTAAATTTTGCTCTATAACTACCATGTTATGGGAATATTGTCAGTGAAAGGTTACTCTGTGTTGTTTTCCTCTCCATGAGTTGGTTGTATGTGTGGGAAGGAAGCATGGCTGAGATCACCTCTGAAGTTTTCTGTTTCAAGGTGTAGATTTAGATTAAATGAAGCAAATGGGCTGGCGAGCTCAAGAATCAAGCTCACAGAGCTGGTATTTCTTCATTTCAAAGGTTAAAAGAAAATCAGAGAAGTTGTAGCAGAAGTCTTGAGATTTAATTGGATGAGTAACTGTATCAAAGACTTGGAGCTGGGCAGAGCCACTGTAATAGGAGCAGGCTAAATACAGATGCTGGTACATTCTGGAGGGTTTGCTATTGAAGTTATAGGTGTTTCTGCACTGAAGAGTGCTAATATTAAGTCAAACTAACAAAGCATGGAAATATGGTAGTTAAATATATTCCAAGAGAATCTCTTAAGCTTCTTAGTATTTTTCCTTCTGCTTGTTCTGCCATAAATTTGGCAGCTTTGTATTTCTTACCACAGAACTGCCTGTTGGTGTAAAGAAAACCAAATTCCTTCTTTGCTGGTCACCAGCAACATCCCTCATGGCAAAAGGCTCAGACCTGGCGTAGGTTTCCACCCTGAGTCATGTATTTAGTAAACATTTAATTCAATTTGGGTATTCACCTAGGGAGGAGATTAAATGAGAGAGGTCAAGCAGCTGCTGAGTGTTGAGTAATTCTATACTTTGGACATGTTGAGATTTTAATAAACATCAAGGTAAATGGTTTGAAATTGGAGCTGGGATTTGAGACTCCAGAAAGAAAGGGTTCGTCTTTCAGTTTTAATTACGAAACCAAAGAGACCTCTATCCTCGAGTCCTGCGAGCTGTAGGAAGGTATAATAAGCTGTGTTCAGCTTTGATTCTGTATGTGAGAATATCCTTCAGCTACAGATTAAACCCAAAAATATCTAAAAGTACTTTAAAAATTGTTTTGGAGGCTATCTGCCTACTTCTATAAAGAGCCTGCAGTGTAGTACATATTCAGGATTTGTAGACTGTGTTACCAAGTTAAAAAAAGAGCGAACAAGACTTGGGTGCTGTGTCTGTGATATATCCTTCAGCCTGATTATGTGTATGTATCATTCTTAAATTCAACCTTCTATTTGCATTCATATTAATAAGTACTGATTTGGATGGATATTTCCATGTTTATTTTGCATCATTCCCTTTTCTTGGGTTGAGGAGCATGGTTTGGCTTTCTGGTGTCAGTTCAGGATGCTGCTGCAAAGGTCGTTGTCAGTCTGCTGCCTCTCGGATGTGACAATTTGTTTGCTGTGACAGGAGGTGGAGTCCCTGGACATGTGTGGTGCAGGAGCTGTTTGTCTTCAGTTGCAGAACATCCTCAGAAGTGAGGGTGCAATCCATCACCCACTTAGCTTGTGAAACAAGACTTTGTTGCCCTGAGTTTTGGAGTTTTTAAACAAGTTGCCCCCTCCCACACTGCCCTTACACTGGGAAGGAGCCGAGCTCCCTGTAAACACCTACAGAGCCCTTCACTTTTGCTCCTGCACATCTGCCCCTTCAATTATTCGTGGCTGTGTTTCCTGACGAGCACAAGGTGCTAAAGCCCTTCCTGTCACACTGACCTGTGCGGGTGTTGTTCCCTCAGAAGTCCCTCAAATGTCTTCCTCGTGTGCCTTTGGTCTGCCTTGCTTTTCACTTGTGATATATTATCCTTTGCCATCTGAAGATCATCTTTGTCTTTTTATCTCTAGCTGCTTGGAGTCCTGGTGTGTAATTTGCAATTTTTAAGCTACAGTGACGATGGATAGCTTTGCACCTCAGATCCAAGAGATCAGAATGGTGCTGTAATAAAAGCTGATTGGAAAATAATTTATTTTCATTTTCTTCCACATGGTGAGATTTATGGGAGCTTCCCAGGTGTAACAGCATCTGCCCCATGTGACCTTCAGCTGGAAGTTAGTCTCCTTTGGTTCACAGTTCAACCTTGAAGCTATGTTTTATTCAGCTCCAGAATATTTAGGATAATTCATTCCACCATGGGGGGGAAAAAAAAAAAAAAAATTGCTTTTGAAGTTCCCCCTGCTATACATTTCTTCTGCTTGTAGATTCACTGTGTAGGTGATGTGCAAGTAAGAAAAATCAGAGCGATTCGTCCCTACTTTGAGTTAAGTAGAAAATACAGGCAAAAAAGTTGTTAGCTAGGTTAAATCTTCATGTATTTTGGTTTGGTAATAAAACCATTATGGCATCTCAGGACTAGGTCTTTCAATAAATAAACCATTCAAAACACACTTATCCAGACTTAGAAAATCTGTTCAGAGTGCTGACTTTGAAGTATTAACCGTAATTATCATTCAAAGTATGAAGTAATCAGCAAGTGAGTTGAACTTTGTTTGGCTGAACTGATCCTGTTAAAATCCTGCTGTGGGGTGATTTGTGTGGGTAAGGCTTTAGTGAGCAAGCAGAGCAGGGAGCATTGTCCCACTGGTCAGACCAGAGGGGTTTGGTGTGTCAGGACGGGGCACACAAGCTCTGTTTATACCTGCCTGGGGCTCTGCTGGCACCCACAGACACGAAGGTATTCCACACACACAAATTGGAGCTGCAAGTTTCATTGGTTTAGTTTGGTTTTCATTTCTGCAGGGTTTTTTATCTCCACAAATATTTGCATCCTGGTTTTGTGAACAATTTTTTTTTTTTTTAATTTTATTTCACAGGGTCTTCTAGCAAGAAGTTTTGTGCTTTATGTGCTTTATCAAAAAATAATTCTTTTGTTTAGATGCACTGGTGATTTTATTTGATGTACTCTAATTGTCCACATGTGAGAAGCAGTAAAAAATAGTTCTTGTTTTCTGCTTAATATTTCATGCTATCTCAATGTATCCACTGTCCAGCCTTCCCAAGCTGGAAGTCCACAGCTGGCTCTGTCCTTGTTCAGAGAGCATTCCATATTTCTTGAGATTTCTCATCATATCTTGGGTTTGGAGTCATGTCACGCTGAGCTTTATCAGCTTTGATAAAGGCACTTTCCACTTTATCATAGTTCCTATGTGTGAGGAGGCTTCCTGCTGCCTCAAACAATTCACTTGTTTTTTACAACATTGTAAAAAAGTCTGAATCATCCACCAGCCTTGCTGTCTCATCTCCTCCTTTCGTTCCACAGACACGCTGATCAGCACCAGTGCCCATTTCTCCAGCAGTGGGAAGCTGCCCATTTATTCCCAGCTTTTGTGCCTTACTTTTTAATATTATTAATGCACACAGAGACCCTTGCCTTTTATCCCGTGATTGCTTAGTCTTTGTGAGAGTCTTTGGTGAAGGACTTTACAAAAAGCTTTTCAGAAATTAAAACACACTGTAACAGCAAGGTCACCTTGAGTAATAGACTTAATGGCTGCTTCAGATACATTTTTTTATTTTGTAGTAAGACTGATCTCAATAGACACCGTGCCAGCAGGTTTTCACTGTATTATGTCAATATATGTCTTAATCCTGACTGATGTTAACCCCAAATAAATACCAACATTTCAAGAGTCTATTTCCTTTTCTCCTTTGAATTGCTTCCGAATATTGTTTTTGCCTGTGTCACCTTCTGGTTGTTCCCTGCTGAAGTCACTTGAGCTCTGTAGTTGCCAATGCAGAAATGTTGTGCTCGTTTTAAAGAGCTAAAAGCAGCTGGGTAGAGTAGTATGTAAAGCTTATCCTGAGGTAGTGAAAAACAAAAAAAAAAGCCAAGGTATTTGTCATTCTGAGTCACAGCTGCTCTTTGAATGACGCCTATTGCAGGTGATCTTTCTGTGATTTTTATCAGGGTTGTAAAGCCTTTTCCCCTGCCTTTTCATTTCTGACATTTCCTCTGGCTCCCACCTGATTTAAGGGAAAGCTTCAGAGTGGGAACTTACTGAACTCTAGTGTAATTATTTCCACATTTCTCCCGTGGCCTTAAGTCTCAGGGGCATATCTGTTGCATCTTTATCATCTTTTTGCCCCTCTCCTACTACTCTATGGCAGTTTTCTTGCTTTTGAAATCTATCAAAACAGATACAGTAGTACTTTTTATACCTTTAGCAAGGTTTTCCTCAGAATCCAGAATCTGCCTGGATTGGATATCATTAGTTTTTATTTTTTACTGGAAAGCTGGTATTTCTCTTCTCTGAGATCCTTATACACGTTTAATCAGTCCTTATGCTACTTGAAACATACTTGGTTTGTTTTGTTTTGATTTTTAATGATACCTAAAACAGTATAGGATCTAAAATTACTTTCCATTACAAAATGTAACTGATCTATAGTAGGACAATTTCTACTACCAGTAGAACATGCATTTTGGTTTTGGTGTGGTTGCTTGTGATTTTGCTCTTCTTAAATTAGTGATTAACTGGCACTTGCCTCCAGTCTCCTCTGCTGCTTGTTCATTTTGACTCTACATTAA
The DNA here is from genome assembly GCF_015227805.2 of Hirundo rustica. Taxonomy (NCBI): domain Eukaryota; kingdom Metazoa; phylum Chordata; class Aves; order Passeriformes; family Hirundinidae; genus Hirundo; species Hirundo rustica. Next base: position 14,497,876 of record NC_053463.1, on the reverse strand, counting down.
ATTAGGATGCTGCAAAATTACTACCTGGAGTGTCCTTCGGTCAACCAAACTGTTTCAGTGGTTGGAAATTTCAGGACCTATCAATTTAGAATCAATGGAAGAGTATATAATTAGTTAGATAATTTAATGTAATTTCACTAATCAGAGTTATCTTAATATCCCTGTGCAATCTGGCAGCACACCTAAAATAATACTTTGATGAGCTCTGTCAGTACAGCCCATGGAGATTTGGGGATCACATGCACACAAGTGACTGCACCATACCACCTGTGAGTTGCAAAGTCTCTGGGGAATCCAGCTGCCCGGATCAGCTTTGTGTTTTTCCACTGCTGACCTTTATACCAAGAGAAAATATTTTAAAGCACATTTGAATCAGGTGCCACTGCTTTGTTCGGTGCATCTTGCAGATACTTTGAGCTTAAAAATAACCTGCAGAAAGAAATTTTCAGCTGCCTCTCCCTTCCTCTTTTGTGGCTGATGTCGATTTTAATGAACTCTTTGCTAAAAGAATACTCAGGTTTCTTTATGGCTCTTCTTTTAAAAGTTACCAGTTGCTGTCTTGGCTTCCAGCTGCAGCTCTTCTCATTCCAGTGTGAGGTTATTACCTGCTGACCTTTGCTAAGGTCAGATTACTTTGAGCTTCATGTCTCCTGTGCTGGAGGTTCTATTTGTGTAATCCACGGGTAAAATTTCATTGCTGTGTCAACATTTATTTTCAACTGGGCACAAAGTGGTTGCTTGCTTATCAAATAGCTGAAGTCAGAGCTGATTTTCATAAGCAGTGGAGCTGCAATTGCCCTTTTTGCTTACTGACCTCAGCGTGTTCTCCCATCTGATGTTCAGAATGCTCCAAGCAACATTCACAAACAGAGGGTTTTGCCTGCTTGTATATTCATGTTTTTTAGACCAGTAACTAAAGGCCCTGACAGGGGGGCTGTTGAGGAGCACCAGGCACTTCCCATGGAGCTCAGGTGGGCATTGGCTGGAAGGGGATGTGAAGCCGCTGTGTTGTTTTTACTGGAGCCACCTCCTGCACAGACCACATGAGATGGTCTTAACACACATCTCTATTTTCCTTGGAGAGGGAAAAGGTGTTTTCTGCTTCCTATAGATTTCTCTGTGTGGTCCCCTGGTGTGCAAATGGCAAATATCTGCAGTGATTGCTAAAACAGTTCTATCAAGATTATTAATTGCATAATTAGAATTTATAAATAAGGCTTGTCACATGACTTTGCTTCTCGTGCTGAAATTTTAATATATGATGATGTGCTCTGGTAGCACGCCGTAGTAAAAGCAGTAATTGAACCATCAGACCACAGTTTCCTACTAACATATATTCCTTATAATTATATTTTTCCATGACTTAAGAGAAAATTCACAAGGGTACAGTCTGACTCTTTGCAAGGATTGCTGCCTCATAAATCAGTGTCAGCATTTTGACTCAGGGGCTTGTCAACCCACTGAGCTTGTTGTCTCTTAGCGGGTGTCCATGGCACAGAAAAAGATGAACCAAAAATAGTCCAACAAGTTCTGCTTTTTCCAGAAACAACAAGAAATAAAGACATTCTAGGGATCTTGTGACTTTGAGGTTTCTTTTTGTTTCTGGTTCCCTCACCAGCCTTGCACAGTAGAGCACTGAACTTTGTGTAGCATCCCCAGGTTCCAGGTTTCCTAAATTATAGATGTCCCGGTTTTAAAGCCATGTGATCAAGAAGGCATCAAATGGAGAGAAGAACTCAGTTCCTCCTGGCCTGCCTGAGGTGTAGGGCTGCTACTGCTTCGTCCTTCAGCATGAGGTCTGCCAGGAGAGAAAGAGTTGGGATGCCAAAGGAGTTAACTAGGAGGGCAGTTTGTGTGGGGGTGGGTGAGGAGAGGGTTCTCACGGAGTAGGGAAGAGGAAGGGAAGAGCAGCATTTGCCCTCCATGGGAAGGGTGAGCCCTGACCAGGAGCATGCACAGGTCTGGGGCACAGGAGAGGTGGTGGGGCTGCTCTAAAGCCCCCAGGAGCCCTCACAAGGCTGGGAGCAATGAGCAAACAAGGGACACTGGACAGTCAAAGCAAAACCCCAAAGCAGCAAATTTAAAAAATCTAGAATAGAGAAGGGGAAAAAAGGATGGGGGGGAAGTGCAAAACCAAAAAAACCCCAACAACAACAAAAAACAACAACAACAACAAAAACACCCCACCCCAAACAAACAACAAAAAACCCAAACAACAACAAAACCCCAAAACATCAGCAAAGAATATACAAAAACAAAAAACCAACCATTTTTAACATTGCAACACAAATATCTAATGGTAAGTATTGGATCTTATTCTTGTCAACGAGAATATTTCATTGTCTACTCAGTAATTAAGAACACTTTTCACTGCAAGGCTCCTAGACTGCCAATAGTAAATAATTAATGCTAAAGGAGTGTTATTTCTCTAAGTGGTGAGTGTTTGTTTCCTCCTTCTTCCACTTATGAGAGGAGGTGAGCATTTTGCATCTCGCATCAGCTTTAAAGATTCATATTCTTTTGGATTAAAAATCAGTTTAGAAGTTATCAGTATGTAAAATTTCATTGAGCGAGATGGGGAACAGAAAACGCTGCAAGGAAATAGAAATCCTGAGAGGAATCCATGTTAGCAAAAGCAGCCCTCACTTTACTTGATGCAAAATCAGAATATCTGTATGACTTATAAATTTATCCTGTAAATTGCTGTTCATTTTCTGCATGATTCAGCATTTGATACTTAAATATTAGAAGGGTTTTTTTATTTTTTTTATTTATTCTCCTTTGTGAAATCAACAGGAAGAATATGATGAATTGAAGTCTCCTTTTCTGCGGCTTTGTATTTATTAAATATTTCGGTTGCAGCCCTTTGTTTTGGCTATTTGCACCTGTGCCTTGAGGGAAATATTTTTCTAAATATCCTCCAAGCCTGTTGCCACAGTCAGGCGAGTCTGGAAGTTTTAATGGATGCACCTATAGAACGCATCCAGGCAATGGTAGTTACTTCATGAGCAAGACACGTTTTTTCCTTATGCGGTTTATAAGTCATCTCAAAGAATTTCTGCTGAGGGAAAAAAAGGGATTATTTTTAGATTTTTTTAAATGCAGAAGTTCTGGCAAACAAAATAACCTTTCAGTCTTAAACGAGGATATGCACTGCGAAGTTTCTAGAAAGGAGTAGATGTACTGCCTTAAAGGACTTCAGAATGGGGTGTCTGAAATGGCATTGATGGCAAGCAACAGCTCTGCTCTTAGACCATTAAACCAGTTAAATGCCAAAATATTCCCTGTCAGTTAATGTCTGTCCAGCAGCATGCCCAGGGTGTGGAAATGTCTGTCCAGCCCCATCCCTGGGGTGTGGAAATGTCTGTCCCGCCCCATCCCTGGGGTGTGGAAATGTCTGTCCAGCCCCATCCCTGGGGTGTGGAAATGTCTGTCCCGCCCCATCCCTGGGGTGTGGAAATGTCTGTCCCGCCCCATCCCTGGGGTGTGGAAATGTCTGTCCCGCCCCATCCCTGGGGTGTGGAAATGTCTGTCCAGCCCCATGCCCAGGGTGTGAAAAACCCCTCTGGCCATGCCCAGGTGAAGCTGGGCTGGGGTGTCAGCCCTGTCCTTGTGCCCACACTCAGCCCCTGCAGACAGAACAGTTGTGTGCAGCAGTGCCCAAGATAGTTCCATCAGTTTGTTTGCTCTTTCTTAATTTTTGAGAATCTGAGCATTATTCCTTGTGCTGTGCCCTTTATATTTTCTGCATAATTGCTTTCTACCTCCTTTGACCTGTAGCACATCTGAGCCACCTGGGCTGTGCTGGTAACTCTGGGCAAGGCTTCCATGTTGTGTCTTTGCCCATAGCCAGACTAACCCCTGGTAGCCTCTTTATGCACTTCTATGTAGCAGTCTTAGTGCCTTTCCCCCCTTTTTCTGAGGTATGACGACTGAAAGTTTATAGATGATGCTAGCTTAGTTTTTGCCCATCCTGTAAATGCTGTACAGTGGCCTCTGTGAATATGATTGTACAGTGTTAGTCTTTCCAGTAATCAGATGCAAACACATTTGGAAGAAGAGAATCTTGCTCTCATTTGTTTGTAATTTCTTTGAAAACAGTGGTGATGAGGACTTAGTGCTCTTCAGATGTCCTTGTGAAAAATGGTCATTATTAAATTTGAAACCTCAGTCTCAAAAAAAAAGATTCCAGCATGAGTGTAGAGAAAGAAAAATCATATTAAATTTCCTCTTCCTTTCCTTTCCTGCTTCCAGTAGGAATCCTTTGCCTTATTCAAGAGATCAGTGATTCGCTGAGCATATGGCAACAAATCTGTGGAGCTGGTAATCCCTGTTAAAGCAGAGGCAATTTCCAACAGTTAGGTTCCCTGATTTATGAGGAAGGGTGTTGCTTTCTCCTTTTCTCCCGATGCTCACATCAAATTCTCTCTGTACAAGAAGGCTTTGTTTCATCTGGAACATTTGGAGCCTGTCTTCTCCCAGTGCTGGAGCAACACGTGCAACATGAATTGACTCTGGCAGCACACAACTGGCTTGGAGCTGAGCAGTGTGCTCGTGGATCAGACAGTTGTTGCAGTGAAAATGTGTTATCCCTCACCCACAGCAGGCTAAGGTCAGGAATTGGCTGATGCTCTTCTTCCACGAGCTCCTCTGTCCAACATTGTTTTGTGTCCCGTTTCTGAGCAGGTTGATCAGTTTGGTGGTGGGAAAGGGCCGCAGCCTCTCCTCCTCAGGTGCAAGAGAAACAAGAATCTGTGTGTGATTTCCTCTGGAAGTCAGCCCTCCCAAACTGGCCTTGATGAGCACAGATGAGCAGTGACTGTGATGTAGATCCCTAATGATCGCTGTCACAGCAGTGAGTGCACCTTGCTCAGCAGCTCCATTACAGTATCCTAGATGAGGCAGAGGTGTCTTCCTGCTGCCAGGTTAGTTTTTCATGGCAGTATCATCTTCAGTATCTTTCTGGCAGTATCTGTTTAATTATCTCCTGTGCAGCCTGTTCTAGAGGCCTTCGGCAGGCAAAGGCTGTTTATGTGAAATGTAGTTGATGTTTGCTTCTGGAGTTTGGGTTTTAGAATAACAACAGCAAAACACTGGATGAGGTATTTGAATTTAAGTATTATTAGCAACAGGTGGCCCCTCTGAATCAATGTGTTTTGAAGTTCTCTCTTTCTCTCTCACTCTCTCACTATCCCTATAACTTTCTCTCTTTTCTCTCTCTTTTCTCTCTCTTTTCTCTCTCCTCTCTCTCTCCTCTCTCTCTCTTCTCTCTCTCTTCTCTCTCTCTTCTCTCTCTCTTCTCTCTCTCTCTTCTCTCTCTCTTTTAATAATATTTATTGTAGTTTTTCAATAGTATGCCATGGGTGTTAAGCTGCAAGGCATGGCTGGTACCCTGATAATCACTTTAACGAGCCATTAGAACTGGAGAATCCCATGTTAACCTCATAGGTTTGTGTGTGGTTGAAGCAGTCTTGTAGTTCAATATGAAGTTGTAATTATGTCTGGGTAAAAACAGAGAAAGTGTCTGTGACACTGAGTGACAAAAGCAGAGTCAGAGTTCCTGATGTGACCAGTCCCACAATACAGGCAGATGTCACCACGTTATCCCAGTCTCATACCTTGATTTCAGACAGAATGCAGCAGAGACAGCTCATCCCCCATTCTCAGCCCAGAAGGAAGGAAGAAAGGACAGAACCCAACCAGGTGCTCACAGGTGCTGAGGGATTGTATCCCTGTGGTCCCAAATCTGTCCTGCTACCAGTTCTGGCTGTGGGACAGGGGTCAGCTCCCTGAGCTTCAGCCACAGCTCTCTCTGCACCAGAGCAGAAAAGGATAACTATTGCTAAAAGAACATTCAGTGATATTAATTCTAATATCACTGAAGGAATGTTCATAAAATTCTTGTCCCTAGAATCGAAGCAGAGCCTATGAATAAAGCTTTCATTTGGAAGAAAAGAAGAAGCTTTAAAGCTTTAATGGATGTAGAAGCTTGAAAATGCTTACAAGTGCCCAGGCTGAAGAAAGTTTGGTGAATAAAGTGGTTAAAAATCAATAATAGGACCTTTTCCTTGAGTTCTGACTAATAATTTTTCAGTTCTGTGTTTGATACTGTTGAACAATTAGCTGACTATCATTATCTTTCAAAAACAATACACAAAGCAAAGTCCCCATTTGTGGGACTTTGGAGATTCTTAGACCACAACTGTTTCCAAGATGGGATTGGAATGGAAGAATATCTAGGAGAAATGTTTTGCTAAGCATGAATGTGCAATTACCAGTACATTTAAATGTCATTTTAATGGATTATTGAAATTTATTTTGTACTTTATTTTTTCTGTGCATCATTCATAAGGCTTTATCTAAAATATTGATTTCTTGGCTAGCTATGCTAATTTTGGTTTTATTTTCCATGTGTGGGATAAAGAGTCAAAGTGACTTAATCCTCAAAAGCTGCGAGGAATGTTGGATCTGGCACTGAGAAAATAGTTGGTTTGCAGTGGGAATGGTATGGAAACCAAATATTTCTAATGCTTCCTAAAAGAAGAAAAATGAGCAGCTGATGCTGAGGACTTGCAACTTTCAAACTTTTATCACAAATAACTCATTAAAGTGCTTATGTATTTCGTCAGCCATTTCTGCAATAGCTTTAGGTTGGAATGACACGTCACCTGTTAGTTCACTTTTCCACAGAGAAAACTCAGAGTGGCAGAGAGTGAAAGCCCTGGTAACGTTTGGCTGTGCGTGGGCTCCCAGCCACGATGTGTGAGTGGCTTTAACACCACCACCGTGTCCGAGTACAAACCCACTTTGTGTTCTGGATTGACAGCGCTGCTCCTCATGAACTGTCCTGCATATCGGTCAAATGAAGCAGTGCAAAAGTCCTGGCAGCACCAGAGCACCAGCTCGCACAGGTTCTGCCTGAGAAAACACAGATTTTAAAAGTCCCTTTGTGGAGACGGCCTTTAAAGCTGGGATTGGGAGAATTTGCTATGCGTCCCATTAACTTGCTATGAACTGTTCTTACTCATTTACTGAGCTCCTTCAAGCAAGCATCACAAGTTGTGTGAATGAAGTTTTACATGAAATTGGACTGGTTTGCTCCAAGTTTTAACACTGTTGCGATAGGCTTTGGTTTGGCTTAAACATATGTTTGACATTTGTGGTAAATCTAATTGATGGTTACTGTTTTTATGGCAGATATCTCAGCCTATTTTAGACCAAAATGTAAAACTAGTTTGTAGACATCCTTTCTCATCTCACTTTTGTACTCCTACAGCATTATATGGATTATGATTAGGCCACTTCCTGAAACTGGAATGCTTAAATGCTGTATGGAAGGAGATCGATCTTTGCTGTTCTTGCATTATTGGTCAGGTTTCTGCAACAGCATAACATATTAAATATTTTTGTCCCATAGTTTTATATGATGTTTGTATTCCCAGTAGAAAAGTAATGAAAATATCTTTTAAATGTCTGGGAGCAGATAATAATGTTAACCTTAGCTAAGTGTTCCTGTGCTGTAACTGCAAAAGCTAAAAATATGAGCTAGGAGGCTTAATACCACTGGGAAAAACACAAATAGTTTTGGTTTTTTCCTCAGTTGTGTCAGTTACTAAGTAAAAAATTGTATTTTCTATAGACATGGCCTCAATGAAAGGTTATTATAGGCCATAATTAAGAGGTCTTATTAGTGACAGCCTTAATACCAAGGCTACGCTCAAAGTAGCATGTTATAGGTATTGTGTGAAAGAAACAAATGAGAAAAAGGGAAATTTTCAGTGCAAAAAGGAGTCAGTCCTTATGGTGTTTCATTAAAGCCAGGAGTGGTTAGAGGCTGTTAGGGTTTTTTGACTGAGAAATCTCCCCAGGCTCATGATGTGATGACTGCAAGGGAGGCACCTTCCAGGGGGATGGCAGGGCTGGGGCTGCCAAGGTACTGGCTATTTACTGGTTGCAAATTTGGCATATTCCTGCAATATTAACTCTTCACATTTACTCCTGTTGTATCTGGCAAGAGGCTTCAGGGGCTCCCCTGTTGGTGTTGCTCAACTCCAGCACCTTTGTTGTTCCTTTGATTAATTTGACAGACCATTGCCAGGCCCAAAGCCAGACCCAGCGATTTTCTCAGCAGCAAAGCATGAGAGTAGGAAAAGAATCCAGGCAGCTTTTCAGTTTTCCTTGCTTTGTCTATAGTCACTGTATGTTAATGTGCAAATTGGTGTGCACTGAACACGGCGGTGGTGTAAGTCCCTGTGGAATGGAAATCAAACAAATGTTCTCTCCTAACATTTCCTAAATCTTTGCAAGTGGCACGAAGATTACGCTCCTGCTTCGGAATGATGAAATGGTTTCAAGATGATCTGTGGAAAATACTGGATTATGACTCGGGCATTTAATAATTTCTGTAGAAAAAATATAAATGTTATTATTTTTCCATGTTCTTTGCCTAAAAGCCGGCTAAGGTTTCTGGCACTTCCTTTGATGCAATTCATACAACCCAGGGAATTAAATTGCAAAAGAATGGAGGAATGAGTGCACTAAATGGCACACATGGTTCTCATGTACCGTGGCTGTTTGGCAGTGGTGCGTTTTCCTGTGCTTTGGGGTGCTAAGGTTTTTGTACGTATTGACTTGTCAGATGGGTTGCTGATTGATTTGCACCTGCATCGCTGGCTGCTGTGAGGGTGTCTACAGAGAAATGGTGTCACCTCTGTTACATGCATGGCTTGGAAAAATATGACTTGCAGGGAAGGGAGAACATGCCAGGCTGGTTTATACAGGAGAGGAAATGCTTCCAAAACTCACAGTCCTCATTCACAGCAGTAAAATATTTCTGTGTTGTCATTTTACTTTTTGATTTTGGGCGGTGAAACTCAAGTATTAGTAGTGTTATTTTGGAAGTAGAATAATCTGGCAATTCTGGGTACCAGAACCTGCAGGAATACATCATTTAAATCATGTTGTCAGTCAAATTCCTGCCAGCGGGATTGGGTTGACTGAGGTCAACTTCTCTGTGTAAAAAGGAAGTTTGGTTTCTTGGGTTTTGGTGGTTTTTTTGGTATGACAAGTTTTCTGTTGAGTCAGCTTGTAACTAATTTATAACAATTTTTTGAGAACCTTTTTCTGAAATCAAATATAAAATTCAACAAATTCTGTTCAGTTAATTCTTATCAGTGCCAATTGTTTTAAGTATGTAAAGCATTGTCAAGCTAAATATCCTTTCCTTGAACTTAAAATCTTCTTTATCTGGCTGAACCTTTTGTCACCAAAATTCTTGGTTTCTTCTTCCCAGAATCTTTCAACTTCACCTCTGTTTCTGTATTTCATGTTCTCCCTGGACAGGATTTTTAGATGCAAGTGAGGAACAAAGCAGGCATTAAAAAATAGTGTAAACTTGGCTACCAAATATTATTTTTTGCCATTCTACCATCTTCTGTGCATGGTATTTGATGTGTTCTCTATGAAATACTGCTCTGCTTGCTGACTTGATGAATCTCCTTCTTTAGCCATCACTTTGAGTGGATGTCCCTCCTCCCATTTGCCTTTAAATCTGGCAGGACGACACTGCTGAGGGCATCAGAGGACTGCAGATGGGAGCCCTGTTTGTACTTAGAGGTCTGAGGTGGGCTGAGGTTTCATACAATTTGTATAAAGTGTGTGAACTTGGACTTGTACTGCTGGGTCTGTACCCACAGTCACAGTGTGGATACAGTGGGGTGACACAGAATTCTGGTCAAGTGAGAATTAATTTTTGAGTCCTGTTTTTTCCTGAATCTCCTCTCAGTATTTGGTTAGCTCTGCTGGGGTTTTGTTAAGAGCCACAGCTCATCATTCCAACGTGGAGGCTGTTTCTTCCCTTTGCAGAGGTGTCCTGAGATGAAAACTTCCCTTCAGCAGGAGCCTGGATACAATGGAAGTTTTTTCTTGGTTTTTTTCTGGTATTGTCTCTGAGTGCCACATGCTTTGATAATCGTGTGGTCCTTTAGGCTTTTTGCAAGGGTTCTTGCTGTTGATAAATGAATATTTCACTGCTTTTGAGGATTTCTGTGTGTTCTTTTGCAAGTGTGGGTTTTGTGGGGTTTATTTACCTCCACCTAATTGTGGTTTTGCATTTAACCTGTTGGACTGTGCAGTCCTTCCTGTGCCATTGGGACCTTTTGATGCTTTTTGTAAAATGTTTTTATTCCTTGGGGTGTCACTGATCAAAGCAATGGCTTTCTCTTAGTCCTTCTAAAGTTCTTTCTGATATTTTCTTGAATCTTCAGTGCAGTGTCTCTAAATAGTTTCTGTGCTGCCCACTATGGATTTTGTGTGTTGACTGCCTCTTTGAACGCCTTTTTGAGAATTCAAGGTGCTCTTTTCCTTAAATTCCTGCACTTTCTGCTTCTGAAGTTTAACCAAAAAAATCCACTGAGGCACATTCCTGCTGTTCCTGCAAGGCCATTGTATTTGAGGCCGCTGTGGTCAGTGGTGCAGAGCAGCTCTGATGCTGACACTCGCCCCGGTGCCACACACTGCCCTGTTTGGGGGTTCCCTGCCTGGCTGTGTAGAGCTGCTGCTGATCCCACTGATGCCTTAGGATTTTAGCTTTTATATGTTTCAAATCCTGTGCTGCTTTAGGGTGTAACTCTATAGAGTGTTATTTAACTGTCTTCACATGTTGGTCAGGCAAAACAATCCCTACAAGCCTGAAATTCAAGGATACCCTACAGCCTCAGCCCCCCCAAAGTATTAAAATAAAGTGAATTTAGGGGGGAGCAAATTAGTGGTAAATTACATCATTACCTGAAGCTGTAATTGGAGGATAAGCCCCTGATATGTAAATGGACCAGACTTTTAGTTGTGTGAAAAATGCATGACCATTGTCCATACTGGGTGTAGCCCCTCGGAGGTTTTTGACTGCCCAAGGTGCACCTATTGAAGGCCTTCAGTAAAATTCCACTTATATTCTCTTAACCTAGTCTGGCCTCTGTTCTAGGTGGCCACTTCAAGACATCAACACCCTTGGATGTGGCTCTGCCCTGCCTCCTGATGTGATGTTTTCCAGTTTCCATGGAAGGCTCCCATTACTGTTGTGTTTTTTCATCCTTTGCAACATTTCTGCTTTCTTCCTGTATCTACTTAGATGCTTCTATTTCTGGGCTTGCTGTTGCTACCAATGGCACAGCAATGCCAGAAATCATTTAAAAATACCATTTAAAAATATCCAGAAGAAGCCCTGTCTGGCTTGAACCTCTGGTGAAATCTCTGGTTACATTTCAAGGAGCTTTCAAAAGGTTTAAATTTAAGTAAGAGATGGTGTCTGCCAGCTAAAGCCGGATTGCAGGACACACTCCTACATTCTCCTTAACACAGGAAATAGAATTATCTGATAAGTCATGTCTAAATACTGATTGCTGCTGTGCTTCCCCAGTCTCCCTCTGCTTTTGTTGCAAGTCCGTGTGTGCCAAGCTTGACAAGAGCTGTCACTGCTCATCAGTCAGCATTACCCAGCCCCAGCAGTGCCAGTAAGAGTTTCCTGTAACAGGACCCTGCAGTGGGGCTGGGGGGCTCAGCCCCCTGCCCTTGTGAGCTGGGGCTGATGTGCCAGCAGCTGGGGGTGAGCCACAGAATGAGAGAGTGTAAATCTGTGAAGAAGTTAATAAAAAAGTGATACAGGAAAAGTGAAAATGGGGAAGGAGATGAGTGGAGGAGGAGGAGAATTCCCCCAGCTGCGGTGCAGCGCTGTGGAGCCGCCTCCTGCCTGTGCTGGGCACCCTGGGCGTGTGTGCAGGATGGCTGGGCAGGCTGGCACATTATTTAATAAACCTGCTGTTCCCCCTGCCTGGTGGAGGAAATGCTGCTTGTGTCATGCTGTGGATGGATTTTGATCTGGTTTCTGTGGAAGGCCAGCCTGCCCTGCCATCTCCTCTGGTGTGGGAGGCAGTGTGAGATTCTGCACAGCTCTAAAAGAGCCTGAGATCACAGGGTGAGCTGGAATAGAGACAGGCTTCCCAACTGACCACAGTAAGGACTGGGCTATACCAAAGGCTTGGTTTTCTTTTCAGCAGCATGTGGTTTAGTTTTTAAATGCTACAATTTCTAGAAAAGAGGTCTAATCAATTCTGGCTCGTTAATATATCCACCCATGGCCAGTGCTGGGTGCTCACAGGTTTCTGCTGCTCTGCCCTGTGTCCCTGCATAGAAGGGAGGAGTAGTGATTTTACTTTTCTCTGCTGTTTGCAACTCCTTCTGGAGGTGGGAAAATTTCAGGAAGGACAGACTAGGAAACCTGTGTTTCTGAATGTTGATTTTCTTTTATGGACAGATGAAGGGACTGAAGAATGTAATGTGCAATTAAAACCAGGACAAATTTACACTTCCAGTTCCTGATGAATTCAGCTTTGTATTTAAACTGAAAATATTCCCTTAAAAAGAAGAAAAGAATCAAAAATTGTATTTTTCTATAAAACATAATTACTTCTAACTGATTTTAGGGGGTGACACAAGAGCCCTTAACACTTGAGTGCCCTGTGACACTGAGTTCTCCATGCCAGCACACCTGTCTGTGGTCCCTGACACCAGAATGGAGGGAGCAGCAGCCACAGATTGCTTTGCCAATTAATAAAATCCATGTCATGAACTGCGAGTACAAGATGAAAGTTTATTAAAGGGGAAAAAAACCCAAAAAACAACCCACAAGCAAGAAAAGAAGTTGAGAGAGGAGAGCTGGAGATGTCTGTTCATCTCATTATTTTTATAATATGAAACTGGTTTATACTTGTGAATTTTCTTTGCATCAAATTTATTGCAAAAATTTTCCTTTACCCCACTCATGTGCTAAGGTGTTCTCTGAGTATATAATGTATTTCTTTGTAACATGTTTTTTCATGCATTTTGTTTGTTGGGTAACTTCATAATTCTTTTAATGTAGTTTGTTTGATCTGTTTGAGGTAAAAAGAAGATGGAAAAATGCGAAAGAGGGGTTGGTATTTTAATCTTCTTTTGCTGCTGAATGCACTTTGCTCTTACTGTGCTTTTATTAAGAAAAGCTTAAAAAGTTACTAGCGACACAAATTTCCTGGAAGCTTCTCTACTTCTTTTCAGCTCATAATTCTCATTGTTTAAAAAGAAAAATTAAAAAGAAAAATTAAAAAGAAAATATAGGAATTATATGTAAACATCAGCAGCTTTTGTTCCACCCATCTTGAGCTTTGGTTTTATATTTTTTTCACATATATCTGTCATGGCCCTTTCTTTTTCTTCATAGTAAGAACTTTTACTGAAAATATATCAGTAATTTTGGAAAGGAGGGCTATTTCTAAGGTAGCAAATACATCCTTGAGTTTTTTACATGTCTTTTGGAAATGAGAAGTAAATTGTTCATTAGGGCATTCGGGAGCTGTTTCCTGGATGGAAAGGCATTAGTGGAGGAAAAATGAAGGAAAAGTAGAACTGGACACTTTCATTTTTCTTTGAGCTGCATTTCCATGGAAAATATTTGTGTTTTCATTTTTATTTGTATGTCTAACTGGTTTAAGTGTGGAGAAATATTTAATTAGGGATTAATGAAAGACCCTTTTATATGACAAATGAACATGCCTTTGAGCTAATTTCCTCTGTTTAAAGCTCCACGTTTCTGAACTTTTAATTAAAAGTTTGAAAGAAGTAAAATAAGTGAATACATTTCTTCATGAAAAGGTATATATCTAAGCCATACATATCTCTGCATCCTTTCTATTCTGTTTCAGTAGGGTTACACCAGTTCTTCAGTGAATTTGGGCTACATTTGGCTTCTCTCCAACTCCTTGGAGCCACAGTCCGGGAGCTCTTACTGTTGAGGTGATTCTGTCATTTTGTGAAGTTATTTCCATCAATCCAGTTCCCAGTTTAGCAGTCAAACTGGAGTTTTGCTCCTCATTGGCCATGTTTACCTCAAATTGCCCTTTGGGGGGCTCAAAATGCCAGCTCTGCTCCCACCCCTCTTTGAACCAAGGAGGAGCAACACAGGACTCAAAGCAACCGTGGTGAGGAACCGGGCTCGGATTTCCAGTTTGCCAGCCTTTCCTTGAGATGACAGAAGGATTTGGCAAGGGCTGTGTCATTCACAGCTGTTCTCCCCCACAAATCTCTCTCCTTGTCATTGAAGCGAGGGGTTTGGCGTTCCCAGTGAATCCTGTATCACTGAGGAGGAATTTCAAATGAACTTTTTAATAGGTGAAAGAGCATTCCAGAGCATGTGAGCTGTGATTGTTCATGTGCACGGGTACCATTCACAGCCTTGCTCTTCACAGGCCTCTGGAGGAACCTGAGGGAGCAAGCTCATTGGTTTAATTCACTCCATGGAAACATTTATTTTCCCTGCCCCCCTTTTCTCTTTCGTTTCGGTTGGTAGGGAAACCCAGGGATCTGACAGTGAACTTTTGGTCTCAATAAAGCAGTTATACCGAGTTTGGGTGGAATTTCTCTGAACTCTACTAAGAGGGAGAAAATGTGGAAAATGCTTCCTCCAAGCAAAATATGAACAAAATGTTGTGATTCATTAAACTCCTTCCTACTTGCCTGCAAGTGAGAACCTTACAGTTATTCAGCTGAATGGTGCATGGCCCTGAGGGGGCAGAGCCAACAGAAAAAGAGATGGCTTCAGTCCAAAGAGCAAAATGCACGTTTTCAGGGAAATCAGGAAATTTTGCTTCAGGCACATCCCTACTTGCACAGTGAGTTTGTTATATCGGGATTTTATGTTGCTGTTTACTTTGGTTTTAAATAAGAAATGAAAGCTGCCTTTGGTGTCACGGAGTGTCTGGAGGGTGCTCCACAGAGCAGACCATCTGTCCTCCTGGACACCCACTGAAAATGTTCTCTGTCTGTGAACATACACTGTATGATTCTGCTGAAAAGGTGCACAGGATTGTCTTGAAGAAAAACAAAAAATTCCCAACCCCAATAACCAAGACCAACATTTTCCTTATCAGGGGAAAGCCTGCTTCTTGAGACTACCCTGTATTTGCTTTATATAAAGTTCTCAACTGTTTCAGAAATTAAGCCGACCACCTACAGATGAATGTGGTTAATTCCAAGAGACATGTGCAGAAAAACTCCTGCAGATATCACCACATAGGGATTTTGCATGAAAAGTTAGAAACAGAAAGCTACTGGCTGCTGAGAGGACATGGAAAAAGAAATCCTGATGCCACATGGATGGATTCTGTGTTGTGGGAAGAGCATTGACTTAGCTCCAAATGGTGAGGAGAAAAAGCCATGGGAGCTCCAGGAGCAGCCCAAGGAAGGAGCTTCTACAAATCCCAGGAAGGGAGGCAGGGAAATGTGAGCAGCACGTGGGAAAAGCTGATCTGCTGCAGTGGGCTCATGGCTGGCAGGAATTTCAGCCCCCACGAGCTTGCCAGTGGGGTGAGGGGAAAACTTGGCCAGCTTGTAGCTACTGCACACAGTGAATGGTGGGATTTGTGTGTTCTCTCTTCAGCAGGAGACATCTGATAGATGCTGTTCCATTACACAGCTTCCTTAGAAGCAAAGACAAAAAGTCACCCTTGTTTTTTCATCACTCCTTTGTCTGCAGATCCTGTCAATGGAAACATCTTTGTGCAGGGTCTGCTCTCAGGTCATTGGATCTCTCTTAGTCCTGTGCAGATGGGAGCTCTTAGTTTATTTTAAGCTTTTGTTTTCCTAGATGAAAATGATTGTTCGGCAAGTTGAACTCAGAGTTTCAGAATGACTTTTCTTGAGCACATTACAGCACCCACATCCTATTGAATCACACTGTGTAGGCTCTTGGCAGCAGTGACTTCACATCTGTTTTACAATTTTTGAATCTCTCTTAATATAATAAAGATAATGTTTATGAGCCTTTAAAACTGTGGTGTTGGAAAGGGTCGGCTGACTGCTGAAAAGCTGGTGTGATGATGAAAATGAAATAACAAGAATAGACATGGTCTGTATTATAAAAACATGTCTGACATGAAAACAATGGCTTCTTCTAATCCTTTAAGGCTGTGACTACGGGTTGTCCTGTAGATGCTGCCATCAACTTCATTTGACTTTGGCTTGAAAAGGGAAAGACTATATAAATACAATAAGTTTTTCTTTGGTGGGATAACTTGTGGTGCCATGCTGCTATCAAAGGGAGGGGGGACCCCAGAGTGTTGCTGTAGGGCAATTTCTCAGCATTGCAGCTGCTGTGAGCGTGTCCAGGCTCTGCTGAGTTAGCTCGTCATCAGGTACAGGAGATGAAGACACTCAGACATTGAAGGAGCAGTGAAATGGTCAGTGTCAGATAATTCCAATATGGGTTTTCGATGTGATCACTAACATTTGTGGGTGAAGTATTATGAATTAACGAAGGCCCGCTCTGCTGATGTGCATGGAAGAAATGCTAACTGGGTAATGCAAACCAGATAGGTGTAATTAGCATGCAGCTAGGCTTCATTAAAACATATGTGAAGGAGCCATTCAGCTTAGTAAACAAAACCAGTTGTTGGTTCAATAAGAATTTCAGCAGTCCTTCTTAGCAACAAAATTTCCTTCCCTCCTGTGTTACGTTTTCAAGCAAATATTGGGAAAATTTAATTGTATTGATTGTCCTCTATTGATGGGCCTGTTTACTGCATTTCACTTGTCAGCTGCTGCAGTCAGTCAGTAACACTCACTTTCTAGTGAACTGATTAAAGACCCAAGTTAGTTATTCCTGTACAAAAGGAAAAACTTTTGCTTAAAATCAATATTTGCCAAAATAAATTCTTGGTATTGATGAGACACATTTTCTAAAAGGAGGGAAATTTTGTGTTCTTATTGGGAAGAAACAGTCAGTAAAAATTGTTAGAATGTCTAAATTCTGACAAATTTGGTTGGCTGTGTGCAGTGGGTATCAAAGAATGGACCTGGAATACAAAACCTCAGGGTTCTTTAAAAAAAACCAAAACAACAACAAAACCAAACTGAACTTGTGGAACCAGGGCTGAATGTGTTTTCTGTCAGATGTTTTCCACACTGCAGATTCCATGTAGTTTTCTCAAGGATTTCTCAGTGGCATTTAGAGTGAGCTGAAGCACACTTGGCTATTGCTGTAAAGTTCAGAACTTTTTGTCTCAGTTGCTCTCAGTCAGCAGCTGCCAAAGCGACCAAAGGTTGGATCTCAAAGTGGGATCAGGGACAGTTCTTTACCTTCCTGTGTTCAAGGATCTCTGAAGACATCTTATTTGTGCAGAATAATCTCACAAAATGTTTTTTCTCTGCACTAGCTGAAGATTTCACTCTCATCCTGTGTAAGTAGACTGGCAGATGTGTTGGAAGGGTTTTCCCTGAGAGGAGTGCAGCTGTTTTCACAAACAACTTTTATTATTTTCTTGCATTTTTATATCTGTCTCACTGTCTGAAAAAAGGTGTGACATTCAGTGCTTGGGTTTTACAAAACTGAGTCAGGAAAGCTGTGGTTTGCCAGAATGGTTTCTTTCAAGAATATGTTTTTAAAATTACATGTATTTTTTTTTTTTTTCCCCTGAAGGAAAAATAAAATGTGGTTGCAAATTTAAAAAAAAAAAAAGAAAAAAAAAAAAAGAGGGTCGTTTGAACCATGA
Source organism: Hirundo rustica (assembly GCF_015227805.2). Lineage (NCBI taxonomy): Eukaryota > Metazoa > Chordata > Aves > Passeriformes > Hirundinidae > Hirundo > Hirundo rustica. The sequence continues at coordinate 14,480,303 of NC_053463.1, read as the reverse complement.
GAGTCATTCTGACAGTGATTTCATGTTCTGTGGCATTGCTGCTGGTGCAGCATTTGGCTCAGTGTTGCTCTGGGTTGGCTGTGTGTGCAGCCATTGCCAGTGTATTTATGTATTTATATATTCAAGGAATGGGTCTGGGATGCAAAACCCCAGGGTTCTTTTAAAAAAAACCCTATTTGTGGAACCAGAGCTGGATGTGTTTTCTCTCAGGTGTTTTCCACAAATATGGCCCACACTTGGATGATAACTTCTTACCCTTTTGAGAAGATGCAGTGCTATGATTGTTGCAGTTCTGTAATGATTATAGGACACTGTAATTATTATGGGCTACAAGGGGTCAAGGTTTGGGTGTAAACATAATGAAATTGGAAAAGTTATTTGTTTATAGCAAAGTATCATGAGAAGCATCTCAGATGCATTTAAGGTAAGCAAAACTGAATCTCTGAGGTTAGTCTGCAGCTTAGAGTCATCATTTTTCCTCGGGATTGCCCCAGTTGTTTGGTAAATTCAGTGTTCTTTCATGTTATTGGCTGAATTGGGAAGTTGAGAAATGTGAAACTAGAAAGATGTTGATGTTCTTGACATAATAGATGATATGACTCCAAGGCTGAAGCCAGCTTGGATAGCAAGTCTGCTCATGTAATTAAAATTGGTTGGACTTGCGGGCAGTTCCTTGGTTGTTTCACAGGTCAGCATCAAGTGCCAGGTTCTGTTTTGTAGCTTCTTCCTTATGGGAGCATAAACACTGCACTATCACCATTTCAGGAATTTCTGGAGCAGAAGTGTCTGTTTAAATCTTTCTTTTGAATGTGTGCATCTGCTCCAGCCACAGTGTGAGCACCTAACTCAGGTGTCTTCAGATCCTAGCAGGGAGGTAGCAGTGGAGGGGTTTTAAATCCAGAATGAGCAGAACTAAATAATCACCAGCTTCTGATTCCAGTGGAAAGACACCATCTGTCCTTTCCTTGCAGAACATTGCAATTATCAGGAGCAAGCTTGATTATCCTTCCCGAGGGGCTCCAGCAGGGAGAGATCTGGAGCTCTGTAATGATAAATGTTCCTAATTAACAGGTGGCCCCCAACAATTGACATCCCTGCTGATCAGAGGGTGCATTGCCCATGTTGTGTTCCAGACCACCAGGTGCTAGAGAAAGGAGGTAAAACCAACAGAAATGTATCATTTTTTGCTTTCAGTGGTGGCAATAACCTCACTAAATAAATATTGAGAGAAACCAGACACCAGTACTTTTCTGCATGAAGACCTAAAATTTCATTGCTTCAGCTCAGAATTATTTATTAATTCTCAGTCAGTTAAGAAAAATAATTCCTTCATGTGGCAGTGGTCCAAGTCTCTCTGAAGATCTGTATTTCAGTCACTGATGAGAAATTTCCATTGTTCATGAGCACTGCTCATTTTCAGGCTCAAGGCACAGAAGATCTCGTTCAGGACATGGCAAATGGTGGTGGCAGAACCAAGCTGTTCCCTCAGCAGAGTCCCTTGGCTGTGGGAGGTCTGTGGAGCAGGGCAGCACAGCTGGTGGGGACAGTGCTGGATTGGAAGCAGTGAGCCCAGGAATTGGCTCCTTTCAGGGTTTTATGTATTTGTCATTTTTACTCCGTGTGTCCTGCAGAGCTGGGTGCAGGCAAGGGCTGCCCCAGCTCCTCGTGCAAATATCCCAGTAAGGAATGAAGGAATGAATGATGGTGCAATCGTTTGGCTTTTCTTGGAAGACCAGTAAAATGGATGGAGAGTCATGGATTATGCATGCTCGCATTAAAAAGGAAAATGGTTTCTTGAAACCTGTAAGAAAGTGTGTTTCCTCAAAGTGTGCTGACCTATAAACTGTTGGATTGTATTGCCTGCTGATGCTCCCTGAAATTTCAGTGATACGAGAGTGACATCAAGAATTAGAATAGACTGATTGGCATTATTCTCCTGTTGTGTTACTAGCGTGTGTTAGTTTTTTATTGTAAGATGTGTTTCATTTATGGAATTCATTGTTTGTCTTTAAATAATTTCTCTGTGGAAAAAATGTGTCATAATTAATATCACTGTCAGAACACTTGTTTGATATATCCAGTTAAACTAAACAATTACTACAGGCCTATTTGTAAATTATAGTAGTGGCAGAAAAATCAATTAGATGCTTGTTCCAAAAATCATTACATTGATTGCGTTTTATTTTTTCTTTCTTTTGCTTAATGCAGAATGGGAATGACAAGAAAATCAACCTACCACTCTAATAGTTTTCTGTAGGACTAGCAATTATACTTGTTACTGAATTTATGATCTCATTCCCAATTTCATTATTTTACATTTCAGTACACACAGCCAAATGCGATAGCTATGAGGATTGTGAGTTTATGGTCGTGGATTTCTTGTATGTTGCTGCATTCAAATTATTTTAATTATTCATTCTGAAAGGGTGAGCGTTTCCAAGTTCTGGTAGCTATTAAGAGGGGAAAAATAAAGCTGCTTCATAATTCAGTCAAATATTATCAGATATTTTTGCATCTCAAAAGAGTTTGAAAGAAAACTGAATTGAAGTTTAATAATACTTATTATATAAATATATATATGATATTTATGAAATAAAATTATAAATAAATGTATACTATTATGGAAATAATGACATACTCCTGATTTTCATTGATTCATAGAGTGGTTTCTTCCCTTTTCTCCTTCTTGGTCTTAGGGCAGAATTGTGTGTGTTTCTGAATGACTGAGAAGGATCTGGAAGTCACCAGGGAATTCTGCCATTTCTGATGGCACTGAAATCTCTTGGCTACATGATGGCTATTTCTTTTTCTCATATGCTGAGGGATGGCTGGAGATAACAGATCTGGGGTTTCTACTCTCTGTTTAACCATATGAAGAGGTTAAGTAGACCCAAATTAGTGCTAATTGAGCTCTTATTGCTGCACCAACTGTTCTCCATCCCAAATTGCTTCAGGTCTGGCACCTGAAGAGCTGCTTTTCTTCTCCTCTACAAAAGACAGATACCAGTAGAGTTCTGGGAGCATAATAAACACTGTTAGATGCTACGTGAAAAATCAGCTTCTGAATTTTGCTACAAAACCAGAATAATCTTCAGGATGCTTTGGGGCTCTGATGCTGCATCCTGTATCTCAATATCTGGATAAAAGGCTCACCTTGTTTTCCATGAAGGCAGGTGAGCTGTGGGCCCAGGGTGCCCATCCTCAGAGGGTTTGAAGACCATGCAGGATAAAGCCACGAGCAGCCATGTGTGACCCTGGAGCTGGCCCTCTTTTACACTGGGGACAATCCAGGCTTCCCTTCCCTTCTGGACTGCCCTGTGGCTGTAAGGCCCTGGGTGATGAGTAGGAGGAGACACAAACCGAATTTCTGCTAGTTTTGGATGCAGCTATGAACAAGATACTGCTGTGAAAACCCAGACATTTTTTTCTGGCATAAGTATTTTACTGATCCAAAATAATTTTTCCCAGATACTCTTTTTAATTTAGTGTTATTTCTGTCCCTGTGAATACACTTAGTTGAAAGTCATGCAATTAAACTGAGTCATCCACATTAGTCACTCCATTTTTATCGTATGAAGAGATTTCCTTGCATTTTTCCTTTGCTGGCTTTGTTGTGACCCTCCTGAAATGACACATTTTCATTCGGAGAGAAACAGAAATGGCCAGTGAATCTGGGGTTGTAATGCGCTGGGATTTCAATTAGTTTCTGAACTAATTAATTTCTGAACTCAGAAATTGATTTCTGAAGCAGTCCTTCTCAGGCAGGATTACTGTCTTGCCTTCTCAGTGCATTTGACTTTCACTATGAAATACAACATTTTAATCCAAACCTAGTAGGATGATAACTTTTTTTTCCGGAGAAGGCTTCCAATCCGTCTTTCACTTATTCCATGTGCTGTCTCCATCGGTGTTGGGAGATGTTGTTTAAGGAATGAGTGCAGTGCTCGATGGTTATCTGCTCTGACTGAGTCAGGGTAAGGAATGCACAGGCCCAGCGTTAGCAGAAGCATTGTGCTGGAATTACAGCACTGGAATGGCATCTCTGACCCTGTGTGTGCAGGCTGTGAACCTCACACCACGCTCCTCGTGTCACTCAGAACACAGCACCTCCTGGAATTCCAGCAGGTACCTCGTTCTGTGATTAATTGTGCAGGGAGGAAAATTACTGCAGGCAAATAACTGAAGAATTTCTTTCTTTGTTTGTACCCTCATCATTTCCAGTGGGATTAAATGGAGAGATGTGAGAATTTGTGATATTCAGGCCACATTCCCGTGTTAATGAGTCACCTTGAATGCTTTTGTCGTAATTACACTTCTACAATATTTTGTTGTTCAGGATGCTGCAGTCTGGTACACTAGGCAGTAAAATCAAGTTTTGCCAAAGAAAAGGGTAGAATTAATGATTTTAAATGAAGTTTCATTGGACTCGTGGTTTGGTTTTCTTTTGCTCATTTTTGCTTGGGGTGATGGCAACAGTCGTACGGAAAATCCCATTTGAGTTTTAGTGGTGTTCACATGGCTCCAAGAGCTGGGTGTTACCCCAGCTGTGAGGTTCAGTGATCGCTGCTGCTATCAGTATCGCCTTTGAAAGCAGCCAGCCCCAGGAAGGAGACCTTTCAGCTTAGTTACACTGAAGCATTCCATAGTTTACATGTTAATATTTCTGGCCACCTCTGAACCGTGGTGCAATGCTCATTGGAGAATACAATTTAATAGAGCATAAAAGTATCAGTGATCATGCACTGTTTATCCTGCTCAAGTGAATGATCGTTCAGTGTTTAATACAGAATGTTGTGCTTCTGAATTTTTACTTAAATAGCATCGGTATTTGTTCTCCTGCCCTGGTAGTTGGAGAATCCTTGCATTAAACGATCAGTTTCAGCAAATATATATAAGTGGAAGATTAATTTCATATGCTTACATTTAATGGAAATGATGATTTGTTTCAAAGGTTCTGCCATGAAATAGGACTGGGGCACTTGGTTCTGGGAGGTGCAGAGGGAGTCAGGCAAGCGTGTGGACTGCCGTCTTTGTTTGTATTTTCCTTTTATATAATTTTTGTAGAGGAGTGTTAGTAATCCTCTTTAAACTGACAAAAAGAGATATTTCAGACATTTTTCCTAGCTAGGCAAATAGTGTGGTGCTGTTGGATACATCTGGACAGGGACAGACCGTGCCCATAGCGTGCTTCCCCAGAAATCCCTGGTGTGTAGCTTGCTTTAAATCTGTGTTAATGTCATCTTATTTACATTAACAGTGGATGTACTCAATTCCTTTAGTTCTCTGGATGAGTTTTCCTTGGATGGAGCCATGAATTTCTTGGGATTGAGCCCGTGTGGCCTGTTCCACTGAGCACGAGGTTTAGCAGAGGCAGTGAGAGCTGTGCTAGGAGGATCTGGGTGCAGTAGCTCAGCTGATCACTCAGGAGCTCTCCCGGTGTGTGAGAGCCTTTCCTGAGCGTGCCCATAAATATTTCCATGCAGATGTCAGTGTCCCCTGCGTGTCACGTCGGGGGCAAGGCACAGACGTCTGGTGGATCACTTTCCTTTGCAGCCCCTCTGGCTCCTTCACCAGACGACTCAGAGCACACAGACCAGGGGGAAGCCGCTTGCCTTACATCAATAGAAACAAATGTATTTTTGGTGACTTACAAATGTGTGATTGCTTGAAGAATGAATTTCCAAGGAAAGGGAAGTTGGAATATATGTATAATGGGTTATGCAGGCTTCTGGCTGGAGACCTTCAGGGTTTGTTCTATGTGTGTGTTGTTTGCATTCAAGTGCAATGAGAAGAGCACAGAGCTTCTTTTTTGTGGACTGTGGTGTTAAGAGTTCACCAAAAATGAATCTGAGGAACACTTTGTCATTGCGATAACATCAAATCTATTCAAGATCTCTTTAAATATTAAAAAGAAATTCTGGATTAAAACAGAACCGAAGGGTATACAGAAAATAGACCAGGATTCTTTTCTTGAGTATCTTTTATCCTGAACTTGTTCCACAGTGATTGCTTTAGAAATAAATTTCAGTAATAAATATTTGCATGTAGTACATGGTGAAAACACAATGAGTTGAAATTCTAGGGTGCAAGTTGAGCAAGTAACCATCTTAGAATTATTCAATTTGAGGAGAAAATAGTCTACACAAGGGTACTTTTGTGGCTAGGACTGGTTGTTTTAACCATCGGTGATGTGAAGAGCTGCCAAATGCATTGTTTGTGATTCCCATGCCTTCCCCACGCAGAGTCTAAAGAGAAACAGAAAACCCCCAAAGTAAATAAGAGCCAGGTTTGCACAGGAACAGTTGTGCAGCTCAGCACTGTGCATCATCGGCCAGGCAGGACGGAGCCAAGAATGGCATTTCGCAGCAGATGCTGTGAAAATCAATTACTTTAAGTGGAGATAGCTATTTAAACATCTTATTATAGAATGGGGTAATTGCAATAGGTCACCAGATAAAATAATAAAAAATAATTCTCTGTTAATGGTGTTGCCCTCAATCTAATAACGAACTGACAGCACACTCTGTTGGTGAGACCAAGCTCTCTGCAGTTTTCCCATGCATAAAGATGGTACATCACAGCCCTCCTGCATGAAAACATGCAAAGTGCTGAGCTGAAGTACCTGACAGGGATACTTTTATAATTTACTGTTAGAGGAAGAAAACACAAGCAGTCTGAAAGAGGGAATCAAGCAGCAGGGGTATTGCATGTTGTACCTGTGATCTTTGTGAAATATTTGTTCTCCTAGGTGATCTTAGAGCCCATATAGAAACATTTCTAACTGCAGCACTCAGAAATAACTTGTTTTTTTGGCTTTGTCACAATGTGTCTCTTTAATGCAATTAAATTATACAATTAAATTTCAAGCAATGAAGGGAATGAAAGGGAGGATGAGGGAAAGTGCCTTTTTCTGTTGGAATTTTTTGGGAATCCTTGTCTTTGCAAATAATTTCATGGAGTCTAAAGTCAGACTAAACAGTGTATTAGAAATGCATCACTGTATGGAAGATTGCTTCTGCCTTGGTAAACAGAGTGGGGATAGAGTTGCTCTTTGTTTGATGTGCCTGCTAACCTCACACAGTACATTTAATTCTTCCCAGAACGTACCAGTGCGAGCAGGGCTCTTTTGAAGGTTTCCCTCAATGCCTGTACCCAAATTACAGAGCAGTTACCAGGCACAACACACACAAATACACAGGCAGAGGCACCACAGGCCTGCTGCTGCTGCTCTCTCAATCAAGGGAAACATTTATCCTGCTTTTCTCCTCTGCCCAGCACTCCAGAGCACAGCCTGCTTTTATTAGTTGGTTTCAGTCCTTTGCCTCCTCCTCCCTTCCCTTCTTGTTTTTCTGGGAGGTTCATGCACCATCAGAGAGAGCCTTGATGGGAACGAGCCCAGAAGCTGGATTTTGGGGAGCTCTGGGGGTAGGGCTGTAAAGGGAGGGCAAAGGAACAGAAGAAAAGGGGGTTTAATGCTGTTAGGGAAGAGAATCTTGGGTAGCAGTTTGGTGGAGAGTTAAAAGATCAGACAATAAATTTACTTAACAGAGACTAATCTACTGGGACTGAACTTCATATCCTGTTTTGGGATAATATATTTCCTTCTGTGCTCTGGAATGAATCTGTCATCTCAAGTCTAATAATGAGAGGCAGAGGATTTTTAATCTCTGACCCCCTTCCATATAATTTAATAAAGGCTAGTTTCTTTATTTTATTTGGAAGCTAACCTATTAAACTTCTTCTTAACTGCTCCTCTGAAAAACACAGCTCAGGGTTTTGCGTTTTCAGGTTTTTAAAAATCAAATCGGGGTTTTCTTTAATGGAGAACAACGATATACTTGCAAAATATTTGTCATGGGCCTGGATTCAGAGCAGGGTTGTTTGTCTCTCAGCATCTCTGCTGAAATGCAGGGATGGGAAGCAGAGCCAGGCACACTGTCTGCACATTCTTGGCTCCGCGTCCTCACCGGATTCCATCTGGGGCAGACAAAGATGGGAGACCTGAGGCTGGCCTGGGACTTTCTGTAGCAGTGAATGATCGCTGCGTGGGAAGCTGATCCTCAAATGTGGTAACCACATGCACAAATAGCTACAAAATCACAATGCTGCCCCTCCACCGGGCTGCTCCTGGCGTGGCAGTGGCTGCCGCTGCTGTGGAGGTGCCACACCGCTGACCTGACACAGGGGCTCTGCCAAGCCCCTCGGTCCTCTGCAATTTGTTAGGAAGAGCTCTCCTCGCCCTCGGGCAGCCCCCAAACATGCTGAGATTATAAATCACTTCGGGGCCTGTTGAAAGCTGCTGCTCCCAAGGAATGTGGCGGCAGGTCACGCCGAGATCTTTCTCCTCGCTCTGACTGATTAAGGGAGAGTCAAGGCTTCCTTCCCATTGCAAATTTAGAAACAGAGTACGAAAGGAAAGAAAAACAAAAGGAAGCCCTTTCCTTAAAGGTCTGTCTGCAATTTAAGTCACTTAAATTAAGGGCTGGTGTCCCCTCAGGGCTCCTGTGCCAAGGATGTCCCTGCCTCAGTCAGGCTCCTCCAGTCCTGCTCACCGCAGCCGAGTGAGACTCAAGGCACTTCTGAGCTCTTGCTTCCTACATAAGGCTGTTTACCATGGACTTTCTATAAAAAGCCTTTTCATGTAACTTACTTCAGCTTCTCAGTTGGGTTTTTTTCCGTATTACAAAAGGACCAAACGTGACAGGGAGGGTTTTCAGATTTGCCACAGAGAATTCTAGAGGCTGAATTAGAAGGGGTAGTGCAGGCCATACAAAAAAATTCTTAGATTTCTGTCTAAAATAAAAGTGTAGCCTTGACAGCGATTAAGAACTTATTTTCACACTTTCCAGAAATTCCAGTCTAAGCAGGCAACTCCTGAAACTCAGTGCTGAAGTTGTTACTCTCCTTTTAATCTTCCAGGTTGCCCTGTCCTGTGTTCAGTTCATGTTCTGAACACCTGGGCTTTGCAGATGCTCCTGAGCTGTGGGGGCTCGACCACCCTGCAGTGTGATTGAACATTCCTGTGCTATTCAGCCCTGTCCAAAAAGGAGCTTTAGAAAACATAGATGTGGCTAATACAGAGTGTTCTTCCCAGAGTTTGGATTCCTGGTGTTAACACAGAGGACAGCCCTTTGTTTTTGAACGCTAAAACTCAGAATTTTGCAGATGCTGGAGTCCAGGTGCTTGGTGAGGAGAATGATGGGTTTGCAACAACTGCAGTGGAGCTGTGCTGCTTGGTACTTCCCCCTCAGTCCTAGTGCTGGGGACATGTGAACAAATGGGGCTTTCTGAGACTTTCTAGGTGACTTTTTTGTGGCTAAATTAGTAAATTTAAACAGTCTTGAATTTAAAAGTAGGATCAATTTAGGGATGGCAGTCCTCTAGGGATCGCAATTAAAATGGGAATATTTTGTTATAATCTTTGGTTTCCATAGTAACAGCAAGTTATAGACTCATCACGTTCCTGGTCTCTCTTGTATCCCACTGTTACCTTGTTGTTGAGCAGCTTTCCCCTTCAGAGCAAAGCCCAATAACTCTTATTTTCCGCTAGCTGTAACAGGTCCAGTAATTAGAACAGTAAATTTTGTCCAGTAAATAGGGTATGGACTTAGCTGTGCTAATGTGGTTTTACAGCTGAAGAAAAATGGTGGCAGTGGCAGCTTTAGAAGTGATATGAGTACTTTTGTATAATTTAAACAGCAGTTATCGAAAATAAAATAATAGTTTTGCTTCATCTTGATAAATTACATATTATGGACGCCTCTATAGTACTTTGTCTTCAGAGACACTTATTAAAATGTTTTATATACAAAGGACATTTGCCCTTTCATTTTGATTGTAAGTGGAAGAAAAAGCAGATAGATGAAAATCGACTATTCATGAGTGGTAATGCGGACAAAAGTGCAGGTTGAAAGACAAATGGTGCTTTTTTCCTTGGGAAAGGTGATTTTCTGTAGCATAGAGACAAGAACCCAGGACTAGAACATCTGGAATGTTTGGCTTATCCCCATTCATCTTGAAAGTCTATCTTGTGACTTCTATGGATTTATATTTTCCCTCCTTTTTAGCACTCTGAGTCATTAGATTGTCCACTTCATTATACACATTGGTACATCACACTCCATAAATCCAGACAGTAACTCCTATTCTCCTGAATGTGGCTGTTATTTCTATGTTTGCTGTCTGTGTGCATTCATATCCTGGTTTTTCCCCCACTTTTTTGAATGTTCCAAACTTAGCTGTTTGCTTAGTAACAAAGACCTGACTCCACATCAGTGACCTCAGGGGGGTCTGATGCTTCATTCAAAGCAGGCAGAATTTCAAATCACGTTTATGAAGAATTCTCTGAACTGTTGCTGGATGGAAAACTTCTCACACACTCTCTTTTCTTAAAAGAAGGAAGGGAAAACAAATGTCCCCAGTGGGATGGGAAGCACAGCACCCTGTTTTACCTCTGTGGGGTGTCTCTCCAGGTCAGGTCCAAGAGGATTTTAACTGGGCTCCTGGGGCAGGTGCTCGTAGGGTTTGTGCTTGTTCTACGAGTAAATAAATTACTTCAGTCTCCAGGACTGTCTCCAGGGCCTTTCAACAGCACTATAAATTCTTATTATCCAGACAAAATCAAAACTTATTTCTAGTAGAAAAAGCAAGTCTTCTTTTTTTTTTTTTATTTTTTTTTTTTTCCCCTTCTCAGATTCTTTTAAGACAAAAGAAGCCAGGCAAAATTGCCTAAAATATTAAGACCTTCAAGCAGACTTTGTTCAGCTCCTTGGCTTGGTCTTCTGTAATTAACTGGGTAACACATATGGGGGTTTTTTTAAGAGGGGAAAAAATTTGTGAGTGACTCAGCATTCCTGGTGTACCCTACAAATACTACGGAGGGCTGAAAAAATGTCATTTTCAGTGTATTTTAATCATCTAGAATGTTGTCTTAGCATCAGGTTTACTTGAGTGATTCTGGAGCAGGAGAGGAGAGCCAAGTGGTTTTTGCTTTCTGGTTTTCCCCTGCCTGGGGAGGAGGAGAAGCCAGGGCAGGCTGATGGCTGCCTGGTGCTACATGTCACTGTCTGTCATCACTGACATCTGACACATGTCACTGGTGCCAGCTTTTCTCTGTAAGACACACTTTTAAGCTGTGCTATTCTGAATTTTTAAGTTAGTGAAACTGTTTAAATTGCAATAAATCATTCTTCAGGCTGGCCAAAAAGAAGAGTTCATGGGCTAAACTGTGAGCACTGGAGTGATAAAATATTTTGCATATCTTTATGAACATTTTCTTCCAAAGTTTATATTTGCTGTATTCTGGGTGTGTTACAAATGGAAGAGGTTTTAACATTTTGATCTCTAAGGTGTGTAAAGGTGGAAATAAATCTTAAAGTCTGAGCAAGATCATTACTCTAGAGCTGGGCTTCTTTGGAAGTTCCTTCAGCTTTATTGGGGTGTAATGAGTAGAACATGATGTGAAACCACGTTAAATTCTATTCAAATTATAGAATAATTGTTTGTGTATCTTTTCAATAAATAAAGAACACAATTACCTCTGTTAACAATGATGGCTGAATGCAAAAACCTTTTCCAACCTTGTGGTACCTGCCTTGAGCTCCTTGCAAGCTGAAGAGCTCTCTGGACACCTGGGACAGAAGAAGGAACTGTGAATTTTGAAGACAGAGACAGACCTGGTTGTTGCTAATATTCTTGGCCATCCAGAAAGTCTTTGTCTTCTCAAATCAATTTTTCTTTGATTTAAATTATTAGTGTTAAAAATGTGTGCTACATTTATAATAATAATGGGAAACAGTGCAGAGTGTAAATACCAGTTTGGGAAGGGAAGGAAAAAGATGAAGCTATAGCAACAGTGCAAGGCAGGCAGATAATAAACACTCTCTTGGTGCAAAAAATGTGATTTATGGAAAGGAGATAAGTAAACATAAATGGCATATAATGTAGTGTAGTTGCTGTAGATATTACATTGTTTCTGCAGTGAATATATAGTGAACAGTGAACCTGTGCTCTCTGAGAACTTCCTGAGAAATATTTCAGCTGTAACTCTGTATTTCAGTCACTGCTATGGAAAAAAATGCTTTTATTTACTTTAATGTGGGAACAACATCCATTTGTTTCATACCTTCACAGCTACAGGAGTGAATAAACTTCCCTGAAATAACACAGCTGAAAACCTTGGTATTACGTTTCCCATTGTGGTTCACCTTCAGGTGTATAAAATATAAATTATAACCAAAGTAGTTACTTTCAGCAAGCTGGGAGGATGTGATATCTGTGCATTATAGGGAAAGGTGTAATGTGTCCATCTCCCTCACTCTGACTTCTCCAGGCAGCTTTATACAGTCACACTTGATCTATCAGAAACTATAGTTGCTGCAAAAGTTATGAAAACATCGGCTAATATTTTACAGACTTGAGTTTATTTTTCCAAGGATTTTACCTTTCATTTATCCCAGAGCCTTTCTTCAACAAACTGGGTGGTGAAAATATCGTATTACACTTGAATGATGGCACATTGGGCCCAGCTTTTCCCAAAATGTGTGATGGATGGATTGGAAGTGTGTGGCCGGTGGCTCGTAAGAGGATCTGTGCCTGGTGCCCTCTCCAGGTGTTGATGTCCCAGGGGTGCTGAGGCTGAGCTCCTGTCCTTGCTCCAAGGAAGAGGGTGGCTTTTATCTTGCAGAGGACAGATGACCCAGTGCTGGAAGCTGTGTTGGGATGGTTTGATGAAGGTGTTTCTGTACTACATCTGAATCAAACATCCCTCACCAGCTTTGGTGGGGTAAACAGAGTCTTGTGGGTATATGCACGTATATGAGATATATGCATCTCATATAATTATTTACAATGGGTTTTTCTCATTGGCACAGCAAGGCAATTCATTATCAGTGAAATTCCACACACTGTCAATATTTTTGTGCAGTGTAGATAGGTAAACAGTGTGTTTGGGTTCAGAGTGAGATTTCTAACAGAAAATCGTATATTTGCTATGAATCACAGATAGTTATACAGTAATCTTGCACATTGAAACTTCTAGTTACAGAAGCAACCCCAAAAGATATTAGAATCTTACTTTTCATTCCTATCAATAGTCAAGGCTGTTTGACAAGTTGGGGTTTTTCTTAACTGCTGTGACAAAAGGTTCGTGTAGAATACTTTTATTAACTGCAACCAAGATGTAGAATCCTTAACCTGAGAGTTAGAAAAATAGATGTTCCTTTTGCACACGAATTCTTAGACTAAAATCTGCATGAAGAACAGATATTAATTCAAATTACACAGTGCCTGAAGACAAATACTAAAGAATTCTAAATATGATTATTTGTTGTGATAAGCTAATTATAAAGGAGAGGTTTTAATTTTTGACCATGAAGTCATTCAAAGCCTCCAACCAGAATGATACATGGATTCAATTTTTAGTATTTGAAGCACTTGAGGAAATAATTTCAACATACAACTGTCAGTGTCACAACTCTGATTTCTGGAGTGTAATTGGCTTTTTGTTTCCATTTTAAAAAACTATAGAATATAGACATATAGAGTAAAATATATTGAGAAATACATTTCTTGTCAGGGCAATTAGGAACTTTTTCTGCAGTGGAACCTCTTGGTCTTGAGAATGAGAATCCAGTCATGGTAGATCATGAGCTCTGAAGATGCCAATTTAATGCTGTCAGTATTAGTTTGCATTTTGATTTCTTAACCTCAGGAGATAGAATACTTATTAGAATACTTAGGCAGAGTAAGAACTTCAAAACACTTTGGTTTATGGCTTTTGGGTTTTGTTGTGTTTAATCCACAGCCTGGGTGCCAGCAGTGGCTGTGAGTGACGAGTCCAGAGTTCAGCTCAGAGCTGTGAGCTGCATTTGAGCCCTGTCCTCAGCAGCCCGCAGAGCTGTCCTTTAATATTAGAGTTTCCTTCCAGATCTCCACGGGAAAGGAGCCCCAGCGTTTGGCTGGCAGGAGAGAGGGCAGTGCCAAAGAAACTCAGGGCTGTTCTTCCTCAAAGCAGCTGCAGGAGGCCCAGGAGTGGAACTGGGCTGCTTTAACCTGCTTGTGCTCAGCAGCAGCTGAAGGTGGGGAGCAGTGGTGGCAGCACAGGGACCGTCCCCGCGGTGCCACCGTGGGCGCGGCACGGCGCGTCCCGCTCCGCGCGCACCCGCTGGGGCCTCGCAGGTGCTCCTGGAGGACACCGGCTCGTGCACTGGGCTCTCAAACAGCTGGAAAGGCAGAGCAGTGGCTCCAGCTGTGGCTCCTGGTGGGCTGAGGCACTGATCAGCAGAGGGCACCAGATCAACACAGCTGCACCTGCCAGGATGGGCGCAGGTTGGCCGGGATGCGGCCAGGGATGCGGCCAGGGATGCAGTGAGCCTTTCATCTCCAGCACACACCCTCAGTGTGCCCGCTTTCCTGGAAGACTTTGGGATCATAAACATTATTTCCATCTTAGACTGTGCTGTTACAAAGAAAATTTCACGTGAGCGAGCTGCTCCGGTATTGCCTTTTCCAAAGGCTGTGGGATGCCCAGCTACACAGTCACAGCTGCTGGAAACTCACATGATCTCTTCTGTCATTTCACAGAGATTAAGATTATTCAGTCATGATTTAACACTTGAAAACCAAGGAAAAAAATTGTTTAATTTTTTTCATTTTTTTTAAACAAAGGTCTAAACAGCCCAACATGAGATGACTTGGGAGGAGTAGGATGACATTAATTTTATATTGCCAGAGTTGCTGCATGCTGAGGAAGGGTATCAGAAAATGAATGAACTAAGCTTTTCTAAAAGCCCCATCAGCTTCTGGATTGTTTTTCTTTAAGAGTTGCAAAGAACTTTAAGTTTATCAAGATTAATACCTGAAAGAACAAGAAAAAAAACCCCAAGTACTTATTTAATGAAGGGCTCACAGGTTGCACTGGAAAGCGCCAACCCTGCAGTGCCCCAGTCCTTCCTTCCCTCTCTCATTACAGCAAAATATCCTCAGCTCCTGCTCACTTTTCCTAAAGGCCACACCAATGTTTAACTAACATAAAGCTCTGTTTTAGTGGGACAAAATGTTGAGGCTTTTTGCGGAACAATAAAGGAAAGGCAGAATAGGTGGAGCAGCAGACATTAACTGTATTTTTCAAGCTATACAAGTTTGCTTGAATGTTTTCACCAGAGTGCATCACCCCACATAATTTCTCCATCTTTTTATAGCTGTGCTAATGATGTTCTCATTTATTCTGTAATCTGTTGCAGTCCTACACTTTAGATTCAGTGATGACTTTGCAGAAAACACAGATTATGGTGTTGGCAGGAATTCCCTTCCCTGGAGGTACGAGACATTTGAGTTAGGTGAGGAGGGCAGAGTTTGCAGTTTTTCCTGGCAGTGGTTCAGTGCAGTTCTATATTTATTGTGACTCAAAAAAAAAAGCCTTTTATTTAGTCTGTGTATGAAATGCCTCTTCCCTTTCTTTTGGAATTACTGAAAGCTGAGAGCATTTTATATCCTCAGAGATTTTACGTTTTTTACTAGTGAATGTCAATGTGGCAGAAAATTTTGATTAATACTTATGGCAGAGGGAATACAGGGCTTGAAAGTGTTGCAGTTTATTTGGGGAGAGCAGGATTAGGGTATCAATTGCTAATCTGGCTACTGCTGCAGCACTAGAGCAATTTACATTTAATTTACTTTTTCTGAGAATGATATGTAAAGAAGAAATCATTTTCTTGGCCAGACAAATGTAAGTATGTTTTGTGATATGTTGTCATGGAAATGTTTTAAGGGACCAAAATTAGTTAATAATACACAATATTGTAGATAATGCATTAGTTTAATCAGTGAGTTATACAGGTCAATGAACTGAAACTGATGTAACAGGGAACTGAAAAGAAAATTAATAATTTAAACTGTACTGTAAGTTTTTGATGAAGCTGAATATAGGCAGAAGAAGAGATAGATAGATAGAAGGAAATAGAGACACAGATTATTTGTGTAATTACTCCACCTGGTCCTTCCAGTAAATAAGAAAATCTGTTTTCAGTCCTAGATCAGCCTTCTTTACATAGGTTAGCTTCTGCTCCGCCTTTTTGTCTTCTCAAAATATTTTCAGATGTTTCATGTCTCAGGAATTAAAAATCCCCCTGTAAACTAGGTGTTTTTACTAACTCGTGTGCTTGGTTGTGGGCAGCACGTGCTCTCAGCACTGGGGCTGAGAAACCAATCCTAAAGCAATTTTATTTGTTCTTTCCTTACTGATTTGAAGTGAAAAAAGTCAGTGACTGAAATCCATATACTGCTTAGGGCACCAGTACCTAATTCCCTCCCCCCATTGTATAATTAAAAATTACTCTGCTGCCTACAGCAGTCAGGCAACTCAGTTCTTGCCTGGTGAAATGAAACAATGACTGAAGTGACTGGGGCACCACAGTATCTTCGGGGTCTCTCCTCAGCAGGGCCCAGGGAGCAGATCAGGTGCTAAGTGTTACCCTCCAAAAGGTTCTGGGGAGCAGCTAGAGAGTGTGAAGTCTTGCAGACGTTTTTTATGAACTCCTTGTTTAGGAAAGCACGGAGGTATTTTCTGCTGTAACCTGAACACCACCTCTGAATACCAGGAATCAAATAAAATTCCCTATTTCCTGCCTTCCCAAAGGAACTGCATTACCTACAGACCTTGTTTACCTTTGGGCTGTGATTAACAGTTCCCCATAAGAAAGGATTTTGGATATTCCAAAGGCAAAACGGTGATGATACATGTGCTTCTAGTATCAATGTGAGAAGAGTAAACAAGGATTTCCCATTTGACTTTTTTGTTTGCCACTGAACTAGTAATAGATGAGATGAGAAAATATTCAAACTGTGATTTTCAGCAGGGAATAAGAGTAACAGTCAGATCTGTATATATTTCCAGTGCATTTTTACTTTTTTTTGCTAATCCACATCCTCATTTATGTGCCAGCAGCGAACATCAATATACAAGTCGGCTGTTTTTACATAAATATCTGAGAATCCATGCTGTGTGCTTCCTACAGTATTTTTCACCATCACCACTCTGGGGTAGAATTGCCTGTCCCTGACTGCGTTTTGTGCACTCCTGAGATTTTACACGTGGTGGGAACATGGAAGGAAAGGTCAGGTCAGCGAGTGAGGTGCAGGAAAATGATGGGCTGCGTTCAAGCAGAGCCTCCTCAGGGCAGTTCAGCTCACTGGCCATCCTAAGTATGGTTTAGTCAATCTGCCATCTTATCTTTCTCTTAATATTATCTCTCAGAGTATTTAGATCTTTACAGACCTGCACTCTCAAACCAGGAAATTCCTCAGTGTCAAAGATGTGGACCAAAATTGGGTGTGTGTGTGTGGGTGTGTGTGTGTGTGCACTGTTTTTTCTATTTGGTTTGTTTAAGATGCCAAAAATTGCTATTTATTGAGTGCCCAGCATTTAGGTAGGTGAGGTGAGATTAATCATATCTCTCTGTTCTGAATTCCAGTGATTTATTAGAAAGAAATTACATTGACAACCTATGAGTTTGTGTGGACAGTCTAAGATCCATTCTTGCTTTTGGCTTCCTAATAAACAGTGAAAAATCAACCACTGTTTCAATTCCAAGGGGTAGAGCATGTGAGTAGTGAAAAAAAAAAGATTTGCTAAAGGCAAACTCATTAGGTTTTGCCAAGAAGCTTTTGCAAATGGCATTAATTATGAAGAGCATGATTTTTATATAAAATCGGCACCAGTGTTTTAGACCTATTGGACAGGTTAGGTGGTCTGCAACAGTAGTAGAATACTCTATTACTCTTTGTTCTATTATTTCTACCCCATAGACAACAAAAAACCCCACATGAGCAAAATCCAAACCAGCACAGAATGATGAAGGGATGGCCCAGTCTTTGTCCTAACCAGGTGCCAGAAAATGGAAGAGGCTCAAGTGACTTTTAACCCTGATCTCATATTCTAAATTTAGATTCTAGGAACTTTGTACAGGTGTCCCTTTGCAGTAGTTTGTTTTGTAACTGGAAAGTCAAGTAGTTCTGTTGGATGTTTTCCTGTCATTTGTGGTTTGTGTGCATTTGGATAATGTTGAAATATCCCATGTGAACTGATAGGCCGTGCTATCAGAACATCCCTGCCTGGAATCACACGTCGACAGACAAGCGGATCGCTTTCTGCATGTGCTTTTGGAGAGGTTTAAGGAATTTGAAAGTTACTGGAAGCAGCATCTGTCAGCTATTATTGTAGTGTTCTCCCTTGTTTAGCAAGTTGTCAATAACTAAATTGACAGAAATTGACAGGCAAATATATTTTTGTGTACAGTACTTGACAAGTGGTGGAGGCCCATTTGTGTCTTTTCTTGGCTATGGCATTGTAGGTTCATGTACAGAATCTAAGCAAGTTATCACTTCACTGAAAGACATTGAATTAAACCAATTGAAAATACTTGCTTTCTGTTATAACTATTTACTAATTCTACTGTAAATAAGAACCAGTTGGAAAATAGAATGTAGTAGCAAGATATTTCGACTATCTCTGAAGTGAGCTGAATGTTCCTTTTAGCAGTTAAGCCTTTACAGATGTCAGCTGAGGAGAACAAATATCTTCATAATTTACTTTTCACAAGTGGAAGCTGATTCTTCTACTAGTTCATCTAGATACCACTGTTGTTTTTCTGTCTCTATCATCTCCACTCCAAAGCAAACGATAGGCTGAGATTCTAAAATAACTTCTTTTTTTCCTGGATGCTTTTGAAGCTTCTCTCTTAGTCAAGAGAATCTAATAAGATATTGTCCATCTGCAAAGCTTTTCCAGGAAATGCTCTTTTTTCTTTTAGTTGCATATAATTTTATTTATATTAAAGTCACCATAAGAGCAATAGAAGTTTTTACTGTCTCCTTCAGAGATTTCAAACCACCAGTTTTGGAAATAGATGTATGCAAGAATTGTATTCAAGGCCTATGGAAGAGGAAGACCTTGGCCCCCATCTTTTGCATTGACTGTTTTACTGCACCCTCAAAAACCTTTTTCACCATTCATAACCAAAAAGTATTTTTAAATTCTGGGATTTTCAGAGTCAATGGAGATTTTAGGCTAACTGCAAGAAGGCTTGTAGGAAAGATCTTCAAAATATGAAAGAGGTGGGGGGAGCACAAATCCCAAACTGTTCCATTCTCCCTTATTCCCTTCTAAAATTCTGAGTTGATATTGCAAGGAAATTTTTCTTCAGAGTGTAATGTTTACTTGGGGAAGATGGTGTTAAAGAAAAAAAAACCCTTTATTTAGCTATGACATTCTTAGGATCAGTTAGCTGCTAGATTGGGCTGTGCAGTGTTTGAAAAGAGGCAGAAATTGCAAGATAAGATCAACTGCTCACCTGGGGAGACTTAGAAAAGTTTCATATTTGAAGCACATGTTCCAAATGCTAGTCAGGAATGGATAGCATTAAATTCTTACATCTGGCACAGAGCTGCTTGCTTTTATGTTGGTTTCTTTTCTTGTTTTATTGTTTAAAAGGATAATAAAACCTCACAATAATATCTCATAATCAGTATAGCATATCTCCAGGCACCTTTTGAATGGTGGCTTTGCCAAGAAGAACATACGTCGTGGTTTATTTTGCCTACAGAAATGCTGAGGGTTTTCATCTGGATCCCTTTGGAAATAAATTTATGATTTGTACCAGTGCAGAAAAAGGAAGAGGAGAATATTCTGCATTGGCTGAATGGATGGTATTTCATTTTGGCTGTGTGGCAAGCAGAATTAATTATCCAAGCAACGTTACACCTTTGGCATGGTGTCAGCTGTTGCATGTTGCCACAGATGCTTCAAAGCCAAGGCTCCTGCCATTTTCCTTTGGTTTTGGTATGGTTCTGTGGTCAGTAACTGGGTATGAATAAACTCAAAATCCACCTGAAAATGAACAGTAATTCCAGCTCGTAGGTTTTTAGTGGCTTTTAAAGCAAATTTTAGCTGTACTTCACACATACTGTACTTCACTGTTTGTTTTTAGGATTGCAGAAAATGGAGTAAGAGCAAGGAAAAGACCTGAACAGGGAATGTTTGTGTGTCTTCATGAGCGCTTTCTCTTTGAAATTCTTTCCAAATATTCCACTTTGTCTCAGTTAATTTGTTTTTGTTCTCAAATCCAATTAAATGCAGTGTTGATGGCAATGGACCGTTCATTTGATGTGTTTGTTGCTGGCAGATGTGTGTTAGCTGGACCATGTGTGCCTTCTTTGTCCACTCCTCCCTGGATGTTGGGCCGCTGTAGGAGACAGGTGCTTCAGCTCAGACTGGTTTTACATTTCTGTTTCTGTGGCTTCTGCTCTAGATTTTTCTTTTACCAGTTCAAATTCCTCCGTAATTTTTGGAAGTAGCTGTTTCCTTAGGACACTGAGGGAATCAATATCCATGCATCTTTTAAAAATCCTAGTCACAATGCTTCCAACTGGCAATTTCAGAGTATTTTCTTCCCTCCAGTTACATTAAGATCTCTAAGGTTTGTCCTTCCTACAGACAGTCGTTAATCCCCCCTTTAGTCTAACAGGGCTGCTTTCAGCTCTGTCTAAAGAAGTTCTTTTTTGAAGGTGTCGGCGAGAATTTTATCCCAGGAAAGTCTGGATGGTGTTTCCAGGAGGAGGAAAGCCATGCTTTGACAGGGATGTTTGGTTGGTCACACTGACGTGTTCTGATATCCTCTCCTGGAGCCAGAAGCTGGGCGGTAATTCCATGATTTGTGCATCCTCTTGTCCTGCATCTCTTTAGGCCCTTTCACTCTCTGGCCCATCTAAGTGAGCCTGTGACTGGGTTTTTCCAGATTTACAGTTCCATCAGCTTGACTTTACTTTGCTATTTGGGCCTAAGCACCCAGAATAGCACACTGCTCGTTTTTCTTAACGTATGAGGAACTTGTCCATAGTACTAAGGTGGCTTTTTTTTACTCTTTTCTTATAGATGAACTATCTGAGAACATTCTGGGAATAGGCTGCAGTTCCAAACAGAGTTGTGATTACTAAGCAGTTGGGTTTCTGCCATCAGCAAATGATCATTCACTTACTAATGCAGCAAACCATTTTAAGAGAATTTGTCTTGTTTGTCTTTTGTTACTGTTGGTTGTAGTCATTTGTCTGGTTCAGTCTCTTAACTCCTCGCAAATTGTTCCATTAAATTTTTAATCTATGACAATGCTAAATGCAGTTAATTGTTTATGGAATGTTCTATAGCATAGTGATAGAGACAGTTTTGATCAATCAGGTGGCTCTAAAGCATCCACATTACTACTGCGTCACTGTATTTCAAAAATTGTTACTGTTGCTTTGGAAAGTGTCAGTCATGGTTAAAGATGTCAGCAAATTTAAGAGGAGGACAGAAAATATCCATTTAGAAATCTTGGTTCAGTATAAAAGTTAATGCTGAAAAGTATGCAATTGGAATTTTATTTTCCTTCTGTTCCACCCACTGATGACTGTCATGAGAGCAATAGGCCAGACATAGGATTAAAATTGTGCTAGTTAAGTAATTTACTAACTACTATTCTGCAGTTCTACTCTTTCGTTAGACTGCTGGCTTGAACTATAAACTTGAGAATTCTTACACCTCTAAGACGTTCTACTAAACAAATATTAATTTAATATTAAGGATTACAGAATGGAAACTATTGCCTATACAGTACTCACAGAATTAAAAGGACCAAATGTAATAGAGAAGGCAATCTTTCATAGAAACACATAAATCCTTAAATAGTTTTCTTCTGACTCTTTTTTTGTAGTCAGACAGTTTCATCAAGCATGCTCCCAAAAGATAATGTGAATGTCAAGGTGTAAACGTGTCTTGAAACAGCCATTTAATTTGCCATGGGAAGTTATCATGGTGACTGTAAATTATGTGACTTCCTCATGCTAAGTAAACCCAAAATGAAATCTAGACAAGCCATTAAGGAAATAAAGCATTGGTTTAATTCTATTGCATTCCAGCATTATGGAAAGACGCATCTTGGAATTGGGATTGATTGGAACATTTTAGACCGAATCTGTTGACATTGAAATCTGATTCTTTTCCATAGATGCTCAGTTATATCAACTTTCGCTGAGTTGCCAGCATGATCCCGTGAGGGATGTTTACATCCCCACCTGCCTTTCCTAGACCCTGCCCCTGCATTTTCCTCTGGTTATGGATCAGAAGCTCATGACTGTGGAACCTTTTCCATGTTGGAACTGGATTTTTTTAACCAGGACAATTATGTCTCCCCAAGATGGGTGGAGAAACACATTTGGTCTGCTTTGCCTTTGATAGAGGCACCTACCAGTGCTTGAAGTCCTTGTGTTTCATGAGGAGTAGGTCAGACTTTACAAGGGCTTATGTCATCCATCCTCCTCTTGCATGTGCAGGACCTTCAGGAGGTTTCATTCAGCATAAGGGTGTCCAGTGTAATGCTTTAGCTGTGATTGTGTTTCCTTCTGTGACTTCCTCACCTAAATTTCAATTGTGCTGGATGAAATGAATAAATAAATAAATAGAACTTTAGGTTGAGATTTTTCAAAACAACTCTGCTCACATTTAGAATGTGCCAGGAAAACAATTTGGAGATTTCTTTTGTGTCTTTTAATTACTGCATTGACTAGTGCCTCATAATTTTCCTTAAAATTTGTAATTTATGATCAGCGAAGATTTTTGTGAAAAAGGAGAAGTCCCATTTTTATTTCACATCATACATTTGTCTTCTCAACTTGATCAGTAACAAGCAGACTTCACTCTTGATATTGGAGTTCAAAGTTTAGCCTGTGTGTCTTCTTAAGCATCACATATGGGAAGGAAAATCTTACGTACCTGATAAGTTACTTTTGTTTGAAATATTTTTCAGATGGGATTTTCTGGGGGGATGGTCATTCACTAGAAAACAAAATCATTAATAAAGTCAAAAAACTCCCTTGCTTTGTGGTTATTGGGGTTTTGTCTCTGACCAGCAAAAAGGCAACACTTATGCCAGACAGAACTGAGCTCCCTACAATCCCTCCACATGGCTAAAATTGCTAAAATTACTGGGCAATTTTGATAAGTAGTTATTGTATTAAAAAGGGGGGCTTTCAAATGCTGCACTGATCATTGGCTAACCAGGGCCATGCCATAAAGAGATTTTAAATAGAAATGGAGCAGATCCTGTCTCTGTGCATTAGGAACTGGTATCAGGTGGCTCAGGAAGAGCATCCAGGGTCACTTGGTGCTGTTCTGGCTGAAGCTCTGGATGCCTCCTGTGTCACAGCTATGATTCCTGCAGTTTTGGGTTTGCATCCACAAGCTGGACTTCCTTTTTAATTCTGTGAAACTGTCTGCTAAAAGGAGAAACGTTGTGTGTGCTGTTTATATTTCTTATTTATTTAGAAACTAAATAAATATTTTGGTCTTTCTCATTAAGATAAAATTCTCAAAACTACCTCATCTTATCAAATTCCACTGTAGAACAGGGAACTTCTCTGAGCTGGTGTTTTTATTTTCCTACCAGATGCTCTTTAGTGTCCAGGGTGTATATTGGACTCAATATTCTATGACTACTCAAAGTAGAAAGCCCTGAGTTACATCTTATTTATAAGGTATGAACAACCAAAGCAAGGGTTAAACAGAGTCCTGAAAAAACCTCAGGTTATGTTAAACCACATGCCAAGTTTCTGAAGTGTAAGGCATGAAAACAGGTCATAAATCACTGTCTGCAGAAGATGAAGTCTCCAGGATTTATTATTTACGCACCATTTTGATTTGCCCACGAGGAAGCTCCTTGTTGGGATAAATGCTGTAACTATAGTGATAACACACTTGGAGCTGCAGCTTCCAGCGTGGGGCACAGCCAGGACAGCACCACAGCAGCCTCTTGCTGGGCTTCCAGATAGGAAGGGGAACATTTGTCTCACAGTAATTTCTTTTTTTATGGGAAACTATATGTAAACCACAGAAGAAGAAAAAGGAAAGAAAAAAAAAAAAAAAAGAAAAAGAGGAGTTATTAAAATACTTTAAGGAAATGTGTATACTTCTTTTCCTTATGTATTCCTTGTCAGCAAACAGGAGCAAAGAGTTTGGGTTGCTTTTTTTTAAAAAAAATCCAAGTCTTTGGAAAAAAAGGTTTTTAAATTTCTTTTCTAAAGACAGCTTTTCAAATGCATCTATCTAAAAACTTGCTGGGGTTATTCTGTATGTGTGTATTTGGATCTAAGTATCTTTATAGCTCTGGTTAGAGCCAAGGCTCTGCCAAGGCAGAGGTGGGGTCCCCCTGTGCCTCTCTGGACCCACACATGCTTCCCTGCTCCTCCAAATCCTTTGAGAAGAGCCTGCCAGATGGAACAACATGAATCCATCCACATGCATTCAAATGTGTAACAAATACAGATTTTATACACATCTCAGGGGTTTCTGAGTGATCTGAGGATGTTTAGAAGGTTTTTGTGAGATCACCTGTTTGATTTTTACTTGTTGCAGGTATCAGCTGTTTCCCTGCAATCTGCTGGCTCTGCAGCTCAGCTCCCTGTGCTGCCTGGTTCTGTCAGCCCCCTCTTGAGCTGAGTCCTTGTGGCTGTGAAAATAAATATAACTTTCCAGGTTGATAACAGTCACTGAGGAAAGCCCATTACTTTGTGACAGACAGGTTGCATGTCTGCAGAGCTTGTTCAGCACTCAGAGAAGAGGGGCTGAGTTCTCAGCACCTTCTGTGGAAGGGACATATGGGGAGATGAGATGGAATGGCACTTTTAAAAATTACAGATACTGTTCTGAGCTTGGCTCTGTGATTTTTCTGCGTTTGACTCGCATTTCATCTAAAAGTTTTTAATTATCAAGTGAGTTTTTATTTAGAATGACACATTCTGACACATCATACGACAGTAGTTTATAAACTAATCACTTGTAATTCAGTCTCAAGGAAAACTTCCATGTTATCTTTTCTTTTTCTTTGCTAAAGAAAAGTTTGAAATATCAGTATGTAATATTAAGGCTTGCTTTACTTTCCCTCAATGGTGTTTATTCCTCTTTTCTCTCTGTAAGAAGTTGCTGTGTTCTCTGGGGACAGCACCAGGACCACTTGTCTGAATTCTTGGGTATTATCCCACGTCTATTCTTTATTTCTCCTCAATAACTCACTTGATCTGTTTCTCTTCATCTCCAGTATAAAGTGGGAATAACAATATTGTGATTTCCCTGGAAATAAAGTAGGAATTTATTTCTGAAAATCAGTAAGTAAAACCTCTGCTAAGGCGCAGTCCCTGTTTTCTCACTCTAAATAAGATGTCTTGAGAATTTTCTTCTGAACTTGGACTTCTCAACTTCCAAGAGGCCTGTGGAAGTATCAAGTATCTTGTCAAAATTGAAAAAAAAAAGTTGCCTGAAGTGAAGGTATTTGTAAACTGCAGAGACAAAAAAAAAAAAAAAAAAAAAAAAAAAAAAAAAAAAAAAAAAAAAAAAAAAAAGTTTTCTGAGAGATGTGTGGTTTTGCAGGAAAAGATCGGATTTTATTCTCTGACCCCATTAATGGATGTAGTTCTCAAACATAATTTTTGCCCACAGACACTTCCCCCCACCCCATATTCCCTAATTCTGCATCTCACAGACACTGGTGGCTTTTTCTGAGTAAGCTTTTCCAAAAAAAACCCGAGATGCAGCAAACCCTTGGTGCAGAAAGGTTGGTGTCAGAGATTCATTCTCTGCCGTTTTGAGTGTGTCTCCATCTCCATCTCTGCCGGGGCGCTCCTGCAGCAGGGATGGATGTGGGGGCAGAGATGGATGTGAGGGCAGAGATGGATGTGGGGGCAGAGGAGCTGCAGCGTGTGAGCAGCAGAGGACAGGATGAACGGCTCCTGAGGGTGAGCAGCGTGCACAAGACAAAGGAGAGAGCGCTGCGGCTCCCAGGGAAGAGGCAGCATTTCTCAGCGTGATTAAGTGCTTCCACAGAGCTGCAGCAGCTCCAATAGCACTTACATCTGGCAACTTCACTTCTAGGGAATGCTTTTCCCAGATTTTTCAGTATTTCAGTGAACATGTGCATGTTTATATTGGAGAAAGGGGTTTGCTTTAATGTCATCCCTTCTGAGACGCGCTTGGTAATAAACAACTCCAGATCACACCTTACGTTTTTTATCAGGAGTGAACTCAAAATGTTAAGCTGAATTTCAGACTAAAGCTATTCATCATTTGAGGATACACCTGGGTTTTTGATAAAATATGTGTATCTCAAAACGGGGTTAGTGTGTGAAATTCAGGCACCCCAATTTTATCTAAACACGGGATTAGGCGTGTGAAATTCAGGCACCTCCTGTTTGTTATTTTCTCAATTTCAGGTCATGATGTCTTTTGATTTCTGTCACTGAAGTGATTAGAGCTGAATGAATTTTCATGCGTACAGGTTGGGGAATGAGAGGAATTGGTGCCATGTGTTTCCCATTGTGGGAACCTTTATGATATCATCGTCAGAGAACATGCTCAATATGCCTTCCAGACTTGGCCTGCGCTTGAGGTTGTGATTGCTTTGGACTGTGTCAGGACAATATTCATATTCCCCTTGGTGCATGAATATTAAAATATTTAAAGCATTTAGCAGATAAGAGGAAAGATTCTCCCCCCCCCCCAAAAAAAAACCAAAACAAAACAAAAAACAACAACAACAACAAAAAAACCACAACAAAAAACCCCAGAACCTTTATACTTCTGATGAAAATATGTTCTGTATCTCATTCAATGTCTAGGCTTCCTTTTGCCATGGGCATTCTCAGAAACTCCCTATTCAATGGAGCACTAATTCTCACCTATCCATCCCTAGGTATTCTAAAAACACTTTTCTGGTCCCAGTTGCTAGAAATAAAGTTTTCCTTCTGTCAGCATATGGGTAACAGCTGTCATTACCACCAGCCAGTTATATTGTCTGCTGTCCTAGTCCTTTATCTGTCCAACTGCAGACAGTAATTCAGAAAATCAGAATAAATAACCAAGGCATGTGGAGCTGGGGCCAAGTGTTTTTTATTTACAACACCTGTTGCCTTTTGGAGGGTTGGCATAGTCAGTCTGAGCCACAGCAGCTTTCTAGATTTCCTAACTGGATTGCCTGAGAAGTGTCTTTGCAGGGTTTTTTGGGATTTTTTGGGTTGGGTTGGGGGTTTTTTTTGTGTGTTTTTTTGGGGTTGTGTTGGTTGTTTTGTGTAACTCTTCATTAAAAGGTTAAAACCTAAAATAACACCACACATCTTCAGCAAAGGACTGGTAAAAAAGTTTGCAGTGGGTGGAACTGTGCCCATTTCCACCCTGTGATACACTGATTGTGTTCAGCTGTAGCGCTGTTGTTCCCCCAGCTCTCCTGTTGCTGGGGCAGGGGACATTAAACACCTCAGAGACAAAGCTCTCCTGTCCTCCTCCTCTTTTTCTTCTTCCTAGTCTTCTTTTTCTTTACCAATGTGTATGCACACTGCAATTCTCTTTAAAATCCTTGCATTTTCTCATGTAAATTTTCAAAGTGCAGTGTTTTTTGGGTGTGGGGAGAAAAAGAAAGGGGAGACAAAGTGCCTGTCTTCCTATTTCCTCAGACGTTTCTAAACTTTTAACTTTTTTCTTAATTTCTGCCTCCTGAAACCGTGTCAGTTTAAGCTGAGCTGTTTTTGGTGTTTCAAACTAAGCAGAGCTTGGGTGTCTGAGTGCAGGGTGGGGCTCTGGCTTGGCCAGGTGTTTGGGGGCACCTGGTCTTTGTTGTGTTGAGGTTGTAGTGACCCAGAGCAGCCCAACACAACCATGCACAGCTGTGCTTCCTTGGCTGTGAGCTGGAAATCGATCCCTCATGGGAGTTTCTTAAGACACCTAAGTTTGTTATCTTTAGAGGAAGTGGTGGAGCTGGAAGTAGATATGCTTTGGAGGACACAGCCCCTGCTGCAGGTCAGACAAACGATCTCCCTTTCAACCAATTAGCTAATTAGTGTAATGAATAATATTTTATATGTCCAGAAACCTTGTATTGCCTTTCTCTTTAAGCTGTCAAAAAATTATATCTTGTTTAATCAGAATTCACATCAGTTTTGTGTGCTGAAATGTAGAAAAGTAGAAAGAGGACTTGAGTGTCTAACAAAATTAATTAGAACTCTTGAGTTATTTAGGCTTTGAAGATCCAATACCTCTCTAAAGCACAGTTAATTATAATAATTTTTTTAAAAAAACTGGTATTAACTCTAACTTCTGTCATGGGAAAACCATAAACTCAAAGCCTGAAAAATGGAATGTATTTCTTGCAAATGTATGTAGATACATACATATGTACCACATATGTATATATATAAATATATATATTTAATGTATATATGGTCTTAGCATCCACTTCCAGCTTCTACAATGGACTACAGTGTCCACTGTGTGGTATGGCTGGTTTGCTACGTGTATTAACAGAGGTGAAAAATAATGCACTTGAGTTCCCAGTGTAGGTGATTTTCTTTGCAATTTAAAAAAAAAGTAATTAGTTTTGTGAGAATTGATTGGTCTCTAGGTTTACAGCTGTACAAGTACAGGACAGAAGGAAAAATGAAAATACAGCCTCTATATGCATACAGCTATATGCATGTATTTATCTTAATTTGAAATAATTACTTTTTTGCAGAACAGCCAATGATTTCTCATTTCTGCATGTAAACAACATTTATTAAAAGTTAAAAAAAAAATACATTTTGGATAAAAAAACCACTTAAAACTCTTAAACTAAATTATTTTTGTTCTAGAAAGAGCCACTTTTTCTTCACTGGAAGTTTGGAGGCTCTATGAAATAGCTGTTCATGCAAAACATTCTGCTGCTTGGGTTTTAATAATTTTAACGAGGATATAACATGTATTGTATGCAGCATATACTCCATATCTGTCTATGAACCTCCACATTATACTCAAATCCAGAATCCATACAAGAGACCTCTGAATATTCAATTTCCTGGCAAAATACCTCAGTGGGAAATGAGCAGAGCCAGGGCTCAAGTGGCTTCAGAGCAGTGCAGGACCAACAGGCTGAGCCCGCACCCATTTCAGTGCTGCTTGGGTGGAAGGGGCAAGGAAGGACACGGGGAGCTGGAGATGTTCAAGGAGCTGACAGAAAAAACCCATCTGCCTGTTCCGAGGTGCCTTTTCAAAGGCCATGAGTGCCTCTAAGTGCCATGAGTAAATAAGAGCGGCAGGGTTATATCTTCATGTAGCGCACTCCAAATGGGATTAAACGTTGACAAATCCATGCTGAAAGGATCTGTCCCTTTGCAATTTCCTGCATTTGGAATTACCACACTCTGGAGAGGAAAAACCAAAATGCAGACATGGTGTGATCTGAACGTGAGGAGATGCTGTTGCTTCCCTGGGTTGAGTTTCTCTTCATGTTTCAAAACTCAAAGATACCCATTTTAGCAAATCTGTGTGAAGAACCACACCTGTGTTTTTCACTGCCTCTAGAGCTGTTATTTATTCTTCAGCCACTGAGACTAACTAGAACAGAATGTAATAATAGTTAGGGTTGGTTTCTTAATTAATGCCCTGTCTGTCTTCTGCAATGGGCAGCTCGTGGGGTGGCTGGCAATGCAGTCAGGCCCTTGAAAAGCTCTGTGGGCTCAGGAGCTGTTCCCTGTGTGTGGCACATCCTTGTATGAGAATGCTTTTGGAACAGGCTCCTTCTGCCAGGGGAGCCCCTCCCCTCTCCCACAGCTCCCAGCCTCCCCTCTGATACAGATACTTCATTTGGTGATGGGAATATTGATTCTGTGGGCTGCTGCTGTGATTTCATCCATTACCACCAAACCCAGTCTTCTCCAACAGTTACAAGCCTGCCCCAAAGGGACAGATCTCTTTGGAGAGCACCCCAGCCACCCAGGAAGGAAGTTCCCATTTTCTGTAGTCTTGCTAGAGCACAGTAAGTTTTTTTTCCCCTACATAATGGCTTTAATGAGGTATCGTTTTCTTTTAAACAATAATTATCTTTTAGATTTCTATACAGGTCACAGAAGAGTAAAATTTTCTAAATTTAGATGTTTCGCCGTTAGAAGCATTCCCCATGCTCTGTGAATGATCATTCCTTTGGTAGTTATGTAACTTTTATTTTGCTCTATAAGTTTTTATTTCAGGTTCATGTATAAATGTTAGTGCAAAACAAGTATTTTCTGATTAAATGAGATGGCTTAAATAATATTTTTTTTCTTCTCAATAACTGAATTTTAATAAGAAATTTGATTCCCCCGACCCTAAAAAAAGTCTGGAATTTTGTTTTGCATTAATAGCAGCAGTGATTTTAGAACTGTGCTTAAGATAAAAATGTATTTTGGATGTTCTCACTTAGTGTGAAAATGTGCAAATGTCACAGGTTGTTAATTACTTGAGGCTAGGAACCTGGAAGGAGGACAGGAGGAGCTCTAGTTTTGCTTTGATGAAATGAAATTTCATGGCCCCCCATAACTCAGTGCTGAATGAATGAGGGGGTGTCTCCAGGTGATAAATTTGCACTGTGTAGCCTGAAATTTATTGGAAACTGAATCCTCGCCATAGGGTCAGTTTAGGAAAACTCTGCCAGCAGAGCAGATCTCTGGGCCTGGTACCACCAGCACTCTATAATTAAATATGCTGTTTGGCCAGCAGATCAGAGTGGGAGTTGGAATTAGGGTAGGAGAGCAGCGCTAGCACAGCCAAACAGGCAGGGTGCAAAGCTGCCCTGCTCCTTGCATTCTTCCTTATTTAAAAGGAAAAAAAAAAAAAAAAAAAAAAAGAAAGAAAGAAATGGGGGTGAAAAAGATTTGTTCATGTTGTGATTACCTCTCGAAAGAAGGTCTTAGAAAGCCTGACACTTAAAGGAGGGGTAGGAGGGCAAGACAGGGTGCAATGGCAAGGCAAGATTGATCCTTGAGAGGCTCAGGGAGTGGGGGGAAATATGTTACAAATGGTAATAAGGCAAGTTAAGAAAAATGATACCAGATGTGGCTGAAATGCCAACAATCAGCAAAAAAATGTAAACATATATAAAGCTGTAGTAATAAAGCTGTTACAGCTGTAATGTTCAGGATGGAAAGAAAAATGAGGTCTCTCTTTTTAACTTCAGCTCTATCAGGCTCTGGCCTCTCCTGAATCTTGGTTTTCCCCTCATCCACTCCATCCTGTTAGAACAGTGATCCATCTTCATGGAAATTTGGTAGAGACCATTTCCAGTGTTTTGTATAAAAATAAAATACGACACTGCCAACATCTTTTACAATGAGCAGTTCTATTTATATCAAAGAACACTTCTGAACTCTCCAGCATATTTCACAACCAATTAAATTTCTAAGTGTGTGGAAGCATGTGAAAATTGATCCCATTCAATTACAAAGTGTGAGGGTTCAGACGAGCCCTGTGCACCACTGCAGCCACACATCTGTGTGTGCTCTGTCCTCCTCTCCTGCATCACAGTTCCCTGAGCTCTGCTGTCCACTGATGCTGGCACAACAGATGTAAGGCCACCCAGGAGGCCACGGGTCTGCCCAGGAATCTGCTTCCTCTGGATTCGTGGTTCCCATGGTCTACCTGACCAAGAGTTTAATTCTCCTGCCTCCTGTTCCAGATACACAGGACTCTGCCCCAGAGCACCTTAAAACATGTTGAGAACTGGGTGACCATTTTAAGTGCACACCTTATTTTCTCATCAGTTATGAGATCTGGGAGTTCTTATACTTTGTCAACTTTTTTTTATATGTAGATCTATATAACAAACATAGCTTTTCAAAAGGGCACAAAGTTTGTGTATTCCTACAGGCAAGTGATCCATGCCTGCAGAAAGCTTTGTTTTTCACTGGCTATGAGCTTAGTGAGTCAGTATTAGATAATTAAGGTGCTTTTTCTATTGATTCCCGTGATTCTTCCTAGTTTTAATAATGCAACAGCTATTAGATCATTTATTAATAATGATGAAAACTTTCAGGACTTGCAGTTGTTCCCAGCATTCTGAGACTCTCTAATAATCACATCACATCAGCCTAGTGAGTTAGTGCAGTCCTAATGCATCCTGAGTGTGAATGACTAAAAAGTCACGTGGCTGTTTTAAGAGCTGTAAATTCTGCATGTAACTGTGCAAGAAAAGTACAACCTTTTATGGTTTGTGGTGTTGAATCACTAAGTTTGTGCCACACTCCTCTCATTTTATGGGCTCTCGTACATATGATTAAAGGAAATATTTTTTAATAAGCTGTTTTGTAAAACTATACTCTGAGGGAGTGGATATATTTTAATAGTTCTTGGAATTTCCAGTCCTAGTTATTACACAGAGTTGCTCAGTCCTTTCCTTATTTAGTCAGGAAGCTTTTCAGATTATCTGTCAGATGTTGTTCTACTCAGCCTGAGCATTTCATTCACGTATTATCACAGTCCTTATCATGGCATAAATACTGCCTGTCTTCTTTTGTTCTGATTTTTTGACTGCATCCCTTATTATTTGCATTCAAGTCAGGAATATCCTAATGCCCAGACAAACCCTTAGGGTTGTTTCCATCAGGAAGGACTCAGCTTTGGCTCAGCTGGGTGACTCTGCGCTGTTGGCATGACTGCAGCGGGATTTCACGCCTGCACTACAGAAGTGTTGCTGTCAAGAGGAGCTGTAGAGAGCAGCAGCACTGTCTGCTTGCTTGTCTGAGTGTTAGGTGCTGGTTTTGAGTGTGACACTTTGATTTGCACCCACATGGTTGCTGTTTCTGAGACATACCCTTCTCCTAAGATGACATGAGATCTGAAATTTGTGGCTTCCACAGGTGTATCAATCCATTAGTTCAAGCAGATTTCTTTGTTCTGTCTCCTCAGTATGGGTGCCTGAAACGTCTTCAATAATTCAAATTTTTGAGTCACGCTTTGGAAAGAGTCAATTGTCCTAATAGTGATTCAGGTTTCCTTCCTATTATTCCTTCATGCAAAATAGAATCACTGATTCTGTGTGGCACATCCCTCACCCACCTCTATTCCTGTTTCTAAACTTGAACTATGTGGAATAGGCAGTCTTAAAACAGGAAAATGCTCTACAATAGGAACAAAGGCTTTTGCACATTGCTGCTTTGGCCCTGAGAGCATAACTTATAACCTGTCAGGTACTTCCATCAATGAGCTGAGAGCATAACTTATAACCTGTCAGGTACTTCCATCAGTGAGCAGTGTCCCCTTGGTACCTCCTCTGCTCCTGTTTGTTCCCACCCCAAGCCCTGAGTGCTGTGATCCGCTGTGGTCAGGCTCTCACCTCCCCTCTGCTCACGTGGCTGCGAGGGAGAAGAGCTGCAGCACCGCCTTGGAGCTCTGGTTGGACTTGGAGGGATGCTCGGCTCAAATCCCTTCTGCTGTCAATGCAGCATCAGCTGCCCTGAGGACAGCCCCATGAGTTTGTCTAGAAAGCATCAGTGAGCTGGAGTTGCAAAACAGAGTATTTCTGCAAAGAAGAAACAGCAAAATAGTCATATAAAGGAGAGGAAATATGTGTTGGAGGAAAAAAACCCAAACCTTTTATAGGCTTGTAATGAGCCACTTTCCTCAAATGCTTAATAATTGAAAAATAACACAAAAATATTCTCCAGAAGACTTCAAGGTGACAAGGGAGCTGTTTGGTACTGACTTGCAAATAGAAAAAAACAAGAAAAAGCTTTATGCAACCCCCCCTCAAAAAACCCCACAGCTCTGAGCTATGGACAACAAATGGAGTCAGAGAAAGGAAATCTGCTGTTGTCAAGTTAACTTACTGCTGAGCAATTCACTGTGATTTTTGTTGATCAGATTTATAGTAACTCAGACATTTGAGAGGATGGCAGTATGTTCTCACAGGTACCTCTGCAGTTCCTTGGAACAGTGAAAGAGTTGTTCAAGATGCAGACTTTATTTTCAGAGAAGTCAACTTATATCATTAGGGCCACCCAGAGAGTGAAGAATTCCAGTGATTCCCTGAAAGTGCTGGTGTAATCTCTCGTCCCCAGCCTGTGCCAGGCTGCAGGAGCTGCTCCTGCCCCCCCGGTGCCCAGCCTGCACCACCCACAGCAGCCCCGGGCACACAGGAGGCTCTCGAGATTGCCATCTCCAAGCCTGCTGAAGGTGCTTCGGTTCCTCCGCCGCAGCAGAGGAAAATGTGTGTGCGTAATTGAGCGTAGGCAGGAGCCTCCACCGGCCCTTTGCCCTGAAGATAAGAATGAATGAATAAATGAATAAATAAATAAATAGTGACACTGTGGTCAGGGAGGCAGGCAGTTCAGAAGGGAGG
This sequence comes from Hirundo rustica, assembly GCF_015227805.2. Taxonomy (NCBI): domain Eukaryota; kingdom Metazoa; phylum Chordata; class Aves; order Passeriformes; family Hirundinidae; genus Hirundo; species Hirundo rustica. The sequence continues at coordinate 14,446,107 of NC_053463.1, read as the reverse complement.
CAAGAAGTCAAGTGTGGGAGTTGGGAAGCTGGTGCAGACTAGGAGGAGGAAAGAAGAAAGTGTGGGAGGTCATTTATTCTTTTTTTGAGTGCACCATTCAGTTTCAGTCTGTGGTTAAGACAAGCTATGAAGTTTTTCATAGGGAGTTTTAAATATGTATATATCTACATAAAGCACCTTAAAAAAAAAAAAAATCCCCTTTCTTTCTTTCTAAAAGGGGGTTTTAGCCCAAAATGATTCTTTGAATGATATTATAATCCCTCTCATGGCCTCTTATTTTCTCTTAGAGGAACATAAATGTTTTTGCGAGAGGAATCTTCCGCCTGGAGTAAACAAAGTTTAAAATTTGCATGACCATGAATAAGAATATAAATATCTGCGCGCTTTTCTCGTTTCGGGTACGGAATGGTGACCACGCTGGCTCCTCAGAGCAAACCAGCGTCACTCCGGGACCGAGCAGGAGGCTCAGTTCCACTGGCAGTAAGCGGATTGCCGGAGGTTGAAGTTTAGGCGGAGGCTGAGGGTTCCCAGGCGGGCTGGTGCGGGCGGCAGGCGCAGGCCGGGTTCCAGGCTGGGGCTGATCCCCTCGGGTGGGTGAGGAGCGGAGGGAGCCGAGCTCATCCCGCCTCTCTCTCCCCCAGGTGTCACTGTTGGGCCGCACTGCGGGGCACACACGCCACGGCTCCTTCACCTGCGCGCTACCTGTGGCACCGGGGCTGAGACACGCCACACGGCGTGGCAGTGCTCGGTGACAGCCGCGGAAACACCGCGGGCTGTTTCACTGTTCGCGTCAACGTGTGTTGCACGTTTTCCGCTCGATCCGAGCGGTGTTTTCCATCGGTCGCGGAGCTGAGCTGCGGACAGAGCCGGGAGGATCAAGGGGCCGTAGGGCAGGATGTGAGCCGGAGCTGGGACTGTGCCCGGATCACTGTCCCTCAGCAGGCGGAGTGCTGCCCTGGCTCCGCAGGGATGTGAGGGCAGCAGGACACAAAGGCTCTGCCAGCAGCTCCGCGAGTGTCCCCAGGTCCCCTCCCCAGGCTGCCGCTCCCTGGGGTGGCCCCGTTGTCACCCTGCCCCCAGCCCACCTGGCACCGTGGCTGAGGGGGCACAATGGAGGGAAGGGGAGACGGGGAGCGCCCTCGAGGAGCCAGAGGAAATCCATTCTGCAGCATACCAAAGCCGGGCCTACTTAGCTTCTAGTTAACACAAACGTAGTGCAAATTAATTTTTTCCTAAAGGTGGTTTTGATTTGGGAGCGGCCTCTGGTGTCACTGTGGCGGCCGCCCTGGGGAGCGGGGCGGGGAGCGGCCGAGGGCAGCGCTGGTGGGCGTCCCCTTCAAACGGGGTCTGCTGCCGTAATGAAATAATTACAGAATGCCAGGCTGTTATCCAATTAGGCTGACATTTCACCATTGCTGGCCCTAACTGGATTAGGGCCATTGTGAAAGGATTAGCTGTGCAGCAGAGCCGAGCGGAACGAGCGAGGCGCCGGCGCTGTCACGGCCGCGGGGGAAGCAACTCCTTACACACAATAACACAAAGTGTTTAAAATCTGTGACACTGCCGTGGAAATCCTGTGCGTCCTTCAGACGGATTTTTCCAATAAATAATTCAGGGTAGTGGAAAAGAGGAGCATTTATCTGACTCTTCTCGCTTTTTAATTGCTGCCTGTTGCCGTCTGCATTGCCACAGGAGCTGATACGCATTTTCTGGAGACACAAAATGTCCCAAGTTTTTCTGTATTTTAAACGCTGGCCTTCATTTATATGTAATCATTCGTGTGATGCTGTGCCTTCTCTATGAACTGTTTTTAAAAACATTAGACTGGTTAACAATCACTTCAGTAAGTTCACAGCAGGTTCAGTATTTCCCAACCCCATAGCTTTTCCCTTGCATTTTCTTCTCCTTTGTTTCTTGCTTCTTTCATTCCGATTTGGATTGGTGTAAACTCTAAGTGATGGTTGTTATTAACCAGTCAGACTGTGCAGATTTCGGTTTCCAGCCTTGCACTTCACTCACGCCAACCATGCTGTCACTAAATGCAGTTCTAGTTTGATTATTATCATCTTCCATGCATGATGGGCCTTGGGGTGTTTTCTATGTTTTCTATTTCCCAGGCTGCTGAAGAGCTACATTTCTATTGGAGTACAAGAACTGCATCAACAACAATAAAGAGTAGGGAAAGAAAAAAAGAAAAGGAAATGAGTTTGTCAGAGTAGAGAAAGGAAAACAGTGCATTAAAATTGCTTTGAAACTATTTCGTTCTGCTTGTCTCTCTCCTGCCAAATCATACTCTCATTGAAGTCAATGGGAACCTTGCCATAGAATTAAATAAGGACATAATGGAACATTGCTAACGTCACTGCCCTGGCTTTCCCCTCCCCTTCCTAAAATGGTTTTCTTCGCTTCTTTCATTTCTTTTTTTTTTTTTTTTTTTTTTAATCCCTTTCCATGAAAGCCGGCATAATAATTATCTGGAGCCATATTTAGTGAGTGTAATTATAGTATCTTTTTCCATGCATTTATTTACTCTAAAACATTAAATCTGATTTATTTTTGTTCTGGAAAAGATTTGCCATTCTGTAGGCAGTACTAGATTATTTTTTAAAATTACATTAATTGTTTCAGCATCTTATTAAGTAAGTATTATACACTGTGAGGAGGAAAAAAAAAGGTTAATAGCTGTGAATGAGGTGGCATTGGGTACACTGGAGCAGAGGCTGCCAGCCCAGAGCTTTCCTTCCCAGACCTGTGCTGTCATCAGCTTTAGTTCCACACAGTGTCACTTGGATGTGGAGCCTGGGTGTGGAAAAAAGATCTAATTGTCTTGGATTTATTTGGTGAAAGTGTTTAGGTTTGATTCACTACCACAAATGGCTTGTTATCTGTGTTGTCTGTGGAATTTGTACATTTCCAAATATTTCATTCCATGTAATTATTTGGAAAATCCTGAAGTAAAAGCACTTCAGCAGTTATTTTGTTGTTTAATTAAAAAGTTTGCCAAAATGGAGCTGTTCCTGCTGACATTTTCTAAATGAGATATTAAATCTATAAGGAAGATGTCAGATCTGTTTCATTTTGGTATTCCAGTTTCTGCTGTGACACAGGTTTTGAGCTTACCTAAGTGCAACCTTTCTGTCTTTCTAAACGGGGCTATAGTTCAGTAGTTCAAATCTAGAAATTCATGGAATTTGCCGTGAAAACTGCAGCTCTTGCTTGTGCTTTAGCAAGGCAGGTTCCTTCCCTGATCAAAGTCAGTCAGCACCGAATGTGTACAGATTTCTTTTTGCTGGGTGACTTGCTGAGGGATTGAAGCTGTGCTTCCTTTTAACTGCTGGAATGCAACAGGCGTAGGAAATAAGACATGCAGAAAGATTTCTGTTGAAGTTTTCCCAGATTCAGCACCTAATTTTCTTTTAAAGTATACAGCTTAAGCTGCTCATTTTTCCACTTCATGCAAAATAATCCAAAAGTAAAGCTGATTTGGTGAAATCCCTGCTCGCAGTGCCAGCCAATGGACAATCACTGTAGCCTTTCCAAGCAGGTTACACTTGACCCTTTAGTAACTTTTTTCCTTCCTCTCTCCCTACTTTTCCTCTGCCATCATCCTGTGGTTTTATGGGTCCTGTCTTCCCCATTTCCTAATTATGTCCGTGGAACTTGATCATGATATGAGTAATTGGAGTTCTGATACAGGCTTGCAGCATGCATTACAATGTAATATGAAATGTAGACACTTCTGCTCTAAGTGGAAGTGACAGATCAGAGCTTACAAATTGCATTCATTCATTTAAGAACCGTCTGGGACATCTAAATTGATCACATGTGTTGTATGGATTATGTAATATTAATTAGAGTGGTATCCAATAGTGCAGCTGTGGTCTTTGATGGTTCTATTAAATCTCTGTTTTCAGGGGGTTCATTCTGTTCTGCAATTCTGTTCTGCAAGTCTTTTATTTCACGGGAGGAAAACTTGAAGTAAAATTCTTTCTTCATTGAAATTGAAAAGTGTTAGCGTAGGTAGATATAAATTCAAGAATGAATCAAAGAAATTACAATATCCATGAGATCTCAGACTTCCAGGTATTTTTACACCCATACCCAGCTTTTACATCTCTAGAATGAGCACTTTCCATCTCATAATTGAATATTTTCTGTTTGAAATAGAGATAATAATTCCTTGCCCTGCTACTGTAGTGCTAATGTTTTACATAAGCTGATGACACTTTGTGTTTTATGATTTATGTTGTCAATTGCTCCTATGTATTTATGGTAAATAAGAATATTCCATAAATATAAATACATGCAGTATATAAATATATACAGTATTTATGATGGACATACGTGGTCGTTATTAGTGCAGGATTAAATGAAGGAAAGGTGTTACGTTGCTTGTCCAAGGCAACATAAAAAAGAAATTTTAAAGTGTAAGATCACATCTTCATGAGTCCAATGCTCAGTTTTCTTAAGTTTAGCTTTTTAGCTGAAAGTTTCAGCTTTTAACTTGATGTTAAAGCATTTGTATGAGGATGTGAACGTGCTCCCTTTATTCTGTGCAATATTTTAGCTGCTGCTGGGTTGGGTGCTTGTACTGGGCCATACATGATGTTAATGTTCTGAAGTTAATTAGGATTGCTCACAAACTTTGCTCGAAAAGTTAATTTCTGTTAAAACTCCCAAGCTGCATTCTAGAGCTGATTGAATTTGCAGGATGAGTAGTGCATCTTCTGATTCACACCTTTAGGCTCCAGTCTGTCTAACAAAAATACTGGATAGTTGTAATACAGAGAAATTAAAGGGCTGTACTAACTTCCTACAAATTATATTAATAACTTTGAAAATGGCATTTGAGCTCTTCAGGATTATGAGCCTGGCTGGGTGTTGGTGATTCTATCTGCAGTGAGGCTGCAGATGAAAAAAAGTGACTTTTTCCCCTTCATGTCTAACTTCCAGTTCAGAATGACTGCAAACTGCTTGAGGCAGGATGCTCACAGCCCTTCCTGGCTGCTGGAATATTAAGACTTCAGCAGTATTGTCTATAACATAATGGATTTGTACTGTTTTCCCCAGACAATATGTGCAGAACTTGTTATTTATGGCCTGCATAAATGCTTTTTATATACAAAGAAGTTTCTTATTCTAGTATGTAGGGATGAAAATCTGTCATGATGGAGCTATTTTGGATTTGTTTTGTTGTTGTTGTTGCTGTTTTTTGTTTGTTTGGGTTTTTTATGTTTCTCAAAACATACATTCACATTCATGTTGAAATTATGGGCTAGAAGTAGCACATCTCCTTTTGGATCCTATTTTAAAGGGGCAGTGCCCCACATTCTCTTTCTTGTCCTTTTGATTTATTTATTGATGTTTACTCTGAAGTTTAAAGCAACCTTCTTTTATAAAGTAGTTCTTTCCAGTTCCTCTCAGTATCTTCTATCCCTGAAGAGCTGCACCAGGCCCACCAGCACATTGCATTCCTCCCATGTGCAGCATGAGTTATTTCTCAAAGCAGTGATGCTTTTTAAGTTTGCAAAAGCATTGCAAATCAGTCTTCAAAACATTCTGGGTCTACCTGACTCCAGTGAGATGAAAATAAGATAGTTTTCCTTTTTTTTTTTTTCCCCCTGTTTGTGCACTGCTTCAATTTCAGTATGTTCAATGTAATGAAATTTTTTGTTTGTTTGTTTTTTCTTTTAAAATTACAAATGAAAACTTCGGAATGATCAGCTAGAGTGGGAGAAAGGTAGAAGTTTTCCACTGGGATCTCTTAACTTGCATCATGGTTAATAGATTTCTTTTTAGATGAAAATGTAAAAAATCTGTGCAAATACAACTGCCTTTTAATAAGGATTTTTGTTGTGAAGACTGGATTTATTCACTGATCCACGTATTTATATTGTCAATCTTTGTCATTGATAGAGACAATTAATTTTGTTTTAATCTTTTGCCAAAAGCAAAAGATTATCCTTCTGTTTAAAGGAGCTCCTTGATTATAAGTGTGATTTGCATCATCTGCTGAATTAAATTTCAGTTATATCCCAAAACATAATTAGAAGCAGAATGAGCTCTTACTATCCTTTAGTTTTTTTATTATTATGAATTTATTTTGGTTTAGTTGTATTTTTAATATGGGCAGATACTTTGACTTCTTAGAAAGTAACATTTTAAAAAACACCCCCTTTGAAAATGCTTTTTTAAAATGGCTTTAATGTCTGCTGCAGTGTTTTTGGCAATAGGAAATATCAGCTCTGCATGGAAACACAAAGCATTGCCTTATGCTTATAGAAGGGAGCAGTGTTTCTGAGAGTGCTTTTGTTCAAACATGTACTTGATGGATTTTATTTATTGGAGCCACTGTAGATTCCTGCTACCTCGAGCATCAGGAAATCTGAATTCCCTGTATGTCCAGGACTCTGCAAGGAAGATGTGGTCATCCCTACTAGATACTGGGGCAGAATTTCAACACTTAGCTCTCAGTTAATTTCCTCTCTACTTCTGGATAAATTTTTCATCTCCACAAAGAACTTCCATTTCCATGAGAAATCGGCCTTTAAATTTTTTTTTAATTAAAAAAGCTATTAAATAGACAAGCTAGACAGCAGCATTTTGCAGCTATTGTTATGGAGTGTGATCAATCTGGAAATGTGTGGAAAAGGCTTTTTAGGATTTAGTGAGCAGCTCCTATCTAATGTGCCACTCAGCCTCTCAGCTCCCCAGCATAACATGACTGCAGTATTTATCATTCCAAAATGACCTGTTGTTTTCCTGGAACTTTTTCTTCAGCCTTTACTTGTCTAAAATGAATATAATTTTGTGCATTTGAAATCCTTGATGGGTTCCCCCCCCCCGTTTTTCTTCTTTACATTTGTAATAAAGTAATTTCATAGTTATCTTTCCTAAATTTCAAAGTAAGGTCCTCTTCTGAGTCTGCCCAACCTCAGCCAGGGGGATGGGGAAGGTTTAAAGCATGGTTTAAAGCTGCTCTGTCTCTTGCTGCAGGTCTTAAAGCAGCTTTGCCATAAAACGTGGTGGATATGTACAAGTTTTAATCACCTGGCTTAATTGGGTGGCTCTTGTATGAAATACCTGCATGGCTGAATGTTTGAACCATATTGTGCTGCTGGAAAATCCACCCCAGTGAGATCTCACTGGAAGTTAAGAGTGGTAGAAGGAAATGAAGTTCAGGGGAAATTTAACAATCTGCTGTTTGTATGGAATCAAAACAGTTTTGAGGAGTAAAGACTTTCAACTTGAAATGCTGAAATCAAAGAAATTAATCAAATAACCTTTTATTTCTGAAAATTTTACTCAATAGTTTTTGATGTCCCAGCAGTTTCATTTTCATAAAACTTTTTCTTTCTACCTAAGGACTGAATTGAGTCATTCTGTGATTTTCTTTTTTGGTTTTTTTTACATGAGGGACTTCAGAGCTATTTTTGGAAGAGGAAGTATATTGACTGTGAGCTGTCAATTGCATTTCCAGTCTGTTTACCTGTTTTGTGGCAATTTTCCTTCAAAATACAGCATCTGAAACATCTGAAGTTTGAAGATCCCAGAAACTCTTAAGTACTTTAAGACACATCCCTATTTTGATTAAACTAACAAAGAAAACTTGATTGATTTGATCAAGCGTAGTAGATTTGGTCAAGACTGACTTCTTTGAGACATTAGTTTGCATTTTTTATACCGAGAGGTTTATTTTACGATAATTTTCAACTTTGTGCATGAGAATAATGTTTCAGCATCCAGCGTAGATTAAATTCCATTATTTTAGTTCTTAAGCTATAAACAATTTTTTAAAGAACGACATAAACTATTAAGAAGTTATTATTGTGTCCCTTCCTAAAGGCAGCAGAGAGGAAATGAACCAAAAGAAATGCTATTATTCATGACAAATAGGCAGAGCCACACCAGTAAATAATGAAACCACTGGTAGTTAATGGGCAAGCCACAGTGGATTTTAAGATGATAAACCAAATTATTATACTCATATTTATTTGATTTTTCTCACTGTAACATTTTGAGGTTTTAACGCAGGAGTGCCCAGGCTGCAGATCATGTTTTACTGTGTGTAATGATACTATTTGTTTTGCTGTCCCTTGTTCAGGGTCAGTTCAAATGTTTCCAAGTTTACCAACCCTTTCCTGTACCTCCAGCTAAATGTCTGAGACCGACATTATTTATTTTCTCTCTCTTGTTAAGCATCCTGGAAATGCAGTGCAGGTGATTCAGGTGTAGCCTCTGCTGAATATCATAGTAATAAAACCCTTTTTTGTGACTTTTGTAAGCCAGTTTTGTTGTGAGGAAAATCTCGTATCTTCAGCCTTTTTCTGTGGCCAATCTCTTGGTTTTCTGTAGCTCAAATGCAGTGTTTGCATCAGTCACTGGGACACTCAATGATCTACCCACTGCTTGCTTTTGATGCTGCATCTAAGGTCCCTGCTTGTACTCATCTTTCTCAGGTCAATAAATACTCATGTGAATAGTGAAAAAAAGAGACAATGAAAAATGGTGTCATTTCCAATGTTGTTTCCTGGCTCTCTGATAGGATTTCCTATTTTCTTTGCCATGCTCCTCCTGACACCCGTTATCATTCTCTGTCTTTCCATTTCTCTGAAATGTGAGTATCTCAGCCCAAAGTTGCTCCAAGCTAAGCTGGATTCCCTTCCTGACAAATCCTATCCCTTCCAAATAGTACTAAGGTCTGTTTACCTGATGATTTCTTTCTGAGATGTATGAAATTTAGTACTTACAGTATCTTCTGCTTGAGCAGAGTCCTTGATAGAGGTAGCATTGTGTATATTACTTATTTGTTCTGAAATTATACATAAAAACTGAATAGATCAGGTAATCTTGCAGCAGAATGGGTCATTTATATAGCTGCTAAAAATACAATTCTTTTATAATTTGATAATAAACTCGACTTTCTGTTAAACATATCAGTCATCTGTAGTCACGTTAATCTTTCAGCTCCGTGGAAGAACATCTTTGTGGACTGGGGGATGTTCACTTTAGGAAGCTGATACCTGGTCAGTGAAGCACAGCTTCCCTGGGCGAGGCAGAGCTGTTAGAGTGTGCAGTTGTGCCAACAAATGCCAGTAGACCACCACAGGGCCTTTGCAGTCACCAGAGTTACTCAGGCAGTTGAAAATCCTTCAGAATTCAACTTCAGGAGAATTTTTCAGGCAAGTCCTTCCTTTTACGCCAAGTGGCTGGGCACTAAAGCAGGGAGTGTCACATCAGGCAGCCCTTTGGCTGACCAAACCCTAAGTCGCTTGTCCCACTGCCCAGGGCAAGTGTCCCACTCTGAAGGGACCTGCAGTCCTCCTGCTACATCCTGAGGGAATATTCAAACATAGTTTAGTGATTTCTCAACAACTGGCTAAAGACATATCCCAGTCAAACAAGCAAGGAAAAAAACCCTGAAATGTTTATTTATCAACATAAGTGGAAACAAACCCAGCTTTGCTGCATGCACTTGTGTCACATGAAGGTACTTTAAATTACAGAAATGCTGAACCAGGCTCTCAATAATGGATGATTTTACTCTTTTCACCTTTAACATTAGCTGAGTGAAAGGGAGTGATAGCTCTGAAGAATTATGTGGCACTTGCAAAATGATGTTTTGTGTCCCCTTCTACCCTTTACAGCATTGCTAAATATTAGGAAAACTCTGAAGCTGTGGATGTTGGAATACAGACTGTGTATTGGAACTCAATGGAAATATACTTTCCACCAGACTTTAGTTGAGCTTCGTTTTTAAATAATTAAATTAACAAATATCACTTACTAACTCGGCTCCTAGTTACAGTATTTATGTTAAATAATACAAATTGTGCTTGTGCTATACTAAATGGAAATCTTCATCTTGGAATGTGTTGGCTTTTGTAAGCCAGAATGTCCCTGTTTGGGTAAGTAAAATGAGTATTGCAGACTCTTCTTGCAGGATGAAATCCAGGCTTCTTGGGTATTTGAAAACTTAGACTAAAAGTGAATTCTCCAAATCTTTCCTTCCTTTTTAAAACCCAAGGACAGCGTTACAATACAGCGCTGCTGAAACATTTGAGCTTTCACTCTAATCTACACTTCAGCTTTAAATGTCATGAATTAAAGTAATTAAGATTAACAGAATTCAGTTCTGAGCAAGACAAGGCATGCAGGCTCTGAACTCTTGCTTGTATCTTTCATTGTACTGTGTAAGGGATATTAGGAGTACTGAATGGATTCCCAAGAAATAAATGTGTGTAGTTGTACTATTTTTTACTTCTTTTTGAGGGATTTTCTGAGCAGCACAAACTACTTTAGATAACAGATATTACTGTTGAGGGCAGGATGTTAATAGACGTATTAAAACTGAAAGAATTGCTTTTGCAAAACTGATTATTTTGCAGGACAGCTTTTATATCTTTAAAAATACGTATTTTTCTCTTTAGCAAACTGCCAAATGCCTCTCAACATGAGCTTTTTGCAGCATCAGGGAGAAATTTGGGCAGGTAGAAGGTCTTTTCATTGCTTGTTAGCCAAAATGTATCCCTTGCCATGCATGGAAAAGTACAGGTTGTGACAAATTAAATTTCTAGAAAATGTCATGAGTGGAGAGAAGACAGAAAAGTAGTGTGGCATTAAACAGAAATGTTAGTTAATAATTGAGGAGTTGTTTATGAAACATTATTTTGTGTTACCTGTGTGCGTGTGTTGCTGCAGTGTGGTTTTATCTGGTTGTTGATGCTGCTCTGAGAGGGCAATTGTGTGAATGCACAATTGTGACCTTAGGAGACACAGTGCTGTCAGGAAAATAAAAATAGTCACTAGCACATCTTCTGGCTCCTGGAGGATTCAACAATCCACTGGGTTTTTGAAAACATGGCTCCTTTCAAGTGGGAAAATGAGCAGAAGATAATTATAATTTTTTTTTTTTTTCCCCAAGGGAGCACACACAGCAGTTTTATGTTTTCAAGGGTGACTATCTAAAGATTTTCTGAGGAGTTTGAGAGTGTTTTCACAGAGGCATTATGGAAAGCATGTTTTGCCATGTGAGATTTATAATAACCCTCTAAGTGTTTGGTGCGACTCAGGCCTGTTGCATTTCAACAGCAAACCCTGTCTGTGGCAGTGACAGGAGAGGGTGATGTTATCGTGTCCAGAAGGCAGGGGTGACACTCCGTGTGTGGGACTGGCTAAAGAGCTGTTGGGATCAGAACATCCACAAATTGCAGTATCCATCCTGCCCGGGCAGCCCTGCCCCTGTGGGGTTCAGAGTCCCCAGGGAACTGCTGCTCATCTCTCATCCTGAGAGTGGATATGGAGCTTCACTGAGCTCAGAAAGCAAGGCCCCTTCTTTATGACAACTTAACATTCATGCTCATTTGAACTCTGAGAAAACAGCTTTTGTTCTCAAGTGGAGCTGCAGTTCTTGCAAAATCTCCCCTATTACGTGAGGTACTAAAGGAAAGGAATTGAGAAGCAGTAAAGTCATGATGACTGAACAAATCATTGGGCTCCGTTCTTGCTTTTCTCTCATCTCCAGGCTATTACAAAGTCAATTTAAATGGAAAAGTGAGCACGTAGCAACTGTTTTGTGTGTTGAGAGGAAGCTGCTTTCCTGCTGATGGTGCTTTCAGGAGTGGGGTGAATCTGTACCTTTGTGTTTGCAGTGGCGCTCTGGGAGTGCCATGGCCTTGGCCAAGGAACAGCCATGGAATTGTATTTCTGTGAGCTGGTGTTACCTCATGCTGCCTTCATTCTCCCCCATCCAGGGCGCAGGGATATTACAGGCAGGGAGGTTCTTTCAAGGCTCAGGTGGGTGTTTGAAATAAACTGCTTTTCCAGCGTTCATTTCACTCCTTAAATTACATTGGGACTTAAGATTTGCTATCCTGTTTTCATACTTTCCTGTAAGACTGTGCTGATTCATCAGAAAAACGCCACTTTGTTATAACACAAAAGAGGTGGTAAATGAATTTAATATATGGAGGTGATTTTTTATGTTTTGTGGGAATACAGAGAAATGTGGGGAGATTATTTCTGTCTTGTGGGAACAGGTCAGAGCAAAATCTCTTCTTGGCATAGCAGAAGGTTAGGCTGTGTAGTAGCTGTGTGTACTGAGCTGGGCTCCTGAGTTGAGGTATTTCAAAGTAGGTAATATGTTTTAATTATTACAAGGGGAAGAAAACATTTGAGAAAATCAGTGGTGGATCTTGGGGAGCCAAAACTCCAGTGGACTTTTCCTAGCTCTGTCAGTACATTGGTTTGCTGTCACTGGGAATTCAGTGTCAGCATTCATGATGCGTGAAAAATAATACCATGAATGTTGCGAACTTTATTTTTATATTATTACAATATTTGGATGCCTTACATTTTGTTACATTTGTTACATTTGGATGCCTGGAAAGACAAAGTATTATAATTATGATATTTTGATTTTTACATGTCTGTACACTGAAGAAATCCCTCTTAGCAGTCACAGTCACATAGTAAATAGCACTGGAGGGCTGCAGAGAAAGTGAATGTGCTGTAGCAGGAGTGCCAATGTAATTATATTTTGTTCTTCTGTATGGTTACTCCTAGGGGAGAAGGAAGTTGGTGATTAGAGTGATTAGGTACCAATATTGTTGTGGTATTAGCTGGAACCCAGGCAGTGCTCAGAGCTGTGTCACTTCATAGTGGAGCTTTGTATATGATTTACTAAAGGTAGAAGTATTTAGAGTAATTAAGGGGAATAAGAGCTTTGCTGTTTAGGGGTAATGATGACTACAGAAGTAGCAGTAGTAATGGTATTTTGGAACACGTGGTGACAATCTGGCCATCTTTATTTCTGCAAGGGTGTAGTTAGAGCTCCTGGTAGTTTCTAAAGCAACTGTGTTATTTCTCTAACTGATAGATCTTATGCAACAAAGCACCTTATGCTTAACCTCTGGTTGTATTTCCCCTTATTTTTTTTCCTGACCTTGAGTAAATGATTGTCATTTTATGTTCCAGCCGAAGTCCTTGAAATGTTCCTCTCCAGAAAGGAACTCAATATCGCTGTGCTGTTCCCTGAAGATTGCTGGGTACTGTGAGGGTGGAAACCATTTGCTATTACTTAATGAAAAAATGTCCTCCATAAATCACCTCTTCAAGTGGAGCTCACAGAGAAACAGCATGAGTCTTTAGCACTGCCAGCACTCTAATAGACTTATATATCCTGGGTACTCATTATTTGCTGGTTGTTAATTATAGAGCGTGTTTAAGACAGGAAATCTGGTGTGCTTCTTAAGGAAAAAGCAGCATGCCCCATCCTACAGATGAGAGGGAGAGGGAGCAGGCAAAGGAGGGGAAGGAAATGTCTTTTCGTTTAATTTAAAGGAATGGACTATGTATTTCACCTACAATGAAACCCATCTGATGTTTCAATGCATGTAATTATCTGTGTGTTTTTACTTTTTACCCCTGAATATTGAGGCTAAAGGATTTTAAGGCTTCTAAAGGTTACTGCTGAGGCAATTTGGGTGCATCTTTGGGAGATTTTGTTTGGTAAAAAAAAACACCCTAAACTCTGGGTAGGTCTGTGAAAGATGTCCCTGTGGGGGGAAGCTAGAGCTTTAAGATCTTTATGCAGCTCCCTGGTTATTAGATCTGTTAATCTAATTAAGTGGCTTACTCTGACTTCACAGAGGCATGAATCAGAAGCAATTGTCTCTGAAGTCAGGTGTGTGCAATCATTTTCCTCGTGGTGGGGAGATGAGGGCTAAATCTAGTGCCTGTGAGATCACCTCTCCTCCCTGCTCCAGGAGATCACATTCACATGTATGTCACTGGGTAAAGTGTATAAATAGCTTCACAGCAAGGATTGACAGCTCAACTTTTCCTTCCTCCAGGCAACTCTTTTACTGGCTACTTTCTATTTCTGACTTTCTGGAAGGTTTCATTTTCTTCCTGTCAATGGCACAATTTCAACAGGGAGGCCAAAGGGCTCTGCCAGCAGAGCCACTCTTTGCTGTTGGGGACTCCCTGTTCTGTCAGGGAGGGGCAGGTTTTGAACCCACTCCAACAGGAGACAATGTCTGATGCTCACTGCTGGCTTTTCAAGCTGTCTCACAGAAGGAAAGTCCTTCTCCTTTGGCTGAAAGGCTGCTTCTCCTGTTTCAGAGGAAAGGATTGGAGGGTAAATGGAAAAGACAGGAAAGGTGGGGTTCACCTGGTCCTTGAACCCAGGCTTTGTCATTCAGCTCTTTATATTTGTTATCAATAACCATAAAAAAAGCCACACATTAGTTATAAGTAAACTCGCATGTGATCTTGGAAATAGTGAAATGTTTAGCTTTGGGGGAATGGAAAACTTACTGCTCTGTTGGAAATGTTCTGTGTGAAGCTGTCGTACCCATGGGAGCAAAGAAAATAATTGGAACAACAGAGGTTTCTCTTGATTTCTTGCTAGCTAATGATCCTCATTTGTCAAAATGTAGGAGGGAGAGACAGCATTCCTTTCCTCAGGAAAAATCTTTCCGTATCTTAATTCCTGATAATGTATACACACATTGTCCATTAAATCTAAAATTTTCTTCCGTACATTCCTGGCTCCTCTCAGATCTCACTGCACGTGGAAGGTGCTTCCAACCCAACTCTGTTGTGCTGGAATAGTCTGCGTCCTGTCCAGCCCATGTGCTGTGCCTTGGAGCAGCAAGGAGCTGACATAAAACTGACGACAGGCTGCCTCTTGTCTTCCTGCAAGATGTGGGCTGCACAGAGTCCAGTATCAGACCAGGAAATCTGCAGAAGGATGACTGGAGTGCTAATTAACATAGGGAGTTCCTTCACAGAGCAGTTTTATTGTACTATAGGCTTTAATAAGGCTAATTACATGCAATTTATATCAATAACTTGTCAGGCTTGAACACCAACAGTATTAGAAAACCTGTGTTAATGGCCATTATTTCCTTAAGAATACTTGGCACCTTTGAAGACTTTTTTTTTTTTTTTTTTTTTTTTTTTTTTTTTTTTTTTTTTTTTTTTTTTTTTTTTTTTGAGATAATCGATGTCATAAAGCTATTATGTAATTTTTATTGATGTATAACTGTATATTTATATTTACAGATTATAAGCTTTATAATTTTGCAGGAGGTGAGTTACTTTCCAAAGCATTTTTAGTAGGGGCACTGGCATAGCTGGAGATCAAGACTTGTCTCCAGCAGAAGTGGTGGAAGAAGTACTTTTCAAATTGCTAAGAACCTAACACAAAAAAAAGAGACATGGTCTTACTGGAGAGAGTCCAGCACAGGGCCACAAGGAGGAGGAATGGCAGATGGGACTTAAGAGGAGAAGCTGAGAGCTGTTCATCCTGGAGGACAGCAGGCTCTGAGGGAGGTTTGGTCACTGTCTGTGAATACCCCAGGTGGGTGGGGGTAGTGATGAGGGCTCAGGCTCCTCTCAGTGGTGCCCGATTCAGTGGGCACAAATTGAAGTACAGAAAATTAAGCAATCTGGAAATTGAGTAACCCGTTCTAGCTGGCCCTGCTTTGATCTCCAGAGGTTCCTTCCAAACTCTCCTGTGACTGAGACGGCTTTAGCTGGTGATTGTCTATCCAGCTCTGAGATACAAGTGCGAAGGTACTTAGTAGTATTTTGATTCTCTCTTTCACACTTGTTTGTTTTTTTAACCTTTTCAGTGCTGATTTTAGACAGAAAAATGTCAAGGTCATGTTCTGACCTGACACTGTAGCACCATGATGCTAGTCAGAGGTCATTCATACCTCCTGCTCCCTAGATTGTTTTTTCTAAAGAGCCCTTTTCTAAACACTTATTGCTTTATAGCCCTGATGAAGAGAGGGGAGCTTGGCCTGACAGTTAAAGAATGGCTGTTCTGTATTCCGACAGGCACCAGCTGTGTAACTACTGCTGATTGCCTAAGATTTCTGTGGGAAAAAAAAAAAAAAATCCCAATTTTGTAGCAACTTTCTATGACCCCTTCATATCGGTGTTGGTCTCCAGATGCCCAGACTCAGGTCCAGTGGTTGAGCTGGAATGTGTCTGTTGCCTCAGTCAGCACCATTACCTTGCCCTGTGTAAATGAGAGGAGTGTTGGCTCATTTCGGTGGGCAGAGCCCACCTGAGCCAGCTGGGCTGTTCCAGTGGGCCCTAATCTCTGATGGGACTGCACTGGTGAGCAGTGGTGCTGCTGGTGGAAGAACAAACCTCGCCCTGTGTCCGTCCACCACCCTGTAATCACTGCAGGAAAGCCTCTGCTTCCCTGTCTCGTAGCTAGGTGCAGTGCTGCTGGCAAATTGATGGAGGTCAGAACTGTCAGAGAGTGAGTTGGGAGCCTTGACAAAGCACAGGGGAAGGATTCTTAATGCTGAATTTGGCAATGGGCTGCACTGGCTTTGCTGTTCCTTAGTACCCATGCAGTTGTGAGCTACTGAGACCTTTGCCTTTGCAATGATCTCTCACAGGGGTCAAAGGCAGTGCTCCAAACAAACATCCCTGTGCTCATGCAGAGCATGTGCTGTGGAGGCTGTCAAACCTCCAGCTGTGACCTCAGCACATGAGTTACTGCCCGAGGTGGTGACAGCCCTGGGAGAGGTGCAGGAGTGGCCAGGGCTGGCAGGGTCAGGGTTCACCCCGCTTTGGAAAGCTGTTCCTAAGAACTGGCAATCCATAATAGTGTCCTAAGGCAATCCTTCTGGCAGTATTTGTGCAGGGGCTGTTATTTGCAGCCTGAGTTCCTGAAGGCATGCTGGAGATAAGGAGACTGCAATAATCAGGTGGCAACAAGGAATAAACTCTCTTCTCTAGTGAATGCAGAATTTGCAAAGGTCAGGCCAAGTTGGAATTTGAAAATATGCTGCAGGGAGAGAAGATGGAGCAGAGCCTTGTGGCCTGCAAACCCTGCTGGAGGAAAATCTGGTGGTTTGCACGGACTGTGACTCTGCTCCCTTCCCATCCTACCAACCAGAGCCACAGCAGAATCTTAGTAAGTTGAAGGGTTTAGATGAAAATTACTTGGTTTTCAACTTATTTTTTGTTGACAAAAATGGCATCTCTGTAAGAGTTTACATAAATAACATAATCCATCTTCTTCCATTTTCTTCTTAACAAAAAAGATTTGAAAAGGTATCTTGAAATGTTTTGGATCCAGGCAGTGAAGTAGTTTGCTATCACCACAAGGAGGCTGAGGATCCTTCTCCTTTCTCATGTGCTTTGTATTGTCAGAGCCTTTGGAGATTATCCAGAGCAAAGAAAGACTGGTATGTCTGATGTGGCATCTACTAATCCTCTGCAAAAAAAAAAAAAAAAAAAAAAATTTGTTATGTTCTGGCAAACTCACAACAAGCAAATAAGAAATGTGCATTTTCTAACTGAAAACACACTGAACATCAGCTAAGTCCTGCAGACTCAAGATCTTCTCCTTTTAAATTTTACTCAGAACAAAAAGGTATCATGAAAAATACTTTTTTTTCTGTTTCCATGTAAAGCAGAGATTAGAAGAAAAAGGCCCTATCTCTCTTTTTTTTCCCCCATAAACTCCTCCTGAAATATGTTTGAAGCCCTGGAAAAATTAGTAGGCATATGATGAATGGCCCACAAGCGGCAGATGCAGTAATCTGTGTGCCTTTCTAAAATAACTGTCTTAAGGGGAACTTTTATGTCGTTATTTCTTTGCCACTCTGGTTATCAGAATGGCTCTGCACAGCAGCATACATCATGCTTTTATTTTAATTAAACATATCTCAAAGAAGAGCTTGTAAAATCGTAGCTAGAGGTATTTTATAGGATTTGAACCTGAGGTCATTTTGTTCTATTCGTCTCATTTGCATTCAGGAGCTCCTCCACGTTCTCTGTGAGCAGAAGGGTTGTGGGGCACGCGATGGGTAATGATCATGGTTTGTGCAAGGGGCCATTTCTACATCAGTAGGCTCCTTTTAATGTAGCTGCTATATAACACATCTTCATTTGCAAGGGAAGAGCGGCCATGTGTTTTAGGAATTTTACCCTTTCGTTTTTCAAAGCAGGTTAGTGCAGTTTCTCAAACATCTTTGGTCTACAAGCTGTCTCTCTATTTTCCTTCATGACAACCCCAGCCAGCTTTCTCAAACACTAAAGGGTACAGTTTTGATTATGCTGAAATCTTAATGTTTCTAGAATCACCTTTGAACATTGTTTTCTGGTTTATTCCTTGGTAGCAAAGAGGCAGATGAGCAAAGTGCCCAGTTCCTAAGAATCATCTGGGAGACAGCTGAGTGCAGTAGTTTCAGTACAAGGTAATATTGAAGCAGATTGGCTCAATGGAGCTTTAGTGGAAGGAACATTCATAAAGGGCTGCGTTAGAGAGTGTATTAAATGGACTTGTGTCAGGATTCATTTGTTTTGTTTACTAGGGATCTGCCTGCTTACTACACAAGTACCCTTTATTACTGTGTTGAATTTAGATATCACCCGCTCCTTGGCATGATAACTTTTTTCCCCTTTGTGTGTGCTGTAATTTACTTTTTATTCTCTTCCATCTGCTATCAAACCCACAACTGATGTACTTTTTTATCAGTGTTGTGGTACAGCAGATCCAGAAGGTATTTCAGTGCAGTGATTTCTGCGTGGTGTATTGGTAGTTTTGCTGCCTCCCTTGGAGAAATCCAGGTTACATTTTACAGTAGGATTGGTAGCTGGCATTTGTGACATGAATGTATTAGGATAGGATCTTGTTAGTTGTGTGATCTTTAACAGCGTAACTTCATACAGATCTTGTATTGGCTTTTAAAACAGTTTTTGCGAAACACACCACGGATTTAATGCTGAAGTGTGAGCTGTCTGCTTTCCATGAGACATTTCTACGTTCACTTAAATACAGAGAAGAGATTCTTTCTTCAAACTACAGCACTGTGCAACCACTGCTAAACTTCACAGGGCTTTCTATGACAATGCTGAAGGTTGGGACGTGAACCACTCTGTGGAAAAGAAGCTTCCTTCAGGCAAATATATTTTATTTCTAAGCCTGAAAGTTTAAAAATGCATATAAGTTTTTAAAGGATTTTGCGTGTATCTTTACAGCGTATAAGACAAACAGAAACACATATTTTGTTTCACTACAGCCACAGATATCCTTCTAATCCGTACTATTTTAGTTGCTTAGTATTATATAATGTGAAATAAATCTTAAAAACCTGAATGTTTCTTATGCATGAAACCCGATCACAGCATGCACGGTTCAGAAATCTAAATTTTGGATAACTCAGTGGTTCTGGTATATTAGACCTGAATTTTTTCACATATGGAGTTATATTTATTCTGAAATTTTACAATAATGTGGTATGATCATTCTTGATTTTAAAAATATTCTCCCGTGACAGAAAGCGTTCAAGAACTGACTGGATGTGGCACTTAGTGCCGTGATCTGGTTGGCTGGTGATCACTCAAAGCTTGGACTTGATGTCTGAGGTCTTTAACAACCTAAATGCTGCTGTGATTCTGAATTTGAATACTCATAACAAGTGTAGGCTTAGACCTGCAAATTTAGCAATGAACTATTATTTTTTCTAAATAATGGTTGCATCTTCATGAAATGTAGCTGTTCCGTGTTCGAGTGTTACAGTTGTGTTTAGAGCTTCTTCCACTAATTAATCAAATGGGGTGTGTGATAGCATTTGAAATAGATCAAGTTTCTCTGTGCATTCTAGCAGTTAATAGGATGTTTATGTATGACCACACATGCAGGTATGTTACAGGTGGAGATGTGGGAGCCAGTGTTAGCAAGCTGATCCAATCCTGACCTGAATTTTAATCATCTTGTCACCACCTAATAGTTCTGTAAGACACCATGGAGGGCTCCTGTTGCCGAGTTTTTGGGTTTGGGGGCATCTTGTGGCTCAGAAGGAGTTTCTGTGTTAGTGGTGTCATTTATCCTGCTGCTGCGGGCTCCGCTCTCGGCACTGGTCACTGCAGTGCCAACCATGGTCCCCTTCAGCTTGGCTGCAGTAGCAACGGGGCTGCTGATTCCAGAAAGCTGGAATTGGGCCAGCCCAAGCTAGGAGAACACCTGGGTGTGACATTCAGCAGAGCCACCTCTGCCCATGTGAAGAGAAGCACGGTTGTGCTGAAAATGTTTGAAAAAATTCATATTGCTGCTCCTTGCAATTTATACGGGATATATTGTTCCACTGGCTATTGGGAGTCTTACATCTTCTACCTAATCTGTATGAAAAGGGATTGAAAATGCAAATAGCTTCAGATCGCTCAAGCTGAAAGAGCAAGGAGTTTTTCTGAGCCATTAATACCATTCTGGATAGAGGCTTATCTGGCACTGGGTTAATAATGCACATCACAACACTCCCAGCACCTTGCAGTTCATTTGGCTTCCTTTAGCAGCACAGCTGGACTCCTACACCGCTTTTACCTTGTTTAAAAAAGAAATCTAATTGGTCATTAAACTGCATTAGCATCTGTAATGAGCCCAGGCATCCCTTTTCAGCTTTTTTCCATGCCTGTCTTCAAGAAGCCTCTGTCAGCCTGTTAGATGCGAGTGTGAACAACACAGCAGTGTAGTTAAATGCAAAATTTTGTTCTAAGAAATGGTATGATAAATTTTTAATTAATCTTGTCGTTTATTCTGATCCCTCAACAGATAATGAATCCTTTCTCTGCAATATTTACTAGTGTATAGATTTATTTGAAGTTCCAATGCTTCTGTGTTAAAATGAGTAATTTTTTACTTAGTACAGTAAAACACGTAGGTGTGATATAAAGGCAGCAATATATCAGTCTTCGTGTTCAGAACCTTTCTACAACTTGAATATTAGACTTCTTTTTACTTATTTCAATGTATCCTCATTTTTCTTTTCTGTCATTACCTGATTTCATGTGAAAATTTCTTCATGTGGTTCTCTTTTTCATAATTCATTAGATTTGGCATGGCTGTTTATTGTATCATCTTGGCATCTGGCTAGTGTAGCCCCTTTGAAACAAACAATGTGCTCGAACAAACCCTTACAAAATTAACCCATTTGATCTAAGCAGACAGGTGCATGTACAGTATGACTGTAATACTTGCTCTGTAAAACTTATTTAATGAAAGTAAAACATTTTTGTGTTCTCTTGTCAACCTGTTTCCATCCAATGAAGCATTTAACAGCATTTTCAAAACATTTTTTGAATTTATTATTTTTTTCATCTTCTGGTACATCTAGAAGATTACATCTGCTGTCAAAAGCAGTGTCTCTTAACTGGAGGGGAAAAAAACCCCAAACTAAAAGGAGATCTGCAAACCTGCAATAGAAATAAAGCATTTCAGTCTTGTTTGGAAAGTTGTAAATCCCTGTACTATAACAAATGTTTTAGAGGAAGTTATAAATCCCTGTGCAATTGAACTATACCAGAAGAATCTTTATCCTTTATCCTATGGTCAGAGCATAGAAAATTCTACGTTTTTGTCTGTGGTTTTTAGGTTGATTAGTTTGGGGTTGGTGGTGGGTGTTGTTTTTTTTTTTTTTTTTTTTTTTTTTTTTTTTTTTTTTTTTTTTTTTTTTTTTGCTTTCTCTGTCATATTGTTGGAGTTTTTTTCTTTTTATCTGTGAACTCTATCATTATTGCCCTGCCCAGTCAGGGGTTTGGATTTTTCCTTAATGATTTACAGCTGTTCTGTGTGAGAAGGGACAGACATGCAAACTAAATATACAAAAGATATATATTTTTAATAACAAAATGCCAAGGAGTCTTACAGCACTGTTATAATGCCAGTGCTCCCACCACAGGCCTCATGCATATGCATGATATGAGACCACCATGTGGGAGAAGCACTATGAGCGAGGGGGAGAGAAAATGGGTATTGATAAAACATGTCACAAACTGTGAACAGCCCACAGGAAATATCTAATCTCGGTGGGTGTGCTTAACTGAGACAGATGAAAATCTAAATCCATGCAGCTGATAATGTTTTTTATCTTGAAAGGTCAACTGGGTATTTGACACTCCTGGTCTGACCAGGAACCTTTGTAAAAGACGTTGGGGAGGGCGTCTTCAATACATTTTATTTCGAATGGACATTTACGACTGGTCGTTGACCTTGGGATTCCATTAGCGGCAATGAAGGGCAGCAGTAATGCCGAGCGCAGTAAATGATGCATATACACAGATGAGAGCAGTGCCCTGCTCCACGCTGGGCTGGGCTGTCCCATGGCACTCTCCCTGCATTCCTGGTTCCAGGAAGATAAAAGGAAGCAGTTAGTGACACTAAAAACAGTGGTACTGCTTTGGAAATGTTTTTAGTTTATGACGTGTTGGAGTTGCACTTTTTCGGTTTCCCTTCTTCCCTCCTCTTTCTCCCTCCTTTCTTTGGAAAACATAAGACAAAGCCTCTGATTCTCTACAGAAAGGAGGATAAACTCTGTTTGCCTACTCACATACGAGTTCAGTTGAGGGCTGTCAGAAAGATACATTACAAATATTTCCAGAGCGCCCTTACATGAAAATGTTTTAAACTCCATTTATTTCTAGAGTTTCAAACTGGCTCTGGGTGACATTCATTGTACCAGAAGCACAGTGTTTCGTGTTGAAGGATCAACTATCATGGAATGATTTGTATTGGAAGGGAACTTTAAGATCCTGTAGTTGAAACCCCCTTCCATAGGCAGGGACAACATCTCCAAGCTCAACGAGTCCACCCTGATGAGCAGGAATTCAAGCAAAAGCACCAAGGAGGAACTCAAACTGAAATATAAAGTATGCAGGAGGTCGAAGCTGGGAAAGGTGACCACAGAGGAATACACAGATACTATCTGCATGTGTGGGATGGGACTGAGGAAATCATCCACGTGCCTCTTGTTCTTCCTCTTTGGTGGGACCTGAGACTGGTTGGAGCTCAGAGAACTTCAGAAGGAAATGAAATCAACTTCCTAATTCTATGAGTTCCCCATGCCCATGATGTTGTTTAGGTTCTGATAATGAGAAGTCTCAATTTCTTAAGTTAAGCACAATATGAGCAATAATCAGGCTGGCTCATATATGGTGAAAGCACAAGAGAAAAAAACCTAAATGATATTCTGAGCTGCAGACATTCAATTTATGGTAGTGGTCACTGAGAATAGAATATTGCTCTCCTTATTTGTCATCATAGTTGGATTTAACCTGAGGCAATTTTTAATTCTCTTGATTTCCTTCCCTATTCCAAATTAATTTGTTAATATTGTGAAAGGTTTTGTATATGTGTATACAATATACACATTGTATAGGGCACGGATGTGGTGTTCAAGTTCTTGTTGGTTTCTCATACAATGAAATATTTTCAAAATGTCCCAGAACTTGAAATTTCAGTTATTTAATATCAGCTTAGTACAAGTACTAAATATAGTAAATAATAATATATATGTATATAACAATATAGTAAAAGTATTTTACTTCTTTGAAGTATATGTATAACTGCATATACTTCAAAGAATATTCTCTAGATAATACTTCAGTCTGATCTTCCTTGCAAGGATATAAGGGGGTACCTAACTTAAGTATGAGATTGTGAGCTGCTCTTGAATTGTGAAGAACAAATGAAGTTATGAGTTTCACATTCGAGTGACTTTTATTAATTGTTTGTCTCTCCTGTCTGCACTTGGATATTATTTGCCTAGAGAAAAATAGCTCAGCAAAAATTTGTTTAGCCTAAAATACTAACAAATTGCATAGTTCTATCAAGTTCACCTAAACCCATTGATTTTTCTTACCCTCCTTTCCATCCTTGTTATTCAAGATGTTTAGCATGAAATAACAATTTTTTGATAAATCACTAGAAGGCCCAAACAATTGGCATTGTCAGGAAATTAAAACCATGAAGATAGCAGGCATTCAGGCTTTAGAAAGTACATTGTTTTCTTACTAGAATAGGTTGCAAATAAAAACAATAAAAGTTGACCACTGAGCCGTGGCAATGTTGGCAGCAGGATGGACGTTTTAAAGGTCATATTGGATAAATCTTATTTTTAAATGTAAAGTCACCTGAAAATCGTACATTTCCTTGAGTAAAGAAAGTTTGCCTTTGGAAATGAGGCTTGCCAACCTTTGTTATTATACTAAGCTGAAAAAGCAATTTGGAGCCCCCTACAGACTCACATTTTCCCCTTCAAAACAACAGAGAGAGAGAAAAGAGAGGCTGCCACCACCCAAGCAGCAAACGTCACCCGTGATCTGTTCTCCAGCAGCTGCTGCCAAAAAAATGCCTTTTCCTGAGTCAGAAAGATCACTTCTTTTTTTGGGAGGCTTTGGAGCATTCCTGATGGGATGGGTTTTGCTTCCCAGCCAGCTGTTGCTGCCATTGGGGCTGCATTGTCCCACGGCAGGGATCTTGCGGAGCAGCATCTGCAGCCTGGAGCCTGTGGGATTTGGGGTGCCCTGAGCACAGTGTGGAGCCAGCCTTGCCTTAGGACAGGCTCACCTGCTTTGGTGAGGGGTCACTGAGAAGATCCATGGAAGAAAGTGTGAGGAGACAGTAAAAAAAAGGCAAACATTGACCTCTTCTTCCCCACTGAACCAGAATGTAGCACCTCAACCATCTATAAAGGCCTTCCTTTAAATCAGGTGCAGTTTTTTTAATGTCTTCTCTTGTGGAAGGAGCTAGCTGAACCTCTTCCAATTTGAGCCTGCTGAAGGCATCTAAAGAACCCTTTTCTACTCATAAAAAAGTTTCTGAAGAGAGCACTCTGGTAACCACTTGATGTATCTTTCTAGTATTTTGTAATTTCTTTAATGCACGTTGAAAAAAGTTGAACTTTAAGGTCCCCTGTTCTATAATGCTCTAATACAACCTGGGTACTTCTGGGCTTGCACTTCTGACTCTGGATCAAATGATAAATTTCCCATTCGAAATGGAAAATAAGAAATACTCTCCAAGGTTTAGCTCTGGGGTGTGAGGCAGAACCGATTCACTTTGGCACAGGTGGGTTGTTACCATGGTACACACAGAGAAACTCTGACTTTCTTTCTCACCAAACCCTCTGGTAAGGTGGAGCACGCTGGGTGCATTCTGCTTCCTTTTAGTACTACCAAACATTAATCAATCCCTTATCCAACTGACAGTGGCTGCATGCCTCCTTGGCTCACTTAATCTTAGCTGATTTCATTAAAAGTAAAATATTTAGTATTAGTTTCACATTAAAAATGTTCTATTAGCTTTAGACAATATTTGTAATATATTTTCTCTTTTAGCCTACAGAGCAGTACTTAAGTGAAAGTTTTAGCATGACATGCTAAAAATTGGTTTATTACTGTGGCTTTATTTTCTGCATAATTGCATTCTTAGATTTGAAGAAAGATTTCTCTTTTAAATATAAATATATTCACAAGATAGATATTCTCTAATTATTTGCTTGACTTGCATATTTTTAATAATAATTTGACATTTAAGTGAAAAGTACCTCTTCATCTTGTAAAAATTAAAGCAACAACTAATTAAAGCAGTAGTTCTGCTTTACTTGAAGGACAGTTATTTCTTTTGGGATGTGTTGCAAGCCTTGGTTTAAAGTAAATGAACAGTGTTTTCTGTTTTTAAAATTGGAGTGTTGCATTCTGAGGTCCTAAGCTGAAGGTCACTGCAGCAGTTGGGGCGTGGTGTGAGCAGCAGTGATAAAGTCAGAGTACTGTAAAGCACCAAAAGTTTGGAGGAGCTTCTCTAGAAAATATTTTCTGACACTTCTGTAGGACAGCGGTGCTACAGCAAAACTGGGTTTTCTGCAGCTTGTCATTCTCAGAAAATGCTGCCTTTGAGATACTGTTTAAAATATGAGAGCATCTAAGCAGCTGAGTTTCATGTTTCCATTTGAATTGTCAAAAGAATCCTGTAAATTTTTCTTTCTTCTTTAAAAAAAAAAAAATCTTGAGCAACTTCTTCAGTAATGAGAAAATCTGCTCATTAGGGTGTTCCAGCTTTGATTCTGTAGTTTCTGTGATTTGGAGTCAGATACCCAAAACTTCAGTCTCATTAACACTGAGGAAAAAACAATCTTTTTCTCAAGTGATTAGTTCTAATCAGTCAAACATTTAAATAACCAAATATCACTTCCCTATTAAGTATGACTTTTGTTTTGGCTCTGAAGAAAGTCTTTTGATTAAATGCTTTTCTTTAAATCCATGGATGTCTCAAAAATAACAGCACATTTTATAAAAAAAGTTTTGTACCTGGTCTAGAACGAGTATCAAGAAGAAAAGTTAATTTTTTCTCTCTTAACCAATCAAATCCTCTCGTTCTTCATAAATGTGGAAGACTTAAGCAGTTGTAAGGGGTTCAGCTTTGCTTTGCATTATTGCTTGAGCTGAAACTAGTGCTGCTTTTCATTTTTAGTGGATGAAAAGCTTGGAAAATAAATGCATTTTAAGAAATTACATATAACCCAGCAATTTGTTATACAGTTTCTTTGCTTCATGGATTCTGATGATCCCTAGGAAAACGAAGATTTGAAGTTATCATAGAGATACTGCTGTGTCTAATAGTGACGTATTGAGATGTCGCACCTGTCAGCAATATAAAATATTTAGCTTTAAATTATGTCAAAAGTAAAAGTTTAATAGTTTTTATTTAAATTAAAAATATTACCCTTTCATCTGCAATTTCAGAAATCACCATGAGAATGAAATTTAGGAATAAAAGAAAAAGGGGAGATATTCTGAGAATGTACCATGAGGTAACAAACCAATTTAATGTCATCAGTGCAGAAAAAGGAGAAAATACCTGCAGTTCTGAATGTTGAGAAAAGAACACAGTCTACATCCACATTCTGTAATGAAGAGCCCCTGCCCGTGGAGAAGTTGTAGCAGACAAACCAAGTGGGAAAGCTTTGACTTTTTTGGTTTATAACCTCTTTCTTAGGCCATCAGCTGGCTGGAATAGGAAATTCTTTCCTGAACTATAGTTTATTAGTTATAAACTTAGCAATGTGTAATGAATTAGTGTTTGGTCTTGCTTTAGCCCAGCCTACCCGCTGCTGCAGTAAAGGGATGGAAAGCTCCACTGAAATGGTCATCTGGAATATTCAGGATGTAACCAAGCACTCTGAGTGAAATGACTCCATTCCAACAGAAAGCATTTGGTTCTACTCCATCTATGTGGAGAAAACAGAATCAAATCAGAAATTACTATTTTATTTAAATAATAGCACTTCAGTACATGAAAATCATTGCCATAAATGCAGCAAATTCTGCTTATGTTAACTGAAAATCAGTTCATGTCTTAGATATTTGTAAAAATGATGGGGAGAGGTAGGACGAGGCTTGTACAAATTATTCCTCTTCTTCTTTCCTGACATTTCAGCCCTTGTCCTTAAGATATTTTTTTTAAAACCTAACAAACTCCTTTATATCAAGGAGTTTATCCTTCACTGTCACAGATGCTGGCATGGAATTCAGCTAAAGAAATCGATTTAGTGTTTTGAGAAAGGAGAAAAATTAGGTTGGCTTTATAGAGAAAACATTTAATAAGGATAAGAAATAAAGTCAAAACGCAAGGTTGTCTCTTACAGACCAGAAATGAAAAAGCATACAGCTGTTCCATTTCTTGGTTCTGAAGGACCACTGTCAATTTGTATTTGGTTTTAATTACAGTTTAGTTAGAGTGCTTACAAAACCTGATGCAGTTCACAGAATAACAAAAGTAAATACTTTCTTGGAGTATTTACAGGCAGAATCTCTTCACTTGAATAGGAACCTGAAATTTCAATGATGCAAAGGCTTGAGCTGGATATTACTTTTCAAATAAAATTCAATAAATTGTTCAGTTGAGAGTAAAGTTGAAGGAATAATAAATACTCTTGTTTTACTTTGGGGTTTTGTACTTGAAGCTCCCCTGAGATGGTTTTTGTAATCTTCAGGTTTTCTGTATTTTTTACCAGGCAATGAGAGAGACAATCACGTATGAACAGAACTTTCTCCTTAATTTGTTTTTGGCAGAGAAAAGGTGCTTTGTGTTGTCTGCTCACCTGCAGTCCTGCTGGGGGGGTCTGCAGCAATTGCAGGGAAGGCATTCTTGCAACACTCCCCACTTGAGAAGGTATTTCATTTTTACAAGTCAGGCATTTGTCACATATAAATCCTTCTCTTAGAATATCCTGAGCTGGAAGGGACCCACAAGGATCACTGAAGTCCCACTCATTTACTGTAGAAGTGTGTCACTGACACAGCTGATGGCTTTGTCAAGGTTGCAGAGTACATTTAGGATGGAGCCAGGAGTTATGCCAGGAATGCAGCATCCCGTGCCTTTGTTTTGGGTTTTTTTTTCCCCCAGAGAAGGTGGATACAAAATTGGAAGCAGTCCAGGACTGGAGTAGAAGTCCCCATTGCTTGTGGTGTAAGATCTGTGTGCTTTGAGGCTTTTATGCTGCCCTAGACTGACAAGAAGTCTTTGCAGTAACTGCATGTCTGGAGAGTTCGTTTTTGCTTGGAGGAAGGGCATCGTAGTGAGCCTCAAAGGGGAAAAACCCCATAATCATTTAGGTTGAAGTGCTTCTTAATTCAAATGGCGTGCTACTTAGTGAACTTGATAAGAAGGATTAGAACTGGAAAAGAAAGACATTTTTAAAAGCAAAGCTATTACAGGGTTCATTACTTTATTTATACGTTCTCCAAAATCACATGAATGAAGGGAAAAAATGAGGAGAAAAAATACTGGCTTCAGTTCAGAATGTCAATTACTACTTTTTTTAATCCTCTTTTCACAATTTATTTGACATCTTGAACAGTAGCCAAAAAAGCTATTATAACTATAAAACATATTCATTGGTATAAATCTCATTAAGTTGAGCAATTTAATTAAGGTATTGACATGCTTAATTGATACGTGCAAGGAGAGACCATTTTCATATCTAATTTCCATACGTTTTCTGCTTTTAAGAAAACTAGCTCCGTAAAAATGTTATAGATTCAGCTAAGCCCTGTCATCCCAAAGGAGCACTTGCTGCCATTTACCTTGATTTAGAGCCAACTACTCTTCTAAGTGGAGCTCCATTAAATGGATCTGATGTATGTCTGACTCAAACATGCGTCAGCTTCTCTTATGATCAATAGTGGAATATTTATATTAATAAAGCACCAAGTTAATTAAATAAAATAGTCTTTTGGGTAAACTTAAGATACTAGGGGATGGGCAGAGAATCAATATACTCTGCCATTTGAACATTAACTATGTGCTCTGAAATTTTATGCTACCTTAGCGAAGATGCTTGCAATGTTGGAGTCTTGGATGCACAGAAGCCCTCAGGGCAGGAATCTGCTAAACATACTGGGCAGGATTTGTTTACCAAGTTAGAGAAAAAACAGCAAACAAAACAAAAAACCTTGGATCTGTTTGGCTTCTCTGACTTCATTCCTACAGACAACATTGGAAACCCTTTCTTCTGGACTAGGACTGAGCACAGCAAATGGTTGTTCTCCCAGCTGCCTGAACTATTCCAGTGTTTCCAGAGAAGGGGCATGTGTGACAGAGCTGCCATGTTAGGGTTTGTCAGTGATGGTGAAGAGTCACAGGAGCCCTACAAAACATTTTAAAAACTACCTTTAAAATGGGTTGGCCACTCGTGAGCATGTCTGGTTCTGGTGCATTGAATGTTTCAGCCCAGAGCACGACTCTCCTTCAGCCTTCTCCATCCCCACGGGTTCTGTCCCCACAGACAGAGCTGGGAGCCACTGTGGAAACCTACCCCTGTTAGAGATGCATTCACGAGTCTCAGTCCCAGAGTCACGTTCCTGATAAGCAAACTCCGCTGTCCCTGTAGAACTGGTGCTATTTCTATAATGTGCCTTTGAAGGAAGCAAGTTTCCTCAGGTACTGTTGCAATCCACAGCTCCTGCTTCATCCTACCTTTTATCTACGTTTTAAAGTTTCAGTACAATAAAGTGAAAAATGTGGGTTTTAATCCAGTGGCTTTAATGAACGCCTCACTTCAATAACCAAAGAAGATGCTCGAAAGGCCAAGAAGATACTAATTCATTATTAATAGTTTATTCAGTCAGTTTAGAACTTGTTCTGTGTAAATATGTTTCTATCTCTTTAGCCAGGGGCACCATGACATTGCTAACAGCACTGATATTTCTGGTCCAGAGGCAGTGGAAGTGTGCCAGAGCCCTCAGTTCCTGCATTCCTTCTTCACTCAGGGCCACGGGGCTCCTTCCTCTCAGGGCTTAAAAGAGCTGAGTTACAACTGAGGGAATTAGAGCATGTTCATTTGCGCCTCCTCTCCTCTTTAAAATCTCCCTTGTGTGGACTCTGGTCCTTGCTGAGCCTGCAGTGACTGCTGAGCTTCCCCTGACCATAACCAGGGGTCAGGAGCTAAGGGGAAGATTTCAGAGAGGTGATTATTTGCTGATTTTTGTGTGACAGACACTATCTGCCATGGCAAGTGACAAAATCAGAATGTAAATCCACAGGGATCCCGGTAGCTTGTGGAACAATGTACAGAATTTCATAAAATAATCAATAGTAGTACTTCTGGGCTGTCGTAGGAAGAGGTCATTGACAATGTCCTGTTGATTTTGACCTTGTTAAAATGCTTCTAATTACCAGGCACTAGGGAAAAGCTGAAGGAATAATCTGCTTTGTCTTAGAGTGAATTGTCTTCCAGCTCAGCATTTACTGAAAACACTTAGTTTAGATTCTATTTTTCTAACTATGTAGAACCTTCTGAAGAAGACAAATGTATGGTGTGTTTAATGCTTCAAAATGCACTTCATCCATGAAGAAGTAAATGTAGGCTCTTATTTAATATTACTAATCAAAGCAACCTGACAGTTGAAAATATTCAATATATGTAAAACTACTTCAGTTATTGTTTTTGGTAAAGTGTTGGTAATGCACCCCAAGTGTAACATTTAGTGTTTGTTTTGCCTTTTTTCCTTTACATCATTCTGTGATTCCAAAAGACCGAACAAAGTGTGCAAGCTAGAAAGAGCATTGGAACCATATGTGTTATAGTTGTATATAATCTATATCATAATTGTATAAACTTAACAGGGTGGGACAGGTTTAGTTAGAAAACCACTTTCTGTGTTAACCACAGTTCCCTGATATTTAGAGTTGTCTTTCCACAAACTTAATGTTCAAAGAAAGGAAGAGTGATTGCATCTGAGCTGGGATAAAAACAGGTTTCACAGTGAATTCCTTTCTGGAACCAAACAAAAACCTTTGTGTATGGAACCAGGATGCAGATATTCTTGTATATTTTTTTGACTGACTCTTAGTTTCTGTCTCTTGATTGCTGGTTTTCTGCATGACATCTGGAAGTAATGATGTGAATAATATCAGGATGTAAACTTTCCAAGTCTTATAATGAAGTTAAATTTCCTTTTCTGATAAGATAAGACTGTTTCTGTCGTATGACACGTGACACCCCTTTAGCTAATTGTTTTTTCAAAATCTTGCTAAGGAGGTGTTGTAAATTGAAAAAAGCTTTTGGGTAATAAGTTTTACTGTTGGGCATATTTTCTCCTGGAGACTCGCATAACTTAAGTGGACTTTGGAGAAAGTCATCATCATTCCCAGCAGTGATGAAATCAAATCACTCTGGAACTGGATGTTCTTTGATTTCAGAGTGCCTCAACAATGAAACAGCAAAGCGTGGACACATTGGAGTCTGTTGTGCAGGAGCCACTCCTCCCTCTTCCCTGGTCAGCTCTTTTACATTTAATTGAATTTCGTGAGCTGACATTGTCAATCTGAAATTCAGCAAGATGCTTGACAGGGAGTCGGAGGAAAGCCGAGTTCATTTCTGGAAGTGGCTTTATGCAAATGAACTCGTGTGGGTCTCTGGAGGCATCTGCTGCTGAATCAGAGGAGTGCCCTTGTTTCTTCATCAGCTTCAGGAATAAAGCTCAAAAACTGCAGGCACCTTTGAGAGTTGCTGTAAACCATCCTCACACACACAGATCTCCCTATCAGTATTTTTAGGTGTTTTTGGGTAAAAAATGGGTCTGTTTTCAAAGTAGAATCTGGAGGATTTTGTTATGCAGTGTTTGGGTGGATTCAAGGAAGTTAATTCAGCTTGTAACTTGTTCAAGCCAGACTGGTTTGAAAGTGGCAATGAAGTCCTAGGAACACTGTTAATTCTTGTAAATTGTTTCCATTTTAGCTGAGTTTTCAATAAAGGTTTAGATCTTTGGTAGCTGACTTACTGAAACATTCAAATAAAACCCTCAGAAAGCTGAGCAGAATGATGGCGAGTTTAATTTCTCTTTTGGAAGAATTCACCATTTTATGCACACACTAGCTGAAAGCTAATTTTGGTTTAGATTTGTGTCACGTTAGCATGTTTGTTCTACTAGTATGCTTGAGTTTTATTTTCTCTACTTAAAACACCTACATTCTATTTAAATGCCTTTTTCTAAAGCACAGCCTTATTGAATGATAAACTTCCTGTGCATGGAGTGGGATTCTCAAAGGCGCTTTACCTACGTGAATAGTCATTGAAAAAGAAGAAATGATTTGGTTATGTTCTAGTGAATCCTTTTTTTGGTGTGGATAAAGTAGGAGAATGAGGTTTGCAAGGGTGTCACGCAGCTGTAATGGTCAGGGTGACCTGCTCTGGAGTCCCTGAAGAGCTGCTGGGTTTGTGGATCCTCCCATAAAACAGAGAGCTGCTATTACTTAAACACTTGCATCTTGCATGAATATCCCCACTCGAGTGAACCACTTTGTGGTATTACAGCTTGGTCTAATAAATCTACATGTCACATCCACACAGAAAAAATGAATTATGGCTACAAACCAGTCTGAAGTGGATCTTCTTACATCTGCAGTGTTTCACTGGGACTCTCAGGGCTAAATGATCCATAGCAGGGAAGACACATAAAGGTGAAGCCGTGGAAGAAAAAGAGAAGCTAAAATATTAGAAAAAAGGGAAAAGGTGTGCATGGAATTCCTCTGTCTTTTGTCTTGGGCTTCAGTACCTGTTCCTGCAGTCTGCTGAATATCAGTGGAATAGATATTATTGGTCCAACGTTAGAATTTATTTTTTAAACTGATGACAGCTCAAGTACCAGCATCCCCCTCTTGCACAGGTGCCCTTTTTACCACTGAACAGAATAAAGGCCCTCTGATAACTGGGCCTGAGCTATAAACAGAATGTTGTTTCTCTCACTGCAGTGCATTCAAATACTTTGCAACTCATTTATACCTCACTGGGATAAATGGAAAGTCACTGTAGCTGGTTTTACTATCCACCGATTCTCTATTATTTTCATTACTTTTTATATAGCCACAGGAATGTCTGCAGTAATCATGCAAACAAATTGTATAATTGGCCTCTTTCAGGAGAACTTGGTAAAAAATAAAATTGAGATTTTTACACATGTAATTGCTACTTAATCCTAGGAAAAATCTTCTTTTCTTAGCTAAAGTACAGGATCAGAGCCTGAATTAAATAAATACTATTCTGATTATTGTTTTCATTCTACAATGTGATGATTAGGTACACAAAAATATTAACTGTCAGGGGATTTTTTCCTTTTCATATATTAGTAAACTGCAAAAAAATCTTTAGTATAAAAGTCTCAACAAGGGCAGAGTTAGGATGAGACGTATCTAGAGTCTTGTTCCAGATGTTGATCAGTTATCCGAAGACAGTGCATGTTTTATTCTTTATGATTTCACATGTTTATCTTCTAAAATAAAACCTCATCATAATTACAAATATCTTTTTGTTCAGTGGTCAGGCAGGGCTGTGGAGGCTCCTGTCTCTCCGAGGAGATCAGGGGAGGGGGAGATTGCTTACTGATGTTTAGAATTTGCAAATGCATAGGATGTCTTTCCAGTACAGCTCAACAGACAAAAGTATAAACCCCAAACATATCAACAGTAAAAAACCAGGGCTTTTTAAAATTAACTTAAAATAGAGCTACCTCCATATAGCTGCATTTCTATTTTAGAAAGTATAACTTTAATAAGCAGTGAGAGAGCTTTGGAATCCACATTGCTTTAGCAGCAGGAAAACATTGACAAAAATAGAAAAATTTAGGGAGAATAATTTCTTTCGTCTGATGTTAGGGCTTCAGTCCCCTCTCTCTGAGGTGTGTGGTGCCCCCACTAAATCACATCAGTGCCTCTGTGTTCTAATCTCACTTGCAATGCAGCTGGAGGACTTGGAATTGTGTTGGGCATCATCACCCTGGGAGCCTTTTGTCAGCGATCCGGAGGTGCTGGAGGATTCCAGAGGAAAGGTTTTCCTGTCAGGATGGATCTGTCTCCAGTGCAGTGTCAGAGCTGTGTCTCTCCTGGCAGAACACTCTCCCCACATGCGGGTGAATTGCTTAAAGTGGAATTCCTGATCTCTGGGGCTGACTGGGAAGGGTTTTCCTGTCTCTTCCCACTCTGCTGGAGCACCTTGAGTCACACACTGCCTCTCATTGTGTTCCTTTGTCTTCTCGATCAAAAGGAAGGATTAATTACATTGATGCCATTTTCTAAAGCTCTAAACCCCTGCATTAAATACTGCTAACAAAGACATCTTGCTGTCATTTTTCAGTCAGGAGCCCTGTCCTATTTCCAGTGGGCTGCTTCTCTTCAAGAATTTCCTCTGAGTCCACTGGATTTTATTTCCCAGTTCCGACTCCCTCACAATCCAAAGATGAGTGTAAATACTTTGAGGACAGATTTTACTTTCGTGTGTATGTTCCAAAAGACAAAACAGATGCTGCTTTATAAAATGAAAGATCCTGATCGGTCTCAAGATGGGTGGTTTTAAAATAAGAGTCTAAATGCTGTCTGATCACTATGTGCTCAGCTTTTGAAAATGGCAGGAGGGAGAACTGTAAAAGTCATAAAGACAAATGTTGCCTTTGATTGGACACTGGCACTGATTAATGTTACAGTTCATTTAAAATTATATAAAAATATTTATTAATCTTGTTAGAGATATTCTGATCAATTTAATTTTTTTTCTGATTTTGTTAAGCGCATCAAGAGACAAATGTTCCACTGTGTCTCAGTGA
Source organism: Hirundo rustica (assembly GCF_015227805.2). Classification (NCBI taxonomy): domain Eukaryota; kingdom Metazoa; phylum Chordata; class Aves; order Passeriformes; family Hirundinidae; genus Hirundo; species Hirundo rustica. The sequence goes on along the minus strand of NC_053463.1, from coordinate 14,411,199 downwards.
AACAAGCTGGGGTTTGGGCTTTTTTTTTAAATTTTGTTTTGTTTTTTTAAGCAACCAAGAATTTTAAAAACCTCTAATGAAGAATTCAGTAAGCACAGATGAGTATTCTCTGTTGTTTTAAACATTTGAAAAGACTTCAGCACGTGCTGTGTGATCCCTGTGGTTGTGTCAGGACAGAAGTCGTGAAACTGCACAAGTCCATGCAGCATGGATCCCTTAAAGGATCTTTATTAACAGATGGTTTTAAAATTATCCTTGGAGAAGGTGAAGATAATGATGAAATAATCATCTTCTGCTGAGATTTTTTTTTTTCCCTCTGATTCCTCAGTGAGCACCCCTCCCAAATCTTCCTGCTCTGGCTCTGCTGCGTGTCGTGTTCTGCAGAATGAAGGTGTGTGTGACCGGGGTTGGTGAGGCTGCCTGGGGCTTTGGGCAGGTGCTGAAATCTGCAAGTACAGAGTTAACATCTATCACTTCACAGTGCAACTGCATCAACAGGGAAATCGTGGTGTTTATCTTCTGGAGGCTTAGCAGCCGCGCTTGTGCAGCAGTGTGTGACTGTGTGAAAGCACTGAGGACTGCTTTAATTGGAATTTTTGAGCTAAATTCCCTCCTCAAAACAAACAAAACCAAAGCGGCGTTTCCCCTACAGGCTCCCAGAGCACGAATTGAGAGCCAGCTGTATTGTATTTAGTAAAAACACAGTCACCTTGTTCAGGGTGCACAACATCTGCAGGACCTGCTCTTGTTTTGCAGAACTCAGATGTTTGTCACCCTCTTTACTTTTCGTGCTCTAGCAGGAGGAATGATTTTTTTTTTTTTTTTTCCTTTTAGAAAATCAGCAGTGATGCCAAGTTTCCACAGAGTAATGTTTTACAACGCTGCTGTTGTTAAGCTCTTGCCTTGTAGCCCATCAGCAACAACACTTTCCCATTTTTCCTTCAGACAGAGAGCTACAAGTGCTGCTTTACAGTAAATACCATTTTTACACTGACCCTGCTGAGAGGGAGAAGCCATTCCTGCACTGAGGGCACAGGTGCTGATCAGAGTCAGACTTGCCACAGCTTGTTCTCATTGCTGCTGGAGGGACCTGATTTGGGCAATGCATTTCCCACCTGGAAGATGATAAATATCTTGAATTTACCTTGCATATTTACAAGACATATTTACTCAGTTGTTACTTAATCTGTCTGTAGAACAGGAAAAACTCTAATACTTAACAGTTTGGGGACACTGTCTCCTAGGTAAGAATAATACGTAGTTGTTGAAAATGCTAAATAATAGTTTTAATTAAAAATAAAATAAAAAGCTGCCACATGATCTTGGCAAAGCAGGAAAAATCCTTTTGTTCCTTGCTATAAATGAAATGCACAATATTCTGTGCTGGAATTTTTACAGATTTAATTGAGTAAACCCTTTTTTTTCCCCCCTACAGATTTCTTTGGGCATTCTACTTCTCTTCCTCTTGCAGGCTTTTCCTCCAGAGAGCATTGGTCCTCTTGTCCTGTCTGTTCTGAGTGTAGGAGCTCTCTTCCATCAACTTTTGTTCTATGAAAAAGCTGACTTGTATCATTCCTCACTTTATTGACCTGCTTATCTTTTATTGCACGTTACTTAGAGATACCTATTATCTTTGGATTATAACCTCTAATTTTCCCCATCTGTTATTCTTTAACTCCTTAATTGTGTTACTTAATTCAGTAAAACATTGCAGGATAGAGTTTATGTGTAACATGTTGTACAAATTAAAACTAATTCTAATGAGACAAATTGCAGTCACCAGATTGTGTTAAGTATGTGACCTTTAGTGGAGCAGCTCAGTCTAGTTTTTGTCCAGCTGTAAAGGAAAGTTAGATTGAAGAACAGTCATTAAACTTTAAAAGTGCACAAAACCCTCAGGAACATCTTATTTTATTTCATTTTGATCAGTGCATTGGACTGAAATGTTTTAAACCCAGGAATCCTAAATTGTAAAAGAATGTAAACAAGCTACCAACAGGGGTGAATTAATTCTCATTTCTCTCAGCTGCACATTCTGTAGCCAGAGCAAAGCTGGTGGGCACAGTGCTAATTTCTTGGCATTGGTGGCAGCTGGCCCTTTCTTAAAATCAGGAGTCACATGTTTCATTAGTTTTATTCTGCAAAAGCAGGTGAACAATATTAACTTTCCAGTATTATTCTGGCCAGAAGAGAGGATAAGAAACAATCTTACTTTGCACTCGAGTCCCAATCCAGTCAAAGGAACTGGTGTTTGTCTTATGGTTTTGTAGCAGCTGCTACAGAGAGCTGGGTGTGAGCTCCCCTGACTTACTCCACGATGCAGTTGCATTGTGGATAAGCTGAAAGGCTCCTGAGGAAAGGAATCAGGTTTGTCAGGCTGGATTTTTCCTTCATTTTAAGTAAACCCTTGGTTCCATGTGTTAATGGTTAACTGTGACTTTGCAGTTTTACTGTGGAATTGACATACAATAACATACTGGGAAAGATACAGGTTTGGCTCTGAAGAATTTGCTCTCAGTGACTCGTTCTTTAAGTCTTGGTTTTAAACTCTTTAGACATTAAAGGCAAGCTGAGTTCTTTATTGGATAACGCTGCATGGTGATCTCCCAGCCCATTTGAGTGGGAGAAATAATTAAAGATTAGTGTTCAACCACATTAAGTACTTCTTAATCAAGCTGTTTTTCAGGCAGTTGTAAAAAAATAGTCTTTTTAAATTTGTAAATCTGTGCGTTAAAAAAGATTGGGGAAATAACTGGTAAATCCTCAAAGGGTGGGGTTTTTGTTTGAAAAGGAAGAAAACCTAAGTATAATGCCATCACTGCTGGTTTTTTGGTTTTCATATAATATATGTTATTTTCACATAACACATATGATGTATATTATATACATATATATTATATATAACATTTTTCATTTATTTTCATATCTTTGTAACTTTGTAAGTTGCATTTAAGCAGTTGTTTTAATGTTTTAGATCTCTAGTTCAAATGAAGATTCATTCTATGGATGTTCGTAGGGTCTGTGTTCCAATTAAGTGATTTATGTTCTCTTACTGGCAAAATAATAATAATAAAAAAAGTCTTAATGTATTCTATTGCTCTGTTAGATATTTGAATTTCCACTTAGGATGCAATAGGCAGCGTTAGAGCAGAAAGCTAAAACCAGCACTACGGCAAAGACTGCAGAGGCACTTAGGAGACGTCAGCACTTTTGGATGGTTTTTTTTTTTCCCTTTCCAATCCTTTTATCAATGAGGCACTTGCAATTCACATTTGAAGATCAGGAAAACAATATTAGACTTGCAGAGGGAGTTCATCTGTGTCCAAGGCATTTTAGTTAAATTAAAATAAAGACGAAGGTTTTGGCTTGTGCCAGCTCTTGCTGGAGTCTGGGCTGGACCAGCACGTGCTGTGAGCCCAGCTGCTGGGTTTGGGCAGCTCCTGCCTCTCTCCTCTGTGCAAAGCAGCAGCCCAAGTTCTTTAACGTCTCTGTGGCTCCGTTCCCCCAGCTCAGAAACGAGGCTGCTGTTTCCTCTGGGGGTTGTCTGCTGTGGAAGCTGCTGAAGGAGCGTTTTGCTGTTCTCCCCGAGTTCCTCTGTGATCTGCTGCCTGTCCAGGCTGTCCCCATCGCTGCGCTGCACCGAGCTGGGGCTGGCTGCAGGGTGGGAGTGCTCTGTGCCCTGCTGTGTGCCAGGTGAAACTGCACAGAACTTGCCTGTATTTATCAAAACAAGAAGGATAATTCAGCCTAGAAGCGTTTGCTTAGCTCGACACGTCTGTTTGATCAGGATGCAGATGAGTGTGTTCTGGTTGTGTTGGGTGCTTTCTCCACAGAGGAACTCTTGCAAGGAGGGTGCTGCTGATGGACTGGCACATTCTGGTTTGGCCTCAGGTCCAGTGATTTCAGCTCTGTAACACTTTCTGTGGGGGTGAGGGTTTTTGGAAGTCTGTTATTCCCTGTGTCTGGAATTTTTCAGATTTATCCATTAGGATACATCATGCTCTCCCCAGGCATTGGACTTGCCTTCCATTACAGAAACAGGGAGCTTGAAACTTCTATCTAAGAAATAGGAAATCTATTCGTAATCATCACCTTTTTTTCTTCCAGATTTGCTGCTTATTTTTCTTGAATACTGCCATATTTTTCCTGTCTGCTCTTTTAGGATTTTGTTTTGGCCTCACGTTAATTTTCTACACGTTAGTTTTCTACAGTTACTATTAATAACTAATATTTGTTTTGCATACCATTGCTGTAAGCTTCCCATTATGTCTGCTATGAGAAGCAGGGAATAAAAAGCTGGAACTTTCATATAAACTCAGTAGACAAGTTTCTTGTTACAGCCTTCTGCTACCTCAGGGCAAATTTTGTGAAGTGCGCAGGCTGAGCCTGGTTGAGGTTTGCTTGCTTATGAAAGATGCTTAACAAAACTCTGGCACAATGTCAGGAAGCAGAAACACTCCTTTTGACCATCTCAAAACAGGATGATTATAATTGTGAGGGGGCAGTTACAGGAAAAGAAACGCTGGTGACTTTTCTTCCATGCTGTGTCACTATTGCCACTCAGGCTGTCAGTTCTTCAGCCCACAAGGGAGATTTATGGAATCAGTCCATGATCCAGGAGATTGAAAGAGGCAGGACTGTTAGCTAGAGGAGAGTGCCTTATAGAGAATAAAAATAATAAGCTTTACAAGAAGGTTTTCATAGAAAACAGATGAACTTCCTGCAGACCCCTGGTTTTGCCTGGCTGCAGGTTAAACGTTGAGCATAAAGACAAAGCAGAGATCAAATGCATAAATCAGCCCTTGTAGAACACATCGATGTTATGAAATACTGCTTGAAAACCTGATTTACTTTTACACGTGATTTGAAATGCACAATGAAATACCAGACTAATGCAACTTGAGATGGTGGATTAAATGTGGTTTTCTTTGACCACACAATTCCACTTTTTCAAGCCCTTTTTGTTCTGCTTTGCGTGTGTCTTCCCTTCAGATCTTACTAATTTTTGCCTTGCTAAGCCATTTTGTCACACTTTTACCACAGCTCCGCTGTGCCTGTCACACCAAAGAGAAAGCTTCAGACTTCTTCCTTCTGGGTCTGAAATATCCTTTACTTTGTCTCCTCTCTGTCCGGGTTGCCTGATCATTTGTTTGGGTTGAAGGTCTGTCTTTAAAGAACTAATATTTTGTTGCTGGCAAAATAAAGGGAAGGTGAAGGAGGGGTCAGAGTGTGGATCAGTGTTAAACAAATTGTGAAGGTCACAAAGAATTTTAATCTGACTTGAAAAAGAGACTTGTATCCAGCAGCACATTTTTGTTTGCGCTAGTCTGAATGGACAATTGTGGCTACTTTGAGAATTTGGTGTAGACTGCATGACTGGTATAAATTGAATTAGCCTCGTGACAAGGACATAGTCCCCTTTTTTTCTTATCTGCCTGATGGAAAGCAGAAGAAAGCCCTGTGTGACACGTCTTGACCTGCAATGTCAATGTGGGCTTTTGTAACAGGCTCTGATTTCTGGCCTCTCATTTGATAAAACCAATTTGGTGGAGGCTAGAAAGGAGCTTGCTGAACACTAAATGTACTTACAGGAAAGGGTGTCTGGGGGTGAGTAGAGAGGGCTGCCAGCCCCTCCTAATCGTCATAAGAGTGCCAGAGTTTCTTTCTGACAATGGGACAGAGCCTTGGGGACACTCTCACCCCAAACAATGCACTGTACAGTTCTCTGCAGGGTCACCTTTATTTGTCCTTTTGTCATCGCTGAGCCTTCCCTTTCCTCCATTTGCTCATTTCTTACATTTTTCTTTCCCACTCCTCTGCCTGCCTTTCTTCTGTTTCCATTCATGACTTGCCCCACCCTTTGTCCCCTAAACCAGACTGAAACCTCTGCCCCTTCTCCACGCTGATGGGGCACCAGCAGGAGAATCAGAATGAATGCTGTTTTCCCTTAGCATGAAAACATCCCAGCTTTCTGGGTTCATGTCCATTTCCCACCCATTCCTGATGCCCTCCTTCCTGCCTCCACTGCACTGGTAGAGGGCTGTGAACCTGGAACTATTTATAGTTCAAGGGAGAAAGCACCTGAATGCAGGCTGGGTAACAGGAAAATGTAACCTGCACTCACAATGAAAATCAAACTATTTTTTAATGTGTTTTAAGTACTTTTTAAATCACTGTTGGTTGTTTAGTTTTTTGTTGTTTGTTTTTAAATACTGTTAAAAATTCAGGTTTTCCCATTGATACATAATGCAGTGGGATTTTAACGCAGTAGATTAAGATCCTTTCGATGTAAATTTAAAAAGCTCACAAGAGAATGATTGTCATGTTTTTCCTGAATATTAATTTCAAATAAGAAGCTGTAATCTGAGCAGGCGTAGCCAAGTATTTTTGCAGTCAGTAAACAAATAGAAGCATGCTGAGAAAATTACATTTACACTACAGGCTTGTGATTCCAAGGCATGAGATTTGGCTGCAGGTACTACTCTGACAGTGAATCATGGCATAGTGCCAGCATCATGATCACATTTGAGTGATGTTTGCTCGAAGTTCTGTCATTTGTATCAGGAATACTGGTGGTTTTGGTTGGAAAGTCATTTCAGCTCATTCCACAGACCTCTAGAGGAGAAAAACAAAATTGAAAACACCGTGTGGTGTAACAAATCCAGCAACATCTACTTTTCCAAGCATGTAGAGGTTCTATTAGCTCATGCAGATTTGAGAATTTCATTCTCTTTGTTAACACAATGTATTTTTTTTTTCTGCTCTCTTATCCAGAGACCTGAGCGAAAACCAGATAAAAGGAATCCCTAGAAAGGCCTTTCGAGGAATCATTGACGTGAAGAACTTGTAAGTGACAACTTCATTAATATTTGTGGTGAAAACCTTTCTCCTCACGTTACATCTGGCTGTTACTCTCAGTCTGAGTGCTTCGTGTTCAGCTCTGTGCAGCACCAAAGGGACCCTGCGGGTTTTTGTCAGGGGACTCACAGCCTGCTTTGATCCTCATGCCTGTGAACACACCTGGGGAGGTTTTGAGCTGAGGAAAAAGAACGTGCTCAAAGGCTTCACTCCTGTCCTGGAGCACGATGTGCATAGGAAGAATTACTGATGGAGTTTGGGGATGGAATTGAAATGTTTTGCTTAGATTAAGTTTTCTGTCCCATAACTTCTGTCAAAAGTAAATATGACAAACTGTGGCACTCAGGCACAGTGGTAGAGCACAAGTATCAGAAAATGAAAAAAAAAAAGGGAGCAGTTAACTGTGCAGGCTTTGACAGCTTGTATTTAAAATTAAAATAATTTATAAAAGCCTTTTAAGAGAGAAAACAGGGCTTTGGTTTTTGTGCTAATGAAGCCAGTCTGTCCTAGCCTTTTGCTGTAAAGTAATCTGCAACAAGTGTAAAGACTTAGAGCTCTGTATTTCCAGAGCTGTTGGAGGTTCTTACACGTTAAATAACAGAAACCCATTTTCGTGCACACCCACGCACCCTTGGCTTTGTTGGAGTCAGCACGAGGTGAACTGAACAGGGAAATAACAGCCACTGTCAGGATTCCCTGGGACAGCCTGCAGCCACTCTCAGAAGCATTTCAGAGCCATTAGAGTTAGCACTGTTACCACACCAGCAGCTGAAAACTGATCCCCACTGTGTTAAATATTGGAAGCGCAGCATAAGTGGTGTGGATTTTTTTGAGTAGAAGAAACATCTAAAGGAGATCTGAAAAGAAACCCTTTTCTACAAACAGTCTTGCAGCATGCCCGTGTTCTGTTTTCAGTTCTTGCCCCAATGAAATGCTCTCAGGCACATGATGGGATTGCTGGGGCATCCTGAGAAGGGCCAGGAGCTGGACTCAATGATCCTGATGGGTCCCTTCCCTTTTGTCATGTTATCCGGAGTTTTACTTGCATTGTGTGAACTACAGGAACAATAGATGGTATTTTGTTTCAGAAAATGGAACTTTCCCCGCTGTAATTCACTGTTAGTTGTCTGACTTCATTTCAAATAACAAAGTTTGCATTCAGAGTTGAGTTCACCTCTGACAAGCTGTCACAACAAGCATGGGTGTTTTGATTTGTGCACCCACTCTCAGTGCAAAAGGATCAGGGTTTCTCCTTTGCATGAGCTGATACCAAGGGATGACTGGCTGGAGTGCTTACAGGAACTGGATAAATGGTGGGATTTAAAGCTTTAACAAAAACTTGTATCTGCCAAGTTAGGCAGTATCTATTGTTTGCTGTAAAAGACACAATATCAGAAGTTCTTCCCTGTAGCTACAGTTTGTGACTTCTCAGAGCACTGACCTTATCACAGAGTCATAAAATAATTCTGGTTTGGAGTCATCCAGTTCAGCCTCCAGCTCAGCAGGAGCACAAAGCTTGGTACTCTGACAGATTGCTGTTGTGAGCCACGAGTACTGATTATTTCGATAAATAGCAGGAGAAGCAGACTGACACTCATATCTAGACATTCTTTCTTGATAAGAAATGTACTAATCCTGTGCCCAGGGTGGTCCATGGGAGCAGGTGACTGTTGCTTCCAGACACAGAGGAGTGGCCTGGGACTTGCTGAGAAAAACATGGCACAATCTTGAGCCAACCTGCTGCTGGAAATAACATTCAAATTTCTCCAGCTACAGCTGTAAGGGTGTGATGCAAGCTGAACCAAGGTAACAGTTAAAGCTCTTTAAGCAGTGAGCTCAAACATGCTGATTGCCATTTTCTGCCTGTGTTTGGCAGCCTGGTCTCTCCCTTCTGGGTGCCAGCAGTGACCATGGCAGTGAGCAGGAGAATCTCTGCCTCGGGGTGCCACCGAGCTGTGCCAACACCTGCCTGGTGACTGTGACACGAAGGTGCTGATGGCACAGCAGCAGGGTTGGCTGTTTCTATGGTTATCACTTTGCAGATTTTTTTTTTTTTTTTTTTGTACTGTCTCAGTGTTCTCCCACTTTATAAAGCGTGTTTGTGAGGGATCTCAGAGACTTTTGGGCACAAGAAATAAAGCTAAGAATTGTCCCATGCTCCCAGCCCTTTCCAATTTATATTTAGAATTTGTCTAGGGAATGGCTGACATGAGATGGTCTCTATCCTCATGGCTTGACCTTTAACATGGCCTCAAATTCTTCCAGGTTCTTCCAAAAGTGTCCCAATGTCATGACAAAAATAGTAACTCTGGAGATATCATAATAGGGACACAGCAAATGCTAGACCAGATGAAAGTCTCCAGATTAATGCTGTCTTTAACAGCAGCTTGGAAAGCTCCCCTCAGGACAAAATGCAGAGTTGATGTGATAAACTGAGCCAGGGCATGAATTCCTTTTGGATACCAGCTCTGAAATGTGCAGCCTGAGGGCTCAGTATGAATTACTGTGGGTGCCATTTGGAAACCCTGTGAGAATTACCCTGTCCCAGCATGGCCATGGCAGTGATGGACACAGAGTCACAGGTTGTGTCCAGCTGGAGCAGACTGGTGTTAAAAAAATCTTCTTCCAAAGGTGGGGGTGCTGCTGCATGTGTGAAGCAGAGAGTCCTTGGTGACATCCCCCAAGCACCAGGGCTGCAGAGCTGGCTTGATACAGAAAAAAACCTTAAAAAAAAAGAGTTTAAATGATAGGGGGAGGGGAATGTTATAGAAAGAGTGTTTCAAGATATTTTCACAGTGTCTTTCTTTTTAAATGATAAAAGCTTTCTATCTTATATCATTCTCTTAGCAGAACAGTGAGTCCAGGAAAATGGGCTTAGATTAGGCCTGTGCTAAAGAAGAGTTTTAAATGTCAGGGAGGCCAGTCTTTTTGCACAAGACAAAGCCAAAGCAAAGACTGGAGTTTTTCAGACTCCTAAGTGGGAGAAATTTTGTTGTGTGAATTATTTTTATATGAAGTGTTTTCTGCTGTCTGAGTACAAAAATGAAAGAACCTGCACACAAATAAACTAGCGAGTCTATTTCTAACTGAAATGTAGAAATAACTATACAGCTTTCAGAAGAAGTTTCATGAGCACATAATGTCCGTTACCAGTAGTGAATTTATTTGGGAATTTGGCAAAAACTGACACCTTGACCATATTGTGGAGCAGATGCATAAGCTCTGCTCAGTGGTCCTAAGAGCTGAACAGGAAAGGGCAAGAGAGGGCCAGGCTGCAGAGCACACCTGTATTCAATTTCTGTTACTTATTACTTAGAGAACAGGAAATGTTTCTTGCAGGAATCTAGCCCCAAGTAAGCACATTTATTTCAAGAATTTAAGTATATGGGTTTGTGTCTCATTGAGCTTTGGGCTAACTCAGTGCTGTCAGCCATGGCCTTCCATCATAAAAATATATAGAGGTGCTTCTTGGATTTCTGCACGCTTCCCCTGCTCTTATCACATCTTGGCATTCAGGGCAGTGTTTCTCTGGTGAGGCATTTCTGCAGTTGCTCAGCCCACCTCACTGAGGGCAGCCAGAATCCCAGTACAGGGATATACAGAGCGTGATGTTGGGAAGAAATTCCTCCCTGTGAGGGTGCTGAGGCCCTGGCACAGGGTGCCCAGAGCAGCTGTGGCTGCCCCTGGATCCCTGGAGGTGTTCCAGGTCGGGTTGGACAGGGCTTGGAGCACCCTGGTCTTGTGGAAGGTGTCTCTGTCCATGGAGGGGGTGCAACAAGATGATCTTTATGATCCTTTCCAACCCAAACCATTCGATGAGTCTACGAACATCTCCCAGCCAAGGAATGGAAATCAGGAATCCATGTGCAGCGTGGAGCAGGGCAGGATGACAGAGCAGCAGAGCAGAGGGGGAGCCACCCTGTGTGAACACCACACAGCTAGAGCCACACACAATGGCACAGGCACTGCTTTTCTGTCAGGGGGTGCTGCAGTTTCCTGTTCTTGATTCACTGGAACTCAGTTCCATCCATGTTCAGCTCCTGCCTTTGATCTCTCGTAGGCTTTGGCTGTAAGATTCTGTAGCACTGGGATTCAGGGGAAAAAAAAAAGTTAGCAGGTTCATGTGTCATGATAATCCAGGCTCACTGCATTTCTGTCTGAATATTTCGCAGCCTCACCTGAGATAATAGCTCCTATCACTGGACCTGCAAGAGGCTTTCCCTGCATCCTGGGGCCACTTAGCAAATTGTGGGTAATATCCCCCTTGATAGCCCTAAAGGTTCTTGTGGAGGAAGAAATGAAGCATTTAGATTTATGCTTTTAAAAATACAGAAATACATCAGCTCATATGTAACGTTTAACACTTCTGCAAGTCAGTACACGTTTATTCTCCTAGTGGTTAAATTACCTCTGCAGTGTGGAAAATCAGAGCTCTGTGAGTACTGTAAAATATTGTTGTACCTATTAGTTTCGGTTCCTTATTTGTTAAATGGCTTTTCCTGGAAGATTCTGTTACTTTTTCTGCACACATCTACTATTAGCATCAATCCATGGAACTTTTACAAAAATTAAACATCTCGATTGCACATTCAGGTTTCAGAAAAAGCTGAACTTGCTCTTTACATTGAGAGGTATTCTGCATTCACCCACACAAAATATTAAAATGTTCCTACGTAATTTTTTTTTAACCATCACAGCCAGCTCTGCAGAGTATATTTGTAGCTTCTGCCATTCAGCCATATAGGAATAATTAAACATACCTGTCAAGTTAAACTAATGAATGAACTAATGAATAAGGGAAATAATGGTTGATTTGTGTGTAGCCATTTCACTAGAAGAAAGCGATTGTGAGTTATTTGCCATACATAAATATGCAGTAGATCTTAATGAAATGTTACACTACAAAACATAACTCCTTTAGTCTGGGTTCTCCAGGGAAGCTATTATCCAGAGCCCTCTGAAATTCCTGGCTGAGGTTTCTTGACATTTGTGTACAGTATTCAGTGTTACTCTTGCAGTTTGCAGTAAAATAAAACAAAAGGAGGAAGATAAACAGTTGGCCAGATTTTCCATTTGTTTGGTGTAAAATCTGGAATAAGCCTTCTGAAGCCAGTGGCTGGCCTCAAATAAAAGCAAAGAAATGCCTAGAGGAGAATTGGTTATCACATTGGGTTATGTATTTGCTTATGTATCTCCCAATGGACTGAACGATATGTGTCTATACTTGATGGTGTGCATGAAAAGCTCAGTTTATTTTAAATAGGAATACATGAAAATTTAAAGAAAGGTTATGGTAACAGATTTGAGGTTATTTTGACAAAGATCTGGCGAAACAGGTCAGAGGCATGGAAAGAGCTGTTTGGAATACTCACTGGAGACAAGCCTTTTGCACTCTTTAGGGGGCAAAAAATCACATTATTTCAACTGTATAAATTTGTAAATAACTTTTCTCCTCCTTGTCCATAAATTCACACTGCACTCAATATATTCCAACAGTGTATTCCTTTCTGTCTCCTGTAATTGGTCTTCATTGTGATAGTGACCATAATGAATTCAAGAGAGATCACTGTGGCCATCGCATTTGCTTTCCTAGAAATGTCATTGTCATGCAGCGTTATTATAACATTAAAATAACAAGTTACCAACTTACCACTTTCTATGGAGAAACACCACCTGCAGCGTCAGTTAATTTTATGAATACATTAGTTTGAGCTTTTGCCATCTGTTCTACCCCTTATAATAAATGCAAAAAGCATATATTTCACAATTAACTCATTAAAAGGATATGATTGATTGGAATGCACACGCATGTTCCCTACACAACCATTAAGGTGAGATGTGCAGAACAGGCCAAGCACAGAGAGAGGCTCAGAGTTGTGGCAGAGGACATTTTATGAGACAGAAGTGTTTCTCTCTTGGCATTCTCAGCCACACACACAGGGCCAGCACATCAAGTGACACAGAAGGGTGGCACTGGTTGCTTCACTGTTCTCTTGAGAGCCACGGCCCAGCTCTGCAGGGGCTCCCTCTGGGTTCTGCCCAGGGATGTGCTGCTTCCCTGCCTGAAGGTGTACAACAACCCTTGTTGCTTTCTTCTATTCTTTTCTGTTCTGAATCACTAATCTCTAAAATCAACCTGCCCTTATCTTGCTGAATAGCTTTTCTTGTCTGTCTTACCATAAAAATAAGAGAAAATGTTGCAGCAGCCCTTTTATTAGAGGGTAAAAATGAGCCAAGGCACAGACTTCTTGTTGAACACAGCATGAAAAAGGTCCTGGTTTATTCCTCTTCACAGCTTAGTCATCTTAACTCCAACTGTTCACTGACTCTGGCTGCAGCAAGCTCCTGCTTTGGGTTTCCCTTGCAGCTTCTGGCTGCTGGTTATTTCCTGCTGAACTCTGACTGCAGGGATTGGTGTGCAGACTGTAACTGCAGGCTGTTACCCGGCTAGACTGTGACTGCAGGGATTAATTTGCAGGCTCTGACTGCAGGCTGTTACCCAGCTGGACTGTGACTGCAGGGATTAATTTGCAGGCTCTGACTGCAGGCTGTTACCCAGCTGGACTGTGACTGCAGGGATTAGTGTGCAGGCTCTGACTGCAGGGTTTTACCCAGCTGGACTGTGACTGCAGGGATTAGTGTGCAGGCTCTGACTGCAGGCTGTTACCCAGCTGGACTGTGACTGCAGGGATCAGTGTGCAGGCTCTGACTGCAGGCTGTTACCCATCTAGACTGTGACTGCAGGGATTGGTGTGCAGGCTCTGACTGCAGGCTGTTACCCAGCTGGACTGTGACTGCAGGGATTAGTGTGCAGGCTCTGGCTGCAGGCTGTTACCCAGCTAGACTGTGACTGCAGGGATTAGTGTGCAGGCTCTGACTGCAGGCTGTTACCCAGCTGGACTGTGACTGCAGGGATTAGTGTGCAGGCTCTGACTGCAGGCTGTTACCCAGCTAGACTGTGACTGCAGGGATTGGTGTGCAGGCTCTGACTGCAGGCTGTTACCCAGCTGGACTGTGACTGCAGGGATTAGTGTGCAGGCTCTGGCTGCAGGCTGTTACCCAGCTAGACTGTGACTGCAGGGATTAGTGTGCAGGCTCTGACTGCAGGCTGTTACCCAGCTGGACTGTGACTGCAGGGATTAGTGTGCAGGCTCTGGCTGCAGGCTGTTACCCAGCTAGACTGTGACTGCAGGGATTAGTGTGCAGGCTCTGACTCCAGGATTTTACCCATCTAGACTGTGACTGCAGGTTCCAACCACAGGCTCTGACTGCAGCCCCAGACTGACCTCACAGCAGTGCTTCTCTCTCCCCAGGATCCTGCTTCATGATTCTCTCCTTCATGATGATCTTCCCCTTTATCAGCTCACCCCTTCTTTTACCTCACTCATCTTTTTTGGATATAGCTGTTCCTCATCAGGGCTGAGGCTGTATTGGTTAATTAACACAGCTGTTACTTATCAGGGGTGAGGTCACCTGTGTTCCCTTCTCCTACAGAAAAAAACAAAAGCCTAAATGGTGTGCAGGCTGGCTTTGGGCAGGCAGGAAGGTGTAGGGAGGAACTGCATTTTTGTTTGCCCCAGCTAGAGGTGCTTTCCTGCTTGTTCTGCTCCCATCAGGAGTGTCACAGCTGCTGCAGCCATAGGCAAGGGAAAGCCTGTTAGGAACATGGAGATGAAAACTTAAGTTTAATTCAGAAACTGCATTCTTTTAATCAGGTTTTTTTCTCTGCCTGCAGTAAATGGGCAGAGCCTTTTTTCCTCTCTGTGCTGCAATGGAGAGATGATTCATCATCATCATCTTCCTGATGGTCTGTGGGAGCACAAGGGTCTGTGCCCTGTCTCTATCCCTATCCTGTCCTTGTATCCCTTCCCTTGCAGAAGAGTTTTGTGCAGGATGGCTGAGGGTGAGCAAGGGGTCTGGAATAAAAACCTAATTTTGCATTTTCCTAGAATCTGCTGCACAGAGGCAGTGCCTTCTCAGTAACTGTGCTGAATAATGGTGCTCTCTGGCAGTTTATGGGAATTGTCATTAAGTACTGTGAGGTCTAAGTGTTTTTACAGCCCCGAAACTTCTGTGTGCCTCTTTTGTCATCATAAGGAATAGTCATTATTCAGAATTTCCTTCTTGTTAAGAAAGTTTCATAGGATTTTTGCAACATGCACTGATGCTAAGAGATGCCAGTTCAGCAGTGATCTTGCCAGTGAGTGAGCCAGTTCCAGTCTTGATAGTGCATCTTTGTAAACACTTGGCATTAGTGTTATGTCAGCCCTTCGGGGACATTTTACAGGGGCATGAAGTGATAGGACAGTGGGGAATGGCTTTAAACTGACAGACAGCAGGTGTAGGTTGGATTTTAGGAAGAGATTCTTCCCTGTGAGGGTGGTAAGGCCCTGGCACAGGGTGCCCAGAGAGGCTGTGGCTGCTCCATCCCTGGAAGTGTTCAAGGCCACATTGGACATTGGGGCTTGGAGCACCCTGGGACAGTGGAAGGAGTTCCTGCCCATGGCAGGGGATGGAATAAGATGGTCTTTTGTGCCTTCCAACCTAGACTGTTCTCTGACTCTGTGATCCTTTGGTTCACGTGGTCATCTGGAGGGTTTGGTCCCAACCTTAGAAGGGCTGTTTACGAGAATGCTGCTTCTTGCATTATTGCCCAACAACCTGGGATGGTCCCATGTGCATCAGGGAGCAGTGAACAGACATGTGCAGACTAACAACCTGCAAAGTCTGCAGCACACCTGATAAACACTGGGTAACCCCAAAACAATTCCCTGAAGTATTTAAACCTGTGCCATATTTGGTAGTGTGATCAGACCATACTTGTGTTTTTTGAACACATTTGGGTTTATGTAATCCCCTTTCTCATGTCCCTTGCTAATAAATGAAACACCAGGTGGACAAACCAGCACAGCACAATCTTAAATCTGTTGAATGTGCTAAACTGTGACTTGTACTTCACATGAGATTGATTGCACAGATTGAAAATGCGCCGCTGATTTACTTTTTTTTATTTTTTAAATGAAAACATCTGCGATAAGTAGAGTAGATGTCTGCTCTGTTCTCTTGTCCACTTGCATTTCAGGAAGTGTTTGTTTTCATGGATGTCTGTAGTTGTGGGCTCAACTGGCCACAAGGGATCTGTCACTGACAACTTATTAAAAGCTGAACCATCACTCCTGAGGAACAGATTTCCTCACTGTAAAGGTTGCTTTCCCCTGAGTAAAATGTCAGAGAAATAAAAAGCTGAAATATCTCTTAAGTGTGTTCTACTTATAAAATAGAAGTACATAGGCCAATAGTATTTAGTAGTGGAGGATGTATGTTTGGTGGCATTTAATATTTTTTAAATTTTCATTTTTCTGAGCTAATCAGAGTTGACTACCTCCATAAAAAGGTTATTCATAATGCTGATTTACCCAGTTTCTGTATTCTGGATATCCATCGCAGTATATATTGATTTTAGTATTAATTTTTGGGCAAACCACAGATTTTTTAATACTTGTTGTAGAAGTAAGACAAACATCAATACCAATTGTTTTCTCCTTTTCTGGAAACGTATTTCAAACATTATTGAAAGCCTGCACTTCAGTTGTTCATACATTAAAGTCCTAATGGCGATGACAAGAAAGGTGAAGTATCCCACACAGGCCTAAGTAATCCTTTCCATCTACTTCAAGTTCTGTTCTGGTCTTCCCTATGCTCTGTATCTTGAACAATTGATTGCATTGTCCAGCCTGAGAGGGGCTCCTTCTGCAGCCATCAGCAAAGAGCTGTTAGTGGTCATTGTGGGGTTTGAGGAGTGACGTGGATGTGCTGTGTCCCATCAGGAACACGACACAGCTGGCACAGGGATGGAAATCCTTTGCACAGGAGACTGAAAAACTCCAGTCTTTGTGTATCAGAACCTCAGGCTTGATGGTCACTTTTACAATTTCTCTTCGATTAGGTAAAATCCGGGAGTCTGGAGATTTAAATTGTATATAACTCACTTACCTAAATGGAACATTGGTGGAATTTTTTAAACAAGATCACAGGCTCCAGGTCCAGAGTTTGATAAAAGAAAACCTCATGCCTAATCCTGAATGGGACCCATTATCTGGGGTTTGAAATCTGCTACAAAAAGTCAGGGTGACTATTGCTATTTCCAGAGATTACTTATCTGCTTACTTATTTCGCTGAGCTCTGCTCGCTGCTTTCTGGGCTCATTATTCTTTTATCCTAATGAAGCACAGATACATTTTGATGCAGCACCCATGCTGCAGCACTGCCTTTGTATGGAGAGTAATGAATAGCAGATTTGGCTCTTTTCTCTTTTAATAGACTTACAAGAGACTCTCTGACAGAAACAAACTCCAGAAAATACCTTGATTTAAAAACAGGCTATGTGGTATTCTTACTGTCCTTTTGATATAAAACTTGATTAAAATGGGATGTGACATCAGTTGAAAAAGTATGAAAATCAAATTTTCTTTATTACGTACGTGTTTAGGCTAACCTATGCGTACAGTTTATCTTTGTATAATTTATGCTGTCTTTGTGCCATGCCTTAATTTTGAATACATTTGTTGAAGATTTCCTGTAGCATTCATCTATGATTGTCAAAAGGAAGTTTTATTCTAAAAAAAGAGATAGTACTGGTTTTAATTATGAATCTAAATAGCTTCATAACCAGAGCGAACTCTGAATTTACATCATTTTTATGATAGCCACACCATTCCAGGTTTATTGATTTTGTCATTTGCTTCATTACATTTAATGCATACCTTTTGTACGAAATTATTCTGGTGCTGTGCTGGCCACGGAGGGGTCAGCATGTGCAGTCTCTAGCCAAAACAGCCCAGCAATATCATTTTAGTGCAGACTCCATGGAGAAAGGGGAGTTGTAAATACTGTACACCAGCAGAACAAAGTTTGCCTTTTCCACTTGACCTTCCCAGCTGGATGAAGTTAAAACCACAGCCTGAGCTGTCTCTTTTTCCGCTCTTGTTTTCTCTCCCCCTGTGTTTGGATTCAGCTGTTTGGTCAGTGTGACAAATGTCTGTTCCTGGAGAGAAAAAGGTGTCTGGGGGTGGGTTTGGGCAGAGGCTGCTGGCAGTGCCAGGCTGTGCTGGGAATGGCCTGGCAGCACCAGTTCTGTGCCCATGGAGGTCTCCCAAAGGAGATGGTCTGCAGCGGTGCTGATCTCCTGCCCCGAAGCTGTTTTAAAGAGCCACTTGCTTTTTGGCTTTCAAGGCAGAGACACTGGGTTTCTGGGGTCTCCAGCTGTTTTTCCATTTCACTGGGATTAAATCCCTATCTTTCATTTTGTAAATAGATAACGATGTGCCTGGATTTGCTGTACTTTTTGAGGTGTCCCTGCCTGTGGCAGGGGAGATGGAACTCGATGATGTTTAAGGTCCCTCCCAACCCAAGCCATTGTGTGACTGTATGAATAAAATTCTCTGAGTTCTTAATTAATACTGCATAACTTTTTCTGGATAACGCAATTATCACTTTTAATCTAACTTCATTTTAAAAAGTGATGCAACCACTATTTAAAACAGATAAGTAAATGGATCCTTGTTTTCCCAGAAGGCAACGACTTAGGCTCAAAAATTAATTTCAGTAATTGATTAGAAGACCAGATTTCCTTCACGATTCTTCCTTGACCACAAAATGAGATGGATGTCCCCCCGCTTCTGACCCCAACTCCTACCTCAGCTGCAGCTTTTTTCTTGACCCAAGCTCTCAACTCAGCTGCAGCTTTCTGTGTGAGAGCTGCCTATTTAAAACAAGCCAGTGCAGCTTCTTGCCACATTTAGAGCCCAGAAGGGAATGATTACACTTCTCATTCAGTGATTCAGTCTGTTCCACGGCTTTGCTATCCTGCAGTTGGGTGGCTCCATGAGATAACATACAGAAAAACAAAGCCACCTGCAATTCAATCCAATACAAAATTGATATGCCTTGAAAGAAAATATTAAACTGTAATGGTATAACTGTACTGTAGAGTTTTTTCATCACAAATTGTTTTTATATGAACATATGCTCACTGTGTTTGTACAGCAAGGGATGTTATACAGTCCTTTAAACAGCTCTATTGCTGCATCACTTGAAAATTTCCTCAAAAGAAGCTCAGGTCATGTAAATTCTATATGGATTTTAAGAAGATCCTATGGAGGATCTTTGTTTTATTAAAAAACAACACCAATGTTTTTGTTTGGATCGGTAGTGTTTTCTTCCTCTATAAAATAAGGATTAAATCTGAGCGAAGCACAGAGGGAATTCTCAGGCACTCAGATGTCTGTTATGAGATTAATAGAAATGAAGTTGATTATCTAGGTGCGAATCTGAGAATGGCTTTTGTATAATAGCTTTGAGGTAGGCAAGAATCAGGCCCCTTTTGTTTAAGACCAGATGACACAGGGTGAGTGGAGACAGCAGCAGTGGAAAAAGCTGTGAGATGATGGTCTCATTTGTACAGCTGATTTCTGCTGCTGAATATCATTTCCCTCCGCTTTTTTTTTTACCCTACCAAAGGCCTGTGGTATCTAATTTTGCTTTTGTTTACCCTTTGGTAGTCCCATAAATGTCAAAGAAACAAATGAGAGAATTCAATCTTCATGTGGAAGTATCCTCTGCTCCAGTCTTTTGTGGGTTTTTTTAAAGGTCTTTTTGGAGTTATTTTTCCAACTCATTGAGCAGCACAGTAAGCAGTGTGCATACACACTTTGTCCAAGATGCATTTTCACATTTAGGATTCTTTTTCCTTTCTCTTGTTTGGCTAGGGAAGACAAGGATTTGGGAATTGTTTATTTGAAGGAACAGCAGAGTTTCATGAATGAACGATCAATATTATTTCCCTATATAAATTCTGCATCAATATCCTGTCAATCACAAGTTGCTAATACGGCAGTCATGGTACCTCTATGCTAGAATAGAGAGTGGTGCTTTTCAAAAACACACCCTCAGAAAACCCTCAACCAAAACCAAACCTGCAAACCCTAGAATTTAACTTATTTAAAGAGATAAGTGGCTGTATAAAACTGTGATGTGGTGCACAAGAAATCTTAAGGCAAATGATTTGCATTAAGATGCCCATAAGCAGTTCTTGCTGCATTTCCAGGATCCCAGCATAAAGCATCCAGCCTGCCTCTCAGGGCTGCAGAACAGGATTCTCCCATACACATTAAAAATGTCTTTTTGTGGCATGGGGTGGGAAATGGAGCTTCCTGGTGTGAAAATTAGCTTTAGAAATGAGATTGACTTTTTTTTTTTTGTGTGTGTGTGTGTGTGTGTGACCCTTCAATAGCCTTGTATGCAAGCTTCACCTTTGAACCTACTTTATTTAGTATTTAATTTATATGCTTAAACTCAGGTCATATGCAGCAACAGCTATTGATTAGGTCCTGCTTTTAAAACCCAGTCTTAGAGAGAAGATGACTGCTGCAAAGAGGTCAACTGGTTTGCCTGAAATAATTCACTGAGTAAGGGGGGCTCACAATTATCTGAACCATTTGAGCAGGGGGTTGTTGTTGGGGGTGGATTTTTAGTTTGGTTTTTAGCTCTCTGCCTGCAGCTCTCACTGCTTTTCAGAGATGTGGTGCTCTCCCTTCCTGAGGAGCAGCTGAAAACATAATGAAGGGTTAATGTTCAGGCGGGGAGGGGGAGCAGCCAGCCCTTCATAATAAGTTGGGCAATAAGCAGCGCTCTCGGGACAGTGACTGAGAAGGATGGGAGAAGTGTCCTGTGAAGCCAATTGTTCAGGTATCTTCTTTGCCTACTTACAGAAAAAAAAAAAAAAAAAAAAAAAATTGTTGCTTTGATTGCAAGAAAGAAAAAAATTGGAGCAGGGCTTTTTTCTGGCTGTTTTCTTTCAGTGCTGTCATGTCTCAGTATGAATTAGGTTTTTGAGGTTTTGTCTAAAGGATCAGATAAGGTAACTGGTGTGCTCTTGTGATCCAAACTTGCTGCCTAATCCTACCTGGGAGTACAAGTTTGCTTGCACGTGGCGTCCTTTTTGTCATGACAGTGCTGGCAGAGGAAGCAGATGTCTCAGTATGAATGTATTTATGGACTAATGTCAGGAAAAAATACGAATAAAATATGCACCACCTAGCAAGGAAACTTCAAAGTCATCTGGATAAGTTAATTTTTAAGATTCTTTGATAGTGGCTTCAAGTTTGTAAGGCTTGTAGAATCCTTATTCAGTGACTAGTGAGTAAATATGAATGAACATTTCAGACATGTAAGCATTTATATGTAAGAAATCACAATGTCTAGGATGACTTGAAGGTTGTTTAATGATTTCAAAAGGAAATACTTTTCTTAAAAAAAATTAAAAGAACAATTTGCAAAGAAAAATATTGAAGTCTGTAACTTCTAGGAAATTCTGTACATGAACCCGCTTCTATAATATTTTCTGTTGATATCAGAAGCTCAAAAATTATTTAATAATTCTAACCATAAGCCATCTTCTATCCATATTTTTGTTTTTATATTGGGCATGCAGTTATCTCAGGATGCTGTTTTTACCAGGTTTTGATGAAATAATTCTTCCACACTTGCATTCATTACAAGTCCTGCCTTTATAGATAAGTACAGTTTTAAGTCACTCAAATCTCCTGCACAATGGAATAAATCCCTTTGGAGGTGACCTGTCCTCCTGCTCTTGTAGTACCTATAGTTTTGGAGATTATGGTTGTCCCTTGGTACTTGGTTTCTGCACTGTGATGTTTCAGCTCCTGGGCTGAGTTACTCCTTGCCCAGCAGTTTCTCTCTCCAGGAATTGGCAATCCACAAGGAAAGCTGAAAGACCTCAGCACCTGCCTTTCAGTTCTCCCCAAGGATTACGCTTATGTAAGGATACACCAGTAGGGTTTTGATGACTTTTTCTCCTTTCAAGCTCTGCAGCCCAGGAAAACACCAGTGCTGTTACACATCCTTTACCTATATCTTTGTAAAGGTACTTTGTGGCAATAATAACGTCAGTAATTTTCTCTTGCACTGTGTTCAGCCCTTTGTATATAAACTCTCCCTATGCCATGTTTTACATTAGTATTGGATCTGTCCCAAGGCTAGAGAAGAACATTTTAATTTGGAAATGGTGTAGGTTAGTGGAACTTGAAGAGATTAGTTCAGTTCCTAAAATTTTGTAAAGCCTCATGGCGCTGCTGACAGCTCAGGGGAGGAGAAATAAATATATTAAAGGGTGAGGGACTCAAATGCTACAGCCATCCATAAATGCCAAAAATAGATGGATGCCATTTGTTTTTATGAATTAAAAGAAGCAGACCTATGTTACATGTAGGTGGAAAGAAACTCCCTGGTGAATATGCACAAGAGCTGTCACATATGCTCCGTGCCATGTTTCTGAAGGATATATGGCAGTGCCACATTGATTTGGTAAAACATTGTTTGGGAAGCTGAAGATCTGCTAACAAAAACTGAATGTAGTCATCCAAACATATTGGGTGCTTATGGTTCATATGGGCATTCAAATAGAACATTTGTTGCAAAGTGCTTGTAAACATAAATCTGCAGGATGGATTGCTGTCCTTAGCCCGGGTGACAAACATCTCACAGATGATGGGAATTTGGCTGCCATGAAAACAGTAAAGCAAAAGGGATTTTTTTCTCAACTGTGATCCAGTTTGCTGTTAATTCCAGAGCATTTTCAAAGTATTTAAAGACTGATATAATTACTAAGTGCCCAGATAACCAAGAAGAACACTGGTTTTGGTTCCCATTTAATCTGTCATTAACTTACTTATTTTGGGTTACAATATCTTTTGCGTTTTCTTTTACTTTTCTTAAAGATTTCCTCTTTTTTGTTCTAGAAACTGGTTATTCTTTCCAATAATTTCTTGTTCTGGTTAGTTCTTTTTAAGTGTTTTAGGCCTTAATTTGTTATGTGCAGGTGTTTCATTGACAGCATAGGTGAATTTGGGAAATGTGCTAGACCTGGTGTGGACAAAGGAGTGTGATGGCAGAGGGAGAGCTGGTGTGACATCTTCAGAAATACATCACAGGATGATTAATTTGGATATGGACAGCTACTCAGGGAAGAGGAACACGTCCTCAAGTTCATGTTCAACTGCCCAACAAACACTCCATGTCTATGAATGGACCTCAGGAATGCAAATAATGCGGAATCAGCTGCAGGCTGGCCTGCTCAGGACTCTTGCATGAGTGACCTCATTGTATGTGACAGAATAGCAGATTTTAGTGCTTTTTGCAACCCTCTGCCACTCTTCTTAGTCTAAGGGAAATGTTATTTGCTTACCCCTGTATAAATACGTGTATATGTGACTCCCTAAATTACGTATATAAGCACAGAGTCCTCAGGAAAGTGCAGCGTACTATTTTTATAAACTTAGTACAAATATAAATCAGCGTATAAAAGCATACAGCAAGATTTCACCCTTTCATTACAGTTTTTGTAGCATAAGTAGGTAATGCAGTAACCCAAAGCACATATTGTGTGTTGAAATCATGTAGGAAACAAGCAAACTTGGGGCAATGAGGTACAGAGTCAGACTGTAAAAGTAATTCCAGTGGGACTCTGGATGGGGAACTTGAATTCTTTGCCTTGAGCAGTGAGGATGAAGTTTGATGTAAGTGCCTTAAAGGCTTGTGAGGTTCAGGCTGAATTCCAATGTCTCTCTCACCCTTAGCACCAATTCATCTAAACTCACCCATACTCTTATCTAGAACTGATTACGAGTCAGCCACAGCTCTGACTTGCAAAATGAGACGTGATGCTGAGGAATGGCAAATATAAAGACTTCAAATCACAGGGTCAGGGCTTTGCCTGTGCATTGAAGCAACTGCTGGAAAACAAATTTCAAAGGTTTTACGGTCTCCATTGCCGGCTCTCTTTTGTATCAGTAAGAGGGCAACAGCACAGGGCTGTAGTTATATATGAGGTATTTGTGGCTGCTGCTCTTCCTCAGCTGGCCTGAGAAATAAACCAGCAAAACAATGGTTAGGAGTCAGAATTTGGACCTGCATGTCATTAGGAGTATCTTTGTGTTAAAAACAAAACCTCTGATAATACTCAGGCACAACACAGAACTAAGCCAAATGGCTCCTTGTCTTAAAGTAATACAAAACACTTAATTATTTTGTTAGTGAGTTGGTCAGTGGCCAGTTATACAACAGAAATTACTAAAAGGGGATAAATTCCATGTCTCAAAAGCAAGATGCTGTTGCCTGATCAATATAGAAGAAAAAGGGTAAAACAAAGAAAAAACCTGGAAGCACACCCTCCAACCCTGCTTTTCATCTGGAGATGCCACTTATTCATCCTAAAACAGGAACCCACAGCTGTGTTAAAGATTAAATGGCTTGATTTGGAAGCCCTTAGAAAAGCTTCTGAGCCTGTGTTAAGCATGGTCAGCGTGGGAAACCACTATCAGAATGATATAAAATTAATGCAGCATCTTGAAATAAGAAGTTTATTAACTGTTCTCCAGTGGCTGTGGGAGTTGGTTGAGAAACTGAGTAGGACCATATTGAAAACAGTCCCCTAATCCAACATGGGATGTGGAGATATTTAAAACTGTGATTCCTTCTCCAGCTTTAGCTGGCCAGTTTTGGATTTTTAGAAGCAGTCTGATAAAACAGGCTTTTGTTGAAAACTTATTGGTGTGTTGTATGACGAAACTGCCATTTATAACTGCAAGCTGTTAATTGGGTATTATGCACAAGTTTTTAATGTTAATTTTCTAATGACATAAGGGAAAAAAAGTTACCAAAACAAAAAACAACTGTTCTGCCCTAATTTACCAGCCATGCAGCAAGGCAAACACTCTGCCATATACTCCCAATATTTAGTGGTTTGGTATTGCTTTCTCCTAGTTTTTCTCCTAACAGTTAGAAGAACATATCACAAGTCACTGAATGACTGAGGGTGATAGCATTAATCTAATGTGATGGGGGATTTCAGAGGGGACAGGTGTCTGGAGAGTGAATGTCCAGATTTCCTTTTGCTCTCTCATCCCCCCAACCCTGTAAAAACCAGGCACTCCTGGGCACTCCCTGCTCTGCACTCGCCCTCTGCCACAACCTCCGTGTCCCATGACATTTTCATGTTTGCTGGTCAAGCCCAAGCTTCTCAAAGGCAGGAGAGCCTTAATTTTCCTCTCAAACCTGAGTTTTAAAAGGTTTTTTTGACATAAAAATGTGTCAGCAATGAACATGCCCGGAATTAACACTCTCTTTGCTGGGTGTCCATATTAAACCATCTCCTGGCGAGCTCTGCGCGTTCCTGTGCCGCTGGCACGGGCTGGGCTCAGGGGCAGTGCCAGGGCAACCTGCAGTGGTGTCCTCGGGGCAGCAGGAATGTCACCCATGTCCAGAACATCTGGCCAGGAACCAGCAGAGCACCAGCCCTGCCTTGCTGTGTCGCCCTGGAGAGTTTCTTGCTGCCCTCTGTCCTACTGAGCCCATTTTAAAAACGCCAATGGCTCCAAACAAATTTTGTCTGTCTGACAACTGACAGCTGATCCACTTTTTAATAGGGAAGGGGTGGAGCATTCTGGGTCTTTTTAAAGTTTTGGTTCTGCAATGAATTTGTTACAGCACGGAACATACACACAGAATGATTTTCAGGAGAAAACTTCAATCCCAGTTGCTGCTGCCGTATTGAGGGGCAATAGCAGCTCGCCTGTGGGGGCTTGTTTGTTTTGCCTTGGAAATGAGCGTGACTTATGTGCTGTTAGTTCCACAGAAGCGATGCCATGATGGTGCATGAGCCTGTGAAGTGCTGGCCTTGCTCACAGGACACACATTCTGGGTGAGGTTCAGTGGTGCTGCTGTCCTGGGGTCGGGATGGGGCACGGGCAGCCGGACCCTGCAGACTCCCCGAGCCTGTGCCTCCCTTTCCCACCAGAAACACCCCAGAGGATGGAAGGGCTCAGGCTGTGATGGAAGCAACAGCCCAGATGAGCAGAGCCAGGGGTGGAAGGCAGCAGTTCCTATTCCACCTGCAGCAGCTGCGTGGATGGAACCACCTGCACCTCCTCCACCCCGTGCTCTTTGCACATTACAAATGTCTACTCCTTATTTAGTTAAAACAACTGCACTTTTTTTCTGTGCAGGTACCTTGCTTTCAGATTTTCCAGTTTCATAATACTGTCCCTAATGATATGATTTCTTATTAATATCCTGATTCCCTGGTATGATTTCCTATTAATAAGGTCACTGGTTGGTAACATTCTAAACTAGAACTTTGCTTTACATGTGGTATCTGACACTTGTCAACTAAACATAACAATTAAAAAAAAAAAATCAGTAAGTGCAAACATTCTAAAACTGTAAAAAACACCACAGTAACTAACTTTAATTTTCTCGAACACCCATTTTATCTTCCTCTTTTCTTCCCCTTTTCCCCTTTGGGGCTATGGCAGAGGAGAACAACAGATGGTTATCAGTCAAGAGTAACTAGGGAAACAGCAAAACCTGCCCCAATTGCTATGGAGACAGCCATTTCTGTGCTTGGTATGCACTATTTGTTACATCAGCAACCAGAGAGAGTTAAAAAAAGAAAAAAATGTTCTAAAGCACATGATATTGAAAGGAAATCTCATGTTTGTGTGTATTTGTCCTTGCGGCAGGAGGAGTCTCCATGTTCATTTGCCACTCAAGTTTTGCTTTAA
The DNA here is from genome assembly GCF_015227805.2 of Hirundo rustica. NCBI lineage: Eukaryota > Metazoa > Chordata > Aves > Passeriformes > Hirundinidae > Hirundo > Hirundo rustica. The sequence goes on along the minus strand of NC_053463.1, from coordinate 14,384,701 downwards.
GCTGATATTTTGGTTCTTTTGTGACAGCAGCATTTTGATTTGTGAATTAATGTAATACAAATACTCAGAGTAAGTACTTAGTAATTTTGAATAGTCTGCAGAATAATTATTCATAAGGAACTCTTCCTCTTCAAATCAGATATTCTTCCCTCCTTGAATTTAACAACCTGGCAGCACAGGTTGGGTATGAAAACTGGACACAGAGAGTATGACTCTGCCCAGTTATTTCAGGCAGATGAGCTGTTTCTGCACAAAGCCTCAACCACAGCTTTTGGCAAAACTGTGTCCTTGGGAAACAAAATGAAAGGGAATTCTGGAACACTTGTGAAAATCTCAGAGTGAGACTGCAGCTTGATCACAACAACTTTATCAGTCTTTTAAATTTTCTAATACAAGCAAGCTCCTAGAGAGTGATTTTAGTGAAGCATAAATAAAGAGTAAAAATTAAATGAGAAAAAGATGCATTAAAAGCTACTTTGAAAGAACTTCACATTATTCCAATATAACTGAATTTAATATTACCTCAAAGCACTGTATTGCCCCATTTACTGGGGCTTCCTTATCAATTAATACAAGGATAAGGACTTAAGTTTGGTATGTGAGAAATTGTAAACAGATGTGCTGGTGTCACTTTCCTTAGATATTTTAATATTCTTGAAGTTGCATAAGGGCAATAAATGTTACAGAGTGTCTCTCTAATTCTGACAGGTTATGGAAGAACTTAAATGCTAGAGTGCAAACTTCACAGGAAAGGGATGATATAGCACCAGAAAGTCTGCATTAGAAATGAAATGAAAAAGGAAATGGAAGGGAAATATGTTGTCCAAACAGAGGTTCTTTTGGAAATATAATTAGAAAAATTAATTATTTTCTAAAAGTTATTCTATAATAAGTTACAGTGCATTTATAAAATTTCTTTAAATATTTTGGTGATATAATACCTTCAGCGTGGATACATCTGGTTAAAAATGCAGTCCCTCGTTAAAGAGGAAATGGCTTCTGCCTAATTTTTTTTACCTGCAAGTATAAATACAATCTATAACAGTAGTACAGTAATTTTATATCAGTAACAGTAAACCTTAAATATGCAACTGTTATAACACTGCTTTTTTTTAATGCTAAATGTGAAATAAGAGAAAGAAATTTGAACAGTATATATTACAGTAGTCATTAATACTGGCTTTTATTTAAATATTTAACTAGATTTTGGGCAAAACATAGAAAGAGGTTATAGTAATTTAACTACTGTCACAGTATAATTAAAAAACAGATTAGCACTTGAGCTGTGCAGTGGCCTTGGCAGTGTTTGAACGTGGAAAAAAAAATCCCTTACTGAATAAAGTACAAAACCCTGGTTATAAAGTCTGTTATTGTTAAATGTTGATGTTTGAAGGGCCTCTTCTTTTTGACTGTGAGTGTGGCTAATTGCAGAAAAGATGCTGAAATCGCTTACGTAGTTGGTGTTCTCTGAAGAAATCTTGCTAGTAATACAAATGTAGGGTTTTAAACAGTAATTTTTCAATGTTAATTAGAAAAAAAAGATTATTTCAGTTTTGCTAAATTTCACCCTGCATGAATTAAATTCTTTAAAGTTTTAGAATAGTTTTGTATTTAAAAAAAAAATCTTAAAGCTAGTAACATGATAGAATTATATCAGTTTTGTTGCTGGGGATTTTTATCTATCAAATGCATCTGAAAATTAAATATTCCTTATTGTTGTGAGCAAAACCTTTAAGGCTTGGTATTTAAAGGATTATTTCAAATGGCAAAAGAATATCAACCTTGTAAAAATCTATTCCTTCTAAACAGTATTTGAAATTTAACTCTTATTTATGATAGATAATGCACCAGACTAAATGGATAAACCAGAGTTACACTCTGTCAGGGAAAAGGTGTTTTAAACATATAAAGTGGCATTTTAGCCAAGCCATAGATTCCCCTGTGATATAAATCTGCTAGGATGCAGCGTTATTTCTCATTTCTTAGAAAGGAGATTTGTGTCTAAGTTGGGGTTTTTTGTTGTTTTGTTTGTTTTTTTTTTTTCCTTTAAAACATTAATTTTATCAATCAGTTTCATATAATGTAGTCACATAATCTTCCTGGTTTTCAATAAAAACTGGGAGCAGTTATTGAGTCCACACTAGAGCCAAATTACAGTAATACATATGGGGTTATGTATTATAGCTCTGCCACATGAAAGATGTCTTTTCCTCTAAAGACTTTTATAAATTCTTGGATTGTTTATAAGCATTTGTCCATGTCGCACTCCACCTAAATCCCATTTACCCATTCAATATTTTCCTTGCTTGAGTGCTCTGCTCTGTTCTCTGAGGTCTTCTGGTACTGCTGTTGTTATCTCTCGGCATTGTCTGGTTGCTAATTGCCTGTCAGGGAGATCTGGGATCCCTGGAGCCTCCTGGGGGGGGTCAGGGTGGAGAATTCAATCCCAGGGGAGCTGCTGGGTGTCCCAGCCCGGGCTCTCAGCTCACTGACCTGTTCTGACAACGTCACCCAGCCCAGCTCCAGGGTCTGGGGCTGCTCAGCTTCAGTGCTTTGTGTCTAATGCATGAGAGATTCAGCATTCAAGCCAAACACTTCGGCCCAAATCAAAGATAGGTATCTGTGTAACTCAGCAGAATTTGAAAGTGTCACACAGCTCAGTTACTGTGGTTTCATTGATCCTTCAGCAGCTCAATATTTCTCTGTGAGAACGTTTTTTGGTCAGAGGCAGTCCAATCACTTGGTAGGTTTAGATAAAGTCTGAGCCTAGTGCTGTATTCCTTCAAAAGACAGAGTAAATGCAGGTATGAAAAGTGATTTTGTCCATGTATTTTTAAAATTGCTTCTTAAATCTGAATTCGTGTTGTCTGACCTTTTACCGCCAGTACATTGTACCTCTACGTGCATAACAACTCATTTGTAATCTCAAGGAAAAGCTTTTCTAGAAAGGCTATGAGTGCTGACAAATAGAGGTGGCATTTAAATCTGAACCAAGGCTTCTGCAGCCCAAGGCCATTTTTAAAAACTCACCTGTGAGCCTGGGGCAGGTGAAGTGTGTCTCAGGTGAGACTGACCTGTGCTCCGTGTGCCCGAGTGCTCCGTTCAGAACACAGCCACGGAGAGATGGGAGCGGTGTCACAGTGCTCCTCAGGGAAATGCAGGTTCCACCGCTTCTGAAATACTGGGGTGGGGGTTTCCTTTTTTTTTTTTTTTTTTTTTTAAGTTGCAATTTTACCTTCTCTGCATACAGTGAATTTTATTCAAGTAAGATGTTCTTCTCAGGAAGTGTTAGGGATGTCTGTTTGGCCCCTCGAGGGGCTGTGTGCACAGCCTGCCCGCACGGAGTGTGTGAGCTGGCTGCTAGCCCACGGCACGGGGGGGGTTCTTCTGTCTTCATAAGCATTAAAATACGTGCTGAACCACCTTTAGCTTTCTGTAAGACTTTACTTAAACTTCTCCCAAAACTTTAAACTTATCACTTTGTCTTAGAAGGAGGACATTTAGATTAAACTCTCAGATTTCTGGTCTTGACTGAACCGCTCACCAGGGTGCTGTACAGATGCAGAGAAATAGGATTTCCATCTTAACGCAAAGATAAATAGGGAGGCAGAGGGTCTTAAAATCTTACTTTAAGACAACGATCAGTTCTCTTTCTTTTGAGAAGAAATTCTCATGTTTCAATGCAGATGTGAATGTTTTGGGGTGATAGATACCAGGAGACGCGAGCTCTGTAACAAAGGAGCATTAAACATGTGAATTTCACCCCAGAGACTGTGAGGAATTAGTTCATGGGCCACAGAATCAGGGTGTATCACTAATGAATATATTCCCTATTTACTGCTAGTCCTGCTAAGTGTGTGTCTTGTGAGCATTGAGGGATTTCCCTTGCTGTGGTCCTGTGCATCGATCACACTCACTGAACCTGGTTGTTGGCAGTGGCATGACTGGACCGGTGGAAATATGATTAGAATGGTCATTATGCTTTTTCAACAAAAATCAATCTGTGAGAGTAGCAGTTCTTTTTTTAAAAAAACAATACCCACCAAGGAATCCCTTTAATCAGAAGGCTTTGAGAGTAGCACGCTGTGGGTTTATTTGCTTATTTTAGTGTATTTGGCAGAAAAATCAATATCATAGTATAACTCCAATAAAAATCACACAGTATATAGTACTTCCCGTAGAAGGAGAGGGAGAGGTGATTCTCAAGTTGAGGCTTTCTTCTCCTTATCATGTTGGTATCTGCCAACCTTCTGCTTAATAAAGCTAAGTGTAAAGTACTTAATCATGTAGACAGCACTGTATTTAACTCATTGGAAGTTTATTCCTCTTCAAAATGCACCATCCCTTCTGTTTGAGCAACAAATATTTGTCAATTACACAGGGATATCAGGACAAGTCTTCTTGGCAGTCAGAAATAGAGAAGTTTTAGGATCTTTTGCAGGTGGTCAGAGAAACAGAGAGAACATAAATATGTATGTATACATTTACCCAGATATGAACTACACACAGAAAAATCCCTTTTGGAGGATTGTATATCCTGGTGTCTGTCAGTATTGGAGACATTACTGAGGTTTTGCCAAATTCACAAAGTTCTCCAAAGTTAGCTAGTGCTACGAGAAACCTTGGTTTGAGCTTTATGGTTCCTAAGGATTTTAGTAGACCTTAAGAGTGTGAGTGGGTTTTCCTGTACTTTAACTCACGAAAAACCACAATGTTCATTGATACAGACTACGTCACAACGGGTGCGTTTCCCATGGTTGTCAAAGATGTACGTATCCAGGGTGCTCAGTGTTAGCAGATCAAACTCAGTCTTCAGAGGGGTTCATAAAGACTGTATTTGCTCTGTTGGTGCTTTATTGTTGTACAATAAGATTGCCACAAATGCCTATTTAGACCAAAAATAAGATACAGCAAATAATTGGAAAACAGTTGGTGAAACTATACAATACTATACATGGATGTAATATATTTGCTATAGTTACATATATATATTTAAATAAAAAAACCAGAAACTACAGTGTAATCTTTGTATCTTTATTCAAGATACTTTACCCACATAGTACAAAAGGTCTCTGCCTCATCAAATCTAAAGTTTTTGCTGTGCAAAGGACAGTAACAGGTAGAGTCAGGAGCTTGCATTTTTTTTTTTTTTTCTCCATGAAATGCAGATATTTTACTTGCATGTGACTGGATCTTTAATTTTATTTCTTTAAGTGTAAAATTTAAGGGATCAGATGTCAGAAAATGTAATCACTGAATTTTAAATTACAACTTTAATTCTTTTAAGCAGAGGAGACAGATGTAGCTGTCTTGCTGTATCCACATATATTGCAAAATACATTTAAATCACGTGCATAGAGGGAGACAAATGAGAGAACTCCGCCATCCAAATATTAAATTACACGTTTTGAAGCAAAATAGTGTTTTAAGTGTACATGTGTATAATGCTTTTTGTCACTGGATTGCTCTCCCTGATGCAGTTAGACAGAATCTGTATTTAGTCAGAAATCTTTCAATAGAAAGGGCTACCAGATGGGACCAGTAACAATGCAGAGAGGCATCGAACCACCACAGACATTTGGTGCTTAGAATAATAAAAAGACTATAAAATTAGATTAGTTGAGTCTAATTTGGAATTGGTATATTCCCTATGCACTCTCACAGCTCTTGGGTAGATAAAGCCTGAAGATTTAGTACTGTCAGGACAGAGGACTCCAACTTCCAGTAAAAGAAAAAGCAGCATTCTGGGAGGTCACGGAGGGCAGCCCAGTGACCTCCAATGATTTACAGGCCTTTAGCTTAATGAAATTGTTTCAGTGACATGACGGTAAAAGCTCATAATGGATTGGATGCCCTAATGTAATGAAATTACTCCCTTCTGCCTTAAAAAAAAAAAAAAAAAAAAAAAAAAAAAAAAAAAAAAAAAGGCGCAATTAATATTTACTGAGACCTGACAGGCTTCAGTGTGCGGGAGGGTGCAGCGCTGTCAGACAGCGGCGAGCAGCCCCGAGCAGCGCGGCAGCTGAGCAGGCGCTGCCAGGGGGTGGAGGGACACCTCGCTGACGGGGAAGCCCCAACCTGGCGCTCCGAGCCAGCCTTCATCCTCTCCCTTCCTTTCTGCAGGCAACTGGACAACAACCAGATCAGCTGCATCGAAGATGGAGCCTTCCGAGCCCTGCGCGACCTGGAGATCCTGTGAGTGGACTCGGTGCCGTGCCGGGGCGGTGGGGGGTGGCCGTGCCCGTGCTGCAGCGCTGCCGAGCCCCGGGGCTCCGCGCCCGGCCGCCCGGCTCGGCAGGTGCAGGCTCCCGCTTCCCCCGCCGGCGCTGGCGCTAATTGAACCGCAATAGGCTGGGCAGCCGGAGCGGCGGGGCTCCAGCAGCGTGCCCAGCGCGCCCGGGGTGCCCGCCGCAGCCTCCGTCCTGCCCGGCGCTGCCCCGTGCCCCGCAGGGATGGTAACAGCTCCACGGCCGGCGATATTACGGGGTGTGTGACCGCTGCCCTAGACAAAAGCTGTTTCAGAGGTGTTCGGTATGTAGGAGGGAGGAGAGACGGGCGCTTGGCAGGCTCGTTCGGTGCAGTCATTGGCTTTTGGGGAGGATCCTTCTCCGAGGGCTGAAATAACACCACGTTGTGCTCTTCGTGTACCACAAAGTTTACACGTAGGTTGTTAAAGCTGCAGCACGTACCGAAAAAAAGGTTTTGCCGGTGAAAGCCGGCTCTACCAGAGAAGCAGCACGTTGGATTTGTAACGCTGTCATTGTAATGTAAATCCGGTATTATCCTGAACTTGGTATCTGAGCAGATAATTTGCTTATTACTAGTAGTAACTTGTTCACTCAAAGACCTTTCCTAGAATAGGTTTTCACAATATGAACTGTTACAAAGCTTTCCCTGTCACCCGAAAGTTAATCCTGCGAAGCTGAGTGTCGGTACTCGTGAAAGCACATAATTCTGGGCCGAAATGGAGCGGGGTGGGAAGGACACACGACCCCTCCGAAATTCACACCCTCGTCATCCGCCGTGAGTTAACGGGAGAGCGGCCCCGACCCAGTGCACACCTTCCTAGAGCAGGGAAGGCCTGCCCAGGCTGCTGCAGAGCTTGCCCTTAAATTCCATGGGATGAAACAGCAAATGGTAGGTGGATGAGATAAGCACCTGCCTCAGACGCTGCCGGCACCTGGAGACTCGGCAGAGTCACGACGCTGCCTTGGGCTCCTGAGAGGAGGCAGAGCAGCGGGGGCTGCTGTGCCACAGGACACGGGTCTGATAATGCACAGGGTTGTTCCCCGTGCATCCACCTCGGAGCCGTGCTCGGAGGAGCCCTGCCCTCCGCGGCAGCAGCTTTCCGAGGGTCCCGCTGGTGGCCGTGTCTGTCACAGCCCCTCTGGCCCCCGGGCTGGGCTGCTGATGTCGATCAGATTGTGTGTGTTGCTCATACTGAGCTAGCAGAAGGTTTCTGCGGAGTTTCTTATCTGGGAAATTAAGTTATCGAGAGGATTGTTTGAATTCTATAGAAATGGCACTTTTCAGGAAATGAACTGTGTTACCACTGTAAAATTTTACTTCTCTCTCAGATTGAAAAGTCTGCTGTGTGGTGAAAGAAAAAAAAAAAAAAAATTGAACTCTTCAAAAACTGGCTTTTTTTTTTTTTTTTTTTTTTTTTTTTTTTTTTTTTTTTTTTTTTTATGGACTGCTTTTCTGTATCTGCAGAGAGTGAATCAGTCCTCCACTGACAGCAGACTGTGCTATAACTTTCACTAAATAGGGTGGACAGTAAATGGAGCCCTTTTTTGCAATACATTGAGTTCTGCAGGCTCTGCAGAAGTTGCTAGGAATGCACTCCTTCTCCCCGGGATGTAGTAAATGCTGAATTTGTTTATTTACCTCTCTGTTTTTAATTGATTACTTCTATGCCAGCTATTTGTGAGTGGGAGAAGATGGGGATATATAAAAGATATCATAATCAGTTCTTTAGTCTATTTTTAATTTTTAGCACTGACACACTGCTACAAGAAAAAAATCAATATTAATTCTAAAAGATGAGAAAACAGATTGATAGTATCTATTTCTAAACTTACTTTACTTGCAGTCAAAAAATGCGTGCTTTGTATTTCCAACATAATCTGATTTTTTCCCCATGTTTTTCTTCAAAGAAAGTCTGAGAATTTAATCTCTCAAAATAAATTCGCTAAATGCCCCAGAGAATATCATATCTTTAGTTGTAAAACAGTTGTAAATGTTAAAATTTAAAGCAATCTGAACCATTAAAGAACATTAAGAAGTGAAAACAAATTTCAACATTTCAGAACCACTGTGTATTTTATGTAGATGTATTTTAACATATAATGCAGTATGTAGAAATTATTCAATGATTCTTGCAAAAACAGACAAACAAACAAACTAATTATCTGTTTGAACAGTTTGCCAGAGTACCAAGTAATGTATTTCTTCTTTATCTTACTGTAATCTTGTGACCCCACTGATATTCAGTGTTTCCATTCCTGCGCTTTTCTCCTCACACACGGCCTGTCTACAGAATTCTACATTTTGTCTGTCACTCAGGACAGAGCCTTGCTGAAAAAATAAACTATTTTCTTCAGAAACATTTTGATTTCTGGATTGCACTTCTCATTCACCTTGAGCTCCTCAAAAAACATGACTGCGAGGAGCTTGGTGATTCAGTAGCTATAGGAAGAGAAGGAATTTTGGTGCAGTTATCCTTCAAAATGCAGAGCATGCCATGACCCATGTGACTTATTTCTTCTTACCAACAGGTAGTTTTCATTTACTATTCCCATTTTCTTGTTTTGCGTTATGAATGTGTTCCCGTACCAACTGATAGCACAGAGGCAGAGGTGAGAACAAGACTGAAATTTGTGCCTAATTGGTGCTTGGCATGGTGCAGGGAGCTGTGAACTTCAGCTGCAGCTTGGAGCAGCCCAGGGTGCGGAACGCGACTCCCAAGGCAAACGTGCTCTTGGTCACTTCTGTGTTTAGGAGCCTCTGTGTTCCAATGCCACAAAAAGTGTCGCTGATTTTATGGCCTGACCTACATAAACCCTAAAGCAGGTGCTGACTCTGGAGTTTTGGGTTAAAATATGCAAAGATGTTGAGTATGAAGTGCTTTGGTTCCTTCTCTTGATGGTCTTTGCCTGTGCAGCAGGTTGAAAATAATGTCTGAGAAACGACCTGCAGAACTGGTGGACTTAAGCATCCTGTCCTGGTAGTTCTGCGTTGGGGCTGGCATTGTTCATTCTTGTCTCAGATTTTCTGAACAGATTCCCATGAAGGGCTTGGTTTCTATCTGTTGGTAAAAGAGGAAATTTTTCTGGTTGACATGATTCATGTGTCCCCCTTTTTATAAGATGATAAAACATATTTCTGTGGGTTTGGTCTTGCATTCCAAGGCATAGAAAAGTGTGTGCAACAATTGAAACAGCAGTAAAATGCAAAATGGGCATATATTCATAAATGAGTGGCAGAAGTTATTAACTGTCTTATTACTTGTTGGCATAGAAATGCATAGAAAATTTGAAGAAAATTGGTGGAAACCTTTGCTAATTAAAGATTTTATTTAGTAGGAAGAGGTATCTGCTCTGCTTAATTTTTACTTATGTCCTGTGGCAATATCTGGCAATAACAGTATTATTAAGAAATATCTATTACTGTAGCTGTAAGTATGATTAAAGGTTATTAAATAAAAACCTCAAAACCAAACCAAAAACCCAGTGTAGTCTTCAAAATGATCAGCTACTCTTCCTTGTGGTGTGACAATACATTACTCATATACTTTTTAGGTTAGAAATTAGTCCATGGTTTTATTTTCAAATGCCCAAAATTATGAAGGATGTGGGATAAAACACATCTAGCATTCAGAGTTTCACCTCCAGTCTCTTAGGACACATGAATAAAAGAAATTAATTTCAAGATGGTTTAACAAGCTCAAACTGGATAAACTGGTAATACTGAATGCCTGAGCATACTATTGTCATTAGTCTGGGAGGGCTGAACCATTTTTCTCAGTAAGAAACAGAACTCACTTTAGTAAAAAGCCCATTAATTTATTTGTCATTGTTTTGTCTCTCTGGGGTAACTGGAAAACTGTGCGGTGGCATGGGAGTTGTACTGTGTGGACAGCACAGAAAGAATTATGAGTCACTGTTGACAACTTCAGTGGAGTATTTTCCATTTATTTTTTATATTGTAAAAGCTGTTTTTCTCCTACTTTATAACGATAGCCAGAGGGTCCAGAGCTTAACACATTTTGTTTGTTGCGTAAGATTTTATCATACCAATAGCTAATCCTAGGAGGTCCATGGGTAGTATTCCATTAAAGAAGGCAAACGGGTTCTTGCTGTACAGAGCTAGAATGGTTCGGGGGTTTGTTTGTTGTTGGCCACATTGGTTGTAGGTCTTTCATGTCATATGGCTGAGTCGGAAAATCCTCCCTCCTCAGTTTCACCTGCTTGTGGAATGAATGAGCTCTGACTGCCGTTGGGTTATTAGCCGCACGCACTCAGGGATCCACCAGTTCACTTTGGGTGAAAAATCGTGCCGATTCATCCACAAGTAATAACGAAAAAGTGCAAATGTAGTCTTCCAAATATTTGTGACTTCAGTTCCAAATGAGCCCTAAACATATTATATTAAAAAGATGATTCCTTCTGTTGGCAAAATGTAATAAAGGTGAGGAAAAATGCACCACCTTTCCTTTCCCAGAATCTTAAAGCCATGGGAGAAATTTAAATTTTTCTGTCAGTGTTTGTATGCAGAACCTTTTCTCTAGAAATATTTCTGCCACACTCTTCTTCCTGCCGCACTCTTCTTCGTGCTCCATGACAAACCCACAAAACCACAAAGCTGCAAGGGCTCTGCTGGTGTTTTGGAGCTCCGATTCGGCCCCGAGCTGTGTCCGGTGGGACACAGACAGTCTGTCACTCCAGCCTGGCCTGCAGCCCCACTTCTGTGCATTGTCTGCCACATCCGGGCATTGCAAGCATTTTACCAGTGGGTAAAAAACGGGATTATTCCCGCTGTCCTCGTTTGGATTCAGTATGTTCCTGTTATAAATGGTTCTTTCATATAAGGTTTAATCTGTGCAATTTCTAATAGAGATGTCGTGGATGTGTGCTTATAATGCACACTGCCTTTTGTCATGGCAAACTTTTAAAGAACTTTTCTGAACATGAATCAATAATTTGTGCTACAGCCAGGATTTAGTTGTTCCTAGGGTTGCCTCTGTTATGTAGTCAGTTTTACTTATTTGCAAAATGCTATTCTGGGCATATCTTAACTAGATAGAATATTTTTATTTGCTTTCACAACCTGGAGAGACAGGGAGCGAAAGTCATGACATAATTCTAAATATATGAGATGTCATTGCTTAATGAAAGCCTGAAAATGCCACACAAATGTGATTTCCTCCTCTATTTCGCTGGAAATTACGATCGGTTGAAGCAATCAGGATAGAATTTGAACTCTGTAAGTCATGTTCCTGTAACTGATACCAAAATGCCTAAATACAATAATGAAAATGAGAATTCTTTGTCAAATGATGTGCATAGCTAGTTTACTTACGCTTGAGTACAGTGAAATTGTTGCAGGTTTGATTTATGGTTTTTGTGGTTTTGGGGTTCTTTTTGGGTTTGTTTTGTTGGTTTGTTTGGGGTTGGTTCTTTACCCGAGGGTATATATTAGCTCAAATGTATGCAAGTTAATAAAAGCAATTTAAAATCTTTACTTATTTCATCAGTCAACATGAAAAAAATGATATGTGTAATAAAAAGTAATGGAAGGGAGTAACCACTGGCAGTGTATGAGTAATTGAAGCATGCACCTGCTTGGTGAAATTAGGTGAGAAACAAGGAGTTTGGCATTTCTAGGAGTATCCACAGTTTTCTATGTTGAGCTTGTCTCACAGATGCTCAAGTTATGCCGCAGGAAGTCAACAGTTGGTTTGGCAATAGAGAAGTGGTGTGCCCAGAGTACAGAGGTATCAGTAGACTAATGGGAATTTCCACTTCTCTTCACTCTGTTATTTTATTAGACTGTCCCTTAGTTTCTTCCCTTCCCATTCTTCCTGCCTCCTATATTGCTGTCAGTCTGTAGCAGAAGGATAAAATGCTCCCAGAGAACCTGTCTGTGGTTACTACAAGGTTTCAGTTACAAAAATAGTCAGAGATAAGATTAACTACAGAAGTGCCTTTTTTTGGGTGAATTTTAGAAAGCGTAGTGCCCCCCCAGTGGACCCTAGGGAAAGGGGATGCATAATCAGAGTAACAACTTGATGGAAGGAAGATGGGGTGCATACGTGGTTGCTTGATAAGAAATGTTTTTATTTGCTAATGCATGTCCATGGGAGATCTGGTGTCCCTGCTCAAGATGTGGAAATGAAATCTGAGATAACCTCTGTTGTACAGCAGATTACGAATGGGAGGTTGGAAGTACGGCATGGTGAAAGGAACACTATCCAGATGGCAACATGGTGACAGGCTTTATATCAAAGACCAGCCGAGACAAAATAAGAGTGGCTAAGAGAGGGTCTCTGAAAATCACTGATGCCTGTTACAGATGTAATGTAACTCTCTCTTTATGGGGAGAATATATTTGCATAAATTCATTGATCAATGATTTTGCTAATCCTGCCGTATTCCAGGCATGTCCTCTCAAATTGATGAACATTTCTATCAGTCCTTGGTCTGGATGCCTAATTATGTTACGTATTTAGAAAGATGGATTTTTCCCTTCCTGGAGCATATGTAGTAGTTGAATGCTGGGCTCATTCTCCTTCCCTGCCCCATTAGGTTCGAGGGTTTTTTCCTTTTAAGAATAGCCTGGAGCCATAGAAGCTGCAGAACGTATCAAGATAAGAGCAGTGGCAGATTAGAATTATTAGTTTCATGAATCACTGACCAGCATGCTTTTTGAGGAAGCCCAGTTTTATGGGTTGTGTTGTTTAAGCCTGGTGCTGCAGTCACTGCTCAGAGAGAATCCAAAGTCAAAACTCCAGGAGATACAGGGATTTCTGGCAAACCTTCTCTCCCATGATACTAATTGTTTCATTTGCATGCTCTGCTCATCTTGTGACCTGCTCTCCCTCCCCTTTGACTAATATAGTTTCTTCGTCAGTAATATAAAAGATGTAGAACAAGCATTTTGACTGTTGAAAGTCAAATGAATGTGAACGACTTAATCCAGAGGACACTCAGCTGAGTATTTAATGCTGATGTGCAGCTTAACACCTTAACCAAGAGCTGAGCTGAAGACTAGGATGGAATAAAACTCCTTGCTGCTGAAGTTGAGGTGATGAGACACTTCTGAGGGAACATGACGAGCTCAAGGTGGATGAGCAGTCATTTTATGCCGTACTTTGCCATTCACTGTTTCTGTGACTCCCCAGAGCAGCAGGATGACGATGCTCTGCACATGCATCCGTGATCTGGATGTGGTTCTGTTGGCACCAGTGCACACAGCTTCTGTGACTGGGGGGAGGCTGCATGCATGTGCACCAAAGGTTCCTGTGATACCACTGTCAAATATCCCGGGATGTCCTCAGCCCTCCTGCGACACCGTCTGGGGTCCAGGGCTGGTGGAACTCCTGCTTCCCCTGGGGTCAGTCACAACAGTGAAAAATGATCAGTATAAAAAACATTTCAAAACACATAACTATTTCCCTTCTTATTTTCTATGAGCAACTAAAGGCATTGTTTGTGACCAGTAGGGGGTAGATGGCTTGTCTTTCTCAGAGGTTGCATTTGTCCCTCTGCTGTGCTAAGTACAACATAGACAAAGGCTCTGAGCTGTAGCCAGTCTTTATTCAAGGGAGGACTCAGAAGCCTGAAAAGAGAGAGTAAAATTGTGATGGGAGCTCTGTATACCAGGATTATTGAGCTCCCAATTGAAGCAAGATGTCAGGTATTTTACCTTAAATTGTAGCTGCAGGGACCAGGGTGCTATGTATTACATATTACTGGCATGATCCAATATTTATAGCTAGGACAATAATATTGTGCCTGTAATAAATTAGAAATCAAATCATTAATATGTATATAGTTAGCTTGGAACTGCTTGAAAATGACGTGGGTAACTGTATCTGCACCTGAAAAAAATGCATTGGTAAAACCTGCTTCTGATCTAGAGATCAAAAAGTGTCTTTTTTCTTGCTGTTCAGAAGGTTATGCATATAATGTAGGTATGTATGTGGGTATATGTGAAGATGAGAGCATTTTAAAATTAAGGTTAAATCAAGAAAAATAATGTTTAAAACTTAAAGAAATAAGATTAATATAAATTAGATTTTATTTACATAGCTTATCTAGTCCTGGGTTTAAGAAAAAAGAAAATTAAAGAGCTACTTGAAAGATGGAAGTATAAAGTAATGTCAAAGTCATTTGAAGACGAATAATCACAATTTCTATTAAGTTAATTAAGATATCATAAATGAAGCAATTAGTTGTTAACTGGTTCACTATTTCTGAAGCAGAATTACCTTTCTTATGTTTCTGTTTTGGGCTGAACAATCGGAGCATTTTGGTTTTAGTCTTTATGAGCGATGGATGGCCATGCTTGGGATATCTGCACATCTTCAGGAACAAATCTAAAAATACTGTAAGGCCATCCAGAAGCCTTCGTTATGATGTACCATGTTGCTCGAGTGTTTTAGAGTTACCTGAGAAAATAGCTTGGTCAGTCAAAAAAGCATCGATGGCTACAGAAAGCCATCGATGGAAATGATGTTCAGTTTTGCCATTAACATTTAAAATTGCTCGTATCCCCCTTGTCTTCTCAGCGCTAGGTGGGGTGAGGCTCCTTGGTCTGCAAGCACCAGGGTGTTGCTCGGAGTGGGTATTATTTGGTAACAGCCAAATAAAGGGTTAGGAGAGGGTAAAGAGAGGAGAACACAGCGGAAGCCAGGCTGATGGCTGTGTTGGAGGGGTGAAGCAGCACAGACTGGGCAAGGTCTCTGTGTGCCACCAGAACCTTGGATTGTGTCTGACACCAACAGGGTTTTGTTGGGAGAAGGGAGTGTGGGGCAGCGTCCCTGGTTCATGGCTCTCAGCGTTGGACTTGGCTGCTGCGATCGATAAATTGCCGCAATGCAGCATCCCTGCGACGGCGCTTTGGAGGCCGCCAGAAGCCCCCGTTGGTGCAGGAGGCGGTTGTGGGCTGGGCGGGCTCTGGGGAGGGGGAGCCCACGCCGCAGCACCCGCGCTTCCTACTGGCTCCTTGGGCAATTCCAGTGGTGTCTTAAAAGGGTTGGGTCCATCTCGTCTGCGAGACATCCCGTCCTCCCGTCGGCGGGAAGGGCGTTAGGAGCCAGGTGAGGCACTCCAGCCGAAACGGGTAGGACAGACCCTCCACAATGGCAGGTATATTTTCTTTTGGGTGCATGCAGAGGAACAGCCATGTGTAGAGAACCGTTGACTCCTTTTATTTAGCTACTGCTCACGCTTGTAGAATATTCCTGAGCAGATGATGGGTGCGTCGAATTTTTTCTGTGTGTATTTTATTTTGCGCTTTTTCACGCTGTGGACTGGAGGCAAATGAAACACTGTAAGTATTTGCTATTCAGATTGTTATGGTTTCTTATGCGTGTTGCATGAACATAACCAGGTATTGCTTCTCGTGGGCAGGTGGAGTTTGGGAGAAACGTAAAAATTGGAAAGATAGGCACTTTTAAACATATTGACCTTTTTCTTGTGTGATACACACGAACACTGTCTAATGCCTTCTTAAAATAAAATCCTGATGGAAAGCAGATCCCATTCCAGCTTCACCAAGAAACGTAATTGCCCTTGTCTAGAAACTACATGTAGTCTTTGTTCTTTTGAAGCATTTATTTGCTCTGTAAATGTAACTTTTCCCTAACAACTGCTCATACATGCAAGTCTAAACTCACAGAATGTGTTTATCACGCATTTCCTGTTCCATTCATGTGGATTTATATTAGCCCGTATTTTAGCCTTAATTTCCAGCATGGGTGAATTGCGGATGGGGGCATCACATACCATTAGAATATAAAATTACACCACAAATACCTTCTCAGTCTCTTGCAGTTTGGGGAGGCAATTTTGGAAGTTAAGGTGAAGTGTTCTCTCTTTAAAAGACTTGCTTGTTTTCCTTCCTCTGCTGTCCAAAGCCAGGGATTGCCTGTGTGGCTCTGTGCCGCACCATGGCCATTGTCCTCTCACTGAAGCTGTGGAAGATCTCTTCCTACTGCTCTCTCCCAGGGGGAATGCCAATGGCCTTGGGAGCTGAAGGGCAGCTGAGGCACTGAAATCAGGGTGACTGCTCTGGCCACAGCAATAAGGGATATTATTTTGCCTGCAGGACCTGCTGGTTCTGCTGTTGGGGGAAAGTGAACCCTGGGATTCTGGCATCCCCTTCTCTGTGAGTTCCCATAGCCACCTCTTACAAGGCGTTGGTAGAGCCTTTTACACCGACACTTGGCTAAACTGCCAGCAGTGCCGTGTCACTCTGGGGCTGGTGGCTCGTCCCTCTTTGTTCCCAGCGGGCAGCGCGGGCCCCGCAGGCTCCCGCAGTCCCGCAGGCGCTGCCGCATTGCGGCATTGGGGTGGCTGCGGGCTGGCACAGCGACCATCCCAAGGACACTGAATATTGCCGCAGAGCACTGACAATGGACGCAGAAGTCATTTTTGTCAGTTTCTCTACCTCAGAAAAGGCAACTAATTTCTGTCTGCCACTCGGAATGGCTTTTCTGTTGGTGGTGCGTTACTGGGGGGAGTATGGAAGGCTGTGCTCATTGTGGGGGAAGGCTGTAAGGATACAGCCTGTTACCATAAAGCTGTAGCATTGTCCTGTACTCAGGACAGGACAAATTAAAACACGGCTTTGAAGAATGATACCGTTCCTTTCTGGTCCAACGTTAATCAATTTCTTTGAATGTCTTTTGGTGAAGACCTGTAAGGAAATAGTAACACTCAGCTGACTGAATGCTGAAACGTTTTACCTTGGAAATCTCTATCATTAAAAGCCATCAGCCTTAACAAATGATCAAAGTTGCTTGCTCCTTTCAAATTTTGGAGTCGAACTGTGTTAGTTTGAATTGGATTGTGTTTATAAAGCTGTTTCAGCTTCAGAAAGGACTAACCTGAAGCAACTCTTTAGGCAGGGACCTAAGAAACTGCTTTATTTTGCTGAGGAGCTGATGCGACAGATTTAAGGTTTGTATAATTTGACCTCATGTTGTTGATTCTTTTTCATCCTTTCCATTAATTCACCCTGGTAGGCTTTCAGACCTCTGTATGCATTGAGAACCCAGTCCTGTTTCCATTGATTTTGTCAGGAGCAGCACAGAATCCATAAACCACAGTTCCTGACATGCATGCTATTGGGTGACACCAAGAGCCATGTTTAGTATGAGAGATCTCTGTGTAACCTAAAAAAAAAAAAACAACCCAAACCATCTCTACTTAACACTGAATTTATATTAAAGTGAAATAATTGTAAGTTTATTGTATTAATTAATTGAACAAGAGGTTTTCAAATGAATCTACAAAACAAAATTTAGGGGACTTTAAATGGAATGCAATTATATTTCTGATTTCTGTGGCTCCTGCAAAAATCTGTGCCTAAATAAATGGATTGCAGGGACTAGATTCACTCCCTGCTGAAATCAGCAATGGGATTTGCTCTGACTTCAGCAAACATTGGGCTGGGTATTATGACAATTGGACTCGTTCCCAGTGGTTCTAGGCAATCATATCAGCCCTGAAATTTGGTACCATAGAGAAACATCAAAACCACCCTAATGGTGCAAAAGATTTACTCAGTGTTCACAGAAATACTTTTATTTCTTTTAGTCCAAATCAAAATTTTGGCTGTAATTGGGACTTAGAGCCACAGCAGCCATTCCCAATACAGTGTACTGAAAATTGTGTAGCCTTTGAGCAAAGACCTGAGAAAATTCCTTGATTAAAAAAAAAGGAAAGACAGTGTTTCATTTGCTATTTTTGAGTTTAGAAGAAAAACTCATTGGAGAATCCTTCATTCAAAAATAAAGCAGTGGCAGAGTAATTTCAGCCTGCATTCTCTTGTCTTTGCATCAATGCTTTTATATTTTAATTCAGGCTGAACGGAATTTGTATTTTCTGCCTAGAATTAAAGTGCCATGTAAAAGATTGAAAAGCTGATTGAAACTTCTCTAAAAAGCTTTTTCAACTCTCACTAGGCATAAATGTTAGAAAGAATTGTGAGATGCAACTGGTACATGTATTTTGTACAGCTGATAGAGGTGATTTGATTGTGTGGGAAAATAGCAATGTCTTTGTGTTCACAGAAAGAGCAACTTCCTCTAGGGGAAGCAATAAGACATTTCATCTAAGACCACGTGAATGACATTCTTGATTTAACATCTAATGAAGTACACAACCTAAATTTGTACTCACTTTCTGTGGGTAAACTTCATCATGTTTTCTTTTCCCTTATCCTGTTCTCTGCTTTATCTTGTTTTGGAATATTTTATTTATTTGGGTGCTGGTGTAAGTAAGTAAATTCAGGCATAATGATACGTATGTGCACATCTAACTTAAATTCATGGTTAACGGTAACACCAGGAAGATTTGGCCATACGTCACCAAAATCCTTAATTTTGCTCATGCTTGATTTTTTTCTGGTGTTTTGCCCATTTCCACTGATTCCTACTCCCAATCTCCTTAGTTGGATAGCTTGCCCAGTATTTTCTTGCTGCAAGTCCTCTGTTTCCCTCTCCCCTGCTCTTAACCCCAGCTCCTGAGCTTGCCCATCCCAGAGACTCTAGCCAAGGCACTGCCAGACTCCAGGAAGAATTAATGTAGTAATTACAGGATTTAAGTTAATATGCCCTAAAGTTATCACCGTGGGCAAATGTGAGCGTTCTTGTCAGGTGACAAGACAGACATTTTAAACAAATAATCTGTTATTATAATAACTCAGTTTTCCTAAAGCCTGAGGTTTTTGAAAGGAATCTGACTCCTTCAGTGGAAAAAAAAAAAAAAAAAAAGTCTGCCTTAAACATCTGGCCTTTATAATAAGCTTAAATAGTTAAAATCTGACAGTTATATGCAACTTAAAATTAGCCACAGGATGGGAAGAACCAGGCAATTATAGCAGTAAACACTGTCGGCAGTTTTGTGCGTAATTCTGTGCTAGGCTTATTTACTTTATTTTTTCCATACATTTTTAAAGTGAAGATTTTCTTTCCTCTGTGTCCTTGAGATATTCATATTTCTGATGTCAGCTTCCCAAGTTAACAATGCTGGAGCCTCTCACGTTGCTGTGACAAGAGCATTTGTGAACACATTGTCAAAA
Source organism: Hirundo rustica (assembly GCF_015227805.2). Taxonomy (NCBI): domain Eukaryota; kingdom Metazoa; phylum Chordata; class Aves; order Passeriformes; family Hirundinidae; genus Hirundo; species Hirundo rustica. The sequence goes on along the minus strand of NC_053463.1, from coordinate 14,365,390 downwards.
GACTAATACTAGTAGAGAAACCACAAATTGGCAACCAGTTATTTTTATTTCAGTGGCTTCTTCGTGTCACCTGGAGACTATTTAGGCCATTATTTGCCTGGGCTAACGTTGTGTTTAAAAATAGCACTTGTCTGGTGCCAACTCATTTTAGAGTTGGGTACAAATATTGAGACAAACCCCCAGCTGTTCCTGCTTGTGCTGCTAATTTGAGGTGTCAGCTCAGAGCTCTGCTGCTCCATGTCAGTGAATAAGGCCCCTTGTGAGATCATTATGTTTTCTAACAGTGCCGAGTAAAGGATTAATCAGTGCAGCATCAGTTGCTTCCATTATCTGCCCACATGGTAGTTGTGGGCTTTAACTTAAACAGTCTGTGGTGAGATCAAGGAATTGAGTACAAGAGGCACTCGGGGCTCACCGCAACTCAGAGGAGATGCAGTTGAGTTTTGGGCATTGCCTAACAAGCAAACCTTGGATGCCTTAAAAGTCGAGGGTGACTGCACTCAGTGCTGAGGGATGGAGTGCTAAAGCCACTTTGCTTTATCATCAGAGGCCATAAGAAACAGTAAATATTTAATTCAATGCAGATTCCTCCTGACCTGTGTGAAAAATAGCTCTTTACAGCTATTGGAAATATAGCTCCTTTTGCCCTGCAATCTGAAAGTTAATTACAAGCATTAATTATGGCAGCATATGAAACTCAAGTCCTGGGTTTATTACTGAATATAGATTTAGATTCACTTTTTGGAATTGCTGCTGGTAGTTTTATTGGGTGCTGTATGAGGGCTGGAGGGGGTCAGAAGTTGTCATCCGCTGTTCCTCCCTGGAATCGAATCCAATGCCATTCCTGACAGGGATTCATTTTGGATTTTATTACAGGCTTCCCTCCCCATGGCTACACCATCTGTAACAGCTCTTTTCTCTATTTTTCCTCTTCTTATTGTAAGAAACATTTTTGGTATATCTAATGAACATCCCTGTTTCTGAAATTTCAACCTGTTACTGCGTTGCTTAACCCCTGTGTGTGTACAAGGAACAGAGGACGTCTTTTTCCTTTGCAGTGGCATTTTATATAGTTCAGTGAGGTTTAAAAGCAAATGATGTGAATCTGCTAGCACAGAGGTCTAAGGTAATGGCACTGTTAGTGCTAAATTATGCTGCTGGTGCAGCTCCCAAATTCATGTTTCCTCTCCGTGTTTCAGACAGACCCTGAGATCCTCCTTTTATGCGCAGAAATACTGATGGTGATGTCTAACCCTGCACAGGCTCAAGAGTTTCAGTCCACATCTACACTGGGAAAAGATTCCTTCACTTTTATTTACCAACACTACACACACAGACATCCCCCAAAGCTTTGAAGTCTTGGATAAGTCGTGTTTGTGGCATTGCCAGGGACAGAGTGATGTTTTCAGAGCTTCACTGGCAACTTGGGCAGAGCTGTTCAGCTTGTTTCCTTTTTTTTTTTTTTTTTTCCCCTCACTTCACCCACTTCTGAATAGAAGTAACATCATCAAAAAAAACTCTTTAGCATGAGAGGCTTAATTACGCTTGGAGATGCCTTGGTTAAGTCTGAATGAATTCCGTGGTCTCATTTAGCACATGTATAGTTGCAGTGGGGATAGGAGCTGGGAGCCATGGCAGTGGTGGGAGAAGCAGTAATCACTACTGGGGAGCATGACAGTAATTCACTCCTGGGAACGTTCCCAGCCTGCTACACACCATTTGTAGCTATCCATTGCATGCACATGGATAATAATCATGCATTAGGCCCAATTACATGGTGTTATGGACACACAGCACGGGGATTACACACCCAGCCAGGAGCACCCTGTGACAGAGCAGTGGGATAATTGGAGAAGACAGAAGGAAATGTTAGTTGTTCGTGCTACCAGTGCTGCAGGGCCTGGTACAGCTCAGCCCCTCCAGTCTGGTCCCCTTTGCTTTGCTGCTTTGTTTTGGTGTCTCACTTTGAAAACCCAGGTTTATCACAGGGGGGGGTAACCCAGCACCACCTTTTCACAATGTGTTGAGAGAGTTTTGGGTGGGAAAAGGAGCTGAACATCGTTGTTTAACTTAGTGTGAAGCCCACAGACACATGCAAGCCTGTGCTGCCAAAGAAGGGCTGGAGTTTGTAGGATTCCTGATACCAAATCCTGTGTGTTAAAAACCTGTAAAGAATCTACACTGCCCAAACACAAAAGGCATTCAAAGCCAGCAGTAATCCAGTACATGAGATCTGCCTTTGCAGATCACTTTCTCTATTTACCTATCAGTAAATGGGTCTGAATTTTTCTTTCTAACTGAGGATTTTGCAAATGCTGTGGTGTGCCATGGTCAGCCAAATGTGGCACAAAAGCAGCCTGGTGTGGATCAAAAACCTGAATGGCCAGCGCAGCAGGCCTCTAGCGACTGTGGGAGATGATTATTAAGCCTTGGGGAAAAGTGTTTTCTCAATTTGAATGAAGTTTGAATTAAAATTTCTCATTTGATTAGGTGTTTTTCTAATCAGTGGTAGATGTGGAATGGGAAGGAAACCAGTCCCTGTTATTGGCAATAGCAAAGGGCATCTTCAGCACCCAACAGGTGCCCCTTTCTCCTCTGCCCCCTTCACTTGGATCTGTTCAGGTTGGAAGAAGAGGCATCACTGTGGCTGTTGTACTGTGCTGATGTACATTATGAAAATGCCTTGTACTTAGAAAAATGGACATCTGCATAGTTTTTTTTTTTTCTTTTGTCAATGATCAACTAGGATACCAGAGTTGTTTTTAAGCTGGGATGTAGCAGGTGGTACTGTCATCAGTGTTGTGTGTTAAATAAAAAAGAAAACAAAACAACCCTCCTATGTATTTTCCCACTTGAAGTGTGACTGGGGAACATTAGGACAGTCACTTTTTACTAAACAGTTAACATTTCAGATATTTCTGTTGTGTTGTGTAACATTTTCTGTCAGAGGAGATCTGTTTGGTACTAAACCAGATTAGAGCAAGTGGCTATGTTGTCATGAAGGTATGATTTCAGATTAAAAAGTTGACAGGCATTCTGATGTTTATTATATGCTCCTAATTATATTAATTGAATTCTAATAAGGGAAGCAAAATCTCTGTGTAGTCTGTGATTGAATAATGACCTGACAGCCTGGGGTTTCTGCTCTCTGAATTACTCCAAGGGACCTGAAAAGGTGCATAGAGTTTCTGATTTTTTTTTAATTAAATACTTGTACTACTAGTCGGGTTCAAAATTTAAGTAGTTTCCTCTTTTCTCAAGGCCTCTGCCATAAAAGTTGTGTGATTTCTTCTAGAATTAGGAGTATTGGTTTTTTCTGACTCCAATCAGTCCTGTGCAAGGTGGAGAAAGGTGTAAAGGATAATGCACAAATATTATTGAGAAAACCAGACGTGCCACTCGTTTCTGCAGGTTAGTGATTTTAATGTATTTATACTGAGTCTGGAATTACCAGCTCTGTGTTAGGGAGCTGCAGTGGTGTTCATGAATTTGGAACAAGCCAGAAGAGAATCAAAATGCATGGAATTAAATTTGCCCCAGAAGTTTGAGGAAGGAGATAAATAATTGTTTACAAATTGTGACAGGATTGCAGACTGGGCACTCTTTCCTTTAGGAAAAGACTGATTAGTAGGGGCTATAAATCAGCCTTATTTTTCAGGAGGAAGGCAGCTCCACGCATGCCTGTAGCCAGTTTGGGCGACTGGCAGAGCGGTGATTGAGGAGAGCAGCTCCTCTGGGGCTGTAAATTGGAGTCAGTGGGACTCTGACAGTTCACCGTGGTGGAGGATGTGCCACCTCAAAGACTGCTGATCTCACATTTTGCATCTTCCAAGTAGTCCTTGGAGGATCCTTAGGGCTGCTGCAGTCTGCTTCTGCTTACCCTGCAAGATCTGACAAGGATCATAGCCCAAGGTGGGAAGTTGGCTGGCATAAATAATATTGTCCATAACTCCAGTTTCCTGAGTCAGCATTTTGGGTGTGAATAGTTTACAGGGAGAGGACTTCTAAACGAGAGGACAGTGCTGTTCTGAGGGACGTGATGTGTTCTGGAAGAGGTGGGAGGTTTAAGGCTGAGGGCCACTCAGCAGAATATGTGTCCCCATATGATGTTGGAGGAGTCAGAAGATTCTGGAATTCCTATTTCTCACAGCGTCCTGGTATTTATGAATGTCTTTCTATGGGTTTGAATTTTGGGTGGATCAGTCTGAGGCTGGGACCTTGGAGCAGCCAGCAGACAGCTGGAGCCTCGTTTATTTTTTCCCTCCATGTACTAAAAATGCCGCTGTATTGTGTGTTCACCCCTGTCTGGACACATCTCTTAAAAAAAATCATTGCTGGGAAGGAATCATGTGCGTGATGGAAAGCTTTGCAGGGTGTCTCTAGAGCGCATCTCTACCTGAACACGTTCCCATTGCAGGGTTCCTGCTGCCTGGGAGCTGAGTGCTGCGCAGCCAGAGCAGCAGGGTTAAATGCCTGCAGCTCTAGCTGGGCTCTAGTGCAGGCAGTTCACTGGCAATTAGTGCCCTTTGCAGTGTTTGGCCTCCTCTGTTCTGAAATAATTGCTGTTATCATAGATGTTTTATTGCCTTCATTATGGTTAACATTTAAATACCAATGAAATAATATTCTACTAAGTTATCTGTGCAGTAGCTGTCTGCTAGAGTTATCCCTGAAATTTGTGTTTAAGGAGAATACTAATTCAGCACTGATTTAGGATTCTTAGAAGGAGTTATATATTTGTCACTGAGCTGTGGGAAACCTTTGCTTATTTGAAAATAAGCAAGTATTTGAAACCTTTGCAAAACCTGAGCCACTCTCATTTGATACCTTGTGAGCACAAATGCTGTGTGATATATTTTAAGAACTTTTAAAATATTTTTGAGTCATCAAGTCAGACAGTAGTGGGTGACCTTTCTGCATGCAGATGAATTGCACTGGGAGACAGGGATGTGTTCTCTGTCCTCAGTGCAGAGGAAGCTCACAGTCACAGCCTATTCTGCCTGAATCCAATCCACATCCTTTAAAAATCAATAGAAAAGTGTCTCTTGAATTCCTATGCCCCCCCCCCCGACTCCTGTAGTGCCTGATGTGTGACTGATTCAGACATCAGCTACATCTGTGATTTAATGTTTGTGAGCTGACTTTACGTGTGGCTTTTATTTATCACCATCCAAGTTCATAACTCATTTTAAAGTAACAGACAGCTAAGGCAGAGGGTTGCCTCGGAATTTTGTTTTTATGTTTACAGGAAAAAAAATGGAGGTGCAATTATAAATCCCATTTCTGAGCCCTGTTTGAACTTCCCAACCTGTAAAGAGCAAACACATACAGATACTGAGGGATGGGTGTGTTGATGTATACATTCATGCACTCTCAGTGGGTTTGATCACTTTCTGAAATTGTTGTTCAGGCTTGCTTTTGGCTCATTGACCACAAAAGACTTCAGTGGTTACATCACTGGGTAGATAAGGTAATGAAGCACTCTTTGTATGACAAAGAGAGGTTCATTTTGCACCCTGCAGTCTGCCCCAGTGGGATGTGAGCTGTCACTGGGACTCAGCAGGGATGGAGGCAGAGCTCCCAGCCCTGCAGATGAACACTGGTGCTCAGGGTGCTGGCTGCAGCCACAGCCCAGCACAGCAGGCTGGGAAGCACAGCTGGCAGAGGGGCTGGCAGCTCTGGGAGCTGACTTCCAGCTCTCCTGCTGAAGTTGAGTGTTTCCCTCTTCTTCTTGCCCTTTAAATTTTTAGTAGGCTGCCTTTGAGTCCTTGCGTATTGAGAACCTGAATCCACAAACCCAGTGGTTTGTACACTCATTGGTCCCAATACTTGCCTGGGTGTTTCTTGTCCAGTTTTTAATGCCTTTAAGTTTTCCAGAGGATCTGGAATGAGTACTACATGTTTTAGTATGAGTTACCATGTGCTAAGACTGACAGCTCCTATCAGCCTGGTGTGTGAATGTGTGTGACTGATACAGATATCTGGCAGCAGCTCTCACATGCAGATTCCAGATTTCCAAAACTCTGCTTTTACTGGCATAACTCTTTTTGCTCACAGATTTGGAAAGGAAGGGTAATTCTGCTCTGTTGGTGCAGTTTGCTGCTGTCATGGGTATGTCAGCCCCCAAGCTGGCTCCAGACTGCCAGTGCATCCATCTGGTGCAGCACTGTGCTGGAATACCAGCTCTGATCCTGCTGAGGGAGTGCTTGGGTGCTGTCCTGCTAGGATGCAGCACAGCAGCAGCAGCAAAACAAGCTGTCAGCACCAGAGCTGCTGCCACCCTGCTCCTGAGTGTGCCTGTGCAGAGCCAGGGTACCCTGCAACCTCCTGGCTTTGCCAGTGTGTGTGTGTCCCTTCCTGTGTACCCAAACCCCAGTCTCCATAGGGTTAAATCTAATTAGCTATAATCTCTGATGTTTTAGATGATGGCTCTGCCAAGGGATTTCTAGGCAGAATTGTAAAAATGCTTTTTGAACTGGCAGATGACCAAGAAAGAGAGTTAACTCCTGGAAGACTTTTCTAGACCTTTTGATTAAAGGTCTTAAATAAATACATGACCCCTGGAATAGCTGAGTAGTTCAGGGAAGGTTTCTCCAGGTAGGTTGCTCCAGCAGGTATGTGTTTATATATTTGTCAGCACATGCATAAACACACAGAAGCACTGTCTTTGCCAAAGTGACTCTGTGGGATTCTGTGCCCCTTGTAGAAAGCAGAGGTTGCTCCCTGCCCTGGTGCTGTGGACAGCACATGTTTCAAGCAGGCAGTGACAGGACTGGCCACACTGGGACACTGAGTGGTCACCAGCCCTGTCCATTCTCATGACAAACTGGGCTACTGTGTTTGCAGCTTCGGTGCACTTGCAGCACGGCAATTATGCCCTGTTGAAGTGCTTTCCATTTCCTGTGCTGTCTTGATAAACTTCATAGCCTCTAATTTGCTGGAGAGTCATTGATGTAATTAGGAGCTGCACAAATGGGAGCAGCACACTCAGCTGATGGTAATCTCAGTTCATTCTTCCTGAGAAGCTCTCAGGGGGTCCCTCCAGCAGCCTGGATTTTCTCTGTAGGCTCTGCTTTGACAGAGCAGCAGCAATCCTTCCGTGCCTGGGTCGGGACATGCTTTATTACAGGCAGCTCCACTCCCCATATATTTTTGCCTGAGGGAAGGGAGGAGAGGGAGCCCATCCATCCGTGTGTTTCCGAGGAGCGATGGGAGCTGTCTATCCGTGCTAACAAGCCTGTGAGAGCCAACAGCTCTCTCTTGCTCACAGCACCTCAAAGTCCTTCAAATTGCCTTTAAATACTGTGCCCAAGTCTGATGACCCCCACGCAGGGTGCTCTGGGTTTTCAAACAAAGTGGCAGCTGAACAGACAGGCCTGGATCTGTTCCAGGAGTTGATAAAAACTCTTCCTCTCCACCCCTCGTTACCCAAATGTGGTAAATGGTGACCTCCAGCCATCCTGATGCAGCTCTTGGTTGCTTCCCCTGAGCAGTGTCTTTCATGGTGTGCCACAAATTGTCACAGCTATCAGGGAGCGTGTCTTGCTTCTTGCCAAGAGTTTTACCTGGTTGTTTCTGTAAATGTTGGTGAAGAAATGGAAATAATTGATCAATCTGTTATTCTCTCCTTTTTTTTTTTCTTTTTTTTGTCTCCTAACAGTACCCTCAACAACAACAACATCACGCGCATTCCTGTTACCAGCTTCAATCACATGCCAAAGATCAGGACTCTGTGAGTAGCATCTTCTCATATTATATATAATATGATACAATTCTGGTGCTGTAAGCCAGGTTTTTGACTGTTTGTCATCTGTGATAATCTCATTTCAGTCCCCCAGGCTGCCTCAGGGTGGCTGCAGGGCTGGGGAGCCCCTGGGGAGCCCAGGTAGGGTTGTGAGCGGAGCCCTGAGAGCTCTGGATCTGCCCAGCATTAAATAAGAATCAGTTTTATCAAGGTTTGGAATTTACCTGGAAAATAAACTGGCTTTTTTTTTTTTTTCCTCAAGGGAAAATCCATCATGTGAAATGTGTTCCAAGCTGGAGCATCAGCAAGATCATAAAAACTGCTCAGATGGATCAAATTATTGAATTTTATTAATATGCTGTGTTTAAATCCCATTTATGCTTTTCAGATTCAAAATGTTAATTTCTGAAACAAGGCATTTTTAAAGAACATGAGAAAAGCATCTTTCCAGATACTTTCTAAAACAAAGTGTCACTTATTCTGATGGATTTTTTTTTTATAAAAGCTTCTCTTATATCACATCCATTTGTTTTTGAGCTGCATGCCATTGCCTTGGAAAAGCTCTGTTCTTAAGTAGATCAAAATACAGAGACTGTGAAATTGGACTAAGCATTTGTATAATTTAGCCATAGCCTATCAAAACCATTTCCTTAAGTAAATTATTTCTTTAAATCCCTTTAGGGAATACACAGCTTCAGGAAAAGCCACGTCTAAACAAAGCACCCCTGTGTTTCCTCCAGATTCTCAAACTCATCCAAGATGTATTTAATTCTAAAGGCAAAGAAAGGGAAATAGTAGCTAGCCTGAAAATTTTCTGTGGCACTGAAAAAATACAATTCTTCAAAGCTGCTATGCATGCATGTGTAAAATCATATTAAATAAATTAACAGAACTGAAGAAAAATGGCTCTTTCTTACGTCATCTCTGTAAGATAACCTCTGACTTTAATTTGCATTTTTTGTCAAATGATGACATTATTAAAACTTAATGTAAATAATTAAATGGAAAAGAGATGTTTGTCTTTTAGAAGAGAATGGCTAAAGAAGATGTAGGTGTAGAGTTAATTTTCCTGGAGTTTTGCCTTTTCTTATTCAGTCACAGTGGTCCAGAAAATTTGCCTGGCTTTTCCAGATTAGCCAGTCTTGTCTGTTAGCAGAGCTCAGTGCCTTCAGTGCCTTCTGCCATTTTCCTTTTAGTTTAATTTCAGAGATGGCTTTGTATATAGCTCCCTAGAGACTTACACTGACTAATCCCCCTCTGCTGTAATTAAGGGGAAAAAAAGAAAAGGAAAAAAAAGGAAGGAAGTCATAAACAGGATTTATAAAGGGAAGCTTTTCCATTGAATTCGGAGACACGTTTTATAGAACATGAATGCTGCCCCACTCTAAAAGGATTTGCTTGAAATTGAATTTAGGGTCTATGGATAGAAGGACAACTTTAGCAAACTTGCATTTGTATTCATTCACCTGATTTTCTGTAAAGTCAGTTTCATCAGTATCAAATGACCGGTTTCAGTCTTTAAAGACTGCCAAATAATACACAGTACCTCCAGCAGGTCAACATAGGAATTTGTATAAAGATACTGTTTGGGGGAAGATGTTAATATTCTCTAGAGTTTCTTGTTGAAAATGGATCATTAATGATGTTCCTCACAGTTTGGTGAGTCTGCTGTGTTCTTTAAAAATGGTCATCAGTGTGTCCACCTTCTCAAAGAGCCTCGCACTTAGATGTGCTTTTTTTTTGGAAGTTTTTTGTAGGAAGTCCCTGGTCTGAATGTTCCTTAAGCAGGAATGAGCCCTTTTTCCAATCTGTTGAGGCCCAGTGCAGTGTGGACAGTATTTCCTTTGTGTCTCTTTTGCACTCTGGTGAGATCCATCAGCAGGACTTGTGGGGATGCTCCTGCTGCAGCTACGTGTGCTGATGGTTCTGTGAATAAACAGCTTTTCTTCATGGCTCTCAAAACAATCTGCCTTTTGTAGAATGGAGAAGAAAATATAAAAAGTATATTAACCTTCAACATGAGCACTAAGGGGAAAGAAAATAAAGGGTAAAAATCCCAGGAAGTTTTGAAGCGTTTGAAGCATTGAAGAGTTCTTTACTAAAATCAGCTCTTCTGTGCTAAGATTTTTTTAGTGAACTGTCTATTCTGTTCTTAAGTTTCATTGATTTTTAGCCTTGATTGGAAGTGACAGGAATTAGTTTTTATTGATCTGCTTTCCTTTGCTTGAAACAGCTTTATTTATGATAAAGCATGTTCCCTCTATGTATTTGTTTAATATAAGTGTCCTGTTGTCTCTGCATCTGTGAATTACTGCTGAGACAGGTAATTTTATATATATATATATATATATATATATATATATATATATTTTTTTTTTTTTTTTTAATTTAAGGATAAACTGAAAATGTGTGAAAGCACTTCAGTGATTTTTGTGTTCCCAGGGAATTGGTTTATAATGCTTTTGAAGTACTGTGAAAAGTCTTCTTGAGGCTGTATTTATTAATATAATTATCAATAATATATTCTGATAGGCTGCTTTGTTAAGATAGGGTCTCTAAGTGATCTCTCCGAAGCAAAACATGGAGCAGCTGTGCCAAAAGACTTGAGATGATGACAAGGAGGGTTCTGCTGAGGCAGAGAGCTCGTGGTTTGCGCTGCTGAAACAGGAGTCCCCAAAATCCAGATAAATCAATTTAGTGAGGAGGAAAAAAAACAGCTAACAGAACTGGTAACCTGCCTAACCCTAACCCTTTTTGTGAAATTGTGCTTTTCTCAGTCATGCCTGTGTTCAGGGGGTGCAGGGAGTGGCATGAGATGAGCTCAGTTCCAGAAGGAACGTGATCCTGAGTATCATTGTTGGCTGCTGTGATGGGAAGGAGGAGAATCTGAGGACTTAGATGAAACACTGACTCTCTTAGGTTTCAACAAATTCTTACATAGGAGGATGATTTCTGGCTGGATTATATGTATGTATTTATTTGTTCTTGAAAAAAAAAAAAAGGCAGATTAATGCTTCATAACAGCCAAAAATTTTACTAGAAATCTTGACTTAGTGCAGCTTCAATTAATGAGCTTCGCAATCCCTAAGCTCAAGGTCTTCTAGCCATCCTTGTAGAACAATTACATCTTACAGTACTCCCAGGAGATTAGTGCTTTCCATCTCTACAGGATAAACTCTCAGTTCCAGATTTGTGAGGGTTTTTTTTCTTTATTGTGGCTGTCCACCCCAGACATACAAATCTGGGGACTGTCAGCCCGGGCGCCACTGCTGAGCTGAGCTGCTGCTGTGCTGTAAGGACAGCTCACAGACAGACATTTCATTTCTCTGGAGGATGGACAAGGCTAAATCTGGTGCACAGCAATTGTGTGCCTGTAATATCAGTGAATAATGCTTTGTCTAACCATTTCTGACAGGATTTTTAATCTGGTTCATCATTCCATTTGGTGCAACACTGCAAATGCATGAGTCATTACAGGAATGAATTAATGCCCTGGACTTTTGTTTTGACCTAAAGTTTGGTAACTATTTAAATGACCAGATTCGTTCCCTGAACCCAACATTATTTTGCAGATGTGATAATGGTTCTGCAAGTCCCTGGTGCCAGGCATGGATCAGGCTGGGCAGGGAGCTTCCCATGAGTGGATCTTTCATGGGCTGAAACTCCCTGTCTAGATCCTTTATACTTGTGTTAGATTACTACAGGAAAAAGAGCATTGATGAACTTGTACAGGCACCACAGGAACAGAAGTGGTATCAATAGCCTCTGAAGTTTTATTTTACCTGTCTTTTCCCAGAGTATTCTGATTTGGAAGGGATCCATTAGAGTCATCAAGTCCAAGTCTTGAGTGAATGGCCCATACAGGGCTCAGACCCACAACCTTGGTGTTACTAACAGCATGCTCCAGCCAGCTGAGCTAATGTGGAGAGGTTCTCTCTCTCCACCTCTCCCCAAAGGATGGAGAGGAGGGAAGAATCACTCCTCATCCTGTTCTTCAGCCTGGTCCTCATGTTTAACAAGCCATTCACTCAGAGATAACACAGCCATGCAGTTCTTTCTGACATGAAATCACAAAGTGATTACGTGGCGCAGTCTGAAATTCTGCATGTTTTTGTGTCTAGAATGGCCAGCTGTAGCTGGATCATTATTGAACTTAATTTTTTGAAAACATTGAAAATAACAGCACAAAATTGTATCTGACCTTTGTATAACATCCCACGGCAATAAGGACAGTCAGTGACTCATCTGTAAGCAAGAACCCACAGTGATCCGACTGAAATGGCAGCAGAGAGCGGGGCAGGCTGGCGGTCAGTGGCTCTTTGGGGGTTTTGTTCCAGAAGCCCCCACTAACAGTGGGTTTTGCTGTGTGTTTCGCAGGCTGGCTGTTGATGGCTCTCTCTGGGGGTTTTGTTCCAGAAGCCCCCAGTAACCGTGGGTTTGCTGTGTGTTTTGCAGGCGGCTCCACTCCAACTTCCTGCACTGTGACTGCCACCTGGCCTGGCTGTCGGACTGGCTGCGCCAGCGCCGCACCATCGGCCAGTTCACCTTCTGCCTGGCACCCGTCGGCCTGCGTGGCTTCCTCGTGGCAGAGGTGCAGAAGAAGGACTTTGTCTGCTCTGGTAATGCTTCCATTTCTTCCTTTATCCATCTCACATCACTGCTCCCATAAAAGAGCAGCGTGGAAAATGGCTGTGTCGCGTTTGAATGCAAATGACAGCGCTCCTGTTTGTTTTTGTTGTCGCTAAACTGTATGGGAGGAGATGAAATTGTTGGGTTTTTTCAGTTTTGTGAGAATTATTGGATTCCAGTTAACATTTAGGTTCTCAAATTACTTCTTCTGCTTTAACACTGCCAATGATATCAACATAAGAAATCAATTAAGTGTGGATAATTCGGTATTTCTCAAGGGAAGAGCTCTACAGCTGACTGGAATACAAAAGAAAGGAAATAGAAAATGCAAATCTGAGTCTGTTGAGAAATGATTGGACTTTAGAACGTGAGGAGCAGATTTTATCCCAGGGACTGAAACAGAGATTCTTAGGGAGCCAATGCACTTTGCTGTTGTACAAGATTCCACGCTGATAAATGGTGCTGATGATACTCACAAATCGTGTGTCTCTATGTTGGGCCTATTCATCAAGTCTCTGGAACTGCACTTGGCTCTCATAGGATAGAAATACATTTTCCTAGAAGGAGGAGAAAAAAGAACAGAAGAAAAAAAGACAAAAAGTGGAAAAAGAAATCTCTTGAGTTGGATTGAGAGGAAGGATGTGGTGGAGGAGCAGCATGGCAGTGTGTATGCTGTGAAAAAAAGAGATACCAGACATAAGTTTGGAGGTAGTTTTGCAGCCCCAGTGGTGACACAGGGGACTTGTTAGGGAGATGATGTGAATCTGAACCTTGATGGACTGCAAGTCTTGTACTGTTTTGTTCCTTTTCTCTCACAGCCTGTGAGCCCCAAAGCTTTATCCCATGGGCACGTGGGTTGGCTGATGGAAATACAGAGAACGGCTCGTGCCAGAAATGTTTTAGGAATGACTTATTTGTGTCATTCCATTTACGTGGGACAAGTAAGAGAAACTTACTTTGCATTAGAGAAAGAAAGGTTTGACCCCAGTCAATCATGTTTAATTAATGCCCAGCCCAAAGGTGTGCAGAAGTGTAATGGCATGTGGAAAATGGAGTTGTGCATAGTGCTCATTGAGATGTGATATTTCAGAATGCCGGGCAGCTTCTACGCTGTAGTGGAGATGACAGGCAGAATATCTCATAAGCTGCATCAAAAGTTTAACTAAAGAAAAAGTTTAGAAGTGTGACAGTCTTGGGAGAGGAAGGATAAAACAAATGGATAAATGAATGAAGCTATTAGCAGAAGCTAATTTTACCAAAGAGGCAACCACAGATCTTTTTTTTTTTCCTCTCATGAAATGAAGTTTAAGATGGAGCATGAGTTCAGCTATTTGGATTTATGATACAGTGAAGTGGAGGAAAATGAGTTGTTTAAGTCAGGAGAAGAGATAATAATTGCTGAATGAGAAATGTAATGTGAACAGAACTCATTTAAATGGGGTTGTCTGTACAGACTATGACTCCCAAAAGTGACAGGGTTTTTAACAGTTCCCTGTTGGACCAAGAGGATATAGGCGTTCTCTCAAGATTTGCCTGCTTTTGTAAAAAATACAAAATCATGAAAATTCAAAGAAAGAAATTTTCAGTGAGACAGTCCATCAAGTATATCCCTGTAACTCTCATTTGGGAAATGAAATGAAATGTACTGAAAAAGAAATTCATTTGGAGAGCTCATTTTAGTGGTGGATTTAGCTGAGAACTCGGCTTAGTACATGCTAGTTTGATAAAAACCTACATGGACAGCTAGTTTAAAGAGGATATAAATCTTCCCTTCTCCCCATTACAGTTCTTATACCTGATTTTACAGCATAATTTGTTAATGTGTGACTGTGAAGTCAAACTAGGACGGGCGGTGAAGAGGGAACTGAACTTGTCCCTCTGTGAAGGAATTTTATAGAAGTTAAGGTTATGTGAATTACTGTAACCAGCCTCGAGCTGGCAGGGAGAGCCACCTTTGCATCCCAGTTAGGAAGAGCTGAAATAGAAAGTGGTGAGCAGCTCTGTTGAAGTATAGGTTCAGAATCTCAAGCACTTGTGTTTTTATGGCAGTGGGAATATCACAGCAGCAAAAAAAGCCTCAGCTTTTCCTTCACTGTGAAATGGGCTTCATCAGAGCATTCCAGTTCAAAACTGGTGCTGCTGGATGCTTCCGAGGAGAAAGAGTTAGAATCGTAATTTGGGGAAAGAAGAACCACAACACTGAAAAGCTGACTCCTCTTTATTCTGCAAAATAACCCTATGCAAAAATAGTGATGTTTTATAACTTTATGAGAAATGTTTCTTTGGAAACAGATTTTGAATGCTACGTGCCACGTGGGAAAAGAACGAAAACAATGATAGAGAAGTGCCATAAATGGAACCCAAATTACTGGATTCCCTGTGGGTGCACCATGGTGTTTGCATTAGGTGCAAAGTCTCTCCTATAATGTTGCTGAAGTCAGAGTTATATGCAGGTATATCGAGGTAAACTGAGTCATACCTGTGTAACCTGCGTGTCAGTCTTTCAGAAATGTTGTTCATCTTGTTCTTATAAATTATAAAAGAGCTGATTCAAATGTTGCTTGTAGGTCACCTGTGAGCAGTTGGAGAAGCTATTCCAGGTTTCTCTTGTTCGAGCATTTGGCTCAGAGCTGGAGTGAAGGTGCAGGATTCAACAGTGCACAGTTGCCTGGAGATAGGTTTGGAAAATGTGTCTGGTTGGATTTGTGTTACTGGGGAGGAGAAAGGTCAGGGGCAGAGTGGGGCTGGGACTAGACATCTCCTCACCATCAGAGGAGAGTGCCAAGTGCTTCTGGCACTCCGGTCACCCACCAGGGCCTTCTGGCTGGCTCCTTCAGCAAGCTGTCCCCTCCTTGCAGGAGAATCCCCCCCCAGAGCCACCTCTGACAGAGCAGCCTGCCGGGGCCTTTCCCTTCATGGCCATCTGTTCCTGGAGAAATCTCCAAACACGCTCTTCCTCCTGCACAGTTGGTTATGGAGCTCTGGGATGCCTTTGGGGAGAAAGTCTCCTACGAGGTGGGATGTGTAGAAGGGGAAATTCTGTGGCACCAGGGGATGAGCCCCTTGTTGATGTGCTGCACAAAGATAGTAGGGTGTATTTCACATGGACAGAGGGTGTATTTCACATGGATAGAGGGTGTATTTCATATGGATAAGGGGTGTATTTCACATGGATAGGGACTGTATTTCACATGGATAGAGGGTGTATTTCACATGGATAGCAGACTGTATTTCACATGGATGGGGGGTATATTTCATGTGGATAGAGGGTGTATCTCACACAGGTTGCATGATCTCTTTCACACAGGTACCAGGATGTATTTCTCCTCTCTCCACCATAGCTTTGCCATTCACTGCCATGCTGCTGTGACAAGAAAACAGTGCACTAAGCAAAGACACTGTCAGTTGAAATAGTACCTGTATTCTGGTCTATGGGAGATGTTTATTTTTATATTCCCTTAGGCAGCAGTAAAGCATCTGGGGGTGCTGGCTTATGTTTAGTACTTCTTAGAGCCTTCCCATCTTTGCCTGGATCAAACCCAGCTTCCTTCCTATGCTCAGATGTTTCACTGTTGGACTGGCTTCTCCTTCTTTGTCTCTTGAACACATTGTCTGTCTGCCTATTTGTCTCTTGTCCTCCTCTGACCTCCTTGTGATAGTAATTTTATTTCATTTTCCTCTCATATAAGTTTTATTATGGCTCTTTGATTTTCCTTCTATCTGCTCCTTACTTATTGAGGTTGAAGTTAGTTTACATATTGATCAGTTATGTCGAGTTACAATGTGTTTTCTCACCTGCAACAGCTGTAAAGCTTTGCAAACAAAGCAGTGGGTTCACGAAGTTATGCCATCAGCAGCACCTTGGTTTTTTCAGGGCTCTCTGTGCAGAAGCCACTGACCCCATTTGGAATATTTTTGCAGTGATGAATTGTTCTGGTTTTCCTAAGTATATATGTGAGAATATCTGTGCATCTAAACAGGAGCATTGTGCCTCATACTGTGATCTGTAGCATACTTCAGCTGCTGACTAGATCTGTTCTAGTTTTGGCCAGTAGCTCCATGGTGGACAGTGTTTACACTGGAGTATGAAGATTGAGTAAGATTTCTTAGGCTAGACCACAGACTGATATTTGTCTGATGAAATTTGTAAGTCTAAAATATGTTACTTTTAGTGCTTTCCTAAGATAGCTTTAATAATGAAACATACATTGTAGAAGAAGGAAGGTGGATCCACACAGTGTTATCTTTTTATATTAAAAGTAATTTTCTTTGATTCTTGATCCTTAGTTCCCATTCTGGGAGTCTCAAAGAGTGTAAAGGAAATCAAGATGCATAATTTGGACTAAATAACTTAAATTTCAGTCTGAAATTGACTCAAGAGAGAAATCATTACCATAGCCAAGTGTTTTCTGGCTATGTAAACTGATACTGAAATTGAGAAAACACTGGATTGACCCAAATCTCAGTTGAAGATCTAGATTTTCTGATTCATGTGAGACTGCAGCTGAGATATAATAAGGAGGAAAATATGTTAGCTTCCTGCTGCTTCCTGTAGACTGGAAACCCTAATAAGGGAGCAGGTTTATTTGTTTGGGTGAAGTCAAACAATCTTCAAACATAGCTGTTACTCTGGCCAGACCACGGAACTCAGGAGATTGTCTTGCTCCATTTCCTGATAACTTCATAGCACGTTGCTGAGGAGACAACCAACAGTGAGTAGCTGATGAAATAGCACTCTTGAGGCTCAGCATCTTAATGAGAGCATTCAGGAGATGCCAGAGGAAAAGTGCGTGGGGATGGGAACTCCCCTGTCTGCTCCAGGTGAAACACCCTGCAGTGGTGTGTGTGTGCAGGCAGCAGTGGGGCAGGAGGCACTGCCAGCACGGGGGTTGGTGCTCCTGGAACCTAAACAGGGACAGGGACTGATTGCCAGGGATGCAGGTTTTGCTGGGGATGCGGTTTTCCAGAGATGTGGATCTTTCTGGGGATGCAGTTTTTGCTGGGACACAGGTTTTGCCAGGGATGCAGGTTTTGCGGCGATGCGGTTTTGCTGGGATGCAGGTTTTTCCGCGATGCAGGTTTTGCGGGATGCAGGTTTTGCTGGGATGCAGGTTTTGCTGGGACGCAGGTTTTTCCGGGATGCGGGTTTTTCCAGGATGCAGGTTTTGCGGGATGCAGGTTTTGCCGGGATGCAGGTTTTGCGGGATGTGGGTTTTTCCGGGATGCAGGTTTTGCGGGATGCAGGTTTTGCGGGATGCAGGTTTTGCTGGGACGCAGGGCAGTGGCTCCTGAGATGGGTTCCTCTCCATGCAGCCCCTCCCTGTTCATGCGGATGAGCTGCCAGTGGCCCTCGTTTTTGATGAGCTGGATAAACAGTCGGGGAGGAGGAGGAGGAGACCTTTGTGTGTGTGTTTGAATGGTCACTTTCTGCGTTGTGGGACACCCCTATTGTACAGCTGTTCTATTGCTTTTAGAAGGAACCTCAGCCACTTCATCCAACTGTGAGCCCTTTCCAAAAGAATAATCTCTGACTCACCTTAGATGGTGGCAACTCTTTTCTCACTGTTCTTGATTTTTGTGACCATCCACAGGCCCAGAAAGGGCTCTTAAAATGGAGTCTAGGCTGGATTTAAAGTGTTTATGACTTTTAAAGCCTTGTGGTAAATACTTCAGTTTAAATTTGATCTTGGGAAATTTTTGTGGAATACTGATGGAATACTTTTACCTCCTGTCACAATTTGCTACCACAAACTTACATTAACCTTTAGTCTGAAGAAACATTTCAGTACTGTGCATTTGTTACTTGCTCCTCAAATGAAATTGTATAGGAAATTTCGAGAGACACTAATCACTATTTATCAGTTTGTTTGTTTTCAGTTTCCATGAAGTTTCTGATTACAAATCTAAATTACTCTAGCACCAGCAGTGATGGTGTTTCATACTGTAGGAATTTACTTCTTGACTTGCTTAGTATGTAACATGCCACATATGGTGTTTTTCATTTGGGGGACCATTTGCAAATCTGAAGGATAAATATGTATTTATTACAGCACTTAATATTTCTTTAAAGACCAAAGCTGAAAATTGGCTTTTAATTACAGTAAATTTAGTTTTATTACCGAAAATGATGTCTTACCTTTCAGTGTAATTAGCCTTTTTTTCTGGAACTCTCTTTTCCCTAGAGCAGTATGTATAGCCCTTTAATGCTTATTTAATGATGGAAGGTTGGGGTATAATTATTCAGCCACTGAGCTTTTGAACTGTTGCTGTAAAACTAATAACAAGATTAGCTTTCATGTTAATATCCAAAGCTGGTGGTTTGTTTTATGAGTAGTTATGTTGGTAGTATTTTTGGTACAGAAAAAAAAGTGCGTCATGGCAGTACCACAGCTGAGCTTGAGCTGTTTCACAGAGAGCAGTTGTGGTAAATACAGAGGAACAGGGTTGACTTTCAGTATGTGGAGCAGACTTGCATGAAATCTGTAGACTTTTTCTGTTTAATACATGTATGTGATTGGCAGCTCATTTATGGATACACAATTAATAAGAGTAATGAAAGCAAGCATAGAGCTGCTTATAAAGTAACTGCAGAATTCCAGAAATTAATAGGGGACAAATGCAAAGTTGCATGCAGTCAGCACCAGGTTTGTGTAAATTTCTGCTTTATTGACGGTGAAATTAGTGATGTTGTACACTGGCATTACACCTGTGGTGGGTTGGCTGCTCACAGTCCCCCTCCTCACAGCACTGAGGTGAAACCAGGATCTGCTCCAGCACCTCCTTCCCTGTCCCATTCTCTGCCTTGGCTGCTCCCAGGGCTGTTTCTCAGAGCTTTTCCCTCTCTCCCTGCTGCCTGGCGCCTCTCTGCCCTTTCTCAGTGTCCTTGGACAGTGGCACCAGGAGCAGCACGGGCAGGCTCAGCTGTGAAGCCCCATGGAAGCAACTAGAACAGCCCTGGCCTCTTCCCACAGCAGCTTCCCTGGCAGAGCTGGGCACCGACATCCCATGTGGTTGTCGACAGTCACGACACTCAGAGTGCTTCTGTAGAACATCCAAAGGCTTCAAGCACCTTGTTATCTAGAAGTCTTCCGTACATTTTCTCTGGCACTTTCTTTCCTTCTCCAGTTCTGGCTCACTCCTTCCTGTCCCTAGCACAGCCACCTAACCCTGTCTGTCCTGTGTACAGTGTTTTACCCTTTCTGCCCCTCACACACCCTCCTGTCCCTTCCTCATCACAGCACAACCAGCAGACTCCAGCTAACTCCCAGCCAGCTCACTCACTCTTTATCAACCCCATAGCTGTGAGGGCAAGGCTGTTCCCCGACTCTTGAATAATTAACACAGCTGTAATATCTCAAGAGCAAGATTGTCTTCAGCACCATCTCCCTCTGTCACCCCACAATCTGTCTCCCCACACCCCGTATCCAAACTGAAGGGATCTCCTGGCTCAGTGAATTTACCCCTTGGAATGGCAGGCTAACATGTTTAGCTCTGAAGATCTGTATGAATTTTATTCTGTAATTTCCAGAAACCTTAAAGAGTTTGAACCTACCAGGGGCCTCTTGCAAAAGATGAGGCAGCAACCCCAGCCTGTCCCAGGAAAGGTCTTTATTTTCCCTGCCTTCCTTAGCATATTCCAAATGCCAAAGAATCTGGTCCATGGAATCCCAGGGCAGCCCAGGGAAGGGGATGGTGACTCACTCTTCAGTTCTTGCCTACTGACCTGGAAAAAAGCATTTCCCCCCTCCAGATCTGTCCATGGGGAAGCTCATGACCAGACCGGAGCCCTTGGATGTCATTATAGGAGACATGTCCCACTGTGCCTGCCATCTCTGAATGGCTGTGTCAATCTGTAATGCCTCTGCCTGGAGTGAACCCCACCCTCCTCCTCCTCCTGAGGAGAGCAGCTTTTGTGCCAAGGCAGGGACAGCCCCCTGCTTGCTGCAGCAGGATGCAGACTGGGGCAGCAGCAAAGACAAATTGTGCAAGCAAACAAAATCATGTAGTATTTAAAACTCCTTTTCAAATAACAGTAAATCAAAGCTCAAGGACTGAGTAGTCTTAAACTATTTCTATTCCTTCCCATAACTTTATCAAACTTTATCATGGAACAGTCCACGATGGATCACCTGTTTAGGACTATGCTCCCTTCACAGGCTCACAATTGATCATGACCATTATCTATCTTTTAACCTTGTGCAGGTGGCATCCTTTCACTTAAATAATTGATGTTCCTCTTCATTTTTATGCTTGAATATATTTATAAGTTCACTTTATTATTTCTGGACCTATTTTTAAATGTCACTTCATAGGCACCTTCAGGAGTGCTGATACAAATTGTGGAGTTGGCTTTAATGAGATAACTGTGCATGGGCACCATTTGAGCTGCAGGAGCACTACATCTTTTAAGACCTTCTGTTAGAATTTTTTTAGTCCTTGGAAGTGCAGGCAGTGTCCAAACCCAGAGAACCAAAAGCACACTAGCAGCCTTCCTTGTGGTGCAGTAGTTGGAAAATTAAGTTTTATCTGCTTTAAGGTGAACATGCCTGTGTTGACAGGGTTGGAGAAAGACCTTGAAAGAAAGACTCAGAGTGGACACAGGATGTAAGAGAGGATCTGACTTTTCAACCCCTCATTTGGAAGGCTTAGGTGGAATAAATTTCCCTAAAAAACCCCACACTTTTGTCATAGTTTTATAGACTTCAGTTGTCTCACAGGTTCGGTTTTATTAATCCTTCAGAAGAACAAATTCATCCCTTCAACTTCAGTTATTGCTGAGGCTGCTTCTTTGTTCTACTTTTCCTTTTTTGCTTTTCTTAGCAGTATTCCGTATAATTGTGGTGCTATTATTGTTAATTAAATAATTGCAATATTAGTGCTTTTAGGATAAGACAGCGTGAAGTAAGGTCTGATTTATAGTAGTGTTACTTTACTGATAGATTGTGAAACTAAATAGGATTTTGTAGAATAAAGTGGGCTTCATTCATTAAGCCAGACCTTCCTTTCAGTGTAGTTGGATATTTCCAGTTTTATTTCTTGATATTTATTTGTAAACTGACTAGTGTCGACTTTTGCCTTACAGAACTGTTGTGCTTATGTGCCATGAATTTTTAAGATAAATTTACTCTTTGGGAACGTTCAGCAAAGCAGAGAACTTGAATGAAATAATGAATATTCATGACTGGCAAGTTTTTACAATCCACAAACTCAATGGCATTAACATCAATTAGGGGCTTAAGTTACTAATCATAAATCTTAAAGCTGTGCTCAGCAAATAGCTGTTGAGCAACCATAGATGGAAATATTTGCTTAAAACATTTGCTGCACATTTGTGTAGGATAAACAAATTTGTACAAATTTTGTCCATTAGAGTAGTATTTGCCCTCGAAAAGGAATGTTAATTTTGCATATGGTCAGTTGTAGTTCCCTTTCTTGCCCATCTCTCTCTGCAGGACTCTGTGCTTAAACGTCCCTTTAAACGGAGGTGGAGACGTCAGTGTGCTTTAGGTGTATTAGAATAAATTAGTTGGTATTACTGGGAATCTAGTGCAAACTATGGCTCATGCAGTAAGAATTGATTTCAGATATCCCAGCCTAGTCAGAACTTCCAATGGGTTATTTAATTACACCCAAAAAGGTCATACTGTATCCATGGATCTGCAATACTTGTAGTGTTTTGTTTATTGATCAATAATTTCGTGTCTGATACACTTGAAATGATGTAAAGTCAGCGCAGGTTTTTAACCAGGAAGTCCTGTCGGATTTATCTTAAAATCTATTAACACATTTTACAAATAACTTAACATTTTGCTGGTGAGAAGGAGCTGCTGCAGAGTTGATTGGATAGGTGAGGAGGTAATAAAACACACTGCTTAGTGTGGTGTA
Organism: Hirundo rustica; assembly: GCF_015227805.2. Lineage (NCBI taxonomy): Eukaryota > Metazoa > Chordata > Aves > Passeriformes > Hirundinidae > Hirundo > Hirundo rustica. Next base: position 14,343,132 of record NC_053463.1, on the reverse strand, counting down.
ATTGGGTGTCAGTGCTAATGAGATTATTTCGTTTATTCAGTAATTGCAAAATTTATTTTAGATGCCTGTGACATTTAAACTGTCCATTTATACACAATAACAGTTCTATTCTAATTGTAATATTAGTCTGTTTGCTGCTTTTAAAAGAGGCCAGTGAGGGACTTACTTGAAAAAAGCATTTGATTTCTCTGTAAACTTCTGGGTCCTAAGTTTTCCCTCTGTTTCCTCTTTTCCCCTAACCCATGTCTGAGACTGTAAATTAAAGTGGTGCCAGATATTGACTGCCATAATTATTGACGCTGTCATTCCACTACATCAGGTAAAAAAAACACAGTAATTTTTGTTAATCATGCTCCTACCCTGGCTTCCACATTTTGTTCGTGTTTTTCTTTAAGCAAAATGTATGATTGAGTTGATGATTTTTATCTCAGAGAAAAATATAATTAACATGGTGAACTAGGGTGTGTATTTTAAAAAATCTGCAACTGGAGGATGGCAGATTGTGAGAGCAACTTCAGAAGGGGAATAATGTAAATGCAGCTGATTTGTCTGTGGCCATTTCCTTTTGCTGCAGCCACACTGTAAGGAGTTTACTGCACTTGTGAAGGACACAAAGAGAAATCTTGAAATATTTCTGCCTTTCTTGTCTCCTTTCTTTTGAAGAAGTATTGGCAGCAAAGGGAAAATTCATTTTTAGATTTCAAATATCCTTCTTTAGAGGCTGTGTTGCATCGGGGCCCTTGATCATCTCTCTGCTTATACTCTGCAAACCTATGGAAGCCGTAGCCAAGTTTTAATGACTTTACATTCCATAGCCTACTTAGACTTGTTTTCTTGACCAGTCTTTTTTTAAACAGTTCTTCACAACAATACAAACGTTAAACTGATTAAACTCCTTTGGATTTTTTGTGCTTCAATTCTATAGATCTGCAAACAATGGATCCGCATTGAAGTGGGACCATTAAATCCAAATCAGATTTGAAATTCTGTTTCTAATGTTATTCAAGAAGCATTCACCTTAACAGATGATTTTTTGTGTGAGAGCTGATGGAATATGTGCTAGAAGCCTGTTGAGTGTGCATGTGCAATACAGTATTTTGTTCTTTGCCAAGGAAAAACATAAGCAAAAGCATTTCATCAGGATAATAGCAATTTATACACAAAGTCTTTATTATTAAAAATCTCAGAAGCCTGCAGTCTGGATCTATTTTTGCTCATGAAGAAGAAAAATGTGTTTGTGGTGCTTGGGGCCCTGGTTTAGAGGTGGACCTGGCAGTGCTGGGTTGATGGCTGGACTCAGTGGTCTTGGAGGTCTTTTCCAGCCTTAATGATTCTCTGATTCTACTGCTGCTACCTGCTTTTCGTTCCCCAGACTTGTTTCTATCTTTTCTCCCTTTTCAGGCTGCTTCATTCAGTCCCCCTTGCATGCCCTGCCTTTCCCAGCACTCTGCAGTGCTGCATCCCCCAAACTGGGGGGGAGCTGAGCTGAGCTCCACTGAACCTTCTGCTCTTGCTTTAGAGGCAGTGGCGTCAGCACGGACTCTCAGAGCTCCGGCTGACAGTACAGCAGCTTTTTTGATGGTGTGCCCTAACAAGAGGGGAGTGTACTACTGCTTCTCCAACCCACAGTGATATGTTGTGGTGTTATAATTGTGCAAAATACATTTTTCCCCTGCTACAAAGCCTCTTCAGAAAGCACATCAGAGGTTGTGTGGAAGATTCAACCTTATTGCCAGCATCTTACCTCCCAGAGAACAAGGATTACTCTGAAGTTGTTTCCTAATTTGATAATTTCTCCTTATCCCTAAAAGCTTGCATCCTTGTATGTACTCACTCGTCCTTCATTTTGTTTTGGCCATTGTACCACAGGGCAGGCAGACAAAGAGAAAATGCAGAGTGTGGATGATCAGGGCCAAGAGCAAACTTCTTGTTCGTCCACAAACACAACAGAGGGCTGTGTGCATTTTGAGGCAATATAAACTGCTTTTGGAAGTAGTCACAGTTAAAATCCTACAGAAACCTTAGACTCTGTGAAAGACAAAACTGGCAGTGCTGTTGTGCAGATTTCTGACAGTTTTGTAAGAATTCTATTAATTGACATTGGTGGTATGTGTGCCCTGCATTTCTGTGGCTAGAAAACAAACCCAGGAGAGCTGCTTGTCCTCCCTGTTACACATGTACATGTTTAATTAGTGACATTGGTCTTTCTTGTTTAGTTCAGATAGCTACCACGTAACTGCTGTGTTAAATCCAGTGTCCAGGTTAAATCCATGTATAGACTGTGTTAAGCCAATAAGAGGATTTTGAAACTGGAACAAGACAAAGTTCAGGTTGCTATGTAAATATGAATTTGTTTCTTTGGACCACATACATGTGGATTTAGATTTTAGTTACATTATCGAATTATTTTTACAGTAGTTCTTAGCCCAGATGAATCTTCAGGGTGACACTAAAATAGTCTCTGTCTTGAGATGAAAAACTATTGATGGAAAACTCCTTACCTGCAACTGTCCAAGTGGTTGGAGAGTGGACTATAAATGAGAGGGTATTTTAGCAAAGAGAAAGGATCATTAGGATCATCTCATGGTGGAAGCAGCTGCCCACTCTCATAAAGAATGTATTTGACCTCTGACCATGCACAAATTTCCTGTGAGATCCACTTATTTCTAGATGGTCATTACCTCTTTAAAATCTGACTTCTGGATGCCTGGATTGGAGCTCTCAGGTCTGGACTGCCAAAATTGAGCCACTCTGATGTAACATCAATGAGAGCTATGTTTAAAACACAGTGCTGTGAAACCCAGAGTTTTCATCTGGTGTCCTGACAGAAAGTCAGGTGATCACCCAATAAAAATATTTCAAACCCAGTATTCGAATTTGGCAATGTTTTGCCCACAACTGAAATGGTGATCTTATCCTGAAACTCGGAATTTTATTTTAATATGAAGCAGTTCTGTAATCCCTGGTTACAAAATACTATTGAAAGAGGATGACAGCGTGCTTGAACTTAAGGAAACTCAGACAAATTGAAATTAATTCCCATCAGAATTCAGCACCTTTCTAATGGAAGGGATGATTCCACGGTAATTGTGTTTTGCTTTCCAGGAGGGCTCCCTCTGCGAGTGTAAAGTTACCTACACAAGTTTTCAGCTGATGTCCTTTCAAACTGCATCTGTCTTTGAAAATAATGACTCTTAGAGATGCCACAGGAATCTCTTTCCGATACTGACTTTTCTTTGCTGTTTTCATGGTTGTGAAGGCAGGGATATGTGTAGCTTTCTATACAAGCTGATGCTGCTGTGCAGATACAGGAGCTAAACCAAGCAAGTATGGAGGCATAGATCAAGAGAGGAAATTTATAACAATGTTGCATTTTTATAAATTTTTTAATTGTCCTAATGAACCTTGGATTACAAGTTGGTGCAACTAATTTTTTTTTTAAAACTTTTTGTCACCTGTGGTTAGAATTCATGAAAGTATCCATCATGAGTCTTTTCAAAGACAAACCCAGAATGTACAGCTTTGGGAATAGTTTTTTCACATTTTTGTATGTATTTGTGTTTTGACAACTATGATGTTTTTATTTTTCCACCCAAAAGGCCAATCTTTTACAATTTTTGTCACTTCTTACTAGCACAAGCCTTCACATTTAGCCATCTGTATCTCAAAGATACTTGAGGGTTCTTGTGTTCCATATACTTTGGCATATGACTCACTATAAATAAAGCAATAACTGCTACATCTTGATAACTTCAATTAGCATAGCAAACCCATTTTATCTATGGCTAAATGTATGCATAGATAAAACCTTTAAATGTAGGAATCATAACCATTTGAGGAAAATTGACATAATTGCTACAGTTTCAAAAAAATGTAATGACACTTAATTAAGCCTGAATCTAATGTATTGACTAGAATTTGTATAGAGCAATGTCCTCATGCTACACCTTTGGTGTGTGTGCAGCTTTGTGTCTTTGTGTCTACCTTAAGCAAGCGTTTGAAGGTTTTTCATAAAATTTCATAAATAAAAATTTTCATAAATTTTTTTCTAAATTCTTTTTATGCTTCCATTAACTGCATTGTCTAATCTTGAAAAAAACTGGCTTTATATTCCCAGTCTTCATGCCATAACAGATTGCCTCATTTCAGAAGTCATGGCTGATGAGAGTCATCTCTCAGTATATAAAAGTACTCCAGAAGTGTTTGTGTAATGGAAACTTCTAGGCAAAGATAACTTTTGGAAATACTACTTGATCCTAAAGCTTAATTTGAAAATCTTTGAATGAATTGCTATGGGTGAGCATGAAGTGTTCATGAGGCAAAGAGATTGATAGAGTGGAGACCGAGGAGAAATAAGAACACAGTAACCTTTTACAGGTTTTCACTGCAGTTGGTTTGTAGAATATTATGTTCACTTGCAAATAAATTATTACTTTGTATAGTAAGAGGATCTGCAAAACTCAGAGCCAGATGTATTTTGTTGCTAAAATCTCACACAATCATTTCTTAAAACCGTCTAATGTTTTCCTTGTGTCTCAGGTTCCCAGTCGGAGCCCCCGTCGTGCAGCGCCAGTTCCATCACTTGCCCCTCTGCCTGCACCTGCAGCAACAATGTCGTGGATTGTCGGGGAAGGGGCTTGACAGAGATCCCAGCCAACCTCCCAGAGGACATTTGGGAAATGTAAGTGCCACTCTAATGCACAAATCTTTTCCATGTCTCTCCATTTTTATTCCGTTTCACGGCCTGCCGTGTGGAAGAAACGCACATGCTTTAAAAACTGTTCTAAGTAGTTGTCAGGTATATTGTAGTTGTCCTCTTTGATTTGTCCTTTTGATCTAAGGGCTCAAACAATTTTTGAATGTAAATTAAGATAGTTTGGTACTGTCCTACCTGAAAGAAAGATAAAGTTCTTGGGGCCTTAAGTTCAGATTGTGTTTACATTTCACAAACCCGGAATTGCAGTTCTGTAGTCAGTAAATGAAAATACACAGTCCTTTCTTATTTCTAGTCAGTGATTTCCCCATGAGGTGGAGGGATGTCTTTCTAGCTTGGCAGGATGCATTTATAATGAATTAGAACATCAGAGCACATTGTCCCTGCTGATTTTACCTTCTATATCTTGTCTTCCACATTGTTATTTCTAGTTCTTTAACAGTTTTGTGACTTGGGTTGTGGGATCAGGTGCTGGTTTTTCAGACTTGTTTGCCTTTACTACCTTTAGGAATTGGAACCATCTATTTCTGTGTCCAGGACTTCATACTACTGTGGTCCTGAAATACTGTTGCATTAAACCATTTTGCTTGTGGTTAGTCCACAGGGAATGCAGATCAATTCTTTTCCTATTTAGGTTCTTGTCATACAGAGTTTTTTGACATCCAGCCAGCTTTTGCAGTCTACGCAGTATAAATTCAAATATTTGTATGGTCACTGGACTCACCCATCTTCTTGTTGCTGTAGAAATACTGGTACACAGCAGAATTTACCATGATAAAGCATAAATTCATAAGATCGTGGAAAGTTCTGGGTTGGAAGCAATCCTAAAGACATCTGCCATGGGCAGGGACATCTTCCACTATCCCAAGTTGCTCCACATTCCATCCAAGCTGGCCTTGGACACTTCCAGGGATGGAGCAGCCACAGCTTCTCTGTGCCCAGGGCCTTCCCACCCTCACAGAGAGGGATTTCTTCCCAATATCACATCTAACCCTGCCCTCTGGCAGTTTTAAGCCATTCCCCCTTGTCCTGTCACTCCAGCCCTTGTACAAAATCCCTCTCCAGCTCTCCTGGAGCCCCTTTAGGCACTGGAAGAGGCTGTAAGGTTTTCCCAGAGCCGTCTCTTCTCCAGGATGAAGACCCCCAGCTCTCCCAGCCTTTCTCAGTCACAGAGGGGCTCCAGCCCTCTCATTATCTGTGTGGCCACCTCTGGACTTGCTCCAGAAGATCCATGTCCTTCTAATGCTGTGGGCATAAGACCCCCAAGGAACATTGAATTCAGCTAGTTCTTGTATTACCCCCTACTCAGTGTTTTCTTGTAGGCCAAATTGCTCTGGTAAGAATCCTTGTCTTAGAAACTGTTCAACAAAAATGAAACACACAGCTGTTGTTCTAACACAGTTATTAAAGGTGATCTACATTTCGCTCTGTTTCAGTATTAATTAAAGATCTTTTATTCAGCTTTCCTACCTTTCTTCATCAGCATGGGTAGGCAGAACCTTCCCTGACAAAGCCTCCAACAAGTCCTAAAACTGTTTTTGTTGATAAAAACCCATCACAAACCAGGAAACTCACTTGTCATGGGACATAAGCATCATATGATGCTAATTTTCCCTCTGCCACATATGACTTAGAAGTCTGTTGTGTTAATCTATTACTCCTCGAGGTGAAGGACTTCATTACAAGAATGTTTGCTATTAAGTAAACAATTTAGGAAAACTGGAAATCTGTGTCCCAGACTTGCTTTTTCATAATTTCATAAAACAGGTAGCAAGAATGTAGAGAATGCAATTTCCTTTTTTTTATAAAGCTTCTTGCTCACTTGGGAGCTGACAGCAGCAGCCAAATTGACTGAGGAAAAATGAGTTATGAGAAATTGAGGCTGAGGAATACAGACTGTGTGCTGAGCGTTACAAAAGATTGTCTGCTTACAAAGTAGTTCTGTTTTGTTTTTCGGAAGAGAAATGAAAAATTTGTGTCATAGAGAAGCACATGAGAATAAGCACAGAAGAGTTTTGCATGACTACTTGGGTGAAAACAAAAGTCATTAAGCGCCTGGAGGCATTTACTGAAAAGTAATATTGAAATGCATAAGGTGTGGTGGTTTGCTGGTACATGAACAAAATGGTCATTCCACTACATTGGGTCAGCATCTACAACAAAAGGAGAGGTTGCAGTTATTTAGAAAGGATGAGGGAAAATGCGTGCAAGGTAAATGTGGAACATGGTGTGAGTGCAGAATGGGCGTGGTGCTGGAGAGGTGTGGGGAAGGAGGGATGGTTGTTGTAATGCATTGATGATCAACAAACTGAGAGCAGACAGAGTCTCCAAAGAATCTGTTTTTCTGCTCAGACTTGATCACAGCCTTGCAGCCAGCCCCTGTCAAACTGCACAACAGCTCAGCCCACAGAGCCAGCAAAGGCAGGGGATAGCAGAGACCTCTCACCAGCTGTGGGAGCCTGAGAGGGTGCTGGGACAAACACCTGTAGCAGCTTCCACTCAGCACGTGGTTTGGGCTGCTCTTGGCTCAGGACGTGGGCTGGATGGATCCTTTGTCAGGCATTAGTGATGCCCTGGCATAGATCAGCCCAAGGACAGCTTTCCTGCACGTGCAGATGTGGGCACTGGGGCTAAGGGCACTGCCAGCCCCAGCTGTAGTGTTTAAAGCAGTATTTGCTTCAACATGCTGCCTGCCACATTTGTTTGATGCCTCCCAGTCATGGACAGGTATCAGTAACTCCCTGTTAATCTTTTCCCACCTCACAACACTCTTCCTCTGCCCCTTCTTTAGAATCAAGTTTTCATGCTGTTTGTCTGCCTCAGAACGATGCACTCCTTTTTTATTTGTCACTGCAAGCAAGGCTGCATTTCAGGATGTGAATTCTGGGCAGCTGTTGTCTGAGAATTTTGTACACCTTAAAACAGTAGTGCAGGGAATACCGCTTGTTCCTTTGTGTTTGATAACAGCTGGTGCAAGACCTTCCTGAGTGAAAGCAGGGCACAGCCCCTCTCCTGCTGCCAGAGGGTGCTTGTGCCTGGCAGATGCTGGAGCAGCAACCACTGGCATTGGGTGCTGCTTCTCTGAAGGTTCTTCAGATTGCTTAAAAGAAGGAATTGATTATTTGTTAAAGCTAGAGGCTGGATTGTGGTTGGGGCAGATGCTTGGGAGACTATGAACAAGCTGAGCCCCGTACAAAAACTGATGGGAAGGGTGAGCTCAAATGGGGAAACAACCAAACACATGAGGAGGAGAATTGGGAACAGAGGAAATCGAGAGGTGAGCAGGGTGCTGTGAGTCTGAGAAAGTGAGGAATATTTGGTGATAAGGCCTGTGATTGATGGCAGTGGACTGTGGGGATGTGGCAGCGGGGCTGGGACACTGGGGCTGGGCAGGCTGTGGGGGCAGGACACAGGGACACAGGGAAAGGGGGAGCCAAGGAGCCTCTTCCCATCAGAAAGCGCATTTACCTTGGAGAGCCCCTCTGCCTCCTCACCATGTACCTGAGAAACCCAGCAACAATTTGTGTGTCTGTCCCTGTGCGTTAGGGACTAGCTAGGCACAGCTTAACTATTAAACTACACAGGGAGCTCCTGTTTGCGCTGCTGCTATTCCAGTTAGAGAGCACTGCTGGGGTCTGGGACACATACTTCTGTTACACTTGAGTTTCCTAGTGATGGAATTAGCAATTTCATCTTCTGGGTTCAAAGCCACTAAAAAAAAGGTATTATTTTTTTAAAGTAAAATAAATAAATTAGAAAATGCTAAAGTTAATGTTCGTAGCTGCAGTTGTCATTCAAAGCTTTTGTATATATTTGTGGTGGTCTTCACTTTAACAACAGCGCAGTCTCGTGCTGCTGTTGAAAGCTTGGATTCATTCCTTGTTGTCTAGGGATACCTCAGGGATGTGTAGGGAGGGAGCCTGTGTGTATAGATAGGGTCTGTGCACTTGTTGCAGAAGCAGGAAAATTGTAAAACAGGGACTGGGGAGAAGATAATCCCATGAATGTTGTTCAGAGAATTTGCCTGTGTCTCTTCTTGCCAGTGGTTTTATTAATTGATTCTGGGCAAGTGACTTGCACAGACTTTTCTTGGGTGGTCACTGGTGATGTAATCTCGGGTTCTGGCTGACTCAGCTGAGACATCCAGAGGTGCTGAGGGCTCACAGCTGCAGCAAAAGTCAACAGGCACTGTGCTTTGAACACTTTGTGCTGTGCAGCGCTAATTACTCAGAAAAGCCAAGTCTCACGCATCTGCAGACGTACAAATCCAACTCCAGGATGTAAAGTGGATCCTTAAATCTTGAAAGAGGTTTGAGATCTGTTCACATCAAGCTTGCTTCACCACTGTTACTTAACCTGTACCATACTCTGTGTCTGGTGATATTAAGAGGAATAGAACTGAATGAGCTGAGAGTAAAGCTGGGTAGGATGTACCTGAATCAAAAATGAGGCCCATTAGTTTAAATGCAAGTGCCCCAGACAGCAAAGAGGCTGCCAGTCCCTGAAGGAAAAGTGCAGTTTAGGCACCCGTGTCTGGTGAGATAACAACCACAGCTTTGTCTGACAGCTGAGTGGAGCAAACAGGGATGGCAACGCTTCCACCAGCATCTAGGCTTGGCCTAAGGTTAGTTTTAGTCACTTGTTCTACATGGGTTTAGTTTAGCATTTTCACTTTTGATAGCTGAATTGGTGGCTGATGGTTCTGTAGGTATGAGTAGTACATGATTTTGGTGCAGAATTTCTGCTCTTAGGAAAAATTCTAGAGTTCGAGCGCAGGAAGAATGTTATGTTGGTTTTCTCCTGGTTCTGGCAAAATGAATGTAAACTTAATTTTCTGCAAGATGACCGCTTTGTAATGTAATGTTCTACTTGTTCTACCTTTAATGAATGATTTCCTGACAGATTTAATGTCATGAGGGTACCACTGTGCTGGGCAATGGTGCAGACCTGTGGGCAGACAAGTTTCTGTTTGTTGTTTCAGGAATTGTCTCAGGAAGAAATTTCTCTGTTCTTCAGTACCTACAGGAATGTGTATTTCAGGCCAGCTAGGACTACAGCTGTGAATCCTTAGGAAGCTTTTGTGATTTGAAGAAGATGATGAACAATTTCTATTTAAGTTACTGGTATATTCAAAAGGAATTTTCCCCCAATTAAAACAAAATCAGAAAAGCTATTATAAAAAGATTGAGCATCAGTGACTATTCATTATAATAATTTTTTGCTATATACATTATACATTAACTACACGACAGCATTTTCATGTTTATTAACATGAAGTTCTCAGTTTCAGAAAGGTAGGTGGTTTTTCTCTTATCAAGAATATAAGTGTGTAGAAACTGTAGAGTTCATGGATAAAGGAATGACAGTTTTTCATTTAACATTGTTCTTCCTCCTGAAAGAAAATTATAATAATTTTCCCAGGCTTCCAGTAAATACTGCAGCTGAAGCCAGCACAGTATTTTTGAGCACTGCAGTAAATGCTCCGTAATTGCCTCTGGTGGCAAGTTCTCTGGCTGGGGAATCAGGTTGGCTCCTGTAGTTGAATCTTATAATATGATTTTCATTCACTGCTGTAAATTGGCTCTGGAGAGCTTCTCGTGTCTAACCTGACTGCTATTTTCTGGATCTTACCCGGCAAACTGTGTCTTGCATTCCACAGAAGTTTATTTTGTCAGGCCAAAAATATGTAGAAAATTTTTTCTTGAGTTCAAAACAGAAAAATAAGAAATAAGAAATATTTTTGATTGATAATCATTGGTGAAAATATAAATATATGGAAAATTACAAGAATAAAGGTGTCTTCTGTGCTGAGACAAATTAAGGAAAACAAAAAGCTGCATTTCACAGTTTTAGAAACGAGCAGCAACAGCAGGGAGTTTCTGCTGCAAGATCAAGGCAGATTCATTTATTACATCTTTTATTTCTGAAGTTGTGTAACTAATGTCATCTGCAGGCACAAGAAGATGGGTTTGTTTTGATAGAGCTAGATTCCATACACATGGTAATTTTCCTTTTGGCCATATCAGTTTTTACCTTCTTTACTGCTTTTTATAATTGGGAGATTTATTTTAGAAAAAAAGTTATGTGCAGGTTAATTTACTCAGGCAAGCTGTGTAGGAGTAAGGATAAAGGGTTTGTAGGTTTGAGATTGTTTTGGGTTTTAGTTTGGGTTTAGGTTTTTTGGAGTTTTTGTGTATATGTGTGTGTAGTCTCTTTTCCCCAGAGGCATCACTTCAGTCCAGTATAAATATAAATTAATAATTACTAATAAAAATGAATGGTGTAACCAAAAAGGCATGTATCTATTATCTAATATAAATTTCACTGCAAAGCTCCTGTGTTGCCAAGCAAAATAAAGAGATTGCAATATATAATGAGTATATACGTTCCTGAAGCTGATTATAAAGAGGGAAAGCAATTACTGAAAATAAAATAGAGAGCATAAAATCACTACTTTGACATAAAATATACTAATCAGATTTTTTACTGGATTAAATACTAATTTTCTTTTGGCTAACACATGTTCTGTTTATTTGGCCTTAAAAGACTGTGAAAATAAGAAAGGATTTGAGGAATGGCTATTGTCAAATGACAGAATCTGTTGAGAAAATATTACAGGTGGCAGAATTTCAACTACCAGAAAGCTACTTAATTTTCCTGCTCATTTCTGGTGTTCTGCCTTTTCCTTGTCAGTGTTGTAAATGGGCAGTAAAAACAGGTGTTACAGAATATATAGAGCTCTTAACAATAAGATTAGGGATTAAAAAATATCTTCTTTTTTTTTTTTGTCAGTGTTAGCTTACTTCCATTTTCAGTAAGTCTGAAAGAATAGTTTTGTGTTACAACTTGACAAATAAAATGCAAATAAAATGCAAATCAGCTTGAAATCTTCAGATCCCTGAGCTAGTTCCAGCATTGTGAGAAAATGTGGGAAGTGATCTGGGCTGGAAATTTCTTGAAATAATTGGAAGCTAATAGAGGGTGGTCAGGACCAACCTCCTTCAAGCAATAATTAAATAGCAATGTGATGTGTTTAGGGGTTAGTCTTTCTGAGACCTCACAGAGCTTCTCAGTGAAGCAAATGTTCTGGGTCTGGCTTGTTAAAAACTATTCCTACAGGTTTCTGTTTATCAGATTCAACCATTGGTGAATGATTACTTTCACATAGGTACTGCAGAAACTCTCTGTCCCCCTTCAGGGAAAAAATAAAACCCACAACAACAACAAAAACATCTAAAAAAATTTCAAAAACCTTACAGTGAAAAGTGCTCAGCAGGGGTCTGTGCTGTAGAAGTGAATACCAGAACTCTGTGCATCCCACTGGGAATGTCTCTTGGGAGCCTTCTGAACTAAAATCACTGGCTCTGAGCTGGAATCACTGGGTGTCGGGGTGTGGGATCCATGGCTCTGCTGTTCACCACAGCATCTCAGAATCATCAGCACTCATGAGCTCATGTGCTGATTGGATGAGGGATGGAATTACCAGCAGGGACCTGGAAATTGCCAGATCTCTCCAGTTTGAGGACTCTGTTTCCTGCGTTTGTGTTCACGGCCACAGGCCTGCATAAAGATAAAATTCTTCCTGCAGACCCTGATCCCGAGTCCACGTGGCCCAATAATGACAGCTGAGATGGGAAATCACCTGTCTAGTCTAGAATCAGAGCAGAGAGGCATTATTTTGTATTCTATCCCCAAAACAGCTTCTGATTAGCCTTGAACACCCTTACAGGTGATGGCTCAGGGGAGCTCACCTGGAGATTCTGATTTCACATCTGGGCACAAGCAGCAGTTCTGGCAGTCATGGGCTGTAGTGGGAGGGAGCTCATGGGGAGCCTGCACTCTAAAAGTGGGATAAAGAAAGGAAAATGAGACTGGCAGAGACATTACAATGAAAGGTGATGAGAAGGGCCAAAACTTCCCAGCACAAATGTGGAGTATCAGTGGTAGATGGAGAAGCTTTGAGGTTTGGCAGAAAAATGCTTCATTTTGGTGTTAATGTGGTTAGAGAGACATGGGTGTTTTGTCAGAAGATGTTTTGTGAAATACCAGTCTGTGGATTTCTCTGGTGTTTCCTGTTTGTCTGTGCTATATTAATGCAAAATTAACATGCTACAACAGAGGGGATGAAATCCTAATGTGGTTGCCATCACAAATTCAGTGGTTACCAGCTGATACCTGAGCAACTGCTCAGCTACACAGCTGAAACTAAATTCACTGCAGTGTGTCAGAAGATCCAATGTCACCAGCGCAGCTTTTAGAGTAACACCATGGTATCAGGGAACATATCAAAACATCTGTTTTCATTCTGAAAGACGTCTTTTGGTGAGCAGAATTATCTGTGTAACTTTCTAGGTAGATTTATGCTGACAAGTCACTTCACTGTTGATAGGCTTTTGTCTCTTGAAGCTCTGCCCTCGGGTGAGTTGTTAGGAGGCTGTCCTGTCTAGAACTACAGCAGGAGCTCGACAGCTAGACCTTGAAAATCAACACCAAAGGGCATATGAAGGGAAACTCCAGTTGTCACCTTGCGTTAATACAGGTGGGGGGTTTACTGGCTCTCAGCTCTCCATTTCCTAAGGCAGACTCCATAAGAGGGATTTATAATGCATATTACTAATTTTAGTTGGAAGTCATTCAGGTGCTGCGATGAAAGGCATGAGTATAAAAGTCTTGGAGGACCATGTGTGTTCAGGGGTTTTATAGTGCTTGGTAGAGTCTGGCTGGAGCGGAGGGTGAAGGCTTTAATAGTTAAGCAGTAAGCACAGACATCCTAAAATCCTCCATGTACTTCCTGGGGACTGAGGGGTGAGAGACAAAAAAGCTGTTTCCTGGGGTATAGGTCCATGAGCACTTTCTGAAGCAGCAGGGCTGCAGGTTTTGGCCTTGCACTGTGGCTGTCTCATGCTCTGCTGCTGGGTGAGCCACAGGTCCTGACTGTGTGACTACAGGGCAGAATTCCTCCCTCCCTCCTCTCCAGGGCTGTCTTTGGGTAAATACCTCAGTGCAGCCACGCACACGTGTTGTGCATGCTGGGAATAAAGCTTGTATTTCAGCTGAAGGGGCAAGAAAGGGAGCAGGGCAGGGGTCAGATCCAGCTCATATCCATAGTAAGAAGATCATGTATGATGGTGATTTATTTAGTATGATTTATTCACCTTGAATACTAAAAATACACCTGTGGGCTTTTCTTCATCAGACACCAAAATGAACGATAAGATATGAGAGCTCAAATGATGAGATAAACGTGAAATAATGCTCCAAGTAGGTTTTTATAATCCAGTTGTTTCAGTCCCTGGATTGATTGTTGTGTTCCCTAGAAATTCCCTCCTTCCTAATCCAAACGGTTCTCCCCAGTCCTGGCTTTTGTCACCATGGAGGGTGTGAATGCTCCTTCTTTCCCCAGCCAGTTCCCTGAAAATCCCTGCTTACAGGGCAAAAGGAAAACAAGGTTTTTGCCCTTCCCACCACCCTTCACACCCTTCTGTGTGGAACCTGCCAGGTGAGTGTGGCACGGGTTTGTGCTGCTCTCACAAAGCTCTGCTCACGCTTCCCTCTCTCAGAGGTGCCTTTGCCTGGTGACTCTGGTTCCTGGCAGCCTGAGCAATGCCAGCCCAGCAGAGCCCTGACCCAGGGACCAGTCTGGCTCATCCCCTCACTCTGTGTGTCCCACAGACCAGTCTGGCTCATCCCCTCACTCTGTGTGTCCCACAGACCAGTCTGGCTCATCCCCTCACTCTGTGTGTCCCACAGACCAGTCTGGCTCATCCCCTCACTCTGTGTGTCCCAAGGACGAATCTGGCTCATCCCCTCACTCTGTGTGTCCCAAGGACGAATCTGGCTCATCCCCTCGCTCCGTGTCCCAGCAGGGGAGTCGGTGCCTGCCCCATGCACAGGGACATTTGTGACACGGATCAGGCAGGAGCTCCTGGCACTGTTAATAGAGTGTGGCTGTCTCATTTGTAGGCTCTATTCATCTGACAGCTGAGAATTATCAGTACTGATGCTTCACTCGCTCTCTTTTTCTCCAAGGTAGTGATTTGTCTATGTTATGGGTAGGTAAGCTTGACAAAACATTGCACATTAGCAGCTAAGACAGTGTTTGAAATGGGAAAATTGCTAGCAAACTGCTCCATTAGAGACCCAAATAACAAATTCCTCCTTTCCCTCAATGAAAGGGAGATAGTTAAGGCCCAGATTAATACGTCTGTCTCCCCAGCTCTGCAGGGGGAATCACTCTTCAAGACAAACGGCTTCATCACTCCTGAGTGTGAGCTGGCTCTGCTAAGTCCCTGTTAGGGAGAGTTTTTTATCCTTTGTGTTTTGCCATCCTGAGTGTGAGCAATACAGGCACCACAGGAGGAGGTGATGAAAAGATTTGCACCTCAGTGAACTTTGAGATGGATTAGCATGGGAATTTGAGTGCTTATCCTTTACCCTGGGATAGTTTTTCATCTTTAACTGCATGGTTTCCCCATGTTTGTTTTGTTCTGTTTTTTTTCTCTGATGTGTTTACTTTTTGCTCTCATTGCTGCAAAGTCATTAAAAAAAAAAAAAAGTGGGAAGAAGGAGGACTTTATCCTGTCTAGCATCATGTTATTACAAGAAAAAAATGGATCTGAATCCAGTGGCCTCTCATACTTTTCAATCTCTGATGATATATTAGAGAGGAGAAAGGAAATTGTTCTCATCCTTTGATGTTGTTGTGAAAGGCTCTAAAATAAAGCTGGGAGAGGCAGACAGAGCATTGCTGTGTGAGGAGGGGGGAGATGTGCTTCAGTTCGTCTCAGCACCCAGCTGGCAGCAGGCGACATGGCACAGCCACGGGGGGAACAAAGGAGGGACAAAAACCACCGGGAGTTTGAACACGGCCAATTCACTTTATCAGTGTTGGGAATTCCGCTTGGCGAGTCTCTTAAACAGATCTGAGTATGAAATACCACAGGAGAATCAAGAAAAAATGTACTGAGTTGTAAGAAACCTTCAATGGGAGGGAGTGGTAGGAGTTTAAGTTATTAAAATTTAACCTTTTAGGACTGTGTGTCTTATACAGATCTGTGAAATGTATTGTAAAATTATTTTATAGTATATTCTGGTAATACCTTCGCCAAGAAATGAACTCGCAGATGTTGCTTTGCACTAGCACAGGTGGGTTTATAGTCTGTGACAGCACTCCATAGTAAGAGAGAGACTATAAAAAACAGAGCTTTCCGAAGCTCGTGTTCTAGGTAACCTAGGTAATCTTCTCTGAAATAAAATGTGGCTGTAAAATTTACACTTGGTCACTTTTTGAAGGAGAAAAAGGACATAAGGTAAGAATAATGCTTTTCACTTTATTTCAAAGATGGCATCTCTAGCAGTTTCCCTTTACGTGGTTTCTGATTGGGCCTTCATAACCCAAAATTGCCAAGATCCCTTCTGGCAGAACCTAGAATTTCTTGAGATCTTTAATCATCTGCGCTCAACATGACACGTATGAGCTAAATGAGGTGAAAGAGTAAAGTATTAACGCAAACAAGGTGCTTTCCGTTATTTTACTTGTGAAACTGCACTGTGTTTTTCAGGCTGTGTCTGCCATTCTATGACATGCATTTGTGTAAAGAGTCAATAGAAGTTAGATTAGTACTTCATTCTATCAAAGCACAGGGTTCTTTAATGCAGCCCTGGACTTTGTGATCCGTTTTGTGTCCAGGTTGGAGCCCACCTGCCAACACACCCTACTGAGGGCTCGTGGTGCTCCTCTGGTACCGTCTGCAAGGTGGAGTGCACTGAGCAGAAGGTGTTGTGAGCGTTCTTTAGTCCTTCATGTGCAAAGGGCTTCGTGGAATTAAAAAATGTCAGGTGCTGTGGTGGAAATACGGCAGCAGATGACAAGAGCCTTGTCCGTCTATTTCTGTACAGGCCATCTGCTCCAGATTTTGTGGGAAAGGGTGAAGAGTTTGCTAGGTAGCTTCAGCGTGCAGCTCTCAAGTAACTCCTGTTTCTGTCTTCCTCTCCGCATTTTCTAGAAATTTCCCTATTTTATTATTTTATTTTTTATTACTCGCGCCCTGTGGCTATTCCAATTTTGGATATTTTTTTCACGCTATGGGGGCAGTTATACACCCTAACTCTGTGTATATTTCCACCCTTGAATCACTAAAATTGCCTTGGAATTTTGCTTGTAAAAAGCTGCACGTTTCCCCCCATCCCTGTATTTGGGTTTCCCTGTGAGGACTGCATGCCACCCTGGTGTGCAGGGTGGGTGAACCCCCGGGTTCCATCCCCAGGGCCAGGAAATTGGGCAGGCATGACCCTCTTTTGTTCCTAGAAGTGCCTGCACAGAAACACTTGGGAGGAGTTAAACACCCAACTGGCAAGCTGACAAAAAGCCTTTATGGGAAGAGTGTGTGCTGCTAATTCTGGTGACAAACACCCAACAATAGTGGCGTGCTGGAGCTCACAGCAATTTGCATTTCACTGTGGACTTGCCAGAAATGAAGCGTGTTATATTTAGACCAACTGGAAGGGAAATCTCAGACACTAATTCAAATCACAAAACAAGGAATAGAATTAACTCTGATCACAACCTTTAAAAAATAGACCGCTACAGATGTAAAAGAGGGCGAGCACGTTGGCTGTACAAGCTGACTGTGCAAATACCAAAATATTTGTACTTAAAGAGTTTCTTAAGAGTATAAATGAGCTGGCAAATTATCTTATATTCAAGGGGATTTTTTTTTTTCTTTTGCTTATGAAAGCACAGATCATCAGAGGGATAGAGAGCGTCCACATTTTCTCTCTACTATTCCCTAGTTCTTTACAAACCTTGATTTACTTCTCCCTTCTTTCATTTCACTTTATTGTCATTCCTGGTTCTAAAGCTTTTTTTCCTCCCCTCTTCATTGCTGCAGCAACTTGAAATGACTGGAGTGCCTCATTCCATCATTCCAGTATGTTTTTGTACTTCAATTCTAAGCCATTTTCAACCACAAATTTATTTTTTTACTACTTAAACTGTTGATTTTTAGGACACTTCAGGGGAAGAAATACACAACATTTCAATAATAAATGAGAGCAAGGTAAAACTTTGGTCTCACTCCCAGCTCAGTAGAAGTTTAGCTACCATGGTCAGTGGAGTTTGTTGTTTGAGGATCTACTTTTACATTTCTAATGGAGATGAACATTCAGAGTTCATCTGAGGAGAAGCTATTCTTTTTAGCAGGAATTCAGGGAACTTGCTGACAAATACTTGAAAGTACTACCGGGAAGGAACAGAAATTAATCTCAGTGGTTGCTGTATGTGGTATCTTAAAGCTGCTTACGTTTTATGTTAGTGATGCATGCATTTATGGTACTTCATAAAGAATACTTTAAAGCCAAGTCTTGGAAATAAAAACAGCAGGCTTTTCATGTAGTCCGGACTGTATTTTAGAAAAACCTAAGTATTTGGTAGTTGGAATAGGAAGATGGAGTTCTCTTTTTTTTACCCTTCTGACATAAAATGCTCCCTACCCTCTTCAAAATCTGAATTCATCTTGCAGTGAATTCACTTTGGTTTCTAGCATGTTCCCACAGGTTGTTGCTCCTGAATTGTGTTATTAATCTGTTTACTGAGCTGTCACAGCCTAGCCTAGCTGTCAGTTTCAACAGCTACATTCTATTTACAACAGCTAGTCAAGGAAAGCATCTGAATTTTCTATCTTCTACCTTAGCTTTAAAATATGCCTTCTATTCTTTATTAATTCCATGAGTGTTAAAAGTGCAATTTCCTTTGCTTGTGACATTTTTTCTAGACCAATTTAGCAATCAAAGAGATTATTTTATTTTTCTAAGTCATTTTCTCAGTATTTTCTCTATTTAGTGGGCTTCAAAATAAAAACATGATTTGCATAAAACCCTGTAAAATGACTCTACGTTTATATAAAATGTGCAGTCATACTTAATGTGATTCCTGTCCTATAACTATGAATTTAACATATATATTGCTTTGTTTTCAGACGTTTGGAACAAAACCTCATCAAAATCATTCCCCCTGGAGCTTTCACCCAGTACAAGAAGCTTA
This sequence comes from Hirundo rustica, assembly GCF_015227805.2. Classification (NCBI taxonomy): domain Eukaryota; kingdom Metazoa; phylum Chordata; class Aves; order Passeriformes; family Hirundinidae; genus Hirundo; species Hirundo rustica. The sequence continues at coordinate 14,324,377 of NC_053463.1, read as the reverse complement.
AGAGAATGTAAGTTTTAATAAGACCAATGTGCAAGAGCAATCGTGAATCTTCTCGCTTCAAGTTCAGTATCTTCATTTTAGAAACATATTGGCAATTCTGTGTTGAAATCACTGGGGATTGCACAAATCATCTCTTCAGAGTGTAAGCAACAATGGAATTTGGTTCAGGATGCCTAACAGTGCATGAAATCCTTAATAATGCTTAATTTCCCTTCCTATTATAAACGGTGTGATTTAATTAGTTGTTAGTCTGTTCAAAGTTCAAATCTGCTTCCTCGGAAAAGATTTGAAGTTCCGTTTCTCTTCTCATCCATTCTGTGTCAGGGTGGCTGACCCCAGTGAGAGCAGGAGTCACGTTCTTGCAGAGCAGAGAGGAGCTCTTTGTAGCGCTTTTGATGTCCTGATGTTGAAATGGTTTGACTGTTTACAGGAAAACAAAGAAACCGGCTGGAGTTTGTGTTCTCTGTCCCTTAATCACCAGTAGATACCCAGATAATTCTTCCTTTTATTGCCTCTTGTGTTTTCTCTTTGGATTAAAGGAAAATGATAATCCTGGTGTGTAGCAGTGCTGTCATGCAGATAACACGGGGCATTCCCCCAGTCAGGTTTTTCTTTCATTTTTGACTGATTTGTGAGAGATGATGTGACAGTTCCATGATGACACAAATAATGATAAAGCAAGTTACCCCCACTTCACCCCAGTATGGAGATATTGATGTTGCCGCTGGAGCAGTAACTTCCAGAAGTCATTCAGGCTTTGTAGATCAGTGCTAATGCTGCTGGAAAAACGCCTTTGCAGTTCTTCTCTGATGTGAACAATACTGGGATTAAGACACCGTCAGTTTATTTCACAGAAAACACTGGATTATCAGGTGGCTTTGGGAAACTGAACTGAGCTTGCACCATACCATTGATTTAAGGGCAAAATTGCTGTTTTCCAGCCCCAACTTAACAAGTTCCTAGAACTGAAGAGCTGTAAATATGGATCTTAATATTTAACAGGTCAAATCATCCATCTAGATAGTCTCTATTCTTCTGTCTGGCTTTCAATATAGCTGTATGTATTTTTAAAGAAGTACTGTATTGGATAGTAAGATGGTAATTTCAGTGAATAATGATGGATCCCTTCTCAGTGACCTAACTTGTAACTTCTTTATTATAAAAATCACTACATAGTTCTTTCTAAGATACGACTAATTTTAGATTTTTGCAATGTTTTACTGTCTTTTCATTTTTTCATTGATTGGTGAACTCTAGTTTTATGGGAGTTGACCAAAAAATACTTTTTAATGTAGATAGCTGCCCTATCCAACGTAGCACTTGTTACATGAAATGATTAATGTTAGAATTTTGCAGCAGAATTCCATTAGCAAATGGTGCTAACAGCTTTTTGGGGTATAATTGCCATGTTCATTAAGATCTGAACTGATAATGAAATAAGTTATTGTGCCAGATGATCTGTGCCAAAGCTTAGTTAACGTGACAGGATCTTGTGGGAGAACTTGGGACAGGTATTGGGCTGCAGAATGTCCCATAAAAAAATCTGATGTTCGGCCATTTGTTTACCCACCTGTCTCCTTGTTAAAGTTTAGTTCCTGCTGGGCAGTGAGGCCCTGGATTGAGCAACAGTTCTGTTACACCTAGTTTTATTGAGGACATTTTTTTCAGTATTTAGAGAGATTATTGACACCATCTTCTCAAGATTCCCAGTCCTGTTAACACAAAAATATACTTTGGTGAAAAAATTACATCTTAAAACAAAAGAATCATCCATCCTTTTCCTCCAGAGGAAGGATGAGTTCAGTATCACTGAAGTTTTGTTAGTTTTTCTCCATTTCTGTCACTTTGATTTCAAAGAGCAGTGTCATAGCAGGAAGATTATCAATTTAATTAATGGGTGCCCTACTGGGGGTACAAATGAAGAACATTAATATAATTGTTGTTATTATTACTATTAATTACTATAATAATATTTTATATTATTCAGAGGATAGTATTAGCATAACCCTGTGAATTGTATTGTATTTTTCTCCTTCTGGAGAATAAATATGCAAGAATGTTAGTGATAGTAGTCCTCATTTGCAACTCTGTACTCCCTGTATTTTGATTCTTTACTGAGTATTTCCTGCAAGATAATGAAGTTTCCTTTCCTTTCCTAATTGGATAACTGAGATTAATGATTATATTAGATCCACTTGTCCAACATAATCTTGCTATGACTTGATATTATTAGGTCAAGATGACAGCAAAAAATGTATATTAATTCAAGTTTTATACTTGCATATAGCTGCAGTTTGCTATTTAGAATGTGTCTTCAACAACTTCAGGATGGGAGAGTTATTTTGGTGATTAGGTAAAAGAGCTGAAACCTGTTTTGTCTTGGACTTAATCATAATTGCCCACATCTCCTGTCTCTGCTCTTCTGAGGCTTTTAACTAACAAGTTTGTACAGGAAGGGTAAGAGCCAAGTACGTGGAGTAACTTTGAAGGATGTGGTTGCATCTCTCTAGCTCTGATGCTTGTAGTGGCATTTCATGTTGTCAGACTAATTTTACCACATTTTAGCAGAAAACACATTGAGATTTCACAGGCTTCCCAGTAGCTCTGTGGAGTTGTGACATTTTTAAGCAGCTTCTACAAACTAAACCATATATGACAAGGATTTTGCTGAGTACTCTTTGTCAAATGAGAACAGTCCATTTTATATGTTGGAGATAATCATGCAATCTGTTTTTGATAATGTTGGTCAACAAAGAGAGCATTCAACCAATGCTGTTAATAGTTCTGCATTTGGCTGCATCTAAAAATAAATCTGTTTTGTTCCAAAACCTTTTACAGTGAAGACATTTAAGCTATACAGTCATATGTTACTCAGCAACATGCAGGACATCCTTGCTCCCCTGGTGCAAAGTCAAAACCAATTTATGTCCCCAGCTGGTGACTGAGCACAGTCACCCTCCAAGGTGTGTGCAACAACCTTTTCAGAGATTTCTGCTGTGCTGTCAGAGGTGCAGGGAGGGAATAGGTGACTGATGTCATCCTTGCCTGAGTGGAATCCTGATAATTTTATTACATTTCCAGCTGAAGAGGCACACTTCCCCTGAGTGATTCTGAGATACCCTAAACTAAGAAAATGAGCCTTATGTCATCTGAATTGTCTTAGCTCTGCAGCTCAGAAAATCCTCTCTCTGCCTCAATGTAAATGAAAGGCATAATAGGGCAATCTCACCAAAGCAGGCCAAACAAAGGGAGCAAAAATACCAGGACAAAATTGAATCCCTTTCTCTCAGTCAAGTCAGAAGGAGATGGAACCTCCTTATCCGAAAGCAGTGGAACTTGGGCTCTAATGGAAAGGAAGTAATGTGTCTAATTATCTAAATGCTGATTGTAGTGCATCTGCATGAAGTGAGAGAGTGCTGTTGCCCAGCGTGGCATTTCTGCACGTTCAGGCACCATTAGTTACACACTCATTAGCGTCCGGACGTGGGGGAGAGGAAGGATAGGAATGTTGAGTAGCAAATCACTGAAACAGTGCTGAAATACTTCTCCCAAGAACTAGATGCCCTTTTTCGGATGCTTCTTGTTGTTCAGCAAACTCACCTTTTCCCGTAGTTTTGGCAGATTTTAATACATTGCTCAAGAAGTGAGTGAGGTATGAGTGATCCACTTCTGCTTACGAGAGAAAAAGCAACAGTCAGTCTAAACAAGTTTCACAAAAACCTGTATGAAAATAAAAATACATGTTCCTACTTTCACGGGGACAAGTTTGGCTGCTGTCAGTTGAGCTGCAAAACCAAAACTTTCCGTTAAACCTGTGCTGCTAGGCAGGATGTTGTAGCAGAAAGCATCAGCAGATTGCAGAGCAATTCTTTATGAGCTTTAAAAAAGAACCAAGCCTTAGAAAAGCTACCAAAAAACAAACAAACAAACAAAAAAAAGAAAGAAAATCCCACTTTACATGGCTAGATTCAAAAAGAGTTTGAGAACCTCATTAAAATTTTAACCAACATAATTTGTAGCTCAAAAGATGTAGAGAGTGGAAAACCTCCTTACTTTCTGATTAGTAAGTTATCATTCAAGTGGTGTTTTATTTAGAGTCTACATAGATCCATAGCACGTGTCCCAGTGGAAGTATCAGTGAAGATGTACATGAAATAGTGTATTGCTTCAGCCAGCAGTGGAGAGATTTGATGCTAGTGATACAAGCTGGTACCAGCTGTCAGGGAGGGCAGAGAGGTGGCTGAAGGTTGTGTCCCAGCTCAGCACCTGGTTGAACTGATGGACAGAAGGTCTAGATGACAGTGACAGTCACAGCGAGGCACCCAGCTCTGAGCACCTGCATGCTAAGTGTGGTAAATTGGGCTCCTTGTATAAAGCTACTGTGGCACAGTCTGCATTTATCTTCGTGTTCTTGGCTGGTTATGATTCAAATGGAAGAGTATTTTCCAAACCAGGAGCACAGTTTACTTTAAAAACGCAGCAGGCAATACTGAATCCCACTCACGCCACAGCCAAAAGGGTGGAATCTTGCTGGGCTCCCTGAAGGGTCTGCAGGCACTGGGGGTCCCCACAGTGCTCTGGCTTCAGAGCTCCACCGTTCCCCTTCAGGTGCTTGAAGGCTTCCTCCAGTGCCTGAACTTCACCAGATCAAGGCTGAGTGGATTTTGTGCTGCTTGTTTTTCTAGGGCATTAAAGTCCAGACCTCAGAGGAACAGTGCTGATCTCCCTGCTTTGGGATCAGGGCTGGGCACTCTGCATGATCCTCTCTGTTGTGACAAAGTTGGCCTTCCATGCCTGCAATTAAATGTTCAGAGCACCTTTATGCTGTGTCATGGGCTGCTCCCCGTGCTCGAGGGCCACGCCACGGGGTCGCAGTGCCATCTCCAGTTTTAACAGCTTTGGGATGGTTTTATCAATGTCACTGTTCTTCATAAGAACTGGTTTTTAACACCTACAAAATGAAAGATCTTATTAAGAAAGGTGCTCACCTTGGAGGTTGTGGCCTGTCACACTGACTGATGTTTTCTGATCCTTCCTGGAATTTGCCTATCTCTGCCGTTACATAGTTCATCATTTCTTTGTGATTATAAAATCATTTACTTCTGTTTTTATATCAAGTGTGTTTTTCCAATAAGCTACAGCTGAAATACTGTCATTAGATTTCAGTTTACTAACATTTTTTAATCCTTCTTTCTTTTCACAGAGACATCAGCAAGAATCAAATAACTGACATTGCACCTGATGCATTCAAAGGCTTGAAATCTCTCATTTCATTGTAAGTAGAAAACAGAACTGAATGGGCATTTGGGGAGAACTTGCATGTAAGAGGAATAAAAATGATAATGTGCTGTCTGGGGGAACATATGTTTCTGTGTGCAACTGCCAGCTTGTGTGAAGCATCTGATCTTTTGTAAATGAAAAATTTTGTAAATGAAAAATGAAGTTTAGAAAGGAGGACTGTCTGCAAGTCTCTCACAAGGCTGCTGACTCCTGCACTTCTTCAAATCAGTGCATTATTCAATCTCCTGGACGCGTGCACCTGCAGGCTGCTCCATGCACCCCTACTCCTCGTGGCACTCCAAAACCTCGTGTTTATACACCTTAGCTGTAATTACTGCTTTATTCAGCTGGAAGGGGACTAAGATATGATTTCATACAGAAGATAAAAGGAAGGTGGGATCTCTTGACAGCCATTTGTTTCTCCTTATAGAACACAGAAAACTGATTTAGCACCAAGTTGAATTTACATGCAGCTGTATTTCAGCCTAGGTACCCACAGCACTATTAAAACAGTTGAGTTTTAATGAGTAAAAAGAGCAGTATAAGGTCAGAAGCTGAATATTGAGGATAAATTAGAATAGAGTGGTAGAAAGCCCCATGCTGAGAGAAGAGGGAAGCACAACTAGAATGATATTTACCTGTATTAATTTTAAAAACAGTACGGAAACAATTATCTCATTAATATTCATATAACCCAGTTTGGTTTTTAAAAAAACTGTAGTTTGTTTCTACAAGCTGCCATAGTTTTATTTTCTGAATACTGGATAATTCTAAGAAACTGAATGTTTTTTTTGACTAGAATAATATCAGAAAGTTATTAAGTACTAAACTTACATGTTGCAGTAAACCTCTGAGCCAGAATGCAGAAGGATTGGCCCTTTCTTGTGCCCTGAATCCAGCTGGGAGAACGCCATAAATACATATTAAGTGTTGCTGGTGTTTGTTGAATAGTTCAGGCGGTGTTACTCAACATGCTGTGGAAATGGTCAAATCCCTCACTGCTGTCTGGAAACAATTCAGCAAGGGAGTGACATTTACTGAACGCTACAGTTCTGGCTTAGTATGAAACTACTGCTGATGCTGCAGTGCTGCAGCTGCCTGGTCCTGGCAAACCTCCTGCCTAGGAGTGAGCTGGACATTCCCCCTGGGCTCGACTTCCCAAGGCAGAACTTAACTTTAGCACAGTTACCCCCAGGTGGCCTCAGGAGTGTGGGACAGAACACATCAGAGTGGACAGAGAGGAAATGAGAATATAAACTGGGCAGGAGTTTATAGCGTTTTGACTTGCAGACAGAAGCAAGTGCCATGACTGTGTGTTCTCTGCCCAGTCATCCAAGGCGATATTTCAAGTGAATGATGTTTGAATATGTTTCTGTCCAAGTGGGTAAAACAGTGCTTAAGTTTAAGTTTAACATGGCAGGGAGACGAAATGCAGCACAGCAAGTGTTGTAGCAAGGGAACTGCCTCCAAGTCTTCCTTTTGTTCCACCGTTGCCTCAGTTTCCCTCCACCACACACAAAGTTGTAACATGGTTTCTCCTCTCCTTGGCAGCCTTGTTTCTAGGACAGTATCAACTCAGTCTTGAAATTATCAGCCTCCTCCTCTAGGGTCGGTTGTCTGACCCCAGTTGCTGTGTTTTTACTTTCTTTTGAAAAGTTTTGCCCCTGCTGTTCATTGCAGGTAGTTCTTACAGATGTTTTCCCTGTAGTTAACAAGCCGCGGTTAGTTTCCTCATCTTTCATGACCCGCCACCCAGCCCTGGCAGGTTCCTCCCTGTACTTCTTTCAGTTTCTGAGCCCTAGATAGCTTTATGGAGCAGGGTGATATGCTGCTCAGCAGAATCTGGGTTTCTCTGAAGAAAGCTTCCCCATGTTTGTACCCCTCAGAAGCAGAGTATCGTCTTTTGTCTGAGCTTGGCCAGAGCCACCAGCCCAGCTCAGTCAGGTGCAGAAGGACAAGTGCAGGAGCAGAGGACTCTGTGGAGGTGCCAGCCCTCCCCAAAGGGGAGAGAACAAGGAGGCAGGAATGGAGTGAGACAGTGGCTTCCCAGTGTTTTCTCTCTTAGCAGCTCAGTCTTTTGGTGCCCAAGGCCCCGGTGACATTACTCAGCTGCGTGCCCTGAAGGAGCACTGCTCTGCATACAAGGAACAGCTCTTACTGTTCCTGCACCTCACTCCGATGTGATTGGTGCATACATTTTAATGAGGCATCATCGAGGGTAAATCTCTGCGCAGAGCAGCTGGACATTTCAGCTAGCTGAGTTCCAACCAGAAGAAAAGAGGGGAAAGTATTAATGCACAAAGGAGAGTAAGCAACTTGGTTTCCATTAAAAGTGAAGTGCTGCTGTACAGCCTAATATCCTTGCGCTTTTTTTGGTCTGTTTTTATTCCCAATTTGTGCTCCTCCCTCTGCTCCCTGCTTGCATGCAATCACAGTGCTCCCTATGGGTCTGGAGAGCCGGAGTGCTCCTCTGGAAGGCAGCCAACGTTGTTAGTCTGCCTGCCTAATGCACGCCTCTATTTAGTGGGCTCGACTCTGCTTTCTTCTGCAGTCAGCTTGGCTTGGTGTTTCCAGGCAGAAATGCTTCTCAGAGTACTCTGCCTCTTGTACTTGTGTTGAGATGGTAGAAAAAACAGTGTATTGCAGTTTTCAAAACATGGGAATGTTTATAACAGAAGCTGTTTCCTCTAAAATGTATAAAACTTAAATCTTTTAAAAGTGCTAAATGATCCATGTGCGAGCAGGTCATATGTTTTTATTGTAAATCTATATATTTTCTCTAACAAGAAATTCACCTGTGGGACTCAAACAGGACACAAAATGATTATACTTGAAAGCAGCCATTTCTTCTAGTTTTCTCTGCATTTAGCTAAAGAAAGGCAAGTTTGTTCCTGTAGGGTACTCAAGACTTCTCCATTCCCCACATACAGGAAAAAATAAGTAATTTTCTCTGTGCCCATTTTTCAATGGGATTTTGTTCCCTGTTCCTATTACTCTTTGGAACAAGAAATTTCTACTTTGAAACATTTGGGGATGCACGTAACTTCTTTTTTTCCTGGTTGTTACAGAATAAGGAATTGGAATCACTATGCTTTAAAAACTTAATATTTTCCTTCTTCTTCTTCCTAGAGTTTACTGGCTTTTTCTTTTCTTCTTCTTCTTGGGCTGGAAGGATTAGTCTTGCCATGCAATACTTCCTTCATATAAGTATGAGAGCAAACAGTACCCTTGCATTGAGAAGTGTGGCAAAATTGGTTGTTTGCAAATGGGTGTATTATCTGAATTAGAGGGGAAAGTTTGAGGATCACTCTGTGTGTAGTGCTGGTGTTTGTTTTCCATGGTTAGCAGGGCCTCTGCAGGAGCTGCAGCGGTTAATAACAGCCCAGGGCAGGGGGGACAGTAGGAATAGTTTCAAGTTTCAAGATTGCTGCACACACTTTCTAAAGTAAATTAGATTTTCATTGAATCAACTCAGAATCTGTCTGGTATCAGTGAGAGAATTGTATCAGCATTTAGTTACTGTTAATAGTATCAAAGATAAATGCAATTCTTGGGGTCAGTAAACATCCCACAAATGTAGGTTTGGAAGGCCATATCCAGACTGTCTGGGGACATTTTATGAGATATGACAAAATAGTCTAAGCCTTCAGGGTGTTAAACTGCATGAATAAGTTTTAGACCATTGCAGAGGGAGAATTCCTTTGGTTTTGTTCATATACTGAATTAAACTAATGAACACTTTCAAAGCTTAGATCAGCCTGGGCACAGAGACAAGAGACAGCTTAGGTTTTGACATAGCAGTCCCATTTAGACCATCATCTCCTGGGTGATGATGTATGGGGTGTCATTCATGGTGATTTGAAATCTGCAATAAAACACTGTCTATTGCAATAGCTGACAAACTTATTTTAAGGTAACAAATTGCTTTGGATAGTTTTACCTTGATTTATTTAGCTTAGCTTGTTCTGAAGAAATATGAAATAGTGCAGGGGGGAAAAAAAATTACATGTCTAGGTTTCTTTTAGATATTAGAAATTTATTGCTGTTTTTATCCCTATCAGTTCGTCCTCTTCTGAAAACCTGAATTCGTGTTGAGCCCGTGCCATTGTACGTAGCTTGGGAAATATAATTCTTCCTAGCAAGAATTGTTTTCACAGTCTGAAGGAAAGTTAAAAGCATTCTGGGGACTGAAAAAGACATTGCATAAAGTCACAATTTGACACTTCAGTAAGAATGTTTCAGCCCAGCCAAAATAAAGGAACACTTAGCTGGAAACCATATGGTCAAAAGTAAGGGATTCTGTGCTAGGCTTTCATACCTCAAAAAACTCTGTGTCACCTTCAAGGGAAAAAGCTCTCTATTCTGTGATCTGACTTAATGAAGCAGCTATATTGCAACTACGTTTGCAAGTAAGGAAGCTGAGGAGCAGGGACATAATATAAAGAACACAGCAATTATTGCTTCACACCTTTCGAAGGTGGGGTGTTAAACTTCAGTGCATCTGAAAGGCCATGGATTGGTGAAGTCAGTGCAAATTCCCTCATTTTAAAATGGTGTGAGAGGTCAGAATGGATAGAGACTGTGAAGAATCAATGTGAATTTCATGTTTTTAAGAGCCTTCTGCTGAAGGTTTGGTGTTTGGTCCATCACTGATTATACTCTCACCCAACATACTTGTGGCTACGTGTGCTTCCTGTGCTTTCTTTGTGTGTGGTGCATCCCAGAACTGCAGATCAATCTATGCAGTGACTACTTGCACTGTTTAATCTTTATTTCAGAATATCAGTTGGGTTGAATGGCAAGACTTGAAGTTTAGTAGTAACAATTAATTATTTGATTGGAAATTTAGTATATATTTAATTGGAAATTTAGTGTCTTGGGATAGATGCATCTTTAGGGGACTGTTAAAATATGATGCCAGAATCAGGCTGACGAAACAGAACGCCTCATTTGTGAGTGTTTTGTATTTGTATAACTTCTTGTTTCAGACCCATAATGACACTTTAGGGTGCTGCTGCCAGGGATTTCCAGTGCTTGCATGCAGTGCTGCCTGGGTCTGTGCTTTATGTGCTGTGGTATTTGTCAGACCCGAGGTTGACTTGCTTTCCTAAAGATGAGAAGCCAGTGAAGAATCAGGAGCCCGCACAAAACAAACAAACAAAAAAAAACCTCAGTAATTTTTTTTTTGTGTTCCAATAAATGTTCTAATTCACTGATTCGCTGTCTGTTGGCAACAATTACTGAGCTAAATTTATTTTTATTACATGCTAACTTCGTTAAAAAGTGTATTTTTAATTAAAAAACGCTTTGGGTCTAAAATTTCAGGTGCTTTGGGATAGAAGAAGGGTTGTGTTCCTGTGCCAAGCTTGCACATTAGCCAGGACACCTGCATGTCCTACAACACGTGTAAGGGAAGCAAGTGAATACCATTTTTAGAAATTGTAATGCCAAAGGCCAAATCTCCTAAAATTTACTACTGCTGGTTTAAGCACTGGAGATTTAAATGAAGCTCTTGAATTGAATTGGTCATGTTTCCTGCATTTTTAAGTTGAGTTTTTGGGTTTTGTTTGAGGTTTTGTTTCTTTTGTGGGGCTTTTTGTTTGTTTTTTGGTTTGTTTCTTTTTGGTGTGTTTTTTTTTTTGTTTGTTTTCTTTTGGGGGGGGTGGTTTTATGGGGTTTGGGGGTTGGGTTTTTTTGGGTTTTGTTTTTTTGGGAGGGGTTGTTTGTTTGTTTGTGCTTGGGTTGTTTGTTTTTTGTTGTCAGGGGGGTTATTTGGCTCCTTTTCCCCCCAGAGCTGCTGTTGTGGGAGCAGTGGGTGCAGCGCAGGGCGATGGGCAGCGTGGCAGGAGGGGAGGATGCTCGCTGTGCCTGCAGGGGCTCCCAGCCTCAGCTCTGTCCAGGGCAGGAGCCTGCTGCTCCAGGAGCCAGCCCAAGTCGTGTTCCTGGTGTGCGAGTGCTCTCCTGGCTGACACAGAAACACAGAGCTCTGAGCAAAGCGGGTCGTTGGGGCTTTTTCCTGCAGTAAAGGGCGGTGAGGGCTGCGGAGGGGAGCGCAGAGTAGTGCAGATCTCCCCTCCCCTGTGCAGCCCTGGCACGACAGACAGACATGGCACGAGCTAATGTGGCTCTGTGCGGTGCTGAACATGAATATGAATTAGAGACAAGTGCCTGAGCTCTCATACTGACTTTTGTTTAGCTGCTAATCTGTTTGAATGCTAATGTGCCACATGCACATAAGCCAAATTAGTTTGGGAAAAGCTTATTTTCCTTTTCGTGGCTTCTAAAAATCTGAGCATTGTTTTATTTTATAAGCTCCTTTGGTCTGTTTTATTTTGCTCAAAATAAAATGTATAATCACATCCAAGGTTGAAAGTTCAGTAGAACACTGCACTATGACCTTCTGACTCTCAAATTTAAAATAAATGAAAAAAAATTGCTTTGAGGGTTTTATTTTGATATTTGCATTCATTTGACCATAGGATGTGAGTTTTGATATTACTTCTAAGTGTTTTACCTCTACAGCCAGAATAACCCTTAGGCTGGAGTGGTGATGTTTTTACTTTCCACAGGCATTTTGTAAATCTTACCTTCTCAATTCTTCTTTCCTGTTGTACAATGAATTATTGATCAAGACTGCTGATCCTTCACAAAACGAAGGGAGGCATTTCTCTGACATCCAGAGTTTGCAGTCTAAACTCGGTGTACAGATGACAATCTTGCTAAAGAAAGGTTCTTCAGAAAGACTGAAAGGTGAAAAGGAAGCATACTGGGTTCTGTGGGCATTACTGTTTTTTAACCTTTTACAAATATTTTATTTGTGGAGGTTTTGGTTTTGCTTTCTGATACAGGGGCACACATCTTTGTTGGGAAGGAAATCTGTGAGTCAGCCTTTCGCATGTTGGTTTAGAGCCCAGTGAAATCCAGGGCCTTGAATGTTTTGTCTGAACGTTCCTGATAAACCTTTCCAAGTTCAGCCACCATTTCTGTCCAGCTTTGTATAGAGGATAAAAATCTTCATGAACTGCGTTAAATTTTGTTGAAATAGGAAACTCTGTGTGTGTGTCTTCAGTTAAGAAAGTTAAGAAAAAAAATCATAAAAATTTAGAAGCATTCATTACTCACACCAAACACTAATGGGAGCAGCACATTGGAAACATCTCATGACTCTGTACTCGATAGAGAAATTGTTACATTTGTTCAGAGGGAATAGAATGCTGCTTGACCCTTAGTTTCTTGAGTAGCCCTTCAGTTCCTGCTAAACTGCAGAAGTAATGAAAAATTTGGTTTCAGTTTAGGTTTTGGTATTTAAATGGTGTTATTTTGTTTAGGCTCAGAAATGAGCTGATCTGGGAACGCTCCCGCAGGGGTGATGGACTCCCAGTGAGTGATGGGGAGTAAACTGAAGTGGGGATGCTCTGGGAAGGCCGGGGGGTATTGGAAATGGTCTGTCGTGCTAAGAGTTTGTTTTTCACTATGTTCAACTCTGCCTAATGTTTCAAACATTATAAGGCAGGGTAAGCCAAGATTTCAGCCAACATCCAAGCCTCACATGGCCTTTTGATTCATTGCCAGCCTATTGTTCCACATTAAAAAGTGAGGGAATCAACCAATTTACTGACACATAAGCAGCAGAGTTTTGGCATGAGCTGGTTTGTAACCATTTGCCATGTCCTATGTAGAGCACAGAAATTACATGAATTCTGGTTTTCCCAGTTTAAAATGTTTAGGGAAGGCAAAATGTTGTCAGAGGATGCCTCATCGATGATCTTCCCTTTTAGCAGGGCTCACATAAGCTCCTCAGCCACTCTCTGGTTTTGACAAATGATACCGACCTGCAGAAATGACATGAACAAATACTTCAGCCATGATTGAATTTCTGGTGTTCCTGTCATACATGATTTTGCTCTGATCACTGGGTAACACATCTCAGCATAATGTTGGTTCTGCCTCTTTTCCTCCTTCGTTCAATTTCCTAAGGATAATATATGTGCATTTTTCCATTGAAAAATGAAATATTTTTCATGTTAAAACTGAATCATGGATATCAAGTCATATATTTATGGTTCATTAAATATACACAGTAACTCTTATTTTTGTTATTAAAGCTTTACTGATTTTTATAACTAAGCCATACCTAAATTATTTTTGAGTTCCTGAAATATATGTCTCTTTCCAGTTCAGGATAAATTTTATTATATTAGTTCATCGAAATGGTAACAGCAGCTGGTGAAGCCGTAATATTTTATCCAATGATGCCTGTGTCACATTTCATGCCAATTACTGTATCTTAAGAGACTCAGTTATATGAAATTTTATTGACAACCAGCTTGTGCTCTCTGGCTTTTAAATTCAGTATTACTGAGCAGAATTCTAGGTTTCTGCATCAGACAATGTGCCTTTCAGTGGCTAAAATATTTCTTAAAATGATGGGAAAAATAAATCCCTTAACAGAATGAAAAATATTTCAGATACAGTTTTTGGATGATGTCCAGTTTCTACATTAAAAACGCCTTCCAACACCAGACGAAGCCTGAATCATAACGACTCATTTAATGCCATGTGCTCTCTGAAAAGAAAATGAGATCAGTGGTTAAATGAAATGCCCACAGATCCTGGGCATGGTGCACCATGATCAATAAAGATGATAATGCAGAGATGTGGGAGGACACTAAACTGGGCTGTTATTTAAGATTTATTTTGTCTTCCTGAATCTTTCAGAGTGCTCTATGGAAACAAGATCACGGAGATTCCCCAGGGCCTTTTTGATGATCTCGTGTCTCTGCAGCTGCTGTGAGTATGATCCCTTCCTCTTCTTTATTTTACTGACTAGCTAGATTTACTGTTCTTTCAGCTTCTGACATTAATAGAACCACCTTTTCCACTGACAACTCACTGGGATGTGCTAGTCTGTTGTTTCTGTGTCAGGCAAGAGGGAGGCAAGGGCTGAAAAAACTAAAAAAGGAAGGTGTCAACAGTTTTATAGCACAGTGTGTATAATGGATAATAGACACGGAGGATTTAAGCGTGGGGAGGAAATGAGTGACTCGGTCCAAGAAAGGAAATTTGGTCACCGGCTGATGCGTGGGTGGGGATGCCATCTGATTGTTTTTACACATTTAGCACTTGTGGTTGAATGTCTGGATCCTTGAGGGCTTCTGTGCTGCAAGGACCTGCTGGGGCAAGTGAAAGGGCAACGTGAGAGGTCAGATTGCTGCACCTCGCGCTCAGTTCCACGTTCTTACATCAGCTGGGGCTTAGTTGCAAGAGAAATGATTTTACAGTATATTGTTATTTAAAGTATTTTATGCCGTGTGTGATTTAACTTGCAGTCATGATCAGGGTAAGATATATAGAGAGATGTTCAGTATGTGTTAATGGAGCAGAAAAAATTTCCTAAGCCAAATGTGAAATTGCAAATTTCACTCACTCTTGTCTCCACGATCACATTGGGAACGAGTAACTCCTTCAAAGGGAAGGGAAGCATCATCCAGTCAGTAGAGGGCACAGCAGGGAAGTGAGTTTAATGTGTATTCCTAATGTTTTGATTACCATCATGGATGATGCACTCAGAAAATACAGGTGATGTATCAAAAGTGAGTCAATTATGGTTTATGTCACGTACAGCACTCCACCCCAAACAGTAAATCATACTTAATATAGAATATGAAGTAGCTTTTAGACATGTTACTTGAAGCCTTTGTGACAATCCTGAGGTAGCCAGCAGTGAATCTCCCAAAGATTGTCATTGCCATTGGATGTGTCACTGTGATTGCAGCCTTTGCTGCCCTTACATGGGATAGCAAAGTAAGCTTAGATTTAGATCAGCATTCGTGAGCAAAGCCAAACGAGTAAAATGAGGTCACTGAAATGACTCTCTATGCTAAGTGAAGCACTACTCAGATGTGTAAGTTATCCATAAGACCTTAATTGCAGACATGGCCCAGCCTGTTCCAGAGCCCCTTTGGTTTGTCTGTGACAGTCCCTGAGCTGGGGCACTGGGGAGCTGCCCATCGTTTTATCTTCACCCTGCGCACCTTTTTCTAGCAGCTCCTTTCCTTCCTCCTGCCCCAAACCTCACAAGTTCTTTGGTACTTCAGTGTTTCCATGGCAGCCTGGGCAGTAAGAGAAATTTTGGGGATGGTTTTCCAGATGTGAGGACAATAATTATGAAAGTGCAGGGGAGCTGGGACTCATTCTACTTTGAGAAAAAAACTCTGTTTTAAAAAAACTGGAATTTACAACTGTCGTCTGCAACCCAAATATTTTACAGTTACAACTTTGAAGAGATACTCTTCAAGACTTGTTCTGTCTAATCCAGGACACTTTACAGATAGAATCCTTCCCCACAGGAAAATATAAATAAGACAATCACTCAACACATGGATCACCGTGGCCTACAAAAATATGGGTCTAGAACTTTTGCATAAGGCATTAAGCAAATTTTGACTCCTTCATAGAACAGTCCTGGCGTGCATGTAGACCAGCCTCCCGTGAAGTGTGTATTTAAGACAAGATACAATTGGTTTTAATCAGAATTAGCTCAAGTGATACCTTGTTGTTAAGGAGACAAAATCTGTGTGCCAGGGAACCACTGAAAGGTGTTGTGCTTCAACTATTTAAACATTCTCAAACTAAAACAACGTAAGTAGGTTGCCCATTTTGGGATTCCCAAAATACCATGACCCTGGAGCTTTCCGGGGTCTTCTTGAGTATGTTTGTATGCAAAGTGTCTTTTGGCAAGGAGAGCACTGGATGATCATGTTTTAAATGCAAACATGCAGCTTTTTGGATTGTGGCTTTGAAGCAGCTGTTCTGGGATTGCTTGTAGTATTTTAATGGCTACTAAAAAAAAAAAAAAAAAAAAAAAAAGGCATTCGTTGGTCTTAGACCTGCTGTTGAACAATTGGAAGAGTGCCCTATGATTAGATCTAATTCAGTGTTCCATGGGCACTAGATTGGATTTCTTCTTATTAGTCTGGAGACACTCTGATAAGAACACTCTGATTAAGGTATCCTGGTAGCCTGTCTGATTTCCTGAGCTGGAGCAGGAGCAGTTTTCAAAATGTACTGGATTTATGATAAAGCAGGACACAGTGAGAAAAAAGGGAGTCCTTGTGGGTCCTGTATTACTTAGAAGGAAAAAATATTATTTAGAAAGAAAAGGTATTATTTAAGAGGAAAAAAATAATAACTATGAAATTTCAAAACTGATGATATTGTTATTAATTGTTTTGGATAGAACTCATCAGAGTTTCTCAAGACATGTAATTATTCTTCAGTTTAAATATATATTTAAATAAATATTTAAATATAAATATTTAAATATAAATATGTCACAATATAGGCCGGGATTATTCTGTATTCTGGCTGAGTTGTTCTCTGTAAGGGCCTAACACCTTCAGACAGTACCACTGGTGTCAGGAGCCCCAGAGCTGAATAAGGATGTTCTCATCTCAGGCATGGTCACAGGTTCAAGTGCCCTGTTTGACTTCGGTGCAGGGGAAATGAATTCAGAACAAGTTTCAGACCACCTGGCTGGCACCAGCATTCCACATTTCTGCCCTATAAGGCAGAGGTGGTGAGCCAGTATCATATTATATTTGGCAAGAAAATACCTAGGCATGGCTAGATAATAAGGAGGTTTTTTCTTGAGGGATTGGAGTGTGGGTTTTTTGGGCTTCTTTCAAACCCTATGGGTTTAATTCAAAATGTTGTTTCTGAAGTTTTCATTATAAGTAACCATCTTAAGTAGTTAACATTACCCACAAAAATAATTGCAATTGGATTTTTTGTTAAATTGCTGATTTCACAAATCTTTTGTGTTTCTTAAGTATGCAGTGGTAACCAACAGAGCAGCAAAAATCATTCTTGGAGTCCAACTACACATCTGTTCTGTGGAGCAGAAGCTTTTCTTGGACCATGTAGTTTTCCTTATCCTTTTTGAAGGTGCCAGAGAAGAGGATGATAGAAATCTTTGTAGCTACTGTACCCTATCCTCATACATTCTTCTTTTCAGCAGGTTGTATCAAGAGCCTTCTGGGAATTTTAGGTCAATTTGGGTTTGATAGATCTATGTTGTTTTCCAGAAAGGGATGAATGGGGTTTTTTTTTTAGCTTTTGTGGGTTTTTTTTTTAATACAGTGAACGGAAACTTTCATTTTATTGGGGAAGCAATGCATCCAAGCTGTGAAATAGTGTTTGATTAATTTGTTTTCATTTCTTGCATTTAAACGCCAAAAGAATGGGCAAGGGCTTCAGCTTAAGGTGGAAGTTTTCAAGCAACCATTAGCTGTGGACGGTAAGTCCAGGAGACCTTCAGCTGACCTTGGGCTTTCTAGAAACTGGAAGACATTTAAATGTCCTGCTGAGCTGTCCTTCAGTTCCCCTGGAATGTGGACAGGCTCCTTCAGGAGCCCCTGCTCCCTGCTCTTGCCAGCGTGCCGCCAGTC
The DNA here is from genome assembly GCF_015227805.2 of Hirundo rustica. Taxonomy (NCBI): domain Eukaryota; kingdom Metazoa; phylum Chordata; class Aves; order Passeriformes; family Hirundinidae; genus Hirundo; species Hirundo rustica. The sequence continues at coordinate 14,306,648 of NC_053463.1, read as the reverse complement.
ACTGCACGGGGGGCACAGCACCTCCCTGCAGCTCCTTCCCTCCGGCCAGCCCTGGGGCAGATAAACCCAGCAGCAGCAATGGGCACCGGGTTTGTGAGCCAGCGTTTATCAGTTCTAAGTATCACACTTCCCTCGCTGCACCCAGGTTCAAACAAACACTCGGGGAGCCTTTTTACTGCAGCCGTACGCTCCTGGAACAAGGAGCTGTCGTAAAATCTCTGCTCTTTAAAGAGCAGAATAATATGGGGGACGAAGTCTCATTTTTCAAATGTCTGGCAAGTAACAGTTCTCAATAAATCCTTTTCCTTGAGGAAATTTACTTTGCATAGTTACTAATCATACAAGTGCTCAGGAGTGTTGATCCTAAACCTTCTGCTTGTGATCCTCATGTTTTACTGAGCAAGAAAAATCCCCATAGTGGGCTCTGTTTCGGTGTTGCTAAACATCAGGAGATCTACTCCTGTGGTGCATATATTTTAAAATCAGAGGCTTGTTGTGTTTCTCTCTCAAAAAACGAAGCCAAAAGCTTACAGCCTTTTCCTTCTTCACCTAATATCTGGTCATTAGGGAAAACTCAATGCTGCAGTTGGAAAGGACCAATAATCGTATTGGTGCCTGGAGTTTGACATATTGACAGGTAAAGTGATGTCAAAAGCAGTGACAAATTATCACTCATCTAACCTGGGTTAAAATTGGAACTAGATATAATATTTACAACTTCAGCTGACCCTAAAATAGACTCGTATGAAGTGACAAGTCATGTGTGTACTTTCAGAAACTGCTATCATCAGTCTTCCCAAAATTCAACCGATCAAATTTTGGTTCGAGGGATTCTTATATTTTTTTCTAACTTGCTTTTTATTCTGGTTTTTTGGGGATGAATAAGGCAGATACTTGGTGTCCCCAGCTTTTTTTCTGGTGAGGTTGCTTGGAAGGGTATCTTCATGGCAGGTTTGCCAAGTTTGAAGTGCTTGTGTTGATTTGTAATTCTAAATTGAATCCCAGTACTGAAGAGCCTAAAGCAGGATCTACCAATTATTTATAGTGCACTTTTGGGGCTTGATAGAATCTCAAAGGGAATGCTGTGGTGTACAAACTCATACAAAGTATTTAAAACCAACAGAATGTACATAAATTCCAATATTTGGCATTGTATACATTGCACTGTTGTATACATAAATATATTAACCAGCTATGTAAACAGTACAGAAATGTCAGAATAAAGAAATACAGTTTTCCATTTACAAGTCTTTAATAGCACAGTAGTTTCTTCTCTTGCCCATAGTGATCTGGGCTTTAAGTGATGTATAAAATATTTTTGTTCTGCAGCGTTCTTAATTTTTCTCATGGAGAATAGACAGCAGTCAATTAAAAAAAAAGAGACCTTATAACTAAATGTAAGGGGAAAACATTTTCACAATGATGTCAGGTAGTTGGAGTAGGCTGCCCAGAAAGCTGTACATCCTCTGTTCTTGAAGGTTTTAAAGAACAGACTTTATCCAGACTGGATAAAGCTCAAGGTAACCCAGTCTGACCTTGCAGCTCATCCTGTTTTGGCAGCCTATCAGGACAAGAAACCACTGGAGCTTCCTGGAATTCTGAATTATCCTGTGATCCGGTGGTCTGCATTAACTGTGCATGAATGAGTCATGCTTTGAGTGGGTTTCAGACCAGATGACCTGGAGGTCCTTTGCAACCTATGTCATTTCTGGGATATGTGAACCTAAATTCTTAGCAAAATGGCACCTGAGCTTTTCTCTTGATTACTCAAAATATTTCTGGCTGCAGCATAGAGACTGTGGCAGCCTCATCCTTCCAGCCCAGGACAGAATACTCGCTGCACAGACCTGTTTAATAGCTTTAGAATTGCTTTCCAGCCATTTGCCTCGAGCTTTTTTCCTTCAGATTTCTGCATTTAGGTTGCTATTGTGATAATGTTACTAAACTCAATAGCCGCTTTTAAAAGTGAGGAAGCAGCATCTGCCAGACTCAGAAATACAATTACAGCCAAGCACTAATGAAAGACTGCAGCAGCATCTGCCTTTCCTGTGTCACTCGTGTAGCCTGCTGCATGCAGCTTCCCAAAACAACTGCTCATCCCTACGTCAGTGTGATCCAGCAGCCCCTCTGACGCCAATGCTCCGAGCTGGGCTCTCCTGGCAGGAGCACTCCTCGGTGTGATTACACACAAACCTAACCCTGCTAGCCCTGAAAGTTGTGAAAATGTGTTTGTTCTGTTGTGCACCTGAATTATCATGTGGTTATTGAGGATCAGCTGTGATCTTACCTGCAGGCAGAAGTTAGACACTGTTGAATTTCAAGTAGCAGAAGTCTGGGTGCTGGGACCACACGTGTTTATAATTCTCCAGGTAGTAACAGAAGCACCACACAATTGTTTTGTGGGTGGTGTTCAACCAGAGTTGCAGGCTTTTGGATCAGAAGAGGAATTTCTGAAATCTCTTTCTATATTCCCACCAAAACAGGACTGTCAGACTGTGCTCTGTACTTCCTTCTTGACTCATTATCAGCTTGCGGCTTTTCCATTTTAATTTACTGTGAATAAATTTGTCATCACCATCATCCAGTTTCCTGAACATGGAGAAACACTTGAAGCTGGTTAAGCAAGCACGATGATGATTTCATGCTGGTTGTTATCAACTGAAGCACTGACAGACTCTTCAGTGGTCAGTCATCACGTTAGAAAATGTAAATTTTAGTAGATGTTTAAATAATCTCGATAGTGAGAGACAATCAGAAATGCTCCCTGACAGTCCAGGCCATCTTAAAATATTCCTGAAACTTAATACAATTATTTTGCCAATAACTAAGTGGGGGCACACACAATTCTGTCATTAGATGTTGCTTGTCATTGGCTGCTGGGATGACCAAGTTCTTGACTAGATATTGCTGTAGTGACACTTGAGCTGTTCTCCTGTGAAAATTTATATTAAATCAAGGATAACACTTGATTGCCTATAAATTTCAAGAGAGAATTCTGGAAAATACATGCTAATTTTTTTTATTTATTTATTTCTTGTAACACATACTGTATATCCTAAGGAAAGCTTTCTGCTGAGAATGCTTTCTTTGCTGCCTTATAGTGCCTCTGCATGTAGGTGAAGCCTTCAAGTATTGATATTCTATAAAGGTCATGCCTGTTCAATTTGTATTCTGCTGTTACCCAGGCAAAACTGTTACCCAGTTCTCCTCTCCCCTCCAAGTCTCCTGTGCCTCTTGCATCTGTTTTTTTTCTGGTGAGTTCTCATTTTCCCCAGTGGAGTCTGGCATGTGGGATGTGCCAGCCATTTCATGGGATGCCAAACATTTTCATTCTCATCGTGTTGTCGTTGCTGTCAAAACACAAAACTGGTGAAAAAGGGAGAGAAGCTTTTCAGTGCCTCGGTGCAGCTTTTCTCCCCAGCACTTTCCTTTAGTCTCACTCGTGTGTTTAGGATGATTCCTGCTCTATCCTGAAGCACCAGAGGCCAGCTTGCAGTCCTCAGCACGTGTAAAGCTGCCAGGCTGCAGCTGATTGTCCAAGTTTTGTGGTTATTTCCTGATAGTTGGATTACTTGACTTCACTGAGAGAAAAATACAATAAGGGTAAAAGCCATATAAACATTCCCATTTGCTCTTAAAAAACAATTTTTTCAGTCATTTTGTGTTTGGAGTTTAGAATGTTATTTAAATGTTAATCACTTGAAGCTGTGCTTGGGCATATAATTCAATTATGGGACCATCTTAATTATGCAGATGGTGCTTATGGGCAGCTGATACAATTACAGAGCCAATTCAGTGCACATTCATTTCAAGGGCTTAGCTGAAACACGTTATTATTTCAATGTGTGTGGACAAATCCATTTTTTCAGGAAATGGGTTCATGGAATTGTAATAGTGCTCTGCTCAGCTCGTTGTTTCAATGGTGTGCAGACCACAAGGATTTTAACCATTCTGCCCTGTTCTGTGGTGGTCCAAGGCTTGTGAGAAGTTTCTTCATGTTTTTTACATATCCAGGGGGATGAAAATGGAGACTTGAGTTAATAATCCATCATCCCTCTGGGTAGCAGGCGGTTTTATTTCTACTTGAATATTTAACCTCCTTTGGAATGGTGTCCCACATCTGGAGGCCGTGTGTAAATCTCATCCAATCAAGCTGATAACAAACTAGGAGAATTAGTGGAATTTACTTTCACCGTGAATTGGTGCAAAAATAAATACCGTGTAATTCCTGCTAAAATGAAACTCCACTTTTAATGTTGTTCCTTCTTTTGGTGTAAGTCCAATAAAGGAACCCTTAGTATGTTTTATGGCCTGGTTCAGTGTTCAAGGAAGATTCTGCTTCCTGGAATATGTTTTTCTCATCTGCCTTTGTGTTAGTTTAAAAAACCTCTTAAAACCACTTCTAACTCCATGTGAGGCCTGCCTTGCATACGTAATTAAAAATTAGATGCCATTAGTGGAGCTGGGATAATGAAGAAAGATTAAGTAAAGAACTGAGATTTATAGAGGGGAATATTCATAGCGGATATTTTAAAATAACTGGGAGTTTTGAAAGGAATATGAACCTTAATGCGTCTGGCCAAAAGTCATCATCTAACTCAGAGTAAGTGGGAGGAAAAAAATTTTAGGGATGATGTATTCTGCTTCCTCATTTTTTCACTTCTCTCCCCCTGTTTCTCGCTGATTCTGAGCAGAAATAAGTCATTAATGTATCTCACCATCCACCCCATATGGCTACACCTGGATTACTGTTGAGCAGGCTATCTGTGATACACAGAATAGGTGTTGTCACCTCAGAAAAGCTGCCTAGGACCTGAATTCCCACTTCTAAACAGTCTGCATAAACACTTTTCTGTTCCAAATTACTCAGATGCTTAAAGGAGAGTGTGTGCCTCTGTATTTGTGGCTGTATTGAGGATCAGTTGCTCTCATTTTCAGTGTTTGGCTCTAAATAAATACCACAGATTATATCACCATGAACATAGTCATCAAAAACTCGTGCCAGGAAACCTCGTCACATTGTAAATTCTATTTTCCAGCATGAGGTTTATTCATGTTTTGTTGAAACTAATGGGAGAATGAATCTGGATCCTGTGCATTCACCGCATTGCAGGTCAGTTTTGCTCAGAGGGTTTTTTCAGTGGAATGGATCAGTAATGTAGACTTTGTGCCTTATCTTTGCACAGGAGGGAAGAGCATCTACCCAGGGCAGCTCTGCTGTGCCCTTCTGAGGCATCCCAGGAAGACACACGGGCTACCCTCATGTGGAAATACAATCGTAGTTCAGTTGTAAATTCTCTTATTGCTGAGATTGTTTTCATTTTTGCTTTATGCCTTGTTACAAGTACTGCTTGCAACATAAACCATGAGTATAATACTGGGGGAAAAAATAGGAAAAAAACCCCACAAAACTAGCAAAATAAATTGAAGTCCTTGTTTTCAGTTTTGTTCCTGGGTAGCTCAGGTGCCAAGCCTCTGTCACGGGACAGGAACAGCTAAACCAAGCTGGTGTGCATTTCCTGAAATTAGGGTTGGATGGTGCAAAAGGATTTGTAATGCCTAAGAGCATGTCTAGGGATATTGTTCAAATTTCAGTACCTGGTTCTGCCTCCTACTACTTGGTTAAGGCATTCTTTGTGGATAAGATACTCTACAAGCTGGAAGGAGAAACTTGTGAGATCCGAGAGGAGGAAGGTTGCTTTGGTTTGGACACACAAATGGCTATAAGAAGCAAGCCTGAAGGGATGGCATTTGCTGTTGGATTGGAGTAGGAGGAGCTGTTCCTGTAGCCCAATGGGAAAATTACATTTTACTTTTGGGGTAGCCAGCAGGAGTGTGGATTAGGTGTCATGGAAATACAGATTCCAGAGGGGTCATACTAGTGCTGCTTATGATTTCATAAAATTGTTTTAGCTATTAGTTCATGCAAAAATGACCTCATTTATCCATCATTGCCTTCTATGGGATTTTGTCTTAACTAATGTCAAACTTCATTTTCCACAACATACAAAGGAGGAAATCTGGGTAAATCGATACTGACTTTCCTGTAGGCTGGGAAGGGGAGTTCTCCTTTGGAGCCCTCTCATTCCAAAGCATTCATCTTCTCCTGGAGTTCTCCATGCTGCCCAAATCTGCCATCATCTCCTGTGTATCACAAACACTCGAACTTTTGGCTGCAGCAACGGGGCTCTGCCAAAGCAGCAGTGGGAGCAGAGAACTGCAATGAGCGTGTGATGTTCCAGAGGTTTCAGGAATGTAAAGGCAGAGGAAGTATCTTCTGAATTACTTTTTGGAGAAAAGAAAAGCATCACTTGCAGCTAGCAAGCCTTTATTTCTTCCTGAGTGGCTGCCCTCTTGTCTTTAGTGGTGTCTGGGAAGTTTGTGGGGATGGAAGCTCCCAGTGTTGTTAGAGGTGTCTTTAAAATGATGCATTTGCTTGCTGAGGAATAGAGGATATATTTTCCTTTTTGCCTATAAACATTATTTGTTGTCTGTTTTTGTATTAGTGTGCTGCCTCACAGAGAGCCACGTTGATGCAATATTTAGTCTTTTAAATTCATTGACGAGGGAAGAATTCTGTGCTCAAGAGAACTGAACTAACAACATACACTGTTTACCATTTTTCTCAGGCTGGTAGTAGTCAAAAGATGTGGATTTTGGCTTTGCTAAGAAGAATAGGTAATTTCCTGCCTATTCCTCTTCTAAGTGCAAAATACCACCATGCAGATGACAGTGACAAATTAAGTGTTCTTGTGTTTGATTGTCTCAGCAGGAGATGCAGCTTGTTGTTGGGTTTGTATATACTGATTACATGGGGCAGAACTTTGGGTGGGGGATCTAAGAGAACTTGCACAAGTGCTGTCCCAAGATTTTCTTGCTGAACTGTTTAGTTCCACCAGCTGGTTGCTGTGTAGTTGTAAAATAGATGTTTTTTTAAAAGCAGTATTTAAATTGCCTTTGTGCTGCTTTTTCACAACTGCACAGGACTCTGGTGTGACTGGAATTCATAGAATTGTGGGACAGTAGAGGCTGGAAGGGACCTTGAGTGATCACTTGACAATAGTCTGGAGAACCCTTGCTTAAAGCAGAGGCACCTTACCAGGTCAGAGCAGGTTCCTCATGGCTTCATTCAGTGTCACTTTGAAAACCTCCAAGCACAGGGACTGAGGACACAGCTCCTGTGACACCTGGGCCCCTACCTGGCTGTCCTTGGGTGTGAACTGAGTTTCCTTTCAGTAAGTTTTAGCCCAGACCTTACACTTCCCTCTTCTTGTCTCCCAGGAGAAACATCTTTTTAATCTTCCATTATCAAATTAACCCTGCACTCCTTATCAAAAGATTTCAAACTCCCAGAATTTCACTTAGACTTAAGACAGCTGCTGGTAGAGAAAATTAAAAAATAAGGGTTCTTTTCATTGTGGGCTGTGTGTGCATGGAATAGCAAGGTGGGGAGTGATTTTTATTCCTGTGTATATTAAGCTGAAGGCTTCCTTAAATATTTGTGTAGAATTTTGAGTAAATTGGGAGAGGGGTAGGCATACAAACCCCTGCCTCAGTTCTTAAGTATTTTAAGATGGCTAGCACTATTACATGTCTGTATATTCCCCAGGTATGAGAGCACTCATGTCCACTGTGAGTTTTTCACCTTTTAAATGTAACAGGCAAATGAAGCCATGGATGTGTTTTGGCTTTGGTGACTAGGTTAATATTTTTTTCAGATTTAACCCCAAAGTCCAGTCTATCTTTATTTGATTATTACAAGATTAATGAATTCTAAACCTTTTCTCTTCTTTCAGGCTTCTCAATGCCAACAAGATCAACTGCCTGAGGGTAAACACGTTCCAAGGTCTGCATAATCTCAAACTGTTATCTCTTTATGACAACAAACTGCAGACGGTCAGCAAGGGGCTCTTTGCACCTCTGCGATCGATCCAGACTCTGTGAGTATGCAGGCATATCATAAATGACAGCTCTCTCTTTCCCCACCAAAGATGTTGCCTGTCTTTGCACCTGACATGAAGACAATTTGGAAGGCGCATCCATGTAGCAGTCCCTCCTTTCCTCACTGAGAGGAGAAGTGTTGCATCAGTGCAGCAAGGGCAGGATTGACACAGCCTTGCTCTTAGTGACAGAAATGTCAGAACTGTGTGAAGCAAGGGCTGTTTGTCGGGGAGATAATGTGTGTGTTTGACTCTGGATAAGATATGAGCAGCAGATTCTATTAGGATCATTGCCTAACAGTTTTAATGAGCCAGTGAGCTGGCATCTCTCCTGCCTGGGTCTCAGTCCTGCTGTGCAGTTCGTGACTTCTGTAACCACATTTCAGCTGATATTCCACTTAAGGGGAATGATATGTTGTATTATTTGATCCATTAAGAGAATCCACTAAACATTTTTGAATTTGGAGGCATTAGAATAGGCATCAGAAGCAAAAATATAGAAATGATTCAATATTTTGTAGAAGGTCTCATCCTATAGTTGTGAGTAATAAGATAATAAGGTAAATAGTACTCCTTCAGAGCTGGAGTTGGCAGCCTGATATTCCAGTATTAAAATATGTATGGGTGTGTGTATATATACATACTGTAGTATCTGTGCACACACACACACTGTAGTACTGCAATTTTTGTATGCAAATGCACATCTATATATTTTTATTCTGGGAATGCATTGGCTGAATTATTTATATAAATGTTTTAAAGCATATCCAGATGAACTGACAGGAATGATTTCTTGCAGCAGAGTTTCTGCCACGTCCTCAGGCAGCCACAAACACAACCTGAATTTCCAACAGATATTTGGCCAGTATGTACTGCTGCAAACCATTAAGGCATTGGAATTAGCATGTACAACAACCCCCAGTTCTGTACAGCATTGGAATGATCATGTACAACCCCCCAGCTCTCCCATGCTTGTTGCTGCTGCAGCTTGCTGTGTATGTGCACACATGAACTGGGGTCACAGAGAGGGTTCTTTTACAGAGGTATATAAGGTTTGTCAGGTTAAACAATAGGCTTTTTTAATATTCATAGCCCTAAGGTATGAATATTGCCCATTGGTTTCCATAAGTTTTGCTGGTGTTCCCGGTGGCCTTTGCTTAGAGCGGACTTGTTGCTTCACACCAAGAGACTTTGTCATGAAGTTTTCCTATTTTTAATACTCCAAGTGGTTGCCATCTTCTGTGTTTTTTCTGCAAAACCAGTCCCAAATTCTGTCTCTATGTGATTCTTTGTTCTTTGGACCTTTCACAGCAGGAATGGCTCTACTGCAACAGGAATCTTGAGTTCCTTCAGGCCCTTTCTGCTCTGTGTGCTCCCCCTTCCCAGTCCGGGACACCCATTGCCCTGTTGTATTTTACACTTATTTTGTTCAGTGACAGTTCATAAATATAACAGCAAACAGAAAATAAGTTTCTACAAGTGGAAAACAGTAACAGAGTGAGAGAGTTCTTGTGAGGCTATAACTTTATACCTCTGTCCAAACCAAATTGAAACATCTGTCTTTTCTTAACATGTCTTTGCAGTTACTGGAGAGCTGAGTCCTGCTCCCTTGGAGGTCAGAGGGACTGATGCAAGTTAGCTGAACTGAGATTAGGACCTGGCTCTGGGAAAGACCAGGCAAACTCTCCTGACACAGTGCTCGGCTTTGTCAAGCAAAATAAATCAGAACAGCAGCAGAAAAACACTCTTTCTCTCTAAGATGCTCCAGCAGATTTCTGTTACCAAAGTCTAAACACCTAGTTAAAATCAATGTTATAATACCTACTTCCAATTTGTAGGAAACAAGTTGAGCAAATTTTGGTGAAAGATAGAGTGAAGCTGTACCTTGCCTCAACCTTTCAGTCTTTAAATTAAAACCTTTTGCTTCAGGAAAAAATACATATAAAGGAAGCACTATTACACATGATGAGCGTGTGCAAATACTAATTTCACTCTTGTGAAAAGATTCTGGACCGCTTCTGCCTTTGCCCAAAGATCCAAGGCGCTTCACTAATTCACATTTTGAGCTTGCTGATAAAATTTCTTTAAAACCAGGATACAAAATGACCTTCAGGTGTGAGGTGCATTTCTCTCTAAAGGCAGCATGTCAAGCTCTCGGGAAAAACCGTAGGACTTGGGAGACAGCAGCAGGTCTGTGTCCTTTAAAGGGGGCTCTGCAATCTTAGTTTTTGTTTCCTCTGTGCGGGGACTTGCTGCGGGCTTAATGAGCTGCGAGATGCGAGCGCGCACGGAATTCTCCCATTCACGTGCAGCTCCGTGTGGCTTCCGCCGGGCCTGGGGTGGCTTTTTATTTCGGGAGCCGATTCAATTACTCCGCTCTTCAGGGTTCGGGCGTCGGTGGAAAAAAAATAAAAAAAACAATGATGGAGCACGGTGTCACAGGTCACTCCTGATTAAACATGCCATCCTTCTCGCAGACATTTAGCTCAGAACCCATTTGTGTGCGACTGCCATCTGAAGTGGCTGGCTGATTACCTGCAGGATAATCCGATCGAGACGAGCGGCGCGCGCTGCAGCAATCCCCGTCGCCTTGCCAACAAACGCATCAGCCAGATCAAGAGCAAGAAGTTCCGCTGCTCAGGTAATTCATTTAGCCAGCCTCTGCTGCGCTCCCCGCTCAGGGATAAGCAGGTCCAGAGAGCCCGCTAATCGAATCTGCAGGACAGTGTTTGCCGTAATGGATATTAGGGAGCATCTTTGGAAATCAAATTTGGGGAAATTCGGTTAGTTCGACAGAAAGCCAATTACCTTATGGATTAAAAAAAAAAAAGAGAGAGAGAGAGAGAGAAGGAAAAAAAGCAATCTATAGCTGTCTTCTCTTAAAAAAGAAAAGAAAAAAAGATAAAAGCTTGTGACGTTTAATCGTAAAAAAATACTAAATTATGGAATATTTAAGGAAAACATTGACAATATATGTGAATCCATGTGGGGAATGTTATATTTTGACAGGATTGTCATTTGTATTCAAGCAGAGCCCTTAATGACCTAATGAGAGCTGAGCTCAAGTTTAGTTCCCACACCTCAAAGGCTGAGAACAGTTTGAGAGGTTTTCATACAAGTGGCAGTGGGCATTTCTGATCTGGGACGGGAGTGAAGCTGGGGGTGAGGGCATGGCATCAGTTCACGTGCTTTCATCCATTCACTTTCCTTACTTCCATAAGTAACGCACACTAACTAACTCCAGTAAAATTGCCATCAAAGTTGATAAGATTTTTGGTTTCACAAGCTTTGAATCAAAAGGTGCATAATAATTTAGGCAAAGGTTTTGTGTTGTGAATGAGACAGAAAAATGTTTCCACCTGAATTTAACCTCCAAAGTAACATAAACAGCTTTTTCTTAATCCTGTCTCTTCTTTATTTATGGTTCAGCTGTCAGTAAAAGGATATTTCTTGCCTTGCACAGCACAACTAAGCAGATGACTGCGACTTCATGTGTTTTTCCTATTGGTTATGTTGGTTATATCTATTTTGGATTACTGCATTTTTGTGCACTGTAAAGACAAGCAGGTTTCAGTAAGCAAATCTATTAGTGTGTACTGAGGAGAAAAATGACTGTTATTGATGGAGTACCTTGCGGTGTTTTCTATGAAAATTACTATGATTTTTCTCTTTCTCCTCTGAAAAGAAACATGATTAATTGTGTTCCTGGTGGTAAAAGATGAATGGCTCTAGATGGGGATGCAGCATGAAGCTGAGTGGCAGCAGCCCAAAACAAGCCGTTGTGCTTTGTGCATCTCTGCACGCAGCATGCCGAGCTAAACCTTCCCTTTGTGGGGGAAAGAAAATAAAGATAACTTCATTTGCACTCAGCTTTTCTTGGGCAGGCTTGTTAAGATCTTCAATCCCTTGTGACTGCAGCCACAAAATTTATAATCAGGCCTGAAATTATGACATATTTTATCTAGGTTTTTGGTTTGTGTCCATCATAGTAACAATGTAATTAGCCATAATATTCATATGTAAAGAAACTGGAAATGAAAATGCATAAATACAGTTTAGAAAGGAAAGAAGCTTGCAGAAACAGATCTGTATAAACCTGTACCCAATTTGCCATTGTCATTTTCTTCTGGTTTTATTAGTGGGCTAGAGGAATTAATGTTATGTGTGTGCATGCATGCTTTCAACAAAGGTACAGGCTATTGGAGAAGACAAACACCATCTGACAGCATTTAGGAGAGGGAACAGCTAAGAAGAGTTACAGTGCAGAACTCAGTACCTGGTGATGCTGGGAATAATAGTTTGTGTGAGTTCTTATCTTGGGGGTCCTTTCCTTGAGGCATTAAGTGGTTTTTCCCTGGGTCTCCAGCTCTACATCTATATCAGAACCACATGGAAAAGGCATAAACCTGACTTAGGAAGGAGGAGAGCAGGGATTGAACAGCTTCAGAACAAAGATTTCAGCTGGATGAAAATTAATGCTATTCAAAAGCTCAGTAGAGAAGAGATCCTTGGCTGTAGAGTTTCCAGATGGTGATGAGGTACACAGAACTCGACTTGCTGTCTGCTCACATAAGACGGGGAACATCTAATGGTTTAGAAAATCTTAGCTTGTAAATCAATCTGGCCAACAGACAGCCTTGGCACCTGTTCTGCTCAGCTTGTCCCTTTGAATCATGGCTGCTTCAGGCTTGGCATTTAGCAGGAATTTTCCATGTTTTCAGTTGGAGGAATATTTTTCATCCCAGGATCTAACACAGCCAGTCTCTCTGCAGAAATGTCCATGAGGTATGAATCTTCATTTAGAGCATTAGGCAGTGCTCTGTGTCATCCAGGGATGACACATTCCCGCTGGGATGGCAACGCTTAGTAACTTGTCAGTGTCCTCATGGTCTTTGGGATTCTCCACTGTAGTTTTTACTTCTTCTGCTCAGTGTATGAGAAAACAATTTTCATTTTAAATTCTTTTGTAAATGTGCATCTCTTTCTTAAAGGTTTCTTTTTTCGGGATCCTGGTATTTTCATGTAGCTCATGTAATACCTTTAGTACATGTCAATGGTCAGAAAGTTGTTTTTTGAGAGAAAACACCGGGAATGTGAGGGGTTGGTTAAGGAAGAAATGTGAGGAATTTTACCCTCACACAGTCTTTGACCTTTGAGAAGAGATGAGGATGCACAGAAAGTGTGAGCTCCATGAGAGCAGAGGCACTCAGGCAGTGTCAGGATCACATCCAGGAGAAATTAAGCCTAGGTGAGCTTAATACTTTGACATCAGGGAAAGGCCAGTTTTAAAGTCATAAAATTCTGAGGTTGTCCTGAAGAGATCTGTGCGTTTTCCACATTCCTTTAGACAGGGGCACGTAGTGACAGGACAAGGGGGAATGGCTTTAAACTGTCAGTTGGCTGGTTTAGATTAGATACTGTGGAGAAATTCTCCCCTGTGAGGGTACTGAGGTCCTGGCACAGGGTGCCCAGAGCAGCTGTGGCTGCCCCTGGATCCCTGGCAGTGTCTAAGGCCAGGTTGGACATTGGGGCTTGGTACAACCTGAGATGGTGGAAAGTTCCCATGGCAGGGGGTGGAACTGGATGAGCTTTAAGGTCCCTTCTATCCCAAACCATTCCATGATTCTGTGATCATAAAGGGGACTGTCAGAAAGGACCTGTTCTGAGAAAATGATGTGACTGTTGAGTAGATTAAGGGAAGAAAGGGAAGTGCTTTTTCTCTAAGGATAGGAGAGAGGACTGGTTAGCAGGAACAGGAGAAAGGCTGAGATGTTTGAAGTTTCATCTTCGTCTGAAGTGGCAGAGGAGCATCAAGAAGGTAATGTCAGGAGGATGCAGAAGCAGATGGGCTAAATAGAACTGTATTTGATAATTAAATTAAACTGTGAAAACAGATTCACAAAACTTCATTCTGCACACTGTTTCCTTCAGTTTTCATTGCAGGTCCCCACCATTCTGTTAGATAGCATCTAGCCAGAAGTACTTACCTTCTTTTTTTCAGCTGATCACTTCTTTCAATTGAGGCACTTTTCCCAGATGCTATTTCCTCCCAGAACCTAATGACTCGAGCTTTTACTGATAACAATGGAGCAACATTTGCAAAGGTTATGAGTGGCCATAGGAAGGAGCTTCTGTGCAACAGGTAGATAATGTACATAATTCTTATTAAAAGAAGTATTGGAAGCATTATAGCATGAAATGAAGGAACAGCAGGGAACAGGACATATTTTTGCCCAGGGCTGTGAGACAGGCAAAGCTTTTGAATATACCATCAAATATGTTTAAACTTCAGATTGCAATAGATACTATTTCCTGTGATTTTTTGCTTTCTGCAGTGCACCACAATAATAACAAATCTCCCCTCGCCAAACTGTCTGCCCACAGCTCTACAATCTGAGACTGAAAAATGCGAGATGTTTTCTTGAAAGAGAAATCAGAAGTACAGGCTGTGACAAATTCTCTCTCTCTCTCCTGTTTAGAAAAGGGAAATACTGTCATTTTCAGTGGCCACAGTAAAATTCTGACGATCATTTTGGTTTTGGCTAAATCTGCCCACTCTGACCGCCTAAGGATCCAATGGTGCTTGGCAGCCTTAGGTCACTGGAGGCTCCCATTCTTAATGTGAATAAGGGGGGGGGAAAAAGATCAACACAAATATCCTGCCCAGAAGCATTTGATTAAGTTCACTACAGAGCAGTTTTGTTTTCTGAGGCAGCGCTGGGCTTTAGGAGTAAGGGAAATGAATCTATGAGCAGATTGTGTTGTCTCTGTGGTAGCTTATTGTCACTTCAAGACTTGGCAGGTTCCTTGATTGCTGTGTGACACTGTGTCTGAAATAGCTTTTGGAAAGAATTGCCCTTGCATTCAGCTGTATATCTATTTCTCCCTGTGATATGTTTGCATTTTGCAGTATATTGTGCATTTTAAAAGCAATGAAAGTTCCCCCTGCTGAACTGACACAAACTATCTCTGATAATGATCAAAGCAATGTGTTTCTACAAACATCACATCACAAAAGCTCTTTATCTTCTAATTCTTAGAAATAAGAGTTTTATAAAAAAGATTGCTGCTTGAAATACTCTGAAGTGGACCTGTCTTACTGCTTCCTCCTGCATGCATGGTGTCTAACTGCCTTTAATTAGTTACTTCAGTTCCAGACAGTTCTATACAATCAAAAGGACAGGGGAGAACAGGAGGAGGAAAAATGAACCATCTGCCAGCATTATTCTCTCCTTTTTGGACACTACTTCTTGTTAACCCAACCCAAAGCAAAGTCAGCCTTTGTGGTACATTTGGGCCCAAAAATGGCGTATTTAGGGCTAGTGTCATTTCTCTCAAGTTAACCCCAATTACCAATTGGTAATGCAGCTGCTTTTTGTTCACTCATAATTCTTAAGGCACTTGATAAAACCTCTTCTGACTAATTGCAGCTTTTCTCCTTAATATTTCTGTGTCTTTTCCAGTCTCTGTCTTCATACACACTCACCTTCCTCGGGTTACCTGTCTGCTTTGGGACGGAGTTGCTGTTTCTTGCAATCACCTGAAATTTCCTTCTCTCTTCTCTGCGTTGTTGCACCTTTAGAAGCACAGAACTGCTGTTGGTGGAGTCAGGGTAGCACAGGCTGCACATCAGGACTTTCTATCCCCTCCCTGAGGCAGTTCACACGTTTTGTGTTCCTCAGGCTCCTTGGATTATCCCCCTCTCTGCTCCTAGTGATGTGTAAACACTGTTTAAGGGTTTTGAGCTCTCAAACTGAAAGCTGCAATGCCTTGCTATTCCTCAACTAGTGTTTAAAAGTCGTGAAAGATAGGTGAATTTAACCCAGATCTTACATAATTTATCTGATTGAAGCGCTCGCTGGTTGTTCCCGTAATTTGCTAATCACTCTGATGACTACTTTGCAAATTCCTTTCATTTTTAATAAGCAAATAGTCATTTACAGACCGTGGGCTCACGCTCCTGCCCTTAGCGTTTTCTGTTTGATGGAAAGCACAGGTATCCACCTGCTCCTGTCTGCCTTGTTGCAGTGCTACAGGAGCAGGTTTTTGGGGATGTGATGATCCTGCCAGTGGTGTGTGGGGCTCCAGCAGGTCCCGAGCAAGCCCCAAGCCCTGACAGCCTCTGGGTTTGCCCTGGGTGCTCCAGACCTGCCCATGTTAGTGGGAAATCTCAGCTGAGGCCAAGCTCCAGCACTTTTCTCACCCTGCCCTGCTGTGAGGGAAAGGGAAACACTGCTTATGAGTTGAGAAACTGCAGTCAGATTTCTGTCTGTTGCTTGGTTCAGTTTAGTTTGGGGTTTTTTTGTCTGTTTTTGTTTCATTCAGTTAAATTCTGTGTATTGTACCCCCTTTTTCCCCCTGAAAGACACAAAGACTCAGCAGAACTATCTTCAGAAGCCCTCTGAATATACCAAAACTGAGGATATGTCTGTGGTGTGTAAGAATTATTCTTATCTGAGTGGAAGGTTGTTTAACACCAATAAATCACCTGCAGATTAAATCCTACATTGAATTTGTAATTATGAATATGAATTTTTCATGGTGCACTGAAACTGAGTATATTTGGGCTTTGGTTTGCCTGAATTCTTCCTGGAGCTGAAGTCATTAGAGAACACAGTACAACTGCTATGACTAATAGTAGTGGAGCTGGGTTCCCTTGTACTGTGCACGTGTTGCTGTTGTTAAATTAATTTGACTGTACTGGATAATGATTATAGCCCTCCCTTTTCTGCACATCGTTGATAGCAGTCCTTATGTTAAAATTTGTGTCAGTTCCTCTGAGCCTTCACTAGCCTGTGAAAAACACGATGGTGAGGGGTTCTGGCTCTGCAGTGGGGAAATAATGGAAAACCATTTTATTATAGGAAGCACAGGCTTAGCATGAAATAGGTGGGTCTGGCAGAGACTATGGTTCTTAATAAGAAAGTAAACTGATGTGTTTCAGTTAGAGAGTTTATTTTAGGCTCTGCCTCACTTTATTTTTGAGTTGAAGCTGTCTTCAAAAAAGCAAAATATCCGAACAGCTTTGTTACCCAGCAACATTATTTGCAGTTATAGTAAAGAGGCACTGGGAAGAGGGAGGATGAATGTTGAGTCAGAGGCATCTATGTCACTTAGGTATCCAAATATCACAGTTATCCTGGATTCCCCATGTAGGCAGAGTGCAGGGCTGCGTAGATTCCTCCCTCAAGATCTGAATTGTCCTCTTAATTAACTACATCAGGAAGCTGAGTGATTGATTGCTCTTTTAACCTCAAAAACTGCGGCGGGACCAAGTTCGCTCTCTCCTCTCACATTGGAGTTCTGTGTGTTGAGGTTAGGCTGAGCACCCCCAGAGGTGCTAAAGGAGCACTTTTTGTGTGTGTAGTGCTCACTTGAACAGGGGACAGAAATAACTGGGGAGGTGCTGGCACGAAGAGAGCCCATCAGCTGAAACCAGTGCAAGGATGTTGGTGCTGCAGGTGGACAGTAAATTTTTCATCTGACTATTCTGAGACTGCAGCAGTCTCCTGAGGTGGTGCAGCCTGATGGGGCATTTAAAAATGGGGTCCTGTGTACAGATTCTTTACAAACTGCAGGTTCAGTGACCAATTAACAGAACGTGGATTACAAGAAGTAAACAAACACCAAGAGCAAACCATTCAATGCTGCTTGTGTGCAGAGTATCTAAAGGGAGGGGTTCTCATGGACTCTGGCAAAGAGCTGGAGATGTATTTCATTTCTCAACTTCAGTTTTGCAAGCATTTATGCAGGATGATCTTATGTGCATCCAAAGGTTTGTGGAATTTTTTTAATGTAATTTATAAAACAGTGTGCTCTCCTGGTGTTTCTGCTCTCCTGTATTCTAGGGACATAAATTAGGATTTTGACAGATGTCTTTGTGTGCAGGTACCTCTTGTTCATTGCAGTTGATGATTCATTTAGGCAGGTATTGTAAGTGCTGTTTAATTAGTGCAGCAAAGGAATAGAGACTTGTTCAAAATATTCTCATGGGGTTCCTCAGGAAAGTGTTTGCAGGGCTCAGGCTGCATTTGTTTCTAGTAGGACTGAAAGAGTTCATTGACACTGAAATTACTGAGTTTATTACGGATATCCCACTTAATACTGTAAATCAGTATATAATATAAAAGTCTTTGAAAGATATGAACTGTTACTTGTCATTGTTTAACAGAGTACTGTGGATTAATTTGTTTGAAGAGCCGAGGCCAGAATTTCTGCTTTATTAAAGCAATGTGGGAATTGGGATATAGGATTCTACATCCTTCTTCACTGGAGGCATACAAAATTATTGGCAGGAATGCTAGTTACAGATGTAATTTCTAAGTAAATGAGGTGTGGATTCCAGGGTTATGCATACTTTGAATTAATCAGGCGAGAAAATGAGTGTGGTTTGTGCCACATTGCGTGAGTCACAAAAGAAGATTAATAATCTAATGTTTTTATCAATTCAGACTCCGGCTAATTTGGCAGCTTGTGGAGATTGAAGATTTGTGTTGGGTTCCCCTAAAAAACAGCTTCAGTTTATTTCTTATATTGCAAGGATAGGCAAAGCCAAATTGCCTTACTTTGATTGCTGAGCCAAACCCACAGTGTGGGGTGGCTAAGTTAACACTGCACTTGTGTCCTGAAATTCCCAGGTAACTCAGTGTTGGCTTTTCTGCATAACAGTGCTGGGTCGTTGCAAAATGGTGAAGCACAGACCCCTGCTGTATTATCTGTCATCTCTGCTCAAGCACTTGCCTCGTTCTCCACAGAGGTAATGAATAATCTGCTTGGTGCTGACTTTGTTCTTTGGGCACTGCAAACCCCTTACTAAGGAAAGTGATTTGTATTTAAAAGCACAAGCACTGACCTTCACTGAAGTCCAGCAAAACTCTGTGAGCAATTGCAGAGGACAGCCACTTCCTCTCATCTGGGAATCCTGCAAGAACGTTTGAGGTGTGACTTTCAGAATGACTGTCCATTGGCACAGCTCAGCGGACTGGAGTCAGTGAGAGCTTTATTCCAGTGGGAGCAGTCAAGCCTGGACTGAATGTCCTGCTTTATATGTCAAAGTTGCAGGAATGAGTTACAGGAGTAAAGCTGCTTGAAGTAACTCAGGATGTCGGAATAGAGAATGCTCAGCTTCCATCAGCAAAAGATGTACAAAACCTAACAAAAATGCTCAAAAACAGAATAACAAAATGCTGTCTGTGTCTGTAGTGGCATGTGTGTGCTACTCTGCTGGAAAGTGCAGAGGAAACAAAAACAAAAACAAACAAACAAACAAACAAAAAAAAAAAGAAAAGAAAAGCAGTGGCAATTACAGATTGTCAGTGTAAGTGCCACCAGCATGCAGGGCCTCTGGGAGCTGAAAGCAGGCTCAAAGGGCACTCGGGGAGCATTTAAGGCCCCAGCTTGGCCATCAGCTCAGAACGTGCTGCTGTCAGTACAGGCTGCAGTATTTCTAAGGTTGCATTTAAATAAACGGAACAAAAAATGGCATTTTTACTTAAAGGAGACGGCGGGAGAGAGTAAGTAAAAAAAAGCAGTGTAGATTGGGCGTTCAGTGTGTGGTGGGAGCTGCCCATGCTCCCTGGGAGGAGCGGTGAACGCTCCTGTGGTGGTGTTCTGTCGCGTCAGCTCTGTCTCTGAACTCGCCCGGGCTCTGTTCGTGTTCACTAACCCCAATTGTGCTCCAGGGTGTTCCTGCAGTAGCATGAAGGATGACCTCTTGTATCCAGCACCTTTTTGCATGGGTGGAGTGGAGAGCAGCTCTCCGTGAACCTTCAGCTTGTGCTTCTCCATGCTGCTTCCTCTCAACGCTCCTCTCTCTCTGGCGCTGCCTAACTCTGACTCTGGCTGTCCATGGGGTTTTCCTTTGTGCTTGATCTAACCATGTGGTAGAACAATACAAATGGAACATGGTTCTGTCAAGCACCATGGAAGGCTGCATACTCCCTGCCGCATGGCATGCCTGGATACTTCTGCTGGGGCAGAAGCATCGAAAGGTGAGAGATTCCCTTTCCCTTTCCGCACGGGGACGGTGGAACGGGTGAGGTGTTGCTAACCAGGCTCCCAGGGAGCCACAGTGATGTTTGCACAGACTTTTCCACAGGGCTTGCATGCAGAATAACCATTTCTAAGGAATTAATCTGTTTAATTGCTCTCACAATGAAGGAGTCGGGCGTTCTGTTGGTTGGTAATATTCAGGGGTGATTCCGGCCATACCTACCGAGGTGAAAAATCACAAAATTTTGTCTCCTTACCTTGTGCATAATGTAAGCTGCTTCTGTCTGTTTGAGCTGTCCAGTGAATCCTTCTACTTCAGATACACTTTGGATGCCATTTCTGCAACAAGGCACCTGCCACTCAGTGTAACTTCAGGCCTGCTCTTAATGTGCTGGTATTGCATTGTGAACAAATATAATGCAAAAAAAAAACCCTCAGAAGAGTCTGCAAAGCATTGTCTTTCATCTCTAGAAAATGACATGGCTAATGTGGCCTGTATGGAAACACCACTGTCCAATAATTCCATAGGGCAAAGCTGAGTCAGCAAATCCAAATGGGCCATTTTAGCTTTGACAGCTTAGATAAGATCTTCAAAATACTTCTGCCTAACTCCCCCTCTACACAGAAATAATGGCACCTATTCATAAAGGACTCTGAGAGTCTCATACAGAAGTTTTCTTACACTGAAATACTGCCTTGTCTTGCAAGTTTATCGCATACCTGTTGTGGAGCTAGCAAAAGAAGGTCATCCAGGATTCTTGGATTTCATCTGTAGTTACTGGTAAAACTTAACATTAGCAATGTGAAATTATGACAAAAAATGCACTTCTTTTTTATTCCCTGTGAGAATTGTGATCTCATGGTTCTATGAAGAACTTATATGATTCCTGAGTTTTTCAAGTTTTAGACCAGCTGATCTCAATGGTCATATTTTTGATGCCAAATCTGAGTTAGCTCTATCATTTTCTAGAATGAATATATCAGGTCCCTTTTCAAGCCCTGTTGAGACAGCCTGATTTGTAGCACAACAGGTCCTCCAGAACTCCTTGTAAGTTCTTTGGGCAGAGCTAAGTTTTAAAAACTGAAATCAGGTTTTCTGAACAATGGTTTAAAAGAAGAGTAGAAGAAAAGATATTTCCCTCTGTTGCCTGCGTCTCCATGTGGGTATCAGAAATGCACATAAACTGTTTGAGCACTTGAAAATGTGATGTTCCTTTTTCTCAGTGCTGCTGTTCTGTAGAATGCCATGCTGTATTTGTTTTATGATAATAAGAAATCACAGTACCTGATAGTGGGGTCACATTGGTTGTGAAATAAAAATGTTATCAGAGTAACTAACAAATCAAATAACCACAGCTGCCCGCAGTTACACACAGGTCTTGGGTACTTGTTTTACAGCAAACTTTTAATTTTTCCTTATTTGGGAAATTGCTAGAGACTCCTGGTTCATGTTCTGTCCTGCATCTCTTCTCTGTGGCTTTTCACGGATGATTTTAGAGTGTGCAAGAAGTATTCCATGCCTGTGGTGGTGGACTGTGCTTCCTGTGTCCTGTTGTGTTCTCTCAGAGCCTGGCAGTCAGGAGGAATGGATCGATGTGCTTAAACAGTTCTGCAAGCAGATGGCTAAATTTCACATGGCTATCCCAGATGGGAATATCTTAATAGAGCAGCCACCTGTCCAAGTGATCTCAAGGCTCAGGTCAAATAGTAAATTTTATCTAGTCTTTGGCAGGTAATTCCTGCTGTTCTTTTTAGGCTAAGAGATGACTGAGTACTTGCTGAGCACATACAGGCTGTTGATTACTTTTGACTCAGTGATTACCTGAGAAACTCTTGTTCAAACTCAAAAAAAAAAAAAAAAAAAAAAAAAAAAAAAAAAAAAAAAAAAAAGGAGAGGGAGAGAAAAGAGAAGGTGAGACAAAAGTGAGACAAGGAATAAAAAAGTATGAAGGTGATGTTTGCTCCCTTCCTCTCCTGCTGAGCTGAGATGCTGTGGACGGATGCCCAGGAGGCATCAACTTCTGAGAGCTGCTGCAGTGTGGAAGATTGTGTGCCTCACCATCAGGAGAGGGGGTGCTAAAATTCTTTATTTGTTCGGCCAGAAAGCTTGAGAGAAAACCAAAAATTGATTTTTCACCCTCCAATATTATACACTGCTTTTTTTCCTTTGTAAAGAATTCCACTCTGCCATCCCTTTTTCCCATAGGAAGGTGAATCTTGTATCCATCAGTAGACTAAAATTTTTACTTAATAAACTTTTACCCTATATAACTTCATGTTGTTTGTGATTATTTTCTTCAACAAAAGCTTTTACTAGGAAACTTAGAAGGGCTTCTTCAAGGGTTAAGTTGGGGCTTTCCAAGACACTTTCTGATCACTGATTGTTGGTGGGTTATTCAATGTGTACTGTAATTGTAGCAGTTTTAGTAAACTCTGGTTCTGATAGCTGTTTGTCTTTGGTATTGTTTCCAAGGAATCATAAGCCACCAAACATTCTGACTTTCAGGCTTGGAATGTCTAAGACTGGAAATCCAGTGTTAGATTTTTTTAAAAGGATAAGAGTTTAAATGATGATGGTGTTCGGAAAATCTTAGACTGTATTTTTATAATGCTTTAAAATGCCCAGTGGTCCTACTACTTTAAGTGCTGTGCTGTCAGTGAAGCTGCACTTTTAGATGTATAATTTATAATAAGCACAAAAACCAGCAGAGTATTTAGCACCACTGAAGTAGTAAGGTACAAATCTGTATGTCAGTGTTCTCATAATCCAGCTTGGAATTACGAAACTCAAGCGAAGTGTGTCTGTAGGATCAAAGTGTTAGATTGCCTGTAGAATTGCTTGTTTTCACTGCATCACCCTGTGGAGATAATGCGTAACATAAATTAAAACAATAGTGGATTTAGGAGATGTCTTTTTTCTTCCAGAAAATAGTACATGGTCATAAAATGTGCATTGGTCTACTTACCAGTCTGGGAAGGGGGAGCAGGTGATGAATGTCATCAAGTCTCTGTGAACAAATTTCAGCTCGGGTTTCAGTTTTTGTTGATATTTTTGGGTTCTTAAAACATTTGTTCAGCTCCTTTCTCTGAGAAAGCCTTATAACTGACTTTTAAAAATTTGTAAAACTTGAAAAATGCTTCTTGGTAATTACCATCCCTGGGCCTTGCACAGGGTTCCTGCAATGGTTCTGGTGCTTCCATTAAGAAATACGAAGTGAGTGGGCAGGAATTGCATGGTGGGGGTTTGGCAGCACTTTGCTTACATACACATTTATTAATCCTCCTGGTTCCTTGAAGCACTGAGATCAAATTTCCAACCTGCTGCTATTAAACAAGAAAAACCAAACCTGAAAAGGACAGATTAGTTCACTGAGTCTAATTGGAAAAGCATTTCATTAGAATGGGTCAAAAACCCAGTCAAAGAGGTCTGGCAATCACGGTGTAATGGTACATCAGGGAGTGCTTCTCACTAAGTATGCTCTACCCATTCCTTAATTAAAATGAAAATGATTTAACCTGCTATTACTTTCCTTTGCTGTTTGTTTAACATAGTTAATAAAGATGTCTAATTGTTGGAAAGTTGACAAAGTTGTCTAATAAAAGACTGCTCTAAGAAACAGCTCTAATAGCTGAGGTCTGAACATTTGGTACTTTTAAATGTTATCTTTGAAAGTCTTTTGTCATTTGAATTCTTTCATGATATGCCTTTTCCTTGTTGCTGGACTAAATTCCAAATGGGAAAAGAGTGACTTTGCTGGAAAATACCCTAGAAGGTAGGCTTGTTAGACAAGGAATAAGTCTGTTAAGGGGAGAGTGAAAAACCAGGGACAAGTCTTGGGAGTAGTTGTAAAAATTGCTGAGCACAAGTCCTTGGCAAGTAGTAAAACTGCGTGCAATAGCTGGGGGATGACAGGAGGCAATGCTGAGGGTGGATTCCCTGATACTTCTTGTTGCTGCAGTTATCAACAACTGTTTGCTGGAATATATTTTCCTTTCATTGCAGGGTCAGAGGATTACAGAAGTAAATTCACTGGGAAGTGTTTCATGGACCTTGTCTGTCCCGAGAAGTGTCGCTGCGAGGGGACAATCGTAGACTGCTCCAACCAAAAACTCACCCGACTGCCCACTCACCTCCCTGAATACACCACTGATCTGTAAGTGGGGCTCTCCCAGGGGTGTTCAGCTGGACAGGTTGGCTTTTCTAGTTTTTAAAGGCTGTAAAAGGGACTCAGAAAATTAAAGGCACCTCCTGCTTTTATCTCTGTGTGAAAACGGAAGGCTAATTTTATTCCAAAGTTGCACCACAGCTCTCATTTCCGTAGCATTTGTGCCAGGTGTGGGGATGAGAAAGGAGCCACGGCCCTGTGCACCAGTCCTGTGTCCTCCTCCGATGCTGGCCAGGCCCAGCTGTGTCCTTCCTTTCCAGTCTGTCCTGCAGTCCTCTGCCTTTGCACCTGGTCATTTTTATTTAAGAAAAAAAATCTTAACCATTTGAGTGAATCTGCTTCAGGAGCTCGTTCCATCTCAGCGTTGCCTGCTGCTTGGGTGGAACAAGTCTTATTAAACTAATGTAACTTCAAGAAAATTGAGTATGAGAAAACATTTTTATTGCTTAGCAACTGAAGATTCTGACTCTTTTCTTGCATTAGTAGCCCCTTCAAACAGAATTTTCTTTTTTGGAGTTAGTGTTGTATTTATTGTACTTATTCTATTTAAAACCTCATAAAAATTATTGATCTGAAGTCAAGAAAAAATATGAGAGATATCCAGAAACATAACAAAGACTCTACGTAGGAAAATGGAGCTATGTGCAGTAAGAGAAAGAATTTTACATCCCAGGCCTGCCAAGACAGTGGCCTTCACATTCATTTTGAAGATCAGCAGACTTTTGTAGGAAAGGATCTGAAATCAGAGCCCTCGTGGTTACATGGATCACGTCTCCAGTTGCGTGTCTCGTGTAGCAGAATGCACGGCAGAGGTTCAGTCACGCAGACGAGGTTTGTGCGTGATAGATGAGGTCAATAATTCCTTATCCATGCACTGGAAGGTGAAGGGGCTCTGACACTGTCCTTGGGCAGTACATTCTTTAAGGCATCCTGAGCTTTTGCTGTAGATAGTCCTCAGTGTCCCTTTTCCTTCAAAGCTAAACTCTGTTACCGGTGTGAGTCTGAGCGAGATGGCAAAGAGTGCCCTGCTTAACAAAGGTCATGGTTCTCTGTGTGGCAGCCCTGAATATATCTACAGACATCTGCGAAGCCTTAAATATCTCTTTGTTTGTTCCTCTCAGGCGTCTGAATGACAATGATATTTCTGTTTTGGAAGCTGTTGGACTCTTCAAGAAATTGCCGAACCTCAGGAAAATGTAAGTCTGAGTTGCCTGAGTTGCCTGTTATGCAGCCTTGGATTGGAAGGAAGGAGGAGGGGATGAGTTTTTTATAGTTTAGTGCTGCAGTAGTAGAAATCACTTTTTTAATGTGAGTTTAACGAAACTGGATGAGATTCCTGTTGGACAGACGGGCACAGTTAAGGCACACTGACAGATGAAGATCCCTAGGCTGACATTTCAGTGGGTTTTTAAGGCTACATTTCTTAGTTTTCACTCATAGAGACTGACAGGAATTCTGTCCCAGAATTTGTTCCGATATATGCTTATTGTTAGAGATGACATTTAGCATTTTGGTTTTGCCTCTCAAATGTATTGTGTGCCTCCAGCTGTAGTGTGGTTGTTTCAGATAGTCAAAGGAAAATAATATTTCAAGATATGGACAATGGCAGCTTCTGATGATCATTAATGGTTTAGAGAGGAGAATAAATTAGCAAACGTATAGATCAGTCATTGAAATGTAGCTGTATAATTCTGCTGACAGTCCTGGCACAGTGCATTGTATATATTTAATAAATGCAGTGTTTTGGAAAAGGAATAATATGTCAGATACCTGCTGATAGTCTTCAAAATGCATCCTTCTGAAGTTTTTTAAAGTTTGAACCCTATGGAGCCACTGGTAATGTCTAATTTAACTGTGTGCTTTTAGTAAGGTTTTCTTGTCTTGATCAGACTAATTTTAGGGAACCCAACCAAACCAGGCAATTTCTTCTGCATTTGTTTCACGTTGTTTCTGCCATCTGGAGCTCCCTGGCCATTTGAATCCATGTGAGATCTCCAGGGCTTTGGAGGCAATTGTAGTGGGATTCTTTTTATTTCTGCAAGAGTTTTAGATGCAGCACTGCAGGCTTGGGGTGGGGCTGTATCTGTGTAAGCACAAGCTGTCAAACTTAGGGAACTAATCCCAAACATTTGCCTCATGTTTTATGGATGATCAATAATTTGTAGCTACTATGCACTCAAAAGATGTTGTTGACATTGTTAAGTGCTCTGTTCCCTGTGTAAGTAGATAGTAAACAGGAATGAAAAATGCATGCTATATAAGTGTGTACACAAACTGAAAAGCTTCTGTCCTCATCAAACCTTAAGGATTTATGTTTTTAAAATTGGAATAATTTGTTTTTATTTAAACCTTACTGTAGGGCAGTACAGTGCTGTCCTTCCTGTCCCCATCGAACACTCAGAGGGAGGGATGCCTCGACAGGGGCTGTATTTTGGGCATAAATCCAGCATGAAACTGTTGTGAGAGTATGTTAACAGTTTGTTTCCTGTGAAACAAAAGATTCTTTTATCTGTCCTCGGTAGATGCTGAGATCAGAGGTGCACAGGAGCAGGTCAAACTCAAGGCAAAAAGAAGCTGCACCCCACAAAGTGTCTCTTGCTGGGTTTTAGTGGCAGCCTCCAAGCAAAGGCTCTTTAGGAAATCAGTGTAGCTGATCTCATTTCTTTTGTTCTACCCGATGCTCTAAAGAAGTTTTTCCATTTTAATTAAAGGGATTTTCTGAAAATGGTGGATTTTCATATGAGCAGACCAACATTTCATCTTTTCACTCAGTGGCCTGATCCTTAAAAAGCCAAATTAGACTTCTTTTCCTGTTTCTTCCATTTTGTGAAAAGAAGGGGTTACCAGGAAGAAACAAGCTAACAAACATCACTTTCCTTCCAGGTTATTATTTGGCCTTTACAAGGCCAAATCCCTCTGCTAATGAAAGGCCCCTCTCCACCATGCAGGAAGGGAAATGTGTGGGATGCCACAGGTGGGGTTGCTGCTGCTCGTGGTCCTAAAGCAGCAGCTCTGTGTGGCAGGAATGTCGGGCACAGGGTCTGCCTTGGGGCTCACTGCTGCTGTGCCATCAGAGAGGAAGAACATTGGTCAAATCTCCATTTTTAGTGTGTATAGGGGACAAGAAACCTAACCATCATCTGATTGACAGCATTGACTTTGTTTCATCATATATTCCTTGTCTGCTCAAGTGTTAAAGGCAAACAGCAGGTGGAGAAATCTGTCTGGAGATCGAATTGCTTCCTAGGCTTAAGAAAACAGCTCAGAGCTTTGCAGTGGCAGGGCATTAGCCTAAATCATGTAATTTTTTTTTTTTTTTCTCTGAAATACTCTCTTTCCAAAATTAATCTGAATATCTGTAATATGGATATCTGATGTGTATTTGAGTGCTTGTCCTCTGGTTGTCTTTCACTTGAGTTTAGGACTGGTGACAGATCCATGCCAAGGAACTTTGCAAAGAAACTTCATTTCAGAGAACTGTGGTTCCACTGTGGTTGGTAAAGCTCCAGCAGAATTCCAGAGAGAGACAAAATGATGGGAAAAAAGGGAAGTGTCAGGCCACCTTTGCAAAAGGTGGTAGCACCAACCCCACCTCTAATATGTAATTAGCTGTCATGGTGTAATTTGTCTGTAAATAGTCCTCCTAAGCTGAACCTTATTGTATGATGTGTCAGCCTAGCATTTAATACATTTTAATGCAAAACAAAATTGAATTCTTGATACAGAAATTTAAAGGTCAGAGATACATAATGCAATGTGATGCCACATTTTACTTAGTAATTAAATTGCTAAGATTGCCCTGCTGGCTTTTAAAAGGTTAACATATCTTCATGTGCCTTTAACAAAAAAATCAACTTCAATAATTAGCTGCAAAATCCCATATACATAATGCTATTTTCATAACCTGAATTTTAATCATCTGTATATTTAATGGTTTTTACAGTAGAGTAAAAAGATTGGTG
Source organism: Hirundo rustica (assembly GCF_015227805.2). Lineage (NCBI taxonomy): Eukaryota > Metazoa > Chordata > Aves > Passeriformes > Hirundinidae > Hirundo > Hirundo rustica. Next base: position 14,278,589 of record NC_053463.1, on the reverse strand, counting down.
TAGAGTCTAGGACAGGTCTAGTCCAGTCCAGAAGTAATTTACTGGGTTCTCCAGTGACCTCTGTTTTGCTTTCTTTCATCCTTACCATATTGCCTTACCTGATCTTGCAAATGTAAAGGGAAAGCTGAAGTCTCTGCAGGCTGAAGTCCCATCGCACTGACTGCAGGCTCCAAGGGCTGTGTGGCTGGTATTTTGCAATGATTGGCAAGGAGCGCTTTGGATCTGCCTGGCGTGCAGGAGAAATACGAGGATGCGTTCCTGAGCTCTTTAAGAGCTGGAGCAGGACTTGGACTTTGGGGGTATCCTATCCCCAGGATATAGAAAGGCTCCAGGTCCTGCTGCCCTCCAGCCATGGGGGGAAATTTTCACAGGGAAATTTTCCAGTGGGAGATCTTCTCACTCTACACATCAAGGTCTCAGGCAGGGAGAGGGGAGACATCCCCATTCACAGAGGTGAAGTTCTGACTTTTGTGGAAGGGAGCAGTGCTTTTCTTGCAGCAACTACCAAATTCAGCTTGCAGAAAACACTGGGAACCCCATCACTCCCTGGCAACACCTCAGGTTGGGAGGTGAATTATTTAATTAGAGAAAAAACCTTGGAGTGCCTGGGGACTCCCATGGCAGTGGGAGCCTGGGGGGGTTCTCCTGGCCATGACAGGTTCAATGTCCAAAACCCCCTGGACATCTGAGTCAGAGGGAGCACAGAGATGCCCCTGCTTGCTGCAGTGGGATACTGACCCCCAGGCACAAGCTGCAGCCCCCAGATGCCATCTCTAGAGCTTGCCCACTCCCCTGTGCCTGCAGGAAATCAGTGGCCATTCCCACTGAGGTCCCAGCAGCTCTTGCTGCAGGGAAGAAAAATCAGCAATGAGCTCACATTCAAAATAGAAAGGTGAACTGCCATACTTCATGCTGCTGCGAAGAAAGGAGACTGACCTCTTCTCTTGAGAACAAGAGTAATAAAAAATATTTACCTCAAAACCTGAAAGGGTCATCTAACAGTTCATTCAGTTAAGTCTTGCCAAAGTTACAAAGTGAACATGTAATATGGTCTTTATTATGAGAAATGTCAGGCTGTCTTGCCATTAGCTGGCATTGCCAGTCCACCTCCAGCATGTAATTGCCTTCGGAGGCTTAATTTGGCTGTAAGTATTTCTGCTAGATTGAACTGTATGGAGTGTCAGACCAAGATTTGAACATTTTACATGTGAGATTAAATTGAATCACATAAAGTTTGCGGACTAGAAGTCAGCTTCAAAACCAGGATATCGAGTTTCTTGGGGAGGCAGAAGTAGTTTGTGCCCTTTGGAAACAGCTGTTACCTGTTGTTCCTTCCCCTAAGCATGAGTTTTGCCATGGCAAATGAGTCTGCAGTCATCTGTCACTTGTTATGCAGAAACAGACTTTATTTTCTGGAAATGGTGTTGCAGAGTGCGTTGTGCTTTGTGGCATTTGGGCTCATTGTGGATTTTACAGCGGGGCCATCAGTCTGCTCTGCTGGGTGAGTGTGGGAGTGTCACTGGGTGCAATTCACTGTCTGGAGCATTGAAGACTTTCAGTGCCATGCAGCTCCTGAAAGCGGCTCACACCACCAAAGCAGCCAGACTCTTGGTAAAGGCTGTAAAACCCTCTCAGCATCCTCCAGGGGAATGCAGCAGCACTGGGCTTTTCCTCCTCACGTGGGCTTAAAGAGTCCAAACACATCTCCAGCAGACAGAAATACTCTAGGGAAACCCCACTCAGAACAGGCTGTTTTTATGATAAAACTGCAGGGTTGGAGGTGAAACCAAGCAGCTCCCTTGTGGCTGGGCTGGGCTCAGGGGTTTTCCAGACAGGAAGGTGTGTCAGTACCTCAGCAGTGGGGACCTGGAATGCTGACATTGACCCAGCAGGTACAGCAGGGGGAATGCTTCTGTTAAGTCTGAAAAGAATCCAGCTTGCTCTGTGTTGAAGTTATGAGATCAACAGAAATAACATTATTACAAACTTCAGCCATAAAGTAAATAAGATGCGACTGAAAAGTGAGCTGTGTGAACAATGTCACCTTGACAGCTTCTTCATCTCCTCATTTGCTATTCACAGCCCCCCATAAAGCAGATCCAGGCTTTCTGAACATTCATTTTGACCTCTTGCCCAAAATAAAAGTCTGGAAATAGGGTTAAATATTATCACGAGGGTAAATCAGGAAGTCCTTATGGAATAAGCCTTCAGGAGTTACCAGGCTGAGGCCAGGCTGGCTCCCATTTGGGTCCTGCTAGAGGCCATAGGAATAGGAATCTCAAAATAGGAATAGGACTTCAAAAACTCAGTTTCTTTTCCACCATCTTCCAATATCTCAAGAAGAACTCCTGGAAGAAGCTCAGAGTTACAAGAGGATAGGCTTCTCTGTAGTGGGAGTTTGCTATAAACTGTCAGTAGTTTTTTTATGATAAAAAATTCCTGGTCACATGTGTGATGGTCACATATAAAAGAATTTTTTAGAGCTGGGAAGGATGGAGTTAGAGGTCTCTGAGTTGTAGACCTGGCAAAAGGTTACAATGCTTTCATTTTTTAAGCTTTATACCAGCTGATTATTTTTCCTGGTAACTCTAGTCTGAAAACTATGTAATTTCTGATGTTTATTATTCTAGCTGTTCAGACTTTAGGAGGAAAGTTGTTTTGGGGGTTTATTTTGGTGACTGTTGTCATTTACTTTTTTTTTTTTTTTGCATTCTGATGTTGGAAACTCTAATTCAGGAAGACAAATAACAAAAGCCAGGTTGGCAGAACATCTGCTTTGACAATATTCCAGGCAGGATTGCAGGGCTGTAACATCTTTACCTATTTGTTATTGCAGAGCTTCTCTTTTCTCTGCCTTGCAACTTTGATTTCAGCATAATCTTGGATTTTCAAATCTTTTGCATGGGAAAGGTATTTATAATTGGCTTCTTCTGAGACTGCTGGCATATTTATGGGGAATTTTGTGCTGCTGAAAAGATCAGGCATTATTAACTCAAATGAGCAGAGTTGCCTATCTGCTGAAGTCCTTTGGCAGCAATTAAAATTCAGATGTTTGCACTGTATAAAGGTGCCAATTCCTTTACAGATCGTGGCCAACTTTTGTCTCCAATATTTGCTCTTTTTTGCCTTCAGTATCTAATAACCATTAAAATTGCCCCCTTGTTTTAATACATGTATCTAAACATCTTTTATATGGTAAAAATTAACTAATAAAACTTTATAACTACAAGTGTAGGTCAATTTGCAATCTGCAAAGTCTTTGTCTGTTATAGTAATTCGCCCTCCCTTCCCACCACAAACATTCACTTACTTATTTTCTGTGCAAATACACATCATGGCATGATCTTTACCAGGAGGGGGATCTTGGGGAGCATTTATTTATGCCAACATTTAAAAGAGATGCTGAGCTATAAACAGCTCCACTAGAGAAATAGCTGAGCCCCCAAATTAAATGCATATGTCAGAATATCCTCCCTTGACTTTCTTTGACACTGAACATAAACTCTTCATGTGAGCGTTAGCACAAAGCACTAAACTTCTGGAAAGAGAAATCTGCCTCTAAGTATTTCTATATGTTTTTATGTTATTTTTGGCTGATTGCTGGCATGCTCCTATTCTTTCTGATCACAAGAAAGCACAAGAGGTGATGGGCCACATGCTGTAGGGCCCACTCTCTGACAGTTGTTCAGCAGACATAAACCAGTGTACTCCAGTTTCCCACATGAAACATATTTCCAAGGCACTTTTTTTTTTTTAAATTTTATTTTATTAAGTGATGACTTCTGAAAAGAGCAAGACCCACATTATTTCTATCTGAGGCCAAGCTGTCCTCTTTCCATGTCTTCTGTCAACTTTTATCCCAGTAAGATTGCCAGCTCTTCTGAGCAGAGTAGCCCAGGTGTTAATCTGATACCTTGTCATTTGTTTTATATCACCTGGAATTGGATTTTGGAACTGTTACTCACGCTGTGTCTGTACTGGGATCATTTCTGGAAAAATGTGCTATTCTGCATGAGTAATGGTGTTGGAATTTAGCATCTTCTTGGGAGCAAGAACAAATCTTGTACTTTCTTCTTTTTGTTGTAGATGGTAAAACAAAGAACGTTTCCTGCCATAAACCTCAACAAATACAATTATTCATCATAATCTATACAGGACATCATGGGAGACACTTGAAGGACTCAGGCTCTGTTTTAATGTGCTTAAGGCTTCTATAGAAATGTTTTAAATAATTTAATGCCATTTATTTTTATGCATCTCTGATGGCACTTTTATAATTCAGAAATTCTCTGTTCACTGGGGTTTTCACAAATATGAAATATTCAAAAGCTTCACTTTGCATTTCAGGAGAACTTCATTTGACTTTGTAGATCAAAGTTTTCTAATATTGATCTATAAGCAAACATCTTAAGACTGTACAGGCAGAGTAAATATTTAGAAAATAATGCTGTATATTGCAGTGGCTGTGAATGGACAGTTAAGAGATACTTGTTTCCTTTTGAGTGGTGGTTTTTTATTTAAGTGCACATACTAAAGTTGGTATCAGATACAGAGTACAGTGATTAAAAGTGGTCCATATTTCAATTTGTGACACCATTTCAATGGCAGTAACATTAACTGGCTCTTGCCAGATGAGCACCCAGACCCAAGGACCATAACTTCATGAACGTGAATCAGATGCTGGAAACTTCCACTTATTGCTCCCTGAGACATGGATGAGAAAGAACAACATGAGCTGTTAAAAGGTGGTAGCTGCATTAATTTAAATTATCTTGATAGAGCTTAAATAACCTTGGTTTTGATGAGTACTTGTAAGAATAGTAGGAATACCTTTGAATTTCTGGATGCTCTCCTGGCTGAATGAATGTCTCTAGGTTAAATGGAACAAATTCTTACTATGTTCCTCCCTCCAGTGTGATGTTTGGACTATAACAATACTGATTTTCTCCTTGTGACTGGTTGTGTCCTTCCAGAAATCTAAGCAACAACAAGATCAAGGAGATCCGGGAGGGCGCGTTCGACGGAGCCGCGGGCGTGCAGGAGCTGATCCTGACAGAGAACCAGCTGGAATCCGTGCATGGACGGATGTTCAGGGGCCTCACGGGGCTGAAGACCCTGTAAGTGCAGAGCCCTGCCTTTGCTTCTCTCTGAGCAGGGTGGGAGTGCTCAGCTTCAGCAGTGCCTGCTGAAATATCTGTCCTTACGCGGCCAGTGCTGCTGCCAGGCGTTGTAGCGTGCTCAGGGGGGTTTCAGTATCTCTAGTCCTGGGCAGGTTTGAGATCTGTGTGCTGTTTCTCTAAAATGGACAGATTTTCACAGGACTAACATGATGGGAAACCTGTCATGTGTCAAATCTGTGCACTTTCCAATCACCTAATTTTTTAAATTATTTTGTTATTTCCTGTGGAAACAACACGTGTAGGAACATGTTTGCTCTTTGTCCATCCTCCCACTGTTCCTCCACCCAAACTGGAGCTGTGCTGTAGAAAGAAAGCACTTGACTAGATGGGGTTGTCAAGAAATAGACTCTAGGAATCAAAATACAATTAAAATCTGCAATTTATTCATTAGCAAAAAATACAACTTGCATTGCAAGGTATTGTGACACAATTAGTTCAGTCCTTACTCAAGTGTAAAAAGAAATTCAAGTTTCATTTCAAGGACTTTATTCTGTAATGACAAATACGGAACATTTTTTGTGATTACAGCCATCTGTTCTTTAATTTAATGTATGCACTTTACTAAGGGATTTGAAAATACTGCCCATAGATATTAAATTAATTTTTATACTGTAAAGCAGCCTGTGGCAGTGCTTCTAAACAAAATTCGACATTTTTTAATAAAAAGATGCTTAACATTCAAGCTACCCTGCTGACCTGACCTACATTTCCCCCAGCTGATAAAGCAGTCTAAATATACACAGCATGATAGGAGGATTTGTGAGTCTAAGTTTTCTTTCAGGAAGGGCACACAGTGCATTGGTGGACCATGATATGAAACCAAAGGGTTTGTCTTGAGGGACATATATTGCAATCCATTAACTGACATTCTTTCAGCATTAAAATAGTAATCTTTTGCAAAGGGGCTGCATTTGTCAGGGTCATGGTCCAGCTTTTAAACAAGTGTATGTTCCTGCAATGTAATAAATCACTGTGCAGGATATATTGGCATTCAAATTCATCCATCCCATCTTGCAGTTCTTCTGCCTGATACATTCCACACAGGGCAGGAGAAATGTCTCCTACTGCTGCTAAGCCACTAAGGGCTTTGTTCTCTCATGTACTACCTGCTCATTTTAGAGCTCGTGCTGTTGACCTGGCAAACGTGTGTCTCTGTGCACCGTGGGTCTTTGCTGACATGGTTTCACCCCAGCTGCAGTCCCAAAATTACAGAGACCCTGGTGCTTCTGGTGGTAACTGCGCAGATACCAGTGATGCAAAAGCAGCACAGTGTCCAGCATCAAACATGGAATGTCTGTGATGACGCTGTGAAGGTTTTCCCAGCCATATCTGCACTCCCTCTGTGGTGATTTTCAGGTGGCATTTTGATGTAAATACCAATCTGAGATTTAAATTCAAACTCCTAAGTGAGTCTGAATTTCCACTGTTCACGGCATGAGTTTGATACCCAGGAGTTAACCCTCCTGAGTTTGGAGGATCAATTCACTGCAACAGCAGCATGAGCTGCATGTATTTTGTGGATCTTTGGTAGTGTGCTTTAATTACTGAATAATTTTTCACCTAAGTAGGAATATCACAACAGTACAGTGATGTTTACAGACCCAGATATTGATTGGCATGCAGTGTAACAAATACACATGAGCCTTTTTTGCAATGGAGTGAAACAAGATACTCCAGTCTTTCAGATTAATTGGTCTTTATTGTCGAGTTCATTGTTACCATAACAACTCAGAGAGATGTATCTTCCAGAAACACAGCTCTGATTCATCTGGTACAAGCACCAAGCAAAGACCATGTTATAGCATGATTACTGGGTTTTGTCTTCACAATTAATGATGATAATGACATTCCAGAGCCTGTGCCAGCTCTGGAAATCTTTCCTAAGAAATTCCTTGATTTTTGATGAGGGTACTGTTTCCTCACATATTTTTGCAGTGTGGATTACAAAAACCATCCAGGACATGAGCAGAAGTAATGCAGCCAGTATTGTTATTGTCACACACTTCTGGCAGTCTTTCTCAATTGATCTCTGAAATACATCTCACCTTGCTCTCAGATATTTATTAAACTGAGCCTTTAGTTTTTATTTCAAGTTTGTCACTAGCAATAACTTTAATTGCATATTGCTTTCAGATGTGCAGGTCCCATCAGCCTCTAATGCTGAGTGGAAGAGATGCATTTTAAATTCACGAGACCCTGTTTACACGAACCTAACCCTCCTCTGGCTGTGTTCTGCTTCAGCAATCAATAAAAACAGAACGCTTTCCAAAGCATCTCTTGCTGCCCTTGGTAAAGCACCTTCTATCCTGAAATTATTCCCCCTCCCAGCAGTTCCTAATTCCCTGTTTTGATCCTTGTAGGATGCTGAGGAGCAACTCCATCAGCTGTATAAACAACGACACCTTTGCTGGCCTGAGCTCAGTGAGGCTCCTTTCCCTGTATGACAATCACATCAGCACCATCACCCCTGGAGCCTTCAGCACGCTGGTCTCTTTGTCTACAATGTAAGTTATCTTTTCACGGGATGGACATGTCATGGTGCTGTTCTTCTGTGCTTTCCTTTTATAAAGGACATTTCAGTTTATATGGAAAACTTCCATCCTACTGAAATCCCATGTTTGGAGGATACAAGGTGTGATTTAAAAGAAAAAAAAAGAAAAATTGAATAGTTTCAGCTGGAAACACTTGGAGGTTTCCAGGCTCAGGCAGGATGACTGTGTTTTGCTGTGTCATAGCCCAGTGCAACAGCACTGGAAGGTCTTGTAAAGCAGTTTCTGCATTTTCAAAGGGTGTAGCTAATCACACACTCAGCTCCCTGAAGCTGCTTTAGTGTCAGTAGAGTCCGATTTTGTAAGAACAGCTTTCCTGGATTTCAGTTAAATTACTTAAACATCAGAGGTCTACTAGCTAATTCTTAGATTTTCAGAGCATCTGAAGAAGACAAAATAGTCAAGTCTTACTGAATGTGGATTTGAAAATCCCAACCTAAGCTTTATTTTGATTCTCTTACACTTCTCAGTCATTCTTTGAAATATTTCCCATGCTTCTTAAATACATTTAAATGCTCTTTTAGTGTGTCCATTTTAATAAAGTACAGACTGATAAATATGGAAAGAAAGTCTGCCTTTTGTTTCCAGCTGTGAGAGGGGACCCTGGTGTTGCTGTTCATGGAAATTGTCTGTCCTGAAAATACAGTCCAATTGTCCAGTCAAAATAAACTCTCCAGCCTATTACATTTCAGGATTGGAAAACATTCTTTATCATGTTTGGGCAAAGAAAGAAGTGTTGAATCTCAGCTGTTTTGTTGTTCACACTTTCCCTTTGCTGTGGCAACTTTTCACCAGCAAATCAGTTATCATTTTGGCATTAGCTCTGTGCAGCATAAGGAACACAGAATTTTCTTTCCTTTTGCATCGTGTAGTCCCAAGAGTCACCTTGAAATTGATGGACAAAGAGAGAAACACAAGCAGATTATTTTTATTGACTGTTTTCAAGTCTCTGGTCAAAGCAAGTGGCACTCGCTGAAAGCTCGTTGTCACTGGGCTGCCCTCCGTGGCTCCCTTTGTGCAGGGACTCTCTGAATCAGTCTGTAAAGCCCCTACCTTGCTTTCACAGAATTCTTGGTTATATTTTGTTAGAAAATAGCCCATTTTCTTTTTTCATCTGTGGGAAAAGATTGTTGCACTTTCTAGCAAGAGCAATTAAAGCTGGTGCTAATTAGAATGCATTGCTTTGGCACTGATTTATAATCCTGTTGGTTCCTGGCCGTGTATTGGTGGAAGAGTTTGTTCTTTGACACATATTCATTCTTTGTTTGATCTACAGGCAGAAAAGGCATGGTTTTGACTTCTTTAGACCCTGGGTTGAGGCCATGGTGTTTTTTGACACAGAAATGCAGAATTCAGCTTTGTTCATTTCCTGGCAGTGCTCAGTGCTCCCGTGTACATGGATTTATTGGATAGCACCATCACTGAAGTTAGAGGGAGTGACTGCTTTCCCTGTTCAGCCCATATTTTGGGAGCTAATTGGGTATTGTGATGCCTTACTTTTACATCTATCAATGGGAGACAAAAATTCCTGCAAAGTTCCATTTCCGTTTTTATATTGGCATATTTACAGCACTAAAGAACATCACTCCTTTTGTTCTTATCCTTTGTGAGTCAGTCTCGTTGATATTCTCAAAACATGGACAGCTCTGAAAATAATACCCTACCTAATGATTTTCAGTAGAGGAAGAACATCTATTTTGTAGAAAAAAATAGCAATTTTTATTTTGTTGTTGGTCAAACTGGGCACTGTAGCATATTAATTTGAAGTGCACTTGCACTTCTTCACACAGAGAATTCAGTTATGTCTTTTAGTCCTTACACAGTCAAGGGGAGATATTTGCAAGCAGAACTGCTTTTCCATGGATTATTATTAAAATAACTGCATGAAGCTAATGCCAGAATGACATATAACTATTCTTGTATAAACTTAACCTGAATTCCAGAATATATTTTCAACCTAATTTCAAAAACATCCAGATGTGTTCCAGGATGTTTTTCTAACAGGTCACTAGAATCTATTTAAATAGTTAATATTCTATGACTTCTTTGCAATTTTGAAGAGGCACTTGTAGTAGGATATGCATATTTCATTTCTCAAGACTTCTATTTCCCCTTGATTTTTAAAATATGTCTATGTCCTTGAGAAAACACTTCTGATTTTAATGTTAGTACAAAATATCTGCTAAAAATTTGATTGCTGTATTTCTGTCTGAGTGGGTAAATCACTATTGTATGTGTAGGAACTGATTATTAATGATGAGTTTTCACTACAATTTTTCTGCCCAACATTACTGTTTCTGATTTGAGAACTCCACTTGAATAGTCAGTTTCCTCAGTAAATCTTGGATATATAATTAGCCTTTCCAGACTTTCAATTCCATTTCAAGTAGGAAATCTCTTTATCCATATGATGGTTTAAGGAGAGACTTCATCTTCCATTTCTATCGAAAGTTGCATCACAGTCTTGACATGGAAAGAGCATGTATGTAGGGACATGTGTGAACTTCATACTGCATTAAAGATAAAAATCCCTTCTCTGCAGCTGGAAAAGGATAAAATCTAGGTGTTGCTAAAGTGGCAGAAGGACATGTAGAATTGCTGACAAGATAAATTTGTCCTTTTTTTGCCTGGAGTAATTTGAAATTCTAAATTGAAGGTTTGTTTATTTGTTAATTTTATCTGTAACAACCTATTTCTTTCTTACTTCCTAAGAAAAAGCTTAATCCAACTTCTGTAAAGATTTTGGACTCTAAAGATTCCAAAAATTTTACATCATATGTTAACCTGTGTTTGTCAAGAAGAAAAGGAGGCTTTGTGGATAGTTACTGCTGCTCAGCTAGTGAGCAGTAGCACATTAAGTCAAAACAACTTCTCTCTAGACAGGGATAATTACTTTTTTTTTTAGTATGGAGCATGTTTAGATTGAATGTTTGTGGAAGGTTTTGATACGTCTTGGTAGGATGCTCTCTAGATGTGCAAAACGTCCTTTACTCTCAGAGCTGCTTGTTTTCAAAAAAACTGATTATAAACACCTGTTTGCTGTTTGTTTCCAGTTGTAGATATGTAGTTCTGAGGATTTGTGTCGTGGAAGTAGCTCTGTGAATATGATCTCACTCTCTTCCACCAGTGGAACAAATGGCCTTTGAAGCACAGGCTCACTCAGCACCGGCGGTGCAGGCATTTGGTTTAGGCACTCTGCTCATGCCAAAGTGTATCACTGTGGAAAATAGACAAAGCATCCTGCATGTGGTCCCATTATGGATTAAAGAAAATGGAAAACAATTCAGAAGGAAAGCAGCTAGAATTAGAGTATTGCTTTCAGTGCTGTTTTGCACTTTCTGTCTGAAAGCTCCTCTGTAACCTGTGGTTTTCTCACCTTTCTGCAGCGTTTGAACCTTAGCGTGAAGCCAGTAGAGTATTTTTGTAACTTTATGCTGTGTTTTCTGCTCCCCCCAGTTCTCCTGTCTCCACAATGTCCATAAGCCTATGTTAGATCCACGTGGGGTTAACCCCAGAGCTCCAGGGCAGAGCAGTGATTGAAGTAGGCTGTGCTGCAGTGCTGAGGGCAGCTACAAATCATATTGTGGCTGTGATGCTGGCCTAGAACCTACAGAATTTAGGAGTTGCTTTGGGTTTGCTTTCTAGCTGCCCCACCTCGATAGTGCCACATGTTTTTGTCTTCAGTGCTATTGTTTTCTGAAGGAATTGTTTGGCTGAAATCCTAATGTGATTTTGACTGCATGTTTAGGTTTTGAAAGCATCTTACAAGTGAAGACTTACAAGCTACTTCACCTACTACACCTGAACTTGAAGTGCCTGTTTCTTTCCTTCAAATTTCTTGTCTTAAAAGATATGCTATGATTTAAAGAAATTTCATTATCATCTTTCTTTCTATGCTACCAAGATATTAACTCTTGGACACATTCATACACGATGTGAAAATTCCATCAGTCTTAGTTTAGATACTTCCATTTTCCATACACTGGCCCTGACAGCTCATTCTTCTGTGAGGCGACCTCAGACTGAGGCTGTTGATTGTCCCTGTCTCTGTGCTCTCCCTTTTTACCAGGGATCTCAGCCTCTTTCCTTCCTGTGAAGTTTAGTTAGGAAAGAGCTGCTAAGCCAGGCTGTGTTTAGGCTCCATCCCTCTCGTGGGGGTGTCAGGTGATTGCTTTGGGGGCTGCACACCACAGCACCGTGCCTGGGCTGCAGCTCTGCATGGAAGATATTCCAGGAGCTGGAGCAAGATTTGAAGCAGACCCCACAGAGTTCACAGGGCAGCAGAGCAGATGCTTTTCACTGCTGATATCCCGACCTGAGAAAACTTCAGAAGTGGGTCAGGATGACAGTGCTGCTTTCTATATGTTTATATGTACATATATAGGACTGTCCTTGCTGTTTGAATAGAAACCCCAAATTCACCTCGCCAGGGGCTCCCTCCTGGCTCTGGTTTGGGCTGGGACAGAGGCAAAGGGAAGGCATGAGAGGGCTGGGGCAGGTACATGATCATGTTGAAGATCATGCACACGTGGGTGCAGTATGGGAGGTCAGTTTAGACTTGGGTGTGAGCTCTAGCTTGGGTTGAATTCCACGATAAATCCAGCACTGGTAGTGATGTAAATGTGTTAAAATAATATTTTTAAGCACTTGGGTTTATAAACATATGTCTATATATGCATAACTATATATATTTTAATTACAATCCCAGCCCTAATATAAAAACTGCATAGAACTTCCCAGAGCTGCAGGATTGGAGGAGGGATCTCACAGGAACAGAGCACAGGAAAGAGCATGGACTTGGGACCCCTCATCTTTCTGTAGTTATTTCAGTATTTCTGTATGCTCATGTGTAATGGAACCATGATTTGTTCCCTTTCAGTAACTTGCTGGCTAACTCCTTTAATTGTAACTGCCATTTGGCCTGGCTGGGGAAATGGCTGAGGAAGAAGAGAATTGTCAGTGGAAATCCACGCTGCTTGAAGCCCTTTTTCTTAAAGGATATTCCAATCCAAGATGTAGACGTCCAGGACTTCACCTGTGATGGTAAGAAAATCCAGTTTGATTTGGCACTTGTGGTAAAGTTGGCACCTCTGTGAGAAGGTCCCTCCCTACCAAGCAGTTCTGCAAAGTGAACATTTTAGTTTGGTGATGGAAAAGGCAGCCAGCAAGAGCTGAAGATCATTGTTCTCTACCAGTGATATATTTTTATTCTTGTTGTGCTGTATACACCTAAATACAAGAACTAATTTATTACAGACCAATGTTCTGCTTTGTCTAATCCTGGTGTAATCCTGAGCCTTCCTTTACTCTTAGTTAACACTCTGAAACCAGTGGGAGCTGTGCTTGATTGGAAAGTCGTTTAGATTTGGATACTCTTCAGGGTCACCAGTAAAAGGTGAATACAGGGAAATAAAAAACCACTTAGACATTATTTGAAACACTTCGTGCTTTGTTGGGTCTACGTGGGTTTAAAAGAAAATACCCTGATGTTTCTTTCATTCTCCAGGTAGATTTTGTCTTCTGATCAAGCAGACTTTAGAGAAACTAGTAAGGAGAAAATTGTGTGATGAATGCCCTCCTAACTTGTCTTGCAGCTTGTTAAGACCAGATAGGCTGGAGGTGCAGTTAGTCATAACTCTAAAGAGACAATAAAAGTGATAGCAGTTCTCTACTTAGAGTAAAAATTAATTCCTGTCCTAGTCAAGCAATCTGGCAACAGGCCCAGGTTCTTGAGCTCAGAGCTCAAGAGACCCAAGTTTAGTCATAAAAGAATAATTCACTTTTAATTTGAGAGAAAAAAACTCCAAACCAACCAAAATCCTGGTCCACAGATTGACATTCCACACTTGGGAGAAAAGAAGAATCCTGGTGCACAAAATGTCATTCCACAGTTGGGAGCTTTCTCTGTCAGGCAGTAACTTGGAGTCGAGGCAAATGGAAAGTAGGTGGTGGCAGGGTGTGAAACACAGAACACAGGGGAAAATTAAATATGCTGGAAAAACATGCTCTTTCTGCAGGTTTGTGAAGGACTTTGAATTTTGTTTCCCGTCATTAAACTCAGCGGGAAAGAAAAGAAAAGAAAAAAAATCTTCTCTATTCTTCTGTAGTCTGGTGGTGCCTCCCCAGCCCTCTGCATGCAAATGCTTCCTACCCGTACAGTCAGGGGTAATTCTGTTATCTTTTACCAGGACTTCCAGTCTTTTTCTTTCATCTCGATGCTCATTGGTGCCTCCAGCAGAGAGAAGAAAGAACCAGATCTGTCTCAATTAGTCCTTGCATCAGTTAAAAGGGAAGAGCATGCGGCTCATCCTGCCGGCAGAGCTCTGGGTGTCCGTGCCGGGCAGCTCGGGCTGCCTGTGCTCATGCACTGCTGTGTGCTTCCCGTCCCTGGCATCCCGAGAATGTGCCACTAAGTGTTTCCTTCCACATACATCGTGATCCTGCGGCAGGCATGTGCCTTATGTTTTGCAAAGCCTGTTGCTTTTGGGGAAAATCCACGCTTTAATGTTCTTAGCTTCAAAGCCTTGGTTTCTACTGCAGAAAACCTATTGTTCTTCAATTACAGGATTTAATCTGCTGTTTATGGACCTTTGAAACCGTTTTTGGAGAAAGTTGATATTTTTATGTGTGCACAGATGGATTGCCAGCAGTTGGAAATGTGCTGCTTCAGTTTGTTGTTTGCCCGGTTATCGTTGTTAAAAACATTGAGGCTTTACAATTCAGATCATAAACAGAGTGCCAGGCTGACTTTGAAAAGTAAAAAATAAACATCTAAAAGCATAATTTTACAAAAGTCTTCCAGCAGGAGAGTAGATAGTGAATATCTTCTGTCTGGATGAATTTAAGGGCAATGTCCTGGTCGAGTTCTCTATTTCAGCTGGCATATTATGCATGGGGAGAGGATTTGAGATTCATACATTGGATTGCCCTGTAATGTGCAGAATTACAAAGTAGATTCTCCTTAGGAAAGAAAGAAATTAATTTAATAGAAATATTAAAATATTTCTATTCAGTTTATGAACTGTTCATGTTGCCTGAAGAACTCGCATGAAGGCAGGGCGATCCAAAGCATTGGATCTAGTTTGAAATGCTGTGATGGATTCAGGGTGCCCCTCCCTGGTCCTTGTCACCAGTTCCCTTCAGAGGGGGTGCCTCGGGCTGGAATGCAGATTTCCTCATGCTCTGCCTCTCTCCCTGTGCAGGTAATGATGAGAGCAGCTGCTTGCTTTCCCCTCCTTGTCCTTCCCAGTGTACCTGTGTGGACTCCGTGGTTCGCTGCAGCAACAAAGGGCTGCGGATGCTGCCCAAGGGGATTCCCAAGGACGTGACTGAGCTGTAAGTTACCTCTTACCTCTCCCCTCTCTCGAGAAGTTCATCAAACTGCATCGTGGTGAGGCTTTGTGGGTCCGTGGGGGGTTTGCCTTTGACTTCAGTCATCTGTGCTTTGGTGCTTCCCGTATGTTCTGACCATTATTCTTATTCTTATTTGTCCCTTGACTGGTTAAATGGCTTAGTAATGGGGACAGAGTTTATCCGTCCTTGTACCCATTAATTTTGGGTGTAGGAACAAATGCATTTATTAGTTTCAAATAATCCTGTAGTGCTTCTGTGAGAGCCTAAGCTCACAACAGGCAGTCCGAAGGGATGGTGAAAATAAGTTCCTGAGTTACGCAGCTGTGAGCTAATTATCCTCTGAGGAGATTAAAAAAGGAAAAATAGGAAGCTGGTGGTGGAAACTAGGAATTCTTTTCTCCAAACCTCATGAAATGGCAAAAATAACAGACAATTAGATTATATTGCAAAATAAATTCATCCTAGTTGAGAACCATCTTTCTAGTTGTCTTTTCATCTACGCCTCACTAGGACTTTATAGTGGATTTTCTTCCCATGGAAGGAAAATATCCTGGTGGAACTGCTTGGCTTAAGCAGTTGGCAGTAGAAATACTGAGCTTTTCCCCTTTAGGCCCTTTTTCAAATCTATCCCAGGTGAGTCATTACTGAAACTTGTTACAATCTCATCAACATTTCTATATGAAAATAATTGGGTGAGTTTGTTGGTATGTTTGATGAATTTTATAATGAAGAAAAATCTGATTCTGCTATTTTCTAGTACCTACTATTATTTTTACTCCCTTCACAGGGGGAGAGTGGGGTTCACGCTGTTTTTGCCAGTGCTGTAGACAAATAGAAGGCTTTGTTGGTGAATGAGGGTGCTGGAATTGCCTGGGGTAGGTCAGCATGGAAACTTTGCCTTAATGAATACATCCTTGGAACACCATTGACCATGGCATGGTTAGCAGTGAATTGAATTAAAAGCCAATTCCTGGCCTGGATTCCTTTATTGCCATCAGTGTTAAGAAGCCTGCAAGGTCATCTCTGCTCTGCTTTTGTTCAGGTTTCACTGCATTCAAATGTAACTTGCCAGCAGTAAGATATCACAGATGTTACTTTGATTTCCACTGCCACACTGAGGAATTTTTATGTTTAAATTTTGCATATTGAGTTTTACTGATACTATCTGATACCCTGATGACATAGCTTTCACAAAAAGAGTAAAATTAATCTCACATTCTTAAAAACTGCTATATTTCTTAACCATTTTTTGGCAAATGAGGCAATAGCCTGGAACTGAGCAGTTTGAGTTCTTAGGAGTTTACGTGACTGTCTTCTTCAGTAGGAGCCTCTTGGCTGTGCAAAGCTCTAGTTCAGCTTTCTGCTTTCCATCCAGAAATGTGTCAGCAGAACACAGACAGCCATGGACTGCCTGGCTCTGAATATTTCATATTCTGCAAATATAACCTTTGAATCTGTCCCAGCTGTCTCAAAATTCAATCCTGATCTCATTCTCCTCTCAACCAACATAAACCGAGCTCCTTATTTGTGTCTACACCAAAAGATGGGTTGCAGGTACTGAAGCGTGAAATTTCGTGTGTTTGTGGAAACTGTGACAAGAATAAAATAAGTAAATAAAGAATAATCAATCTTACTTGCCTTTCTTCTGCTTCCAGATTGAGACAGAGATATTGCCCATAACCTGTTATGTCGTGCAGGTTACAAGTTGCCAGTGTGAAGTTACACATTTTTATTGTTCTGTGTTTGAGAATTGCTGTTGTTGCTTTGGTAAGCAGCATCTCGTGTGGAACTCAGCCTCTTGCCTCATCTTGAGGACAGCTGGAACCTGGCAGAGGGAACCCAAAAGCTTCCTGGGCGCAGGGTGAAAGAGACTTGCCTTGTTGAGTTGCCCCAGCTCACACTCATGGATGCCAAGGAGGTGACAAGGACATGCAGAGTCTCTTGTCCCTGTATCCCACAGCTCCCTCCCTGCAGGAGGCCTGAGAAGGGACAGGATGCACGGGAGCATTTCAGTGCAATTTTTATGAATGCACCAGTCTGACATTTATAACCTTCCCTTGCTGATGCATTCGTCTGCCAGGCACATTGGTTGCAGTGGTTTTTATTAAACTGCAGTGCTTTTGTGCAACATGGCTTAAGAAAAATCTGTCTGCTTAAGCATCTCTCTTGTGGCTGAATGTAGCCTTCTCAGGAGTTCCTTTAAATTCTCTTAGAGGTCTTAAAATAGTCTTAAAACAGGAATCCTTTCCTTGTAACAGGTATTAAATAGCACTGTGCAAAAATAATCATATCTCTTGCAGAGGCACATAGGGGAAACGTTATCCTTTCTGGGTCAAATTTCACTGTACCTACACTCAGCAAAAAAGATCCCCAGCAAGGTTTTATTGCAGGGTGGACAGGAGAGACAGGCTAACTCCTTTCAGTGTTCATTCTGAGTTTCTGTTTCAATGTATATGTAGACAAGACATGTGAAAACCATTATCTCCTTCATATTTAAAGCTCGGAATGATAGGAGACATCCGTTTGTTTGGTTTGTGCCACTCTTGGGAGCAGGGATTACCCTGGCAAGGAAGGCTGCCATCTAGAACAGAGTCCAAAAGATCACTAAGTGTCCTGGCTTTTTAGAGGAATGATGATGCAAGAAATTTCTGTTTCTCAGCTTTTCCTTCAGAAAACCCCGTCATCATGGGCAAGCTTTCTTCCATCTTCTTGGGAATAGGAAAATATTACGTTGTTCCTTGCAAATTCCTTCACTGTATATTCCTCCACTGTATATTTACATACTGCCTACATTTTTCCCCACTGTTTTCTTGCCCTGAAGAGAAACCTTGGGTTTTTTGAACATACTCAGTTTTCTGCTCCAGATGTTCAGAAGTAAAATGTTCATGCAATGAGCTAGTTTGGAACTCAGCCTTGCTGCTGCTTAGTGTTTCAGGCTTTCCTTTTCTTCTCTTTTTTTCCCTCAATCTGTTTGAACTAAGTTTCCCATGCTCTTTCTCCTTTTATGTATTACCTCAGTGTGTGAACACTAGATTTTTTCCTCTTATTCACAAAAGTATAGTCTATTTCTAATAAAGTCTTATCTGACAGCATCCAGCTGCTTTTATGGACCTACAGCAAATAACATTTTGCACTGGGGAAAAACATTGGAGGCAATTATGTGGACGGTGTGTGCACAAGCTGTAACATAATGAGCATGGTGTGTTTTAGAATAAATATGTACCAATCATGTCATCTCTAGACTCCAAATGCTATCGTGACACTGGGCTATAGGATAGCACTGGTGGGATTGTTAGAAAAAGCTGCACCCATACATCATTGTTAGTGATTATTTTTCCTTCCATTTATGTTAATGCAGGCTAATATTTGCATTGCTTTTGCCATTTCTCTTTCTCTCCTCCCGAACCTACTCTCTCCCATTTCTGTTTCTTGTTCTGTCTGGTAGGTTCATGTATTTGACACGACAGTTTTCATATTTATTTGGAGGTATTTACCACCAATCCCAACCCTTTTTTTCCAGCTTCCAAGACACTTGTGATTTCCTTTGACACTTGTGACTAAAACCAGTGGCTGTACCTGGGC
This sequence comes from Hirundo rustica, assembly GCF_015227805.2. Lineage (NCBI taxonomy): Eukaryota > Metazoa > Chordata > Aves > Passeriformes > Hirundinidae > Hirundo > Hirundo rustica. The sequence continues at coordinate 14,259,925 of NC_053463.1, read as the reverse complement.
TGTGCTAATGGATGCCACAAATATGCCCAAAGCAGTTTTGATATGTGTGGAATATTGTAACAGTTTAGCACCATTTTTCAGTTTGCCTGTTGCTGCTGATCAAAGGGAAACTCTGGAGTGAGATATTTGATGAAGATCATCTGCTTGAGAATGTGAAGGCTCTTGCTTGTCTGGCAATTCACACTGTTTTACACAATGACCCCCAGCACAGACATCAGGGAATTTTCCTTTCATAATAAAGAAGAGAAACAATTAGGTGTACATGGTCCTGCTCATTTTCTGCAGAGTGGGATTCTCCCATTGAGAGAAGGGAGAGTTCTCTAGAGGATATTTTAGTTACAGATTAAATAGAGGAATTCATCTGCATTTCAACCTGATAGGTTAGAAAAAGTAAATAATTACTATACTATCAAAAACCATGTTTAGTGACTGGTAGTTTTTGGGTATATATCAGAAAGGTAATATTAGCACTAGCAGAGAGTAAAGTTTAACTTTCTCTCAAACACAGCCATGTTCCTGTATGTCAAACATGGAGGTTGTGGACTGATGTACAAATACAGGAAAACTCAGAGTCCAAATTTGCCACAGCTTACAAAAGTTCAAGATCCATATTTGAACCCAGATCCACACTTGATTTTTGTTTCCTCTGAAGAAACTGTAATTGAAGCTCTTAAAATTCATGTTTTGTGGATGTTTCATCTCTGACAGTCCAATTCTTTTCTAGACCACCATTTTTAGGAAATGAAATTTGACTCAAAATTTTAAGATCCTGTCTGTGGACATTAAAAATTCTGGAGCGTGACTTAATTTTAGAGCTTCATAAAATGGCCAGGTATCTTGGTTTTTGTAATGTAACATTCTTTGTGGAATATTTAAAGGAAAGGTTTTGTGCCTTTTCAATTACTGCCTGAGAACTGATTTCTCTCTCCAGTTTCTCCTCTTAGCACAGATTGCCACTGCAAGCTTGACTTTATGACTGAATAGACATCTCAGTACAAAAAGGATTCCAAGTGATTCAAATTGTTACACGATGCTCTGGCACCTTGTGCTGGTTATATCACCTCCAATCCAAGTGGTTTCAGTACAAAAATAGACAAGTTGGAAAAAAGAGCAGCTGTCATCTTTTAGGCATAGTTTTAAATTTTTTATGTGCAATGTCGGTGTGTGTGGAAGATGCTGGATGAGCCCTGGGGCTGCTGCAGGCCCTGTCCCACAGTGCCAGCCCCCCTGGCCATGTTCCAGAAGAAACCTTTCCAGGTAGGAGGGTGTTGGCTTTCTTTCAGAGCTGAACACATATTTGGGGGGTTTTTTTTGGTTGTTTTTTTTCAATTTTTGCTCTGGTAATTGCTTGTTGATTACAAGTCATTATTGAGACTTGAGGATTCTCAGCAGCATTCACAGGGTAAAAAAAAACCAAAAACCTCCAATGTGATATTTAAACTAGAGCCTAGAGACCTTAGGAAGCAAATGAGGGTGTTTTGGTTAGCAGACAGTGTCTATTTTAAGGCAACTGACTCTCAGTCTTGACTCTGTATATGAATAACTTGATTCCCAGAATTAAAATTAGACACGTATTTTTCTTCATTCATAATAGAATTTCTTTGCATGCCAGACGCAATGGACATCATATTCCTTCGGCTAAAGACTGGAAAGAATTAAAAATTTAATCTCCCTTCCACGTTAACTCTTCTATGGCTATTTTGAGGGTTTTTTTGGCAGAGCATCTGTAGCTTCATCTGTGGGGTTTTTTATTTATATAGATGTATACATAAATACACAAAGTTTTGTGTCTCTGCCCATTTGCCCTCAGGAAAAATTCTCTTATTCACTATGTCCAGCTTCCAGCCCCCTTGCAGCCCCCATTCCATCCTGCTGGGCCCAGCAAGGTGGGGAGGGGCTGCCCCTGCATCCCCCAGCTCTGACAGAGGTGCCTCCTCTGCTGCAGTTGTTTGCCTCAAATCCTGCATCCCAGATCCTCCTGATACTTGGCAAGCTCTTATGCCCTAAAAGCCTTGGTTATTTCAAATTCCCTGCGCTTAAATGCACTTTCAGAATGAATGCCTTCAGCTTAGAAAATGCTGCCATGCTTTGGATAATGGGGTGAGAGGTTTAGCAGTGGTGAATTGTTCTTACGGTTGCATGAAAAGTGTGTTATCAGTACTTTTTCAGAGTTAAATTGTGTTTATTCAGAAACCGTACCGCTGGTATAAGTATTGCAGTTTTCTGCTAGCACATTTATATAACCATCAAATTGCTGCAGTGCAAATCCAGAGCTATTCAAAGCAGATCTTCTGTAGGAGTTTAACTCCAGGGGTCTGCATGTCTTTGTTAGTCTGAGTCATAAAGCACTGAATTAAAATGTGCACCCTTGACTTTTGATTGCCCCAGAAAGCAAAAGAGAAGTGGAAAAACTTTGGCTCACTACCGTCAGTTTGTTTAAATTGCCGGCTGTTTCACATTGAGATCAACAAGAGAATATCCTGAAAATATGTTCCTGAAGAATTCAACATATTGCAAGAGTCTCCTTTCCTAAACGAAAATCATATATAACTTCCAAATACATAATACATGACCTGCTTTTGATTTCCTTTAGAAATCCTTAGAATTTTACCTTTGGACTAAAGACTAGAACCTTAACCTCTTGCATGGGTTTGAGATTTATGATTTTCTGGGATGAAGGGGAAGGCACAGAGTCCCAGCTTCTTGCTGCATCCACAGCAGCCCATGACTGGGGGAAAGAGACGTGGTTTGCCCTCTTAAAAATGTGACGTGCTTGTCTAAATTCTGAGGATCCCCTACATAACATTTTATAGTGGGAAATTGCCAAGGAACTCAGTTTTCACAATAATTTATAATAGATTTAGCCAAAATTAAGCAAGTGGCTTTCCACTTGCTGAATGTGGATATCCATGGGAGATGTAAGTGTGGCACAACTAACCTGTCCTCTGGCTAGTGAGACTCTGTCCCTGCTTTGCTGGCTGTGCAGCTCTCTCCCTGCTCGTGTCATGGGAGAGATTCATTCGTTCAGTAGGGTATTTTAGTTGGGAAAGTAATTTCTTCTCTTAGAAAATCAGAAGCCTGTATTCCCACCTTGTCCAGCCTAATCCTGGCAGGAGTTAGGTGAGCTCCAGTGCGTGCTCTAGGGTAACTCTGCCAGGAAGGGATCCTGTGCACAGGCAGAAGGGCACAGGCAGAAGGGATAGCTGTGAGGCTGGAGTAGTTCAGTTGGAGTTCAGTAGAAAAGAGATTTAAAGCAGCAGAAAATGTTGAGAGGTCATTAAGCTGACAAAAGGGGGGAGAAAATAATGCCAGCTATAAAATATAATACGCAAGGAAGGAATTCGGTTGTTTTTTATAGATTTTATTTTTTGAATGATGTAAAAATGAAGTTTGTGGGAAAATTTTCTTGGATTTAGTTGACACAAGTATTTCTGTGCTGTTACAGCTAATGTAGAAGGGCAATGTAGAGCACAAGGATAATCTATTATTATTGTTGTTTGCTATAGTAAGTGCAGAATAAGGAGGCCTGTTGCCAAAGAAAAGGAAATTGTATGTGTGGAATAAAAATTCTTAACATGATTATGGGATTCTGTTTTCAGCAGCAGAGGCAGCACATTAAGTGCTCTGGTGTCTGTGGGCTGCATTTCCTGGCTACACTTGATTATGTTTCAAAACATTCCATATCAATTGCATTGCCCCGTCTACCTCAGGAAAAACCCCTGCAGCATCATGCAAGGAAGGGAAATACCATTTTGTCTTTCATCCCACCTATGGAGGGAGGAATGCCTTCCTCCTCCACAGTGCTTTCTGAGAAGGGTGGATTTGTTTCCCAGGTAGATGCTGCTTCTGGAGGATGTCTGGAGAAACATCTTGACAGTGCCGTGGTACCACAGTAGTCACTTTGCATTGGAGCCTTATTACTTTGGTGTCTTCCAGGGGTACCTAAAAGCCAAGGTTAAGGAAAAAGAACGTCCAGCTCTGTCTCTGTTTTATTGCAATAAACAGGGAAACGCCCCCATCCCATTGCTGCCACAAGTCAGCTGTGCAGACTGAAGTACCCACGCTCTCTTCTAGGCAAGCTTTTTAAAAGTACTGTGTTTTTTCAGGAGGTTTTGCTGAGTACCTCACTGATCACGTTTCTTCAGTGGAGAAAACCTGCAAAAGGCAGGCTCTATTTGCCTGTACGAGGACTCAGGATTATCCCCAGAGGCTTTAGCCCTATACCATGCCTGTGTCTGCATAGAAATAGGGTCAGTGGTGTCTCAAACAATTTCCACACTGGAAACACAAAATAGGATGTTAACTATATTTAGTGCATATAGGAGGAACCTTGGCACCTCTGTTCCAAGAGAGTTTGGTCTTTGGTCTTTAATTTACACCAAGCTTTCCTCCTGTAGCAGCGTGCTGAGACAATGAGAGGCAAGGAGGATGTATTGCTGTGGTGGGTGTGCCACCACATTTGTGGATGTGCCATCACATCTGTGGATGTGCCATCACATTTCTGGATGTGCCATCACATGGATGTGTGTGTTGATGCTGGACTGAGTGAGACCTTTTGCAGCACAGAGATCTGGGAGTGCAGCTCCTCTTCCCATTCTGGCTGCACAAGGAGCACAAGACAAGCCTCCCTCGCAGGGTCAGGGAGCAGTCAGCACTATTGGAGAGATTTGGGAAAGGTAACTCTAAGTTCAGGGCACAAGCCATGCAATTTTTCTCCCCTTCTTCAGCTGCTGTCACAGAAGAACCAAATGGTCATTTCTGTTTGCTCTAGGCCAGAGATCCTTTATGCACTTCCAAGTTTTAAAACAAATAATGTAAATCAATAAGCTGCTGTTGGTGTTTTGCATGTGGGGTAATTAATTTATAAAGTAAAAGCTGTTGGAGTTTCAAAGCAATGAATCAAAGATAATTTTATTAGTGACTGACTTTATATTGTCCTCATTCATGGTGCAGATTGAGTAATGTGAGTTCTTGTTAAGGTGTTTGTGTAATTGTCAAATCTGACTTTTTTCAGGTACTTGGAAGGAAACCATCTGCCTGCTGTGCCGAAGGGGCTCTCTGCCTTCAGACACCTGACACTGATGTAAGAAACACGTGGTTTCAATGTCGGGAAAACTGCACGACTCTTTCTGCACTGTGCTCTTGGTGGAACATAAATAATTGGTATTTGGAGGGGGCGGGGAAAAAAATCAACACCAAACCCCAAAACCTTCTGTAATTTGAATTTGGAAAGAATTTCACAATGGTCACTGCTGCCAGTAAATGTTCATAAAGAGTGAGGTGCCTGAGAAGCCCCTTGCTCTGCAGGACCTCGAGACGACAAAACTGTCCTGCAGGCTGCTGCAGTTTTCACTTGGCAGATTTATCTGTAAAGGTCATTAGCAGAGGAGACACATTAATTTGTGCTAGATGAGGCAGTATTTATAATGCTAAGGCAATGGCAATTTGCATAGCTGTTTCTGCTGTGAACAGTCATGCAGATAGAGACACAGCTAGACTTTGTTCTGTAAATTGCTCCCCAAAATACACAGGAGTGAAATTTCCTGCCTGAACTATTTATCAGGAATTTTCATATGCTGTTGGAATCAGCTGTGCAGATACTCCAGTCCAATGGGCTGGACAACCTCAGACAAAAACAACATGGAGGAAAAACTGGAATCCTTTGTTTTAAGAGTGTTTTTATTTGGAAATATCTCTAATTTTGCTTTTCAAGGGAGACCAATAACAAAACAAGAAGTTCTGATTGAGCCTAAAAGACTTTTTAAAATGGAAAATGAAATTTTGTTCTAGTAGCTGTCAATATGAAGAGCATATGGAGATGGGGTGCCTGGAATCTATTGCAAAGCAAGTTGTAAATATTCAGCAGTGCTTGTATCATTTATTCTTTTGTTCTTTTAATTGAATGCTATATGCTGGAAATATGCCTTAATGTTTCTGAGTCTGAGGCTTTTTAGAGGAGTCTGATGTGCTTTTCCTTTAGAGCTTATTCAGAGTTGGTCAGAAAATAAACCAGTTGATAATACACGACTTTTCAATTGCTTCAAGCATTTTGCTGTGCAGATATTATGTAATCTTTTCACAAAGGCATTTTTCTTAATTCATACATGTAAACGATATTTTTTCTGTGTGTTTCTTCAGTGATTTGAGTAACAACAGCATCAGCGTGTTGGGCAATCACACCTTCAGCAACATGACTCAGTTATCAACGCTGTAAGTAGCCCAAAGTTTTGATAACAGCTTTAACTGCTTTTCCAACACCATCTAAGCTGTTGAGCAATTAGTGTGTCTCTTGTTGCTAAAGTATGTGGCTTTCCATGCTTGTCTGTGGTCGAATTAGCAGCGCAATAACCAAAGCCAACACAGAGTTGTGACTGTGCTCTCCCTTTCTCCAGCATCCTGAGTTACAACAGGCTGCGGTGCATCCCCGTCCACGCCTTCAACGGGCTCCGCTCTCTGCGAGTGCTGTAAGTGCAATTCCTGCTGGCAGGGAGGGTTTAATGGGCAGGTGGTCATTGGTTTTCACATAATTGGCGTCAATGTATTTGTACTCTGGTGCCGTTTGTGTGGTAGGGGCTGGAGCAGGTGAGTGCTGAAGATTAAATATTTGGAGGAGGAGTGGCTTTTCTCTGAAAGCTCAGGTAAGGAACTATGGTGGAAACATGTCTACAAAAGACTTCACAGTCTGTCTCTTCTGCCTGAGCAATGTTTGGGTAATCCACAGGAAAGGACTTTTCTCTTAGTCTGTATGCACTTGGTCATAGAGTGCGAGTTTTCACTGGATGCTTCAGCAGTCGTCTTTGTGGAAGACCTGTACTTTTTCAGAATATGTTCTATTAATTCAGATTTATGCAGGCAAGCTAGAATGCCATCTGAAGGGAAGTTAGAAGCCCCCACACTAAATCAGTGAATAAATCCAGCCAGTGGCTGGGCACCAGTAATGCTGAGATGCCTGTCTCAAATGTCCTTAAGATGCGAATAAAATTACGCCTCGTATTGAGTGGGGGCCTGCTCAGAGACATCCATGTGTGGTTTATTTCTTGGGAGGTCCTTTTCTGCACTCTTCCTGTCTTTCTGTAGCTGCTTTCAGCAGCTTTCCGGATTGAACCGTTTGTTTACAGTCTCTTGTGAAAGTCATTTTTATACTGTCTCAGAGTGGGAGCTGTGGGCCTGTTCCTCACAGCAAGAGCCTCCTCCCAGCTTTCCTCAGGCACCTACGGCACTGGCTCCTGCATTCACTGCCTCTCACTGTCACAAACACACCCTGGCTTGCTTTTGTGGACACCTGGCCTCACGTGCAGCTGTCAGAAGGTGGAGAAGGCGCCTTCCCATGGCCCAGAAACACGAGTGGGTCACCATGCCTTGCACAGTTGCCAGAGGAGATAAATTAAATAGTTTGTGTGTGGTGAGTTTATTCAGTGTGCTGAGGGAGAAAGAGCTCTGAACGCTCAAAGCTCAGGACAGAGGAGCTGAAGATTGTCCTGAGTGCTTTGAAACTTCACATTGATATTTTCCATTAAAAAATAAAAAATTAAGATAGCGTTCAGATGCAGAAGTTTGTGTTAATTTAAAGAGCACTGGCTCCATAAATGTGGAATCAAAGTGTCAACATGAGCAGTACTGGGACTGTGGAAGCAATAAGGCAGAGCTGCTTGGCTGAGACCTTTCACTGTGGTTTCAGTGGTAAAACAGACATCTCAGTTTCAACCTCCCAAATTACAAGACAGCTTTGGATTCCCACTTTTCATTAGTAAAAACAAGAAAGATACGTGATTTGGATTTGTTGTTTTAAGTTTGGCTTGGGATTCTGATTTCTAGCGCACCAGGATGGTCACATTTGAGCTGTTACATGAGTCCTGAAATTCAGCCACAGATTAATATGTTCTGTTTCATGGCCAAATAAATTATTCCATATGGAGCTGTCTTCTGGCCTGCTTCTGATATGCAAGCTAGCTTGATTAAAGCTGGTGTGGGGCTCTCTACCCTGAATTACAGTGGAGATAAACCGTGCCTCCCTTTTACCAAGAGCTACAATTTGTCTTTTCACTTCTGTTCTTGCAGGCCACATATGGGCAGAAACAGAGGGCAGTATTTTAATGACAACTGTTTTTTGGCTTTTTAAAATTATCTGCTAATCAAAAAGTATCTTCCTCCTTCAGGGGAGAAACCCACCCACTGCCTTGCACAGAGCAGTGAAATGAAGCCTAAATGGGAATCTCTGCCTCTGCTCCCTGCATTTGGAAGCCTCCAGATTGATTTGATTTATTATGGCCCACAAAACTCTGGTATCAGCTACAACTTTTGCTGTGTGTCATCACTGTTGCTACTAAAAATCAATTCCCCAAAGAGAAAACGGTTTCCAAGAGACAATACGAAATCTGTTATTGTCAGTTTTTTATTATCCATGCTCTCAGGGGAACTTAAAAGAGAAAACATCAGCAAAACAATTTCCCCCCCCCCCCTTTTTTTTTTTTTTTTTGGGATCTCGTTACCTTTGGCTGTGCATGCCTTTGAAGGCAGCAGACCCTTCTTATGAAGGTCTTCCAAATTCCTTATGTTTTCTGTATTTTTTCCCCCTCTGCAGTAAATACAGTAAATAAATGCTTTGAAAATCAGAATAATCATAGCTGTATGGTGCACTTGGTCTTTGAGAGATCTTTCATTCTGAACTCCTTTTCTTAGATTTTTCAGCACAAGCCCAAGTGAGAAAACTGCGGAGCCAACATGTTCGTGTTTAGGCCTTAGTATCTATCAGCGTTTACACAATCAGGTCTTTAATCTCAGCCTTCACATGGTTTATCCATAACAGCCGCCAAAGGGTGCTGGGGAGCACAGGACGTAAAGTCTGGAGAATTTTTTTAATAAGTAGAAGTTGATATCAGTAGGTTTTTGAGCCAAAGCTATTACAGTGAAAAGTTGTGGATTTGTTTTTCAGTTAATTTGTCCAAAGCTAGTCTTTTTAGAAACCAAATACAAACAGATTAAGGAAGCTGAGATTGAGACAAATTATAAGTATTAGAACTCTCTGGATGACCTGAATGGATTATTTTGAAGATTATTGTGTAATCACATATTTTTATATGTGACTTAGCTAAGAGGCAGAGTCCAAATATCAAAATACTTTCTGAGGTCACTAAATCATTTTCCATGTTAAAGTTAGGGGGAAAAGGGATAAAATGACCTACTGAATATTCCATTAACAGATACCTCAGTTTTAGTGAAAACCAGTGTATATTTCCTGCAGTTCAAAGCTCAGGCAAACACTAATATATGTGATGATAAAGCTGTCACCAGTAATCTTTGGGCACAGAGTTTTTGCAATACACTTTCATTGTTGGGTGCTGCACTGATTTGACCTAACAGAAGCATCTGGCTGTTTCTTTATTATTTTATTTTGCATCAGAGAATGATTCCTTGTATTTATCCAGTCAATTTGTCCAAGCTCTGCTGTTGTGGAGCAGTGACACTGTGGCTTTCCCTGCCTTCTGAGCTGTGCAGGTTCCTGCAGGGTTTGGCATCCTCCAGGGTTCCCTGTAGGTGTTTGCCCCTGATGGGATGTGGCTCTGTGAGCTCAACCCTTCAGCCACGCTTGTGTCTTCTGAAAAACACATCCCCCTCGTGTCTGCAGTAACCCAATGCTGTGGACAGTGGGCTGGCAGGGAGGACGTGGGAAGGGTTTGTAAAAGAAAAACAACCAGAAAACCCCAGCCCAGAAGGATATGTTGAATTAATTTCCTTCCCTGAAGACAAAGGAATAAGTGAGAGTTAGATTCTGTGTAAAAGGAAGTTTTGATTTCAAGAATTCTCAAGTGTTCTGTTACTCTGTCTTCCAGAGGAGATCTACATCACCTTAAATCCATACCCCTGCTGCTCACTGGAGCTTAGACAAGAGGATCCCTAGAAGCTGTGCTTTTGAGGGAGGATACACACAACAGTGTGTGTGCTTTAACTGCCCTAATATTAAAGATTTTATTTGACCATTTGCTTATAAAGAGTTTTGGTATAAAAATGTGTTCCTGATGTTGATCCAAGAGGAAAGATTTTGTTGCACTGTTGAATTCTCTTGCCACTATTTATTATTGTGAGTTTTAAGGGAGTTTTAGCATTTGTCACTTCATTTTAGTTGCAGGAGTGATGATATTGCTGACATGATTTTTTTATTAAAATGCAGACACTTGCATCCCTGAAACACCCCAGTGTTAGGAACATGTAATAAAACCAATCTTTCTAAGGTTTTTATTTGATGGGTTTAACTTCTTACAGATAAATGGCTATGTCATTCTTCACCTTCTCTTGGATGTTTCCAATACACCTAGAAAAGAAAATTTACTCCTTCACAGGATAAGTACTGATATAACCTGAAGATGAATATAAGTTGTCTGGTTACAGAGAATTGTCTTGCAGGTTAAAAGATCAGCAATAAGCTCATTGTGAGCAGCTGCTTATTTAAATGTGCTCATTTCATTGACCATTTTGATGACAAGTGGTTGACTAGGCCTCCTCACACCAACAGAATACTCCTTGTTCAATAGCTGTGGGGCTTGTCTTGCTCAGTTGGTCATTCTGTACAGAATTAGTGAGTGTTTTATATGGAGTTACTGTGTGGGAGCTCATATCCTTCCTGTTCAGATTAATTTCTTGGAGATACACCCTTATATATGCCAAGTTGTTATTATTAATAATCAAAAGCAAGGAAGGCTTAAAGGAAAATTCCAGAATCAGGATGTTGGGAGGGCATCATGTACATCCTGGTGCAGCTGAAAGTGGTGATAGGGAAGAAAGGTTCCAAAAAACAGATGCACTTTTTTTTTTTCATTTGAGGCTACTGTCTGTTTGCATGGGTTGGGATTTGGATTGTTTAAACCCAATGTTTCAACAATGTGTACACTCACAGAAATAAAAACCGTGATTGCTGTGTCAGCAAATCACCAGGTAAGCTAGAAAACAAATTACTCAAGGGCAAGAGCTGCTCCAAAACACTGGTTTTAACCTTCCTCTGCCATGGCTGGATCACTGACAGTAATTTATGCTTCCCTATGTAACCCAAGCATAAGTGTATTTCTCAGAAAAGAGGTAAAGTGGGTGCTTAAATTGTCCTGGAAACAGTGGAGAACCCTTTCACTCCTGTCAGGGATCCTGAAAATGCTGCTAAAAACTATAGTTTCTTTGCACAGGGTGCATAATGTTCTAAAACAACTGATTTTGGGTGCTTTCCCTGGTAGCACAGAGAGGTATTTTCTACTGTAAGACTGGAAAAGTGTGGCATTATTTACCCTCAAGTGTTGCAGCAGCCCTCTTATTAGGGAGTAAAAATTAGCCTAAAAAGGGTCCTGGTTTATTCCTCTTCACAGCGTAGCTATCCTGACTCCAGCTGTTGACTCTGGCTGCAGCAAGCTCCTACTTTGGGTTTCCCTTGCAGCTTCTGGCTGCTGGTTATTTCCTGCTGAACTCTGACTGCAGGGATTAGTGTGCAGGCTCTGACTGCAGGCTGTTACCCAGCTAGACTGTGACTGCAGGGATTGGTGTGCAGGCTAACTGCAGGCTGTTACCCATCTAGACTGTGACTGCAGGGATTGGTGTGCAGACTGTAACTGCAGGCTGTTACCCAACTAGACTGTGACTGCAGGGATTGGTGTGCAGGCTAACTGCAGGCTGTTACCCATCTAGACTGTGACTGCAGGGATTGGTGTGCAGGCTCTGACTGCAGGCTGTTACCCAGCTGGACTGTGACTGCAGGGATTAGTGTGCAGGCTCTGACTGCAGGGTTTTACCCAGCTGGACTGTGACTGCAGGGATTGGTGTGCAGGCTCTGACTGCAGGCTGTTACCCAGCTGGACTGTGACTGCAGGGATTAGTGTGCAGACTGTAACTGCAGGCTTTTACCCAGCTGGACTGTGACTGCAGGTTCCAACCACAGGCTCTGACTGCAGCCCCAGACTGACCTCACAGCAGTGCTTCTCTCTCCCCAGGATCCTACTTCATGATTCTCTCCTTCATGCTCCTCAAGGTTCCTCCTCCATGATGCTTCTCCTTACCGGCTCACCCCCTCTTTTATCTCACTCATCCTTTTTGGATATAGCTGTTACTCACTGCGGTGAGGCTGTATTGGTTAATTAGCACAGCTGTTACTTACCAGGGGTGAGGTCACCTGTGTTCCCTTCTCCTATACTCAGGGACCCTTGCTCTCTCTCCTAGGATCTCTCTGAAGTCAATACTTAATTTAACTTTAATAATTTTTTTCCCTGCTCTGTTTTTGCTGTGCTTCTGGCTAATGGGATTCTGTAAGAGAACAGGGGTCTGGATGTGAGGGTTTATCTGTCATCAATACACTTTTAATAGCATAAATAGGATGTCACCTTTTTAATTTGCAGCAGCACTCACCAACAATTCTTATTGCATCATTGTTCTAAATGCCGACACGTACAGGCAGAAGTGATAAAGTGTGGAAGTTCATGAGTTGAGCAACTCACAGAAACACTCAAAGAAGCAAAATTAAATACCCTTTTAAAGCATCAATTCCTTCAGTTGCAGGGAGCAGTCAGAATACTGTGGTTTGATATCTTCCTGCTTCTCCCCCTTTTAGGACACTCCATGGAAATGATATTTCCAGTGTTCCTGAGGGCTCTTTCAATGACCTGGTGTCCCTGTCCCATCTGTAAGTACTTCTGCCTGGCTTCATCTCTTTGATTGATGGTTTCAGAGTTGTAAAACAGCACATATTGGTAGGATTGTATAGCTTTTTTGTTTTTCCTGCTCACTTTTCATAATATGCTCTGGATATTCACAGTGCATCTGTTCAAAGGAAACAAAAATTGCTAGGACTTGTTGTTATTAGTTATAAAAATATTTTCTTAAGGAAAACCAAATGAGCAAGTGTGACAGTTTGCTGTGGACTTTGTATTTAAGGTTTTCTTTCAGCATTTTCAATGTGAAATGCAGAGCATATTATGGTTTGAGAGTGAGACAGGAAACCTCCCACAAAGAGCAAATATTAAGCAAATGTGAATTCTTTGCTTAATAAGTGTCATATGTTTTGCATACTGGAATGTTGTCAGTATATGGACTTGTTGATGAATCACTACTACAGACATATATATTTAATCACAGGGAAATTGGTCATTTCACAGCATTAATACTTCATCCCATAGTTTGCAAAAATTATTAGGTATTTCAGCTTTTTGAGGAAATTACTATTATACTGGTAGAGGGCCAGGAGACTTTCAAATGCAGTTTAGTTGATGAAAGAACAGACAAAGAGCAGCAGTGGATCCAAACTAAACTTGAGTGACCAGAAAATACTTTTTCACTGAGATAGTGTGTGATACTTCACACTATTAGATAATTGATGTAGGAAAAGCAATTTTGTGCAGCAGGTTTCTTGATTACTGTCCTCCGTTAATCAGAGGGCTGGGCATGTGGAGTGAGTGGTCTCACAGGCTGATACAGATGTTTTCTGCCCTGATGCTAATGTACACACAATCAGGTATGTGTGCATTTCACATACATTTATATCTATTTATTGCCTGTTTTTAACCTTTAACATGCCCTCCAGAACACTTCCCTAAACACCAGTTTCAGATTGTATTTAAGTATTTCCTGTATAGCAGATACATCCGTGGCAGCTTTCTGTCTCTGTTCCTCTATGGACAGTAGAAAATAAAAATATCCCAGACTGGTAGGGACAGAAATCATGAGGGCAACTTGAGCAGAGAGATAATCTTCTCTGTTTCCAGCTTACACCTTGGTATCATTGGTTTTGCACATTTGCTTTTCCTGTTCCCAATTCAGTCAAGTCACTTTGTCTGTTTGGGATTGAGTGTCTCCCTGAGCTGAAGCCTCATACCTGCTTTTGGAAGTGCAGTGACACCTTCCAGACTGGGAATCTGGCTGCTGGGGGTATTCTCAGAATGGAAGGAATAAACATATCGTGTCCATTTGTTTGGATTTCCCTCAGGGTTTACATTAAATGAAGTGGAGATCCAATTTTCCTGGGTAAACCGTTCACCTCAGGGAGTGATAAAACCCCCTTTGGCCCAGTACAATCTCTGCAGTCTTTCTGTTTAGATATATGTGCTGCCAGAAGTGTAAAATACACAAAGCCCAAATGAAGAGTAATAAATAGGATCTATAAAATAAATAAGACCTGTCTGGGGTGTAATTTGCACAGTTGAGCAGTTGAATTTTACAGTGCAATTGTGCTCTCCAGTTTCTTAAAGAGGGTCCTGAAACTTAGAGCAACCACAATGAATTTTTTCTTCACATGCCTGAAAAAGCGGTGCTTACTCAAAACAGAACTGAAAACTCAATACAGAATTGAAAATGAATGTATTTTAAGCCCCTCCTGATATAGAGATCTTCAAGGAGAAAGCATGCACTTGGAGTCAGTTTGAAAATGGTACAAGGACTTGCTACCCAGAAAACTCGTAAGACATGGGAGAGCAAAATTTTGTCTTAACTTTGCAGGGTGTGTGGCTGAGGATGGGATTGGTGTAGTGACAGGGGAGAGCTGAGTACCAGGGTGTGGGGGGGATGGTCAGCCCAAACCTCCTGTGGCAGGCCAAGGGGGACATCAAACTGGCTTTTAGAATTCCAGAGAGAGATATTTGTGTAGCATAGACAAAACTATTGATTTTGGTCAGAGCCTTTTGCAATAGTTTTTATGTTGGTCTGTAACTGGAAGAACAAAAATGAAATCTAGATAGTCCCATCTTTCTCCATAGCTGTTTAAAGCCTACAGGATCATTTTCACCAAATTTCTTTTATGTCATGAACATCATCTCACTGTAATGGAAATAATCATGACAAACTACATAGCTTTAGCACACTGAATTTAGAAGTAGGTTTGTATGTGCTCTACACTGCTTTTATTTACTATTTATTACTTTATTTCGTTGAATCACATAATTGTCAATTTAAGCCATGACTCTACTGACATTTTTGGTCTATGGCAATGATAAGAATGCTATAGCGCTACTGTAGATGTGTATAACATGACTTAAAAAGAGCCAAAATCTGCTGGGATGGAACTGGGACCTTCCCAGTTAGGTCAGTTCCTGCAGTTGCTGTCCTCACCGGTGTCCTAAGCACTGCCCACACAGAAACTGCCCCCGTGGCACTCCAGAGATTTCATAAACCCTCAGAAAGAGATCATGTTGAGTACAGCAGGTATTTCCAACATATTACCCATAAACAGCTCAGATTTCTAATCATTACCTTCTCTTTACTCAAATTCTTATTAACTGACTGTGAAAATGAGTTGTGCCCTCCTCTTTTTTTCCTACGTCATCATGGATAGAGTTATTTTTAATTGGCTTTATTCAGAGTTGCCCCTAAACAAAATAAGTGTCTGAACAGAAATATCTGCCCAACATTTTGAAAATGCTGCTGGTGGTATTTCCTTACATCAGAAGATATTTTTACCTTCTGGAAATATTTTGCTGTAATAGGCAAAGAAATTGAGAAAGTATGTTAGAACTCATGAATGAAAATACGAGAATTATCTCTAGTTCCTAGAAATAAAATTTTAAAAAATTCAAAAAATAGCCCAAACCAACCAACCAACCAACCAAACAAAAAAGCGCCCCCAAACAGAGCACAAACCACGAACAGAAGTGTGGAAGAATACATTTCTGAAGTTGTCAGCAATATTATTAGTAATCATTTCTAGTGACTGTGGAGCAGCTTTATTTCTAATGTAGTTTATCAATATTAATTAACATGGTAACAGGCTTTCCGTTGTCCTCCCACTCACATTTTATATATGGCACTTTCGCAACACTAAAAATTTCTCAGTTTTCACTGCTGCATTTTGTTTGACCTTGGACAAGTGAGCCAGTTGATCACAGTTCCAGGGTCAAAAAGTCAACCCAGTAGTTTTTTTCCATTGTAAGCAATGGATTTAGAGGAGGAGTGGATGGATATTTTTTAATGTTGAGCTGCAGTACACATTTAATTTTGATAAATGAGCCCCAGACAGGGTTTGAACCCATGAACTCTCATTATGAATCTGTCTAGGGCACAGTGGGTTCATTAGTCACTCCAATAGAAATGTATCAACAAATTTACTGAGGTTTCTATCTTAATATCCTGCCTGATATGCTTTTATTTGAAAGAAACTTGAGTTTACAGTACCATCTTAAAAATAGTTTATAGCATATGCAGAAATTTTAAAGTCTAGAAACTGATTTGAATAATTGGTTTCTTTAGTATCTCTTCCTTGTGCTGTTCTTTATTTAGTTTATTTTCTTTCATGTCAATTCAGGTGTTGTGCAGCTGAAGTCGTATGTTGACTTTGAGCAAAATAAATACAGACTTTCAGCATGCATTTCTTCACATTTTTAACAATTAGCTGGCTTCAAACTGACTTTTCTGAAGTGTGAATTTTGTAATTGACTGGTTGCCTGAAAAGACACTTTTTTCAAGAGAAAGAGAAGTACAAATTAGTCAAGGTAGCATCTAAATTTAAGGTTAAAAATTTGGTTTTCTTTTGGATAGATGTCCATGAATAAAGGAAGAATTCTGAGAATTATAATTTCACTATATAAATGCATCTTCTTCAACTCTTTGACCTAACTCAAATGATGGGTCAAGCAGCAAATGTGTTTTCAAAGTCATAAATAAACTTAGCAGGCATGGGGTTGCAGTTTGGAAACTGGAGGTGTCTTCTGCATATGTGTTTCATCTGGTGAGGAGTCATGAATGTGAGTCATCAGATCCAAACTAAATTACACAATTCAGTGTTAGAATACGCTCAGGAAGGAGAGAGAATTAAGGGAATCAATGTGATAAATTTGATGAAAGCAATATGTATGGTGGCATTGCTCAAGCACAACTGTTTGAAAAAGGGATTTCTTCTTAGGTATTTATACACCTTCCCTAAGGGAAGAAAGGAGAAGAGCAGGAATACTGCAGGAGATAAATCTAAAATCCTTCCTGAATACTCATCAGATCTTTGCCACGTTGGGAAACAAAGCATCCCTGTAGCAATATAGAATAAACCCTGCCTTGGTGAGATCAGATCTGTTTGTTATCTTTGCCAAATAACCCGTGCTCATTGTTTTGCACCACGAGGGCTCTGGGCACCAACCCCCTGCACTGCGACTGCCACCTGCGCTGGCTCTCCGAGTGGGTGAAGGCGGGCTACAAGGAGCCCGGGATCGCCCGCTGCCGCGGCCCCGAAGCCATGGTGGATAGGCTGCTGCTCACCACGCCCTCCCACCACTTCCAGTGCAAAGGTAGGAGCCAGCTGGCACCCTCTGCCCTGTCCTGCCCGCAGGGCTGCGCTTTTATGGCCTTGGTTTTGCGCGTCGGGTGGGAGCTGGGGTTGGGGCTTGCTTTCCGAAACGTCGCGTTCCTTCTGAGTTGTGTTTTCTTGTGTTCTTCCCAAAGTGCTGTTAACTGCTGCACTGGCAGGAAAAGCAGGGAGCCTCAGACAGTGAGCGTTCCTGATGCTCACACTAGGTTATGTAATGGCACGTTAGCATATAGGGCGTTGTTAGAACTTATTGGAACAAGCGATTAGTTTTGGCCCGTGACTTAGCCCCAGAAAATTGGGAAAATAAGAGGTATTATAAAAACATACAGCACTGTAGTTATTAAGTACATTTACTTGAAAACCGAGAAACTGAGAGTTGTTCTAGAAAACAAATATTTACCAAAATTACATTTTCATCTGCACATCTGCAAACTGTTCCCATCGGCGGCGATTCAGAAACTGCAGATTATAGAAAACGTGTCACGTCTGAATTCAGTGTGCATTCATTCAGGAGAGGGTCGAGGGACAGCTCTGAGCAATTTGGGGTACTCAGGGACAGGAGTGTACTGTTTTAGATAGCACTCAGACAGATGATCCACTTTTCTGTGGATTAAGTAAGTAGCTCGTTAGTGAGCGGTGGAGAATAAGAGATATCTGTATGTTCTCATAAAAAAGAGTTCTAGATGTTTGCTTAGCTTACCAGCAAGGACTTGAAGATGAAGCTATATTTGTAGTGGAAAAGATGGATCAGTAGCCTCTCCTAGAAATGGAAATGAGGGCATAAAGCCTGTTTTTATGTCTCTCAAAGTGCCATGCCCATTTACAGCACTGCCTGGCAGGGTGATTTTATAGGTGCTGGAATTAAACTGCTGAACAAACAAATGATGGTATTGGGGTGAGTTTAAAGCACAGGTTCCCAAGGCTGAGCTGAACTTTATGTCCTTTCAAATATACCTTTAATAGCTGTAACCTTATAATTTAATTACTTTGAAATGTCAGTCTCAGAACTATCAGAACTCTGACCATAATTATGAAACCACAGACTTTACAGTAGTCTCTCAAATGGGAAGTACAAATATAAGAAGTACTAAAAATACCAAATAATGCACTGTTCCCATGAAGTGAACCAAAGAAAATAATTTATTTTGTATATTACACAGGATCTGAAAATTAAACAAGAAGCTGGATGTCTTCTTCATGCTGAACCTGTGATATATCAGGAGTTACGCTTATTTTCTCTCTAAACTAAACAAGCATCTCTTAGGCAAGAGATTAGTAAATCTGTGATCCAGGATGTTAGATGTAGTTGTATGCTTCCTATGTAAATATTAGATGCGTCCACTAGAAAGCATGTGTTCTTTGTAATACCCCAAAAAGTCTCCATAGCTTGCTTTATCTGAACAGAAAAGGAGAAAATATGTGTTGATTTGGAGTTGGTCTTTGCACGAGCAGAAACTGTTGATGGTCTGGACAATGGCAGTACAGTTCAACAAGCTCCAGACCCTAGAAAAATTCACCTTTTCTCATGAAAATACAAATACTTTGAAAACCGGTGTGTGATTTGGCAGTCTCATTGCACCCTGTTCCCATTTCAGGGAATGCTGAGCCCTGACCTCCCAAAACCCAGGGTCCCAGCCCCAAGAGTTGGCCCGTGCTGGGCTGGGCACCTTGAGCTGCTGCGTGAAGGTCATGCTCAGATGTCCTCTGGGACCTCCAGGAACTTCTACATAAGAAAAAATTTTTAAAAGTAGTTTAACTTGTTAAAAATATGTTTTTAGCCTGTGCCTGAGCAGGAGGTTATGTCTCAGCAGAGCCAAGGAAATAAAAGTGTGTTATGTGCAAGTCATGCAAACTCAGCTCTGCTTTTTATTAACTTGCCCTCCCAGCTATGCAGTGGAGAAAAGGAATGTGCTGGGCTGAGGGCATTTTGCTATATGGATTTATAAATCAAATCCACAAGGGCAAAATAATGAACTACTTAACTGCTAGGAACTAACACTGTTCTTATTAGCTCCTACATTGATTAGCTTTGATCTCTGCCATGGAAATAAATGGAAAATGTACATGTATTATGAAATAAATAGTAGAACAAATTCTGGCTTACTGACCGCTAAATCTAAAAGAACAACACTGCTGCCTGTCTCATGAGCTCTCAGAGGAGCCACCTTTGTTTATTCTCTGTATATTTTACCATGAAGACAAATGTGACTCAGGTATGGCACATTCCAGCCCCTGTCAGTGCCAGGAATTCAGGTGTGATTTCCTCTTGCTGTCCTAAGTCCAAGGTAAAATCATGTATGGCATGTAGTTAGACATAAACACAAAGACAGACTGGGGTGACAGCATCCCAGTCCATTTGGGTTTTGGAATTCTTTTTTCCTGTGTATTTTTCCCTCACCGCTGCCTGTGCACTCCCAGTCAGTCCCTGGTGGCACCAGCATCACTACAGGACCAGGACACAGCCCAGGTGCTGTCACCTGAGACCCCTCAGTCCCCATTTCTTCTTCCCCCTGCTGCTGCTCTGCAGGCTTTCAAAGGGAACAGTGAAGGTTTAGAACTCAGGCAGGACAATTTAAAGCAAATCCCTGACTGGAAGGGAGTTTTTCATCCCTAGTTCTGGTAACTCTGGAGCTCCACGTTCTCTTGAACATCAAATTTAAGCTGCTTTTCTTCACTTTCACGATGTTTCACAATTTACTCCTTCTCAGCATCTATCATGCAGTAACAGAAGCTCTGTGCCCACTTTTGATTAGTATATGACTGATTTTAAATTATTTTAAAATGTATTTCCTGGAAAATTAAATAAAATTATTTTAAGGTCTTTACTGCCTGATAGCATCTAAGCCACTTTAAAGTGCTAGCTTTTATTTTTTACACATAAAAGCCAATGAGTTTATACTAATATTTGATATGCAGCCATTTAAAAAATCACCATGTTTAAACTGTGAATATAACTGCCTAAATTAGCTTTCTGTAAAACCTCAAGCATAAAATATTGATTGACTTGGGACGCCAAATGTAATTAGTATTTTTTTTAGTCTGTGTTTGTTTTCCTGCTCACCTACAAACTTCACAACTTCTCTGGAAGATTTCTGCTACAAATACGAGGTTTATTAGATGGTTTAAATATGGCCATGTGTATTTACCTGCATACATCTACATTTTTGCATATTTGGCTTTACTGCACTTTGCTGAGATAGCTCAGTGTTGATCATTCTTCTGGGCAGAAAGGGAAGAAAGTAAGTTTCAAATTCTGTTAAAATTAGGGATGGTAGAGCACTTTGCACCTAAATATTCCCATAAGCCTCTAACTAAATCTGTCTTGTACATGGTTTTTATTTATGTTGTTGCATCTGCACTTTCATTCTTGTTATCAGCCATAGAAATGTCAGGTCACAGTTCCCTGGGGTTGCTGTTGCAGGATTTCCAGAACTGAGAAAAGGAAAAATTGCTGAAAGCCATATATACATATAACCTACTCCCTGGAGGTTTCCAACATGCTTTTTTCAGAGCATATGTTTGCATCTTCAGGAGACTATAAGCATCACTGAGACTTGCCTAGCACTTGATTTAAGTACTTAAAGCCTCTCTGATCCCTGGGAATCCCACGGTGTCGTGCAGTGCACCTGCAGCATGTGCATTTGTGCCAGTGCTTGGGGAAAAATGTTTGTGTGTGCATGACAGGTGTTAATTTTGCTATCCAGTTCTCTGCTGATGCTCTGTGTTTGCCTCTGCAGAGCCCCTGGATCTCAGTGTTGTGTCCAAGTGTAACCCCTGCCTCTCCAGCCCCTGTAAGAACAATGGGACGTGCAGCAGTGACCCCGTGGAGCTTTACCAGTGCACTTGCCCTTTTGGTTTCAAGGTATGACTCCAAATGAACTTCATCAGAAGCAAGAAACTGTTCCCTAACACTTGTGGTTCTTTAATGGTTGTGCTGTGAGAAGTTAATTTTACTGGGCTCCAAAGTTCCCTTGCTCAAGCAGGTTGTGTGTGACTTTTCAACTGTGCCCTGCCACAGATTCATCCCGTGCAGTTGGAATGGCTTTGCTTTGTGCTGTGACTGCACAGATCATCCTGAGAAACTTGTTCTGGCTGTCCCTGTTTTGAGCAGGGTGGTTGGGCTATACAGTCTCCAGAGGCCACTTCCAGCCTCTCTGATTCTGTGATGTAGATATCCATGTAAAATGGCAAGTTGGTTTTATCCTCCTTTTAGTTTCTTGGGGTTTGGGGTTGTTTTTTGGGTTTTTTTTTTGCCAGCAGCAGGGTCACCATTTCATTAGGCTTCCAGCCAAAGGGAAGGCAGTTCAGATGGGAATTAAGGGCCAGTTTGATCTGTGGGGACAGAATGTTGATACCTGGTAGTTTACGTCCACCTTCCACAGACTGATGAGCAGAAGGGTGATCCCTGATCGGACACAACCCCTAAATCAGCAGTCTCTGAATTCAGAGCACTAATGTCCACAGAGGGATCTGCAAATATGAATCCTGTGGATTCTAGTCATTGTGAACAGTGCCAGCTTCCTAATAACATGTTGGGAAATGGGGTAAAGGTCATTGAGTAAAGCAGTTTCTTCAGCAGTGATGGATAACTCCTCTTGTTCACACTGCTCCATGAGAGCTTAAGGACACCAGGACACTGTCTCAGAGCTGATGTAGCTGGAAATCTAGCTCAGGAGTCAGTAGCTGAAGGATTAAGTATAAGTAATAAATGAGGCATATGATCTGTTCACAGCCAGGGGGGTTTCAGGTGCTATGGCCAAAGTAGGCTGAATCCTGCAGATTAGGATTTTATTCGCCTCTTTGGGTATCTCTTACCGTCCTGGTCAGCTGAAACAGATGCTCATAAAACACAGAGTAATAAGAATTACAGGGGGAAAAAGGAGGGCAAAACCAGACATGCATGTGGGAAGTAAGCACAGGTATCTGTGTGTTACATTTCAGGTAGGATTTAGGAATTAATTGGTTCTGATGATATCAACATTTCCCTTCTCTGTTTTCGTGGGATGCATCCCAGAGTAATTGATAGATCCCTGAAACATTGGGAAAGGGAAAATGTAAAGCTTATTTCTACTGTTTCACCCCAGTGCCCCTATTCTTAGTACTCAAGAATAATAACAGTTCTTCTAAATAATTGAACAAGGCATTGGAAGTCTCCTGTCATTAAAAATCTTTCTACCCATTGGCATATCAACCAGAAACTTTTCTAGGATTTAAGAGACCGTATTGTCAGAAATAGCTTTACTTCAAACTGCTTCATAACAATCTGTTTATCACCTCAGGTTAATAAGAAAATGGTAATTTTAATTTGACTTTTAACATAAATTATGTTGAATTCTTCAGGTACGAACTTGAAAAGTAAATTATTTCAGAATGAGCAGAACACATAAATCTTTGGGTAGACCTTAGTCTAAGATATGTATCATGGAGCAGGTATCCAGGTTATTCTAAGTAAAGATGTGTTATGTGTCTTTTTTTTTTTTTTTTTTTTTTTTTTTTTTTTTTTTTTTTTTTTTTTTGGCCCTTAGATTTTAGTTTGCTGGTTCTTTTGGTTTTTTGCAGCATTCCTTATTCACAAAGTCACTGGTATAGATGCATTTATACTGCTAGAAGACATGTTTATGAAGGGAATATATATTAAAAAGAAAAATCAAGACTAATCCTCTGGTTTATCAGCACGTTGTAGTGTGCATTAAACCCCAGGATGCATTGTTTTCCTTGGAAAGGTTTTGGTAAACGCTTGATGTGACTCAGTTTAAATATCTCACAGAGCATCCAGCTTTTCTCCTCTCTCACACACTTTCTCAGGTGACTTCAGTGTATGAATGCGAAGCCCAAAGCCTCTGTGAGCTTGTAAGCACCAAGCTGCCAGCCAAGCATGGCAAAGAGCAAACAGCCCGGGCATGGCACTTGGAGCAGGGCTTTAAAATACTGGGTAACAGTTCAGGGGGAATTGGTGGAAATTTAATAAGCAAAGAAAGAACTGTGTGTCTTTACCACAGGTTTTTGAATAAAAATGAAGTATGACAGGTCCAAATGCAAACCATATGAAAGGAGCACTCTATCTACCAGGCAGTTCTCCACCAGAGATTCATGCTAATTCAATAACAATACCTTGCTTCCTTCTCACCAGCCAGCACCAAACAGCTCCATCCATCTGGAAGCTATTTCCCAGACCTTGATAAATTGCCCTAAATCTGCCCTCTCAGCATTTGTTTTTCCTTGTTTGATGTAGATTCTCAAAAAATCCTGTGTGGAAGAGTTCATCAATAAAGTGAAAAACCCACCCTTTTCCCAAATTTAAGCTGACGGCTTCATAATGTCCCCTGCAAAGGGACGGGCACTACCAGCAGCTTTCTGGGGTTCCTGTGCTCGTGCCAGCCTTCAGAAAAGAGCAGGACAGCCAGCAGAGAGTCACCTGAGTTCCCATTTGCCAGAGTGGTGCCTGATGGATAAGGACATTCTCCCAGTCAACTGCATTCTCCAAAGCTTGTGGCCTGGTTTTCGCTGTCACGCTGACGATGCTTCCGTCTCTTACTTTTTGTGCTCACAGAGATGTTTGTGCTGTTGAATGTTTTGTAAGGCTAAAAGCCCCACAAAATTCAATTTTGCTATTGAGTGTATACTTTGGGGGCTTTTAGCAATTTTAGTGCTGCCTTTGATGGTTTGGGTAAACTCAAAAGCAAGGTTAAGTCATGGAGCACTTGAGCTGTGAGGCCGGAGGGCAGCAGGGGTGTTTGATGAGGACAGAAATATAGATTGCTCATCAGGAACGGGCAAGGCTGAGCTGATAATGATCTTTGCTGCTGCTCTCTCCTTAAAATGGGTGATGAATCTGCTCATTGAAGATAAGCCATGGTTGAAACTGTGCTGCTGTGGCTGTACTTTGGGGAGAAAGCC
This sequence comes from Hirundo rustica, assembly GCF_015227805.2. Taxonomy (NCBI): domain Eukaryota; kingdom Metazoa; phylum Chordata; class Aves; order Passeriformes; family Hirundinidae; genus Hirundo; species Hirundo rustica. The sequence continues at coordinate 14,235,777 of NC_053463.1, read as the reverse complement.
CCAAGGAGTGGGGGCACCTCCAACTTCTGGCAGGTCCATGAGCAGGAGCTCCAGGGTGCCACCAGTGCTGGCAGGAGCTGGCTCTCTATGTTGTAAAACTCGTGTTTTCTTATTAAACACAGGCATAGGTGTTATTCTCTAGTGGTTTGGGTTTTTTTTTTTCCTCTTCTCCATAGCATTCTTTGAGTGATTATTTAAATAATATGTGTGGTTTAGATTGCAAAGTCTGATTGTAAGTAGAGAGATGGAGCTTTCTCCTGCTGGAAATGCTACTGCCTGTCTGCAAGAGCCAGTGTGTGTGAGTGCAGCTGGGGCTGGGAAATAGATACCAGGAACCCACGAGTTCATTGATCCTCTAGAGTGTGTGGCTTGTAAGTATTCCCATTGATATTGCAAAATTGAGTCCATGGGTGTTGGAATTCAAGAGATCAATCAAACCTGCAATCAATATGGCCATTGGAAAAAAATTAACTTGAATAACTAGCAAAAACTAAGGTGAGTGAAACCAACACTCCATGCATTTTGTCATTGCTTTATTCTGAAAATGCCCTTTTGGAGTTTTTTTGGCTGATTTTTGTCTTTTTTTTTTTTTTTTTTTTTTTTTTTTTTTTTTTTTTTTTTTCTCCTTTAAATTGAGGTAACAACTAATAAAGAATAATTTGCTTTCTTTCAAATAGAATTATTTGTAGAACTGGGGAAAGAATATAAAATACACTTTTGTTTTGCCTGAAATGAAAGAACGTTGCCAAACCAGAACAGAAGGCGCAGTGCCTGCCTAGGAATCTCCACAGAATCTGACTGCTCAGGTGAAGGAGCCAGAGCTGCTGGAATGCAGATGTTTGTCACCTCTGGCCTCTGCTGTCACTGAAAGCTGTCTGAAATGGAAAGGGAAGATAGGTAAAATTGGCACAGCTCATATCCCACACTCCAGGCACCAGATGCTGATGCACGTCTGTGGTGGAGTTGCTCTAAATTTTATCCAAATCTATTCACCTCCCTGTTGAGTTCAGCCAGTGTCCTGACTTTTCCTGCAGCCCTGCGGTGTCTTGAGGGTTCAAGCAATCTCACCAATCATCCAGAATGACAGATACAATTGGAAAAATCCTGGGTAAAGCTCTTGGGCTTTGGAGAGACAGCATTCTTTGCAGCCAGACTCTTGTGGTGGGAGGCGTTATCGCGAAGCCAGAACGATATTTAGTGAGGAAGCTGGCTCCAAAGTTCTGCTAGGAATTTGGCTCTTCACTCTCCCCACCCCCCACGCCTGGTTTTTGTCCCTGGAAAACAGTTGAGAAGTGGAGGGTCTCAGAGCAGGATGTCTCTGGGAAATGGGGGATTCACTGTGGGGAACTGATATAAATTCTGTGCCAGCACTTGAGGGTGTCGGTGCAGCAGAGCAGGGCTGTGGCTGCTGAGCACAGGGCTGGCAGAAGGTTTCCTGAGCCCTGCCCTGGCTGAGCCCCTGGCTGTGGCCTGGAGCAGGGGAAGTTTCTGTGTTTGCCCTTTGCCAGGGCAGTGTTACACAAACCGTGTGTGAGAGCCCTGCACTAAGGGCGGCTTGGGGAGGGTTCAGCACAGAGCTCAGCGTGGGTGTGATCCTGTTTGCTCACCTACAGCTGCCTGGGGCAGCTCTCCAGCTCAGGGGCCAGACAGAAACTGCTCCAATGGGGCAATTTCTCAGTGCTGCTGACTTGGGTGGGGTTGAGTGGATGTAACCCAGTGCAGGGTTTGGCTGCTGCTGTGTGACAGTCCCTGCCTGGTTTGTCAGGCTGATCCTGTGTGCAAGTGTAGCTCTGTGCTTTTGTTCCTTTGGCTCCGTGAACACACACGTGTGGGTCCCCATGTGCATCCTCCATTGCACAAATAAATCCCCAAGCTGGAATTGCAAAGGGAGAAGAAATTGGAAGGCACTCTAAGCAGCCTGCCCTCACACACGAGCCAGGAGAGCAAACTCCTCTCTCTGCCTCCACGTGTTGCTCTGCCCTGGCCTCTCTTCTCTCCTGGTGTCAGGGTCAGGGGAGAGGCACTGGAATGTCAGCTCAAGGCCAGGATTTCATGTAGAAGAAAGAAATCAGTGCAGCAAAATGCTGTTTGTGTGAGGTGGCTCTGCCTTGAACTTTCATTCGAATAAATTCTCCTGGAGTGTGTGTTTATGTGATCTGGAGTGTTTTATTTTTGTTTGATCATTTTAACCATACTGAAAGTGCTTATTAATGAATGTCGGAGAAGCATTTTCCACTCATAGTAAAAAAAAAAAAAAAAGAGAAAGCCTTTAGGGATGAGAGATAATGGGTGGCCACATAAAATGAGTAGATCTGTATTTATGTGTGGATTTTTAGGGCAAACACCAGTGTAAGCAGTAGGTGGTTATAATTTCATATAAAGCTCCTAGGGCAGAAAAAAATGCAGAAATCACAGTATTTCCTTCCACGTGCTTATTCTGTAAAATTTACCATGCAGCAGTCAGACTCGTGTTACTTGCTTTTTTGCCCTTTCTGTTGTAGTAGGTCTAAAGAAAATGGAAATTTACGTGTAGAAGAGCATAAAGTGGAAGGCTTAGGGAGGGCTGGATTATTGCCCCTGTTGCTGGCCGAAGGCATCGAGGCAGGAACACACCCACCACGGGCCCTGTAAAAACCCACTCATGTAGTGTGGCAGGCCCTAATGAGGGCTCTTAACAATAAAGCCAGCTCCAAAGAAGTATTTTGATTTTTGTTAGGCCAACAAAAAAGCAGCTGTTAAGCAGCTCCAGGCACTCACAGTGTTTGTGCAGGGCTGCATCAGGAGCTGAGCAGCTCAGGGCATGGGGGGCTCTACCCACAGCAGGGCACTGGCACGTTCATTCTCTTGTCAGTGAGGATTATTCCCCCTTGCTTGGTTTTACTGCTGTTTTCCTGCTCTGGTTCTAAATGAGTGACCAGACTTCCAATCTTTCTGTTTCTCAGGATAAAGGAGAAGTTTTTATTGGCATTAAGTCTGAGTTTCAGGCTCTTGTTCATATGTTTGCCTGGTCCTATTACACTAAATAAAAATATTTCTTCCTCTGTGATTTTTCTGCCTTTCAGGTGATTCCTGTAACTCTGCTTAATCGAGTTCTGTTTAACTGGGTCTTAATTTTCTGCATCCCACCATTTCTGCATGACTGAACCAGCTGATGTCGTTGGCCACAGCTGAAAATCCTTATTGTAAATTTCCTTGTGATTTTCTGTCATCTGTTATCCTTGAGGCTTTCTTGGCACTGAGTGTGCTCAACGAAATGGCTTTTGGGTTTCTTTTGTTGTCCAAGAACATGAGCAGAGATTGTCCTGGGAGGCTGATTGCCTTATTTTCTCCTTTCCTTTGGAGGTGATGGAATTGATGAAGTTGCTCTAAGCAGGCTAAGATGAAAAGAAGAGTAAAGCCACTCGTGTATATAGAAATAATCTAATGTCAGCCTCATTTGGGAATTCAGTTGGGATTAAATTAGTGTGTAGGGATAAGAGCACAAACACTGCAGGTAAGGTTGTCCCAAAGCACTCTGACCCCCATGGTCCCTGGGGTCCCCTCCTCGTACTGCTGAGAACCTCTGAAATAAATCCTGTGCTCTTGCCTCACGGAGTGGGCCCGTTTCACTTGTTCAGTAGTCTGAAAAATTCATGTGAAAGTTTAATTCTGAAATCAGTGCTGCCTGCCTGGGTTACCTGCCAGTTCAGCCCATTACCAGACTGATTTCAGAAAGGATTGCTGATGTCTCTGAGCTGGGAAACCTTGCAGGGAAAGCTCTGCAGATCTTCCACAAGCAAAACAGATTACACTGGCATTTCTGCTGAAATAATATGTATTTCAGTGTGAGACCTTTCATCAGCAGAGAGCTCTTGCAAACCAAATGCCTACATCCTTAACAAACAGGGATGTGCCAGCAGAAGGTTCTTCCAAGGGACTGGGACTCTTCCAGCATCTTTAGCTCTATTTATTTCAGAAACCCAGTGAGCTTTTTGGAGAGAATTTTTAATCACATAATCTCTGCTTCATTGGGTTTCTGTTTGTAATGTGTGCCTCCACTCCAGGCAGGCTGTTCAGTAGCTTAAGTATTAGGCATAGTTAATTTAAAATACAACAATTATATTTTATATTTATTTCTTAAATCTCACATAGTATTTTTGTTACCTATACAAATGTCCAGTCTTTATAACTTTTTCTACAGAGTTCACATCGAAAAAGAGGCACTGAAAGGGAAAGTTTTATTGTCACTGCAAAATGTACTTTAAAATAAATAGGCACTTAAGTATTTTGAAGTTACTAAAAACACTGTTCTCATTCATGAATACTGGTTGAGTTAGAGACTACATAGGAAATACTCAGTGCTGGATTTACATCAAATATATTTGGTGGTATTTTATGTATAGAGTCAACCCTCAGCAAAATTAACTGTCTTCATTGTCCCTGATTTTCTTCTGCATCTCCCAAAATGTTCACAGGATGGGCTGGATCAGTCAGTTGTAACCTTGGAAGCTCTAGAGCACCTGTCCCATCCAGTTTGGCACCTCTGGACTCAGTTCAGACATGTGCTGAGTGAACTGACTCATGATGGATTAATGACATATCTCCTGTCATTGATTAAAAGCCCAGAAGACCATTGAAACCCAAAGTGCTTATGTAAGGAGAGGTTTAGAAGGGCAATCAGGATTTGCATGGTAATTAATGTAATTACAAAATAAACCTCAAATGTCCACAGAGAATTAAATTCCATACTCATAGGAGAAGAACCAGAGTTTTTAAAAAATAACATGACGAATCCTTGCACTTTGACTTTGACAGGCACATTCTTGATTACTAGCTGGAGAGGTAATGGAAGGTGTATTATACCCTGGAGGGTCATAAATCTTTCTGATTTAAATGAAATGAGGCTTAAGAGAGCAGAGTTTGCCTAATTTGCTATAAATTGACAATTGTGATTTATTAACAAGGACAAGGAAGTCACTAAGAAGTGCTGCTGCCATGGCCAATTATTGTTTAATCAGATGCCAGATGAAGCTAGACTGGCACAGGAGTAACCATACAGTGCTGAAGGTGGTGGGTGTGAAATATTGTCTGTATTTTTTACTTCTGATAGTAACACTGAGAAAGTTTGCAGAGGGAGCTAAACAGCTGAGTGGTGGGAGGGGCAGCACAAGAACAATATCAGGGTCTCTTCTTTTCCTAACCTGCCTTCTGTGCCGTTTAACAAATAGCATTTCTCATGTTTATGAGCAGCAGGCAACTCTGTTGTAGTATGGATGTGTCAGTGTAAGTACAGCTGTATAAAGAGAGATGCTGGCCTCAAAAAATAATTCAGATTGTGCAAGGTAAAATCGGATTTATATTAAAAAACTTTTATTCCAAACTAGAGGTGGAGGAAATAAATTGATTTTTCATGTTAAATTAATTGGCTTCTAAACAGCAGTCCTCAGAAGGCACATCTTTATTGCCCCTTTGGGATGGGTGACTGAAGAGAAAGAACTAATTCATCCCCAGTGTGAGTGGGGATTTTTCCCCGAGGTGTGGGTGTCTGTAGCAAGGTCTGTGTTCAGAAGGAGGAGTCACAAGATTTTTGTGAACAGCAGATGATCAAAATCTCTCAACTTCCACCTGGCAATCCAAAAGCCAAAAATTCAGCAAAGTCTGATCCAAAATTGCTGTGATATTATCTGTGCCATGCCAAATAATTTGTATATATGCCTGAGCAGATGGATCTAACATACGCCCTGCCAGCTCTTCTAGTTGTTTGACCTTGCCAATGAGCATCAGATACATCTTTTCCAGATTGAGGCTTAACCATTATGTCCCTGGCCAGAAAGAGCATCAACAAGGCAAACAGTATCACCTACTAAAGATCTTCACAGCGCGGTATGTGGATAGCAGGGTGTCAGCTGTCTGCATGTATCTCAATATCAGGAAATCAGTTTCAAATGGCCTCAATGGTAAAATAACACTCCTTCCCAATGCTGTAGTGTTTAGCCCTTCCTTTAAAAGAATTCAGGTTCATTTTGTATTTTGAAGTTAGTTCCATCGTTCGCACAGTTTACAACATCGCTAATTATTTGATATCATTCCCTTCCCAAACGGTGTTTGCAGGGATCCATCAAGTCCCTCATGCTGCAGTTAGCACCAGATGCCCTGCTAGCTTCCATAACTGCTGTAAGACTTTATACTAAGGATGTGTAAAACTTCTTTTTATGATCCCATTATAGGAAATACTGGGTTTCCCAGCCTTGAAAGGCTCTGAAATAAACAACCATGAATAGAACTTGAGAGAATTTTTCCTACCAAACTTGTAACTTAGCATGTTGGCTGTGAGGCTGAATTTGTGGTATCGTGTTTCTTCGGTCAATTATGCAAAATTCTTCTTGTTTCTTCTTGGTATTTATGGCTGCTCAATGTGTTTATTACAGGGAAAACTGCTGAATGCCTCATTTTTTTTTTTTTTCCCCCAGCCTAATTTTCTAGTGGAATTGAAGTTCATGTGATAAAACTTTGTTCATGAGGCTTCTCATTCCCTTCCTGCCCTGGAAAATTTCAATTTACCCCCCAATTTTGACTATTTTTGGCAGAGGGATAAAGGTTTCAAGTGGTGAAAGAAGTCCCTGGTAAAAAATGCTGTTAGGTAAAAATTGGCATCAGTTTATACCTTATTGGATATCTGCATGGCACAGCTTCAGGAAAACCTTTGATCAAAGTTCTCACTTTACTAAGCATGAAAGAGGTAAAACTCAGAGGAAAAAGTTGCATTCAAAAGTTGAGATTGAATTCTCTTTCTGTGCTGAGTGTCTGTGTCTTCTATTGCTTCTGGATTTTCCCCCATCTCCTTTCCTCTTGTCCCATCCCATCTCATCTAATTTTTTTTAATATGAAGCATCAGGAAATCCCTGTTACACACCACATTCAGCCCTTCCCTGTGCTGTTGGACCTTCCAGGTCTGAGTTCAAGGGCAGGTCCCATTGGCACATCCAAGTGTAGTAACACTCATGTGTGTGCATCAACCTAGATCAGAATAATTTAGAAAACTGATAAAATCCTTGCCACACTCTGTGGGAGCAGAGCACAGCTCAACAAAGTGGCTGCAAGTGTCCATTTATTCTTCATTTCCCAGGATTAGGAGGTCGAAATGTTAAAGCTGGCAGACACTTGTAGGTTGGAAAAACATTCCTGGATATACTCATGGTTCTCAGTGTTCTTCTCAGTTATCTTTCTGTGAATTTTCCTTCCAGCCTGTCATGAAGTGGAAGATTTACTAAGCCTTTTTCCTTAAAGTAATGGTTTCTTATTAACTTCTGACCAGGAAACCCATAAGACAAGTGCTTAAATGTTTGTGAGACTGAGAGTTGGATGTGGATGCATTACTCCCACAATTTGGAATGTAAAGGACAGAATGTGCAATACAATGTCTTTGTAGATGTAATTTTGTCTGCTTTCCCTAAAAGCTTTAGCTGTATTTAGACCTTGATAATTAAGTTGTTTATGAAAATTTCCCGGTTCTTAATTTAAAGTCTCTATCAACTATATTTGTCTTAATTTAGTATTTTTACTAAACACGCGAAAGCTACCATCTGTTCTCCACATATTCCATCTAGCTAAAATTTATTATGAACACATTGTATGTTGTTAACAAGTCGAATAAACTTTGGTATTTCTGTTGTAGAGCTCATTTTTCCAGCACGCTGTGAAACACTGTAGTCATTGAACAGGGCTGTAATTAGCTGGAAAGAGGTCTCCCTATTCACAAACCAGTGAGGTTGGATGGATTCCTGCCTGTCTGCAGGTGTCTCCCTCGCTGCCTGGGTCGTGTTTCTCCTGCAGTCAGCAGTGATGGTTTTATAGCACCAGGAGGTTTCCACCTTCTTCTGCCTGTGGTGAGCTCTGTGCTGTCACCCCTTATCTGCACCCACTGCTGTTAGAAACAGGAGAAGGATCATGGTGGGATGGACAGAGTTCAAACCTCTGCCACGTGAGTGTGAATGAAACTCTTGGTCTACACAGACAATACTGATTCTTGAAAATTAATTGAAAGAATTATTGCAGTGGTTGTCAAGGCAAATGAGTGCTTTTTTTACTGTATTATCCCATGTTCTTCCTGCTGAGGGTTCTTATTAGTTTTTGCTACTTGTTATTGGGTGTTTTATTGATCATGATATAATGTTCCCAGTATTGGATCCTTGTAAAAGCTGGAATTTGGCACAGCAGTGCTGAGGAACAGCTTGTAGATACAGTAATGCCCAGTATGGGTAATTTCAAACAAAGAACTGACTCTTTCTATGTATGGTGAATAGTTCTGTTCTCATTCACTGAAATACAGAGCTGGAGCAGCCCAGATAAAGTCTGGACCAGCTGAGCCACTTCAGCTTTAAAAGGACAGCTGGACTCTGAACATATATGTCTTTTATTAAGTTGCAGAAATTTCCTGTTTCAATGCCGAAACCTTTCCACTCCTACAGAAAATGAGAGAAAATATGCAAAAGCGTTTTGGATCTGATGCCTTCCTATCAGACCAGACAAAGATTTATTGTATCCTAAAAAAGCTCTAGAAGTAAAATATTGCACACAGAGGGACCTTCATCCTCTATGTGAATTGCTGAGACGGTCCTATCTTCTTGCCTGTCCTTGAAACAAGTCTGCACCTCTGTTTCTGCTTCAGACTTCATTAAAAGGCTCTTTAGTCTTGAAGCAAATAGACAATATTCTCCTTTGTAACAATAGTTATTTCCAGGCAATGTGACTCAAGGAGTATTTCCCAACTCACAGATAAATTAATTTTAGTGATGCTTGACAGCAATTCCATTTTTCCAGTAAGAAGTCTTACTGTAAATTGAGACTAGAGAATTGCATTATTCATTTGAAAGATGTTTCTAGAATGTCTTTAGGCTCCTCTGGGTAGTGACAGTCTCATACAGAAATAAAATGGCCTTGCTTTGCTGTAGATTTATTAGTACCACTATTTTCTGCAGCTTCTCTCCTCTCAGAGTTCGTTGTTTTTCAAAGTCTTCCTTGTTAGAGAAGTTGTGCTTGTTTTGCGGGCTCGCAATGTGCTATTGATAAAGTCAGCTCCGAGAAGATAATCCTCAGAGAAGGATTAAGTGTTGTTTGCCCATTTATTACAATGAGTAAACTTGAGTCAGAGAGACTCTAATTTTCTTAAAGCCGCATAGCAACTTAGTGTTGCAATTTTCTGGTTCAGCAGCACATTCTGATGGGTTTCCATGCTGCCTGAGGCCCAAGGAGCCAATAATTCACAGCTATGTTCAGTGTAGAAATGAGAGCAGAATTTGTCATGCAAAACTTCATGTACCAGTGCAAGAGACTGAAAGGGTCTTGCTCTCATTTTAACATTTATCTTTATTAAATTTTTACAAGAACATTCAAATTAATCCAAGTAATTATAGTGGAAGTGATGGGACTGTTTTACACGGTGTTCTACTGTGACAAAAACCCTTCAGAAAAACAGATGCTTTGCTGTTTGCTCTGCTTGGCTGCCAAAGGTTTAGTATTTTAGTGATACAGGGTGAAGAGTTTGTATGAAATAGAAGTAGCTGATGTTAGTGAAGTATCTATAATAATGAATTCTCCAGGAACGCAGGAAAAGTATAAAAACGAACACCTTCCAGCTTCACTACAATAAGGTGGAAAACACCCAGGATTCGGGGCACAGATGGAGGAGAGCCGGGCAGTGCTGGAGCAGGGCGGCAGCGGATCAGCGTCCCCTTTCCATGGCTCGCATCCGCAGAGCGCTGCGGGCCACATGGTGCCAAAATAAAACCTGCGGGAGCTTCCCTCGGCGCCGGCCCAATTCTTGCCTGAGACATTTGGGAGCTCGGGGTTTCAAATGGAGAAGGCCAGGCTGCTTGGCACACGGAGCAGGGATGGAGCAGAAAGCCTCTGTGCCAGGCCTTGGGTGGAGGGCCGTGCGTGCTGCCGGCACTGCTGCGTCGGGGGATGAGCTCACAGCAAGGCACGGGCCGCCAGGGCCTTCTGCTGTCCCTCAGAAGTGTTCCTCTTCTGATACAAGCGTGGAGAAGCTGTCTCTCTGTCCTTGTATTTGCAGGAATTTCAAAATGCAGAGCTGCGTCTCCTCACTCTGGGGAATGCTGGAGACAGAGCCTCAGGAAGTACAGCTTTGTTAACAAGCCCCTCTGTGGTGTTGGATGAAATTATTATATAAAAAGTATAACACATATATATATATATACACACACACACATATATATATATATATACACATACACACACACATATTGCTGGAGGCCAACAATATGAGGCTCAGTAAGGTCGAGTGCTGGGCCTGCCCTTGGGTCACAGCATCCCCCTGCAGCTCCAGGCTGGGGGCAGAGGGGCTGGAAGCTGCCGGGGGGGAAAGGACCAGGAGGTGCTGGTCTCCAGAGACTGAACGTGACCCCGGGTGGGAAAGAAGGCCAGTGGCACGTGGCTTGAACCAGAAATAGGGTGGCCAGCAGGACCAGGGCAGGGATTGTCCCCTGTACTGGGCACTGGTGAGGCCACACCTTCAGTGCTGTGTCCAGTTCTGGTCACCATCACTGCAAGACATTGCAGGGCTGGAGCATGTCCTGAGAAGGGAACGGAGCTGGGGAAGGGTCTGGACGGTCACAATGAATGGCTGAGGGATGTGGGGGGCACAGCCTGGAGAAAAGGAGGCTCAGTGGGGACCCTCTCATTCTCTACAACTCCCTGACAGGAGGAGCATCCAGGTATGGGTCAGGCTCTGCTCCCAGGCAGGTGGCAATGGGACAAGAGGAAATGGCTGTGCCAGGGAAGGTTCAGGTTGGATTATCAGGAAAAGCTTCTTCACTGGAATGGTTGTTAGGCAGTGGACTGAGCTGCCTAGGAAGGTGATGGGGTGATGATCTCTGAAGGTGCTCAAGAAACAACTGGGTGTGGCACTCAGTGCTCTGGTCTGGTTGTGATGGTAGCAGTCAAAGCCTAGACTCCATCCTGTAGGTCTTTTCCAGCCTAGTGATTCTGTGATAATCAGTGTGCCTCACTTCTTCACAATGAGTTCTCTGCCTTCACCTGATGGCCGCATGTCCTGCCTGATGCAAAGTACTGAAGATTTCAGAGGTGCTTGGAGGACTGGCCCATAGGACATGGGAGGAGGAGCCAAGCACCAGCATTGGACAGACCAGAGCTAATGAACCCTGTACTGGAGTTCACACTCATAAGCTGATTTGGGTTTTTTATGCCTTGGTTATGCCTAACTGAGGCTGCACTGGTTTCAAGACAAGCACTCCAGAGACAAATTAAGACCAAGTAAAAAAAGAAGAACACAACCAAACAAAAAGCAACAACAAACAAAAAACCAACCAAACAAAAAAGCTATCTGAACTGAATTACTGTCTCTCCCGAGATATTTTTCTCCTCCTGACTGCAGTAATCTACCAGCTTCCCAGTAGGTGAGCTGGCAGAGGTCCACTGCTCGCAGGATCTTCAGCAGGAAGAGCAGAGTGATCTCTTGAACTTCTTGTGTCTGGTCAGATTCTTTGAATATTGAGGTTTTTGGGTTGCTTTACTCCACCCTACTGTGTCAGTAACTGAAAAGTAAAAGCAAACTCTTCAAAGTATTTGCCAGTTTTACAAATAGCTTGTTCTAATCAGCAGAATATAATGAGCAGAGAAGTATGTTTATACTTTGAAGGGCCAGTAAAAAGTCAGTAGCAGTGAAGGTTGCTCAAGCTGGTGAGGTTCACTTGGAACTGAGGTATGTTCTAAGGCAATCTTAAAGAATGGAACAGAGTCAGTGATGAAATCTTGGTGTGTTCTCTGCAGAAATTCAAAAAGGGCCTCTCCCCCGTGGGTTCTGATTTTGGTAACGAGCAGCGTGTGCTGTTGCAGGGTTTAACTGAGTGCCTGGTAAATGCAGTTGGTGAGTGCTGACTCCACATGGGCTTGTGCTCACTGTGTGTGGCCTTCTGCTTACCTTTGGTCCTGAGTCATTTTTTTCATTGTAACTAACATTAAAGTGTGTTAGAGTGCTGGTGAAACCAGCTGTTTCCTTAAAACACTCCAGTGAAAGAGTTCATTGCAGTCTTGAACCTGAAGTGACACCGAGATACCCCCCAGTCCCATTGGCTAAAGCAGTTGCCCTGCCAAGTACTCACTGAAGTCATGAATAAATCTGATCATCAATAAAGGACATGAGGTGATGTCGTGGGTCTGAAGACCACAGACCTCTCGTAAGTGGTGCCACAAGTAGAGTGAAGGAGCAGGAGACACAGATTCAGATGACATGAGTCTTACTAACATTGTTTCTTTTGAATTTTCCCAAATAGGGTCGAGACTGCAGTGTGCCCATTAATTCCTGCATTCAAAATCCATGCCAGAATGGAGGGACCTGCCACCTCTCAGAGGCAAATAAAGATGGATTCAGGTAGTAGCAACAAGTTTGTTTAAAATGGGATGATAAAATTTAATGTGTTTCTGCTTTGCATTAATGAACTGTAATGGCTACTTTATAGAAACGACTGCATGTGGCATTTCTATTTGCCATACAAAACAATTGCTTTGGTTTCATTGCTGTGACATATCGTTTCCCGTGAAACAGGCCTCCATATTTCCTCATAATGGAATATACATTTAAGAGCTTTTGAGTGGTCTCTATGATCTGCATTGTGTTATCTGTATCCTGAATTTCCTTGGGGCATTTCAGTTTCACATCTAAGCTGTTTTTGTGTTTGTAAAGTGAGCATCTGTTGCTTGACAGCCAGATCCAAAATGTTTTCATACTGAAGAATCTTGCAGACAAACAGGCTTTAAAGAAACAATTAAAAAGCATGGGGAGATTACCACATTTTAAGCATTGTGCCTGCAAGAGAATAACCTCTGCAGCTGGATATTGTGGATTTCAGTTTGCCCAGAGAACAAAGATGTAGCATAGGTGGCGATGCTCTGAGAGAAGTCCAGAAGTTTTAATGAGATAGCTGGGAGAACTGCACTGCTGCAGGCACTACTTCACAGCTAAGAAAATACAAGTTTGAGGCTTTGGTCACTCATTGTAATTCAAGTTGATAGGAATTTTCTTTTGAAAAACAGCTGCTAGAATTTTCATAGATTTGCTCCTCCATGTTTATCTTGTTTCTTGCAAAAGAAGAAGCAGTAAACAGAAGAAATGCCCCAATGCTTCTGTCTGTGCCTGCCCACCCTCAAGAACTGCCTGCTTCCAGAAGCAGATGCAGCCCATCATCACAGGACACCGGTGATATTACAGTGGAAGAGCACAGGTTGATGGGGATGAAGAGACACTGTCAGGCTCCATAATGAACAGCAGCAGGAGGTTTTCCAGTGTGGAGAACAGGAGACATGGCCCCATCTCCATGAGGGGCAGTTCAGGGCTCAGCTGGAGCACCCTGAGCAGAGCAGAGGGGTCTCCTGAGCCAGGATGTGTCTGCAGGGTCGTGGTGGGAGAGGAGGGGGAGGCTCAGCAGGTCACAGCACATCCAAGTGGTCATGCTGCTTGACAGACTCTAGATTCTGGTGAAACCATCTCTGATCTGATCTACCTCCTCTTGATTCAGATTTTAGCAGGCCCAGCCATTTTTGGAGTAAAAGTTCAAGTTCAATTTCTGCTTGAGAGAATTGATGATCTGGTGATCTTCAGTTCACTTTCCTTTCTGGTCACTCACGTACACAGCTTTTTCCAGCTTGTGCCAATGTAAAACCACACCATATTAGAGTATGTGGAGTTTGTCACTCAGTACCCATTCTTCAAAAATATAGCTGATACTAAAAATGCAGTAGTAAAACATTTTATAATATCCATAATACTGAAATGAGAGCCTTCAGCATATATTTTGTATTGGGTTTTTCTTTGCATTTTTGTTTTGTTCTGTGGTAGTAGATAAAGAGTTTTGAACTACCTGAATTGAGAGCTACTTCTGAATTTCTCTCATGAATTGAATGAATTTTACAAATTCAGTGGCTTTGCTTCAGTTCCAAATGAGGATTGTTTTTGAGATCCTTTATAAAACTGCAGGAGTGGTTTTGTTGCTGAACAATACTCGAGGCTTTCTAGGGAAGGATTCTCCTTTTATAGTTATTTATATAGTTTCAGTTGGTCTAATAAAAGGCACATAAAACGATATCTCACCAAAATCCTACTGCATAAAACTGTTCAGCATGTGCATTGCTCCATTTTCTCCTTGTTTTTAATTCAGTCAGTCCATAACCTCTGTGGCTGTGCAGGACTGTGCAGCTTTAGCATGGCTTAGGGAAAAGCAGTGTAAAGATGGAACAGTCAGTGACAAGGAAGAGGCAGAAAGATTTTGAGATTGAATTTGGTTGGTTGGGTTGGGGCTTTTTGGTGGGAATTCTCTCCAGTGGATGGCAGCAGTCAAGAGTTATGTGCATATAAATTGTGTTCACCAGGATGGGAAAACGCTGCCCTACATTATGTGCTGTGAGGAAGCGGATGTCAGAAACATTTTCATGAGAGGCCTCCTTGGATTTTTTTTTGTTGTGTGGCCTGTAAAAGAAATTATATCTTCTGTATATTCGCTTCCCTAGGGAAATATATTCATACACAAGCCCTGTTGCCAAACTTGTCAAATCTTTACTCTTGTATAAAGGAAACTTAAGCCAAAGTTCTCTCCCTGTGAAATGCCAAGCTGTTTGACTCTCAAGTTTTTGTGGCCTTAGACAAGAAAATTACCATTTGAAATAATGCTAAGGTGGTGACGTTCCCCCCAAAGAGAGGAAACTCTTCGTTTTGACTGAGATTCCAGCCCGACGCCCCCGCTGTGCCTGGTGCCCACGAGGGCTGTCAGCAGCAGGGGCCTGAGGCGCTCAGGTTTGCTGGAATAGCAGATCCTGGTGGGACAGCCAAGGGCAGAGGTTCAGCTGGAGTTAACTCTGCCTCTTTTACCCTTGCACTTCTTCAATCCTGAGTAATTTTCATATTCTCTTCCTTCAAGTAGGGGCGGCCTGTGTGTTGAAGAATAGATAAGTGGCATGGTGTGGCTCAGAGGAGAGGAGAAGTGAAGTTCTTCTCCCTTTGAATTGCTCGTTCTAATCTAATCTGTGTCTGCCTTGACAAAAGGTTGCCCAAAAAGTCTCTTATTAAGGATGATAAAGGAGATGGCCAGTGAGACACGTCCTGGTGGTTCAGCACGCCTGGAAGGGAGGCTTTGGCAGGAGCAGAGCTGTCAGCTCTGCTGCACTTACCCACAGGCAACAGCTGATCTGCGATAACCTGCGGTGCTGGGAGACAAAGGCTCTGGGTTATTTTAACTTTTCTCCATATAAAACCTCCTCCATTTCCCAGATTGCTTTTTTTAGCATTTTTCACAAACTGTAAGTGCCCTCGTAAATGTAAAATCCTGGAACTGATTAACTGCCGAGAGTTAATTCTGCCTAGTTCAAGGAAAAACATTGCACTTCCAGACTTACAGGCTACTCCTTTGGGATCTAGGCATAAAAAGCATCTCTACCATGAAATTGTAATATTCCTGAAAGAATTAACTGTATCTCTTTAAAAGCTTTTTTTTTTTTCCCCCAACTTGACACAGTGTATGGATTTCTATTTTAATAAACAGATGCTAACTTTTTTCATTGGATTTTATTCAAAAAATCCAATACAGTAAACTTTAAAAATCGTCAGCTTAGGAAAAAAAACTTACTAAATGCTTTGAGTCCAAAAGTTTACCCCAAAATGTTGCCATTTGTGTTCCCTTGAAACTTCATGAGGATAATGGGATGTTATGCAATTCTTTATAGGAAAACACAACACCAACCCCTAAACAAGAGGAACAGGGGATTTGGACCTTTATTAGAACACAGCAGCTTAGGAAGCAGTTGTTTCCTGCATGGCTCCGTTGTTTCCAACATCCACATGAAATGCTGTCTCACACTGCTTCACTACTGAGTCACTGCAAAGTTTTCATCATTGTCTCTGGAATTCATTTTCCCCCTCGGTCAGCTGGAACCCAAGTCTGATGACCTTCCAGTCACTCAGCAGACTTCATTTTTCTTCTAAGCTTTTTCTGGGAGAATACATACAAACAGTCCCAAACTGCAATTCTTTCAACATGTAGTTCGATCCAGGTCCCAAGTTGTATGTTTTATCTTTTAATTTCAGGCCTCATATCTGGTACATTTGAATGCAAATCAAAATAAAGAATCGTATGTAAGCAATAATGTAAAGACTCCCTATACTACATAAGGACCAGTAGCCAAATGTCATCAATTATTCTGACATTTCCCTGAGTATGGAATGTGTCCTAATACTGAGCAATTTATGTTAACAATCCCAAATGAATTGTTACTAATGGTAATTCCACTGTGAACCATTACTGTGATAGTGTTTAATAATGTCATTTTTAATTGCACACATCCAAGCTGTCCCAATTGTTTTGTGGAAGGAAAATGGTGTTATGTTCACATAAAAAAACAGCACAAAGCCACTCTTGTTGCTTTTCTTTAAACAGAGAGAAACATTTCTGTTCCCAAACTGAGAACTTGTCTTCCAAGTTGCAGCCTGGAGCATATTTTTATGACTGAGTTATAAACCCCTGAAAACGGGGGTTTGTAATCAGAAAGCAAGACATGATGAATGTGTCACTGTATTTAATGAGATGTCTTTCACCCCCTCCCTGACACTTGCATTGCCACAAAGATGGTGTGCCAGCTCTTCTTTCCTCTCTGCCTCCTGTGATCCTCTGGCTCTGGGTCAGCAAGAGGACACGTTTATTAGCAATAATGAGCTTGAGACAGGAAAAGAAAATATTCCTTATTGATTTATTGTGTCCTAAATTGGATTTATTGGAGCAGTTTGGTTTTGGTTATTCATGGTGGAGGTTTTCTAACCCTCATGACCTGTGGATGGTCCCTGCAGAATGAAGATGACTGTGAATGTGACCAGTGTCCCTCTCCTATACCAGTCTGAAAGATCTTACTGTTGTGATGGTTCCCATTTCCCTTCCCATTTTTTCCTCCTCTTTATTACTCCTTTCTGAAATTGCACATCATGAGGAATCTAACCTAACCCTCATGATGCAGCCTGGGACTACTGAGGGTGGATGCAGAGCTTTGTGCCATCCCTCCCTTGGGAGTCTCTGTACTCTGCTCAGGCTGTGGCACACAGGAGGAAGGGAAGGAAATGTCCTGCAGCTTTTCCTCACAGATTCTGAAGAGCTCTTTTATTTCCAGGGCTTTGCCCATCTCCAGCCCATGACACCTGCATTAAGCAGGATAACCACCTCAGGCCCACTTTGTCTGTCAGAGCTGAAAACAGCACCCTGCAGCTATGTCTGCCTCAGAAATTCTCCTGCTTTCCAAAAGCAGTGGATGGCAATTAGTGTGGCTGCTGTACTGCTTTCTGGTTTTCATCCTCATCAATCAGTAGTGCTTTTTATTTGTTCAGTTCCTTTTCTGCCACCAGAGCCTGCATAAGAAAGGAAATGAGCAGCGGAGTGAATGTGTAGTTTGGACTGGGACTCCAAACAGCCCTTTCTGTGACTACTGAACAGCAATGCTGGCACTCCAAAACTGACATTTCAAATGTCATTGCTGGCTTCTCAGAAGCTCCTGATATTACTGGAGCACTTAACTCTTGGTTTTAGACTCTCTTTTAGGAAACTCTGGCCTCCACCTCTTCATCACTTACAGACAGTTTAAAATACAAAGGTTCTGTTTGTAACCGTAGCTTCCAGATCTAGAAAGGAAATGGAGACTGAAAAAAAAATTAAGCCATTCTTCAGCCATTTAGTTTGCTACCCTCCCTCTAGGGACCATCCATCACACTCCTGCGAGATAAAATGTCTGGTGCAATTATTCTTCACTAGTGTCCACATCCTCACAGAACCATTACTAGCTCTGCCATGGTCTGTGTTTTAGTTGAATTATCTGGGCATCATCAGCTCTTCTCCAAATAGATGTTGGGGAAGCTGCAGATGTACTGATATTGTAAAAGCAATCATTCCCAAACATTTCTTGTTTGGACAAGTGACAAAGTAGTAATGAGAAGAAAATGCTCATGTCTGTAAAGTCAAGTCAAGCTGCTGTTCTTTGAAGAGACCGAGGTATGTAAGAGCTGCCAAGTTGTCCTGTGATTGTGCAGTCCTCAGCAGGCAGATGTCCACATTCTCACAAAAGCATTAACAGGGAAGCCAAGGATTTGAATATTGTGATGAATGTTTATTCTCCTGCCCTGGAGTTGCTTACATCAGCTAAGGGCCAGAGTTATCAATAAAGCAAGCAAAGGGAGCATGGCAGAGGCTGGCTCCTGAGGATGATTTCTGCCTTGTGTAAATAATTACATGATCCCAAGAACTATCAGACTGCATCCCTCACCAGACTTGGGGTTAAATTGCTCTGTGTCTCACAGCAGCAGTGAATTTGGCTCCAGCTGACTTTTATATGTTTTAATTTCAGTTTTATACCTCAAACCTCCTGTCCCTTTAGATCCATGCTAACTTTTTTTTTTTTTTTTTTCCTACAAAGCTGCTCCTGTCCTCTTGGGTATGAGGGGGAGAGGTGTGAAATAAACCCAGATGACTGTGAAGATAATGACTGTGAGAATAACTCTACATGTGTGGATGGGATCAACAACTATGTGTGTCTCTGTCCTCCTAATTACACAGGTAAGAAAGGGCCTCAACCAGAGAACAAGAATCCAGAAGAAGTGCCTGAAGGGAAGGGTTCATGTTTATTTAGTGCATGAGCATATAATTAACGGAAAATCAAGTCCCCTTTTAAACAATCTCAATCTCTTCCTGGAAAAATGTTAATTTTACTAATATTGCAATATATGTGCTCACAAACATGGCCACTTTTCTGAGTCTAAATATTGATGCCTCATCATAAAAGACATTAAAAAACAGTATTTAAGGGATCAGAGAAGTCTGCTTCAGAATGCACATTCTCAGTACTGAGCTGAGCCTGATACACACCTGTCCTGAATCTTGGAAAACCTTGGCTTAGGGGGCATGGCTTTCACCTGAGATCCCAGAGGTCTGTGTGTGTTAAATACAGTGAGCCTGACGATGTGCTGCTCAGTCCCTGATCTCCATTTCACAAGTGGGTGAGCAAAGGCTGTGTAAGAAGCTGCAGGCTCAGGGGGTGTCTTCAGTGTGACCCAGGTCAGGGAGCAGGGTCAGCTGCTGGGTCCGTGGTCACAGGGGTTGGTGATGGAGTTAGAAATGCAATGAGTGTCTCCAATGCTGCATTGCAGATAAATTCCTTCCTAAACTTTCTGTGAGAGCAAAGACTCACCAAAGTGGAATCTAAAAATGGTTTTTCTCAAGCCATTCTGGAGCATTCCATGGACTCATTCACACAGCATTAGCCCAGCCCTCCTGGCTCAGCATGGAGGGTAAGGAAACACCTGCAGGAGTTCCTGCTCCAGCCTTTGAAATTGGGGTTATTACCTCCTGAGCATAGAGAAGCAATGAAGGGCTTCTTGTATGCTGGAATATATTGCATGTCAAGGGATTTAATGAGGATCAAGCTTGAGTGGCTGAGTAAGGCAGGAGGAAAGCTTCTAGAATTTCCAAACTCTTAAAATACTTCTGTGGCTGATAGAAAGGAGGCCCAAGTAAATCTTCGGCTGAGAAAAGCCTTATGACTCAAATGTACATTTATTGGGTCTCTAAAATGATATTTCTGCCAAAACCTAAAAAAAATTCAGCTTAGCAGAGTAAAGAGTTTTGCTTGTAGGATGTTGAACCCATTATGCTTACTTGTGCACTATTTATGTCAGCTACTCTTGGGTGGTTTCTAACAGAACTCAATGCAAGGAGGCAGAGTCTTTACATTTACAACAGGAAATGGATTGGACCAGCCAAGAAAAGACATATCCAGTGAGGAACTGAATCCAGCATATATGCAAATGCACTTTCCTTTCCACAGGATTATTGCAGATTTTTTTTTTTTTTTTCCCAGACAGTAGAGGTAAGAAAGAACTAGATTGGGATTTCTTCTGAAATGGCCATCTGGATAACGGCCAGGGAATTCATGTGATACTTCAGGGTCAGTCTTGGAATAATTTTACTCAACTTTCAGTGGGTTTTGTTTTGTTGATTTTGGGCTTTATTTTTTTATTTTTTTTTCACCTGAGTGTTGTCTGTGCTGTGCCTGATTAACAGGAGTTTGTCCAATACCAGACGTCACTATTGGCATGTGGGTAATACACAACCACACACTAAGCATGTGCTATTATAATGCAGGCAATAGACTTGATCAAAAAAAAGAAAAAAAAATTGAAAAAGAAAAAAGGGAATTTTTGAAGAAAAGAAGGAAATCATTCCAAAAAATATAATATGAATTACATGAGTGGAAAAGGTTCTGAAAAATAGGGGTGTTGCTTAAATTAGAATCTGAAGGCTTACAATAGTTCATGTTGCTTAAAATAGGAAGAGTTTGGTGAACTGTGATACCAGAATTGCCTTAACCTGTTTTACCTCCAATTTGGAGGGGCATATTTCATCAAACCTGATCAGTCACTTGGAAGGACTGACTGCAGTGCCGCTGGCTGGGCTGAAATGTCCCTCAGAGCTACCCCTGGCCTCAGAGCAGGACAGGGGGCAGCATAAAATGGCTGGAAGAATTGAAGCCATCAGTCAAACCAAAGTACACACAAACCAAGCAAACCTGAGAAATGGTTTCGAGCGTCCTTACGAGTTGAATCCAAACACAAGAAATGGGGCATCCTGTGAAGTTGCTCAGTTGGCTGAACAGAAGTGGAGGAGATGCCATGGAAGCACAGAGGCAAGTCATGAAAACACACCTGGAAATGGTTTGTGTGTCTGACCTGGAAAGAGAGGAGTCTACTGACAAAGAGTTTGACTGGAATCTCCTGTGACATCCAGGGCATCTCTGTGTATATTCTCTTTAGATGAACCTTTCTGTACTGAAGGGATATCTGACACTACTATGGTAGTATCCATTAAACACACAAAAAAAGTAGGTGCAGATGAGTTCAGTATTGCATTGTATGAAGGCCAAGAGTTCAGAGGGAAAGCAGGTCACTCCAGGGGTCAGGAACGCTTATTCCTGTGCTCAGAATTCTGTGTTGAGGTAACTGCCTCTCTCTGGTGCTGACTGTGCTAAATGTTGTGTTACCGAGCTGTG
This sequence comes from Hirundo rustica, assembly GCF_015227805.2. NCBI lineage: Eukaryota > Metazoa > Chordata > Aves > Passeriformes > Hirundinidae > Hirundo > Hirundo rustica. Next base: position 14,214,696 of record NC_053463.1, on the reverse strand, counting down.
TGTGCTCCAGCGTTGCCCAGTGTATGGATTTGATCTACATCTGGATGAGCAGAGGCGTGTACAGTCCAGGGTTGTACAGTCCAGGGGAGCAATTTTCCTGTGAAGTAGTCTGGGAGACAATGAGCTCTCAGTGCCTGAAAGGGTACAAACATCCATAGCCAGGCTGGATCTAGCAGGACAGAAAATATGGGTGATATCTCTTTATGATGTACCCAAATACTATCCTTAGTTCTGTTGTTAACAAGTAGTTGACAGAGTAAGCTTTTTCTTGCTTTATTTTCCCCTCACCAACACTTGTACGGAAAATAAAAATTTCTTTGAAAGGTTGACTGGCTGGGTTTTGTGGCTGAACAAATCCAGACCATCCATTTTTATCAGTGCAATTATGGAAGAGTTGTTGTTTCTACGTGCAAATGGGATTTCTCAGGTGTAGTTAACCCCCACGTTCAGTCAGGAGTGGTCTGTCTGGCACTGAGCTGTTTCTGCGCTGATGGCCTGGGGTGTTTGCAGTAACCTGAGCTTAGAGCTGCCCAGCTCAGTTCTTGCTGATTCCTGCTTTTCTCCCCTGCCAGGCAGGGAGCCTGAATCCCTCATCACTCCTTGGATGCCACAGTGCTGGTAACACTGCAGCGATATTTCAGTAAACTCTGCATTTATGGAACAAATGTATGCTGTAATACAAAAACTAGTCTGAATGCAGGGAGGAAGATCCAAGAGTGTGGATGTGTGTTGTTCTGTAAGAGTGAGTTAGGGTCCCCCTTGGCTTAGTTGAGTAATGGTTAAATCACGATAGTAAATCTTATGTTCCTAAATGAAATACAAATTAAAAATGAATGTGTTGAAAATTTTGACTATTGACAGAGTCACAGTATCCAGGCTTTGGTTTTTTTCCATACCTTAGTGTTTTCTTGCTCTATCTGCTGTCTGCCTGGTTTTACTTGTTATAGCCTTTTTAGGGAACAATATCCCAAATTATGATGCATGAATTTTGCTTTCATTGGTTGGAAAAATGAAGGCCAAAAATCTTTCTTCAATTAATAAGATTTTGCAGTGTTTTCTTTTAGAATTCTTTGACAGTCTTTCCCCCGACTCAGAGTAGATGAAAAATGGCCAATTTGTTAAGTGACTGCTGAGGGAGGAATTTCCCACACTCCAGCCCCATTTCACTTTCATTTAAAAAAAGAAAAAAAACCACACCAAAAAGCAGCCCACGCTCACACAATAACCTCCTTCCTAGCTCTTTTCCATCTATTAACTTTAAAACAATGTGGAATTACAAATTGATTCCATGAAGTAGTAAAAGCAAATTCAAGAAGACAAAACTCAGAGGAAAGGAGGCAGACTCCTCTCCGTAAAAAAATGGCACAAAAAGCTTCAAATCCGTACCCACCATCACCAGGTTTCCTCACCATTCTTAAAATCAGTATTTTCAATATTTGTTGCCTATATTTAAATAACCAAACCGACACTCATGCCGTGTAGCAGAGTCCTGATGGCTTTAATTGTCAGCTGATGTCTTGATTTTCCTCTGCCCAACTGGTTGTTTTAATCCTGAAGCTAAATTATAGACATGTAATTCCCCCAGGACAGTCATGTACCCAAATCCAGCCAGCTCTGAGGAGTCTGGGGCTGGTTTATGACCTGCTTGGACTTTTGGTGGTTGACAGCTCCTCCTTCCCTTCAGAAAGAAAGATTCACAGGGACATCAAAAGAGAGGGATGTGGATTAGATCAGCCACCCTGGTTCTTGTCCTTTTTGTATTTTCCTAATCTCTGCCTTTCTGGCTGTAGCATGGCCTGTCTCCAGCTATTGATACAAACATTGTCTTCTCCCTTCAGCTCCCTTTGTGGTGTAGGGCAAAATTCAGAGAGCTTTTCCATTCCTTTTTCCTGTTCACCACTGTTACAGACCTCCTTCAGACCATCATGGTGTCCTAGACTCAAACACAGGATCTCATCCCGCCAAAGACATCCTGTCCTCAGCCTCACTGCCCTCTGTGCCTCCACGCGAAGAGGGGTGACATGTACAGAGGAACAAATGGGCTGCACCAAACATGTCCTGGGTGCTTTGAATGCTTTGGTGCTTTGCCTGCTAGTTTATTTGGTTTTGTAGTTTGCTGTGACTTTCCCTCCTCCTGTCTGATTTTAGCAGAAGCAGAAATATGTAGCACTTACACACCAAAAAAAAAAAACCAAAACCAACCAGGAAATATACTCCTATTTGCCAAAGATCCTAAAAAGCCTCAACAATGCCTTTACCTCTTTGTTCTGAGACCTAAAAAAAAAAAAAAAAATTGTGGCTTCCACTACTGAAAATAGGTCTTTACTCAAATACACAGTAACCAATGGCAGAGAGAGAGGGCAGGAGCAAGTGTTTTAAAATAGTTTTCTTCCCTGGGAAAAAGCTGCAGGCATTTTGTATCAATGGAAAAAAAAAAAAAAAACCTCTCAAAATAAATAATAATAAAATAAATCTAGGAACTATTTCTGGTTTGATATGTTTGGAAGAGAAGGCTAAGATCTGTTTTACCTTAGGGGACCTTGTGGTGTCCTGTGGTCGATGGTATCTGAGAGCTTTGCAGCTCTGCTACTTTTAGAGCCCAGTTCCCTGCTAGTGATTATGGGCCCTTTTCCTGGAGTGTCCCAATGTGGTAACTCAGTCTGGCCAAAGCCCAGCACCCACTGCAGCCAAAGAGCTCCAGGGAAAGCAGCTGTGTGGGGCTGGTGGCTGTCACTGCGTGCCAGAGCCCTCCCACCTCTGACCGCTGTGGCACCCGTGTGACACCCGTGTGGCTCTGTCCCTGAGCCAGCTGGTGACCCCTGGACAGGCTGAGGAGCCCTCCCACCTCTGACTGCTGTGGCACCCGTGTGACACCCGTGTGGCTCTGTCCCTGAGCCAGCCAGTGACCCCTGGACAGGCTGAGGTGGATCATGGCACTGAAGCTGCTTTTTCCCCCTGAGTTTTTGTACAGGAACAAGGAGGTCTGAGGTGTCGTGGTTCAGCCTTGTGGTTCCACAGGGATCTGGACTGCCTAATATATGCTGAAGGCTTAAACAAGTACTTAACTATCAGCTCCTTTTAAATTTTGGAACTTTAGCCATAATTTCCTCAAGACAGAGAAAATTGTGGTCAGAGCTTAGTGTGCTTTCTTCCTTTTTATTTGAAGGAGTTCTGCCTTACATGGAAGTTTCTCAGCTTTAGTTACTTGGCAGATGTGAAGTGTACTTGCTTTCTGTGTGAAACACAAAAAGGCACCCACATTTCCCAGTTGTGGAATGAGGAGTGCTGGAAGACCTGGAAGGTTTGGGCTTTGTTCAAGAGCCTAAGCCCATTTCCAGCCCTGTTTAGTGAAGAGAGAACCACGTGTCATTGCTATCAGATTGGATTCTTGTCTGATCATACTGGGAGGAAATAGCACAGCAACTGGCAGTGCTGCAGCCTGTCTTCAGCCTCAGTGTGGGTGTCCTGCAGTGCTGGAGTGCTCAGCTCCAGGATCTCCTCTGGTCAAACTCCCATCTGTAAAAAGTAAAGGGTCATGTTAGTGGAATAACATGCACCAGAGAATTCCTCCTTGTTCATCAGGGTACAGCATGTCTGTAAGAAAGTGGAATGGCAGCTACTGCTGTTTTTAGGATGAGCAGAGTGAATTCACCCTCAAATTGATGTGAGAGTCATTAAATGCAGTCTGTCAAGAAACACAGTGTGAAACAAGGATATCAGTCAGCTCCTGAAGAGCTGTGTGCCATGAAGGGACCCAAGCTGGGGCAGTTCTTAGAGAGCTGCAGCCTGAGGGAAGGAGCCACGCTGGAGGAGTCCATGAAGGACTGTATCCCATGGGAGTTCTGGAGCAAGGAACAGAGGCAGGAGTGCTGGAGACAATGCATTTTTCACAGGCTCCAGCCCCCATTCCCCACCCCCTGCTCAGACCAGCAGGAATCCACAGCATGTCCAGGGTCCTCTCTGCCAGCCCAGGAAGGACATCCCAGATAATGTGTGGCCTCTCAGATGTGACTTGCTGCACTAGATTGTGTGGATAACTGAACTCAACTGATTCCAAACAACTGGAAGATATCCATATGAATAAGTAGAGCTCTAAAATGTAGGGTGTCCAGAAAAACTAAGATCTTTTCCAGACACTGTGGTTCTGAGGAATAGTGCTTTAGGCAGGTCACCACCTTGTAGAGGCACTGGAAATTGTCTGGTTCAGTTAATGTTTCACACACTGTATTGTGTGGCATTTGGGATGTTGAATATGTTTTCTCATATTTCAGCAATGCATAGAACACATTCCTTCTTCAATATTCTGAAGCAGTGAAAGGATCATTATTTCCCTGTCCAGATCTGGTTTTACCCATTCTCCCTTTGTTGAAAATGAAGATTAGGGAGAATTGCTGCTTGAATCTGAAAAACAAGCCACTGTGGGAATCCCAGTGTGGAATCGAACTTAAGGGTTCTCACTTAACAGGTCAAAACCTGGTAAAACTTGTGAGTTTTTAACAGTTAAGACAGGATAAAAAAGCATAAAGTAACTCTTTGCCTGCAAAGTATTGTGGGCAGTGTTTGTCAAGCCAGGGCAAACTTCAGTGATCATGCAGCAGTTACTCTGCTACAGTGCATTTCAGGTGATTTCTTGTATGTTTTTGAATCTAACACAATAGCATTTGCTGCTGAAGGATTTTCACAGAGTTTCTCATTTATTCATTGCAAGTTGAAATAGTTTGGAAGCAAAAAATTCATTTATTTTCTTCGATGAGCCTCAAATCATTTTCATCAAACATCAACAACATTCCTTACTGAATTACTTCCTTGGAGGAACACCCTGTCTGTTCCACTCAACCATTTTTAGGTTCAGTTTTCTGAAACTTCCAGTTGGCACTGGCTTCTTTTTAATGACTGAACAGAGGGAAGGGGAAAACAAAACACAGAAAACATTTCTTCCAATACAATTTATTAGACATAAAATGAGTGATCTCCTATGAGAAAAACAGCACAGTGTTTTTTATTAGCAGCAAAGAGACGAGTTCCATTCGGACTTACCTGGCAGAGTTCAGAACGTTGCAACACACTATTTAACCACTCACCCTGTGCAGCCTGGAAGAGTTTCCACGCTGTGGATCCAGGCCAGGCTTTCTCCATCCTTTTTTCACCATAAGCACGTTCCTTTTCTCAAGCAATATTGTGAAATTCTCGACAGCATATTTACTGCCAGTCTTGCAGGCCCTGCTAAAGCCTCTCTTGCGTTAAGGACGGAGATATTTTCTACGTAGTTTTGTCAGTATATCACAACAAAATACCACCTAACTGACACATGGAAGAGGAGAAGAATCACTGAACTCATTGGTTGCAAATTGGTGCTCTACATTGTCTTTTCAGAACTGCAGTTTCACTTAAAGATAAATAAGTAAAATACTTTTACTGCATCCAGCTTCTCTTTTACTGATTAGGGAGGAATAGTGTAGCTTGGATCCTGGTTTTAAAAGTCTAATGGGGCATGAAATAAATAGCTCTCATGACAGCACAGAACGGAAAAAAGATAGATGATTATTAAACCGTGTGTAAAAGTCATCTTTATTGCCCTATTGTTGTTTTGGCTTCATTCTGAGACGTGGGGAAGGCTACAACAAAGCCTAAGCGTGTTTCTTGGCAGCTCTTCAGAAGCAGTGAGCCCTGTGGAAAGCCCCGTGAAATTCATGATTCTGTTGAAAAATAAGACCAGGAAAATGTTGCAAGAGGCAAAAAAACCCCACCAAAACCCAAGCTTTGTTTTTTTTAAGACAATGCCAGTGAAGGGGACAGGGAAGGCAGAAGGAGAAGAATACCTTGGCTGTTGTTCAGGGATTTTTTTTTTCTCTCTTTTCTCCTTTTTCCTTTTTTTTTTTTTTTTTTTTGCATGAGTCAGCAGCAAAGGGAGATCCACCTGTTAGAGTTCCACCTGTTATTATAACTTGGTTCTAATCTGAAAACTGCAGTATTTTGTGCTACATCAGACTGCTTTCCTCATTTGTCCAGCATCTGCTTTCCTGTTACCTGTTCTCTTCCGCTTTGATTAAAGAGAATAAGTGTGCATTCACAGAACAAAAAGCATTATTTGGGATTAAAAAAATCATTTAACTGATTAGAAAAGAAACATTGCTGAGGTTTTCCTGTCCATTTTATAGAAGCACTTCAGAAACCCGTGTGTACCCAAACTGGAGCTGTGATTTGAGAATATGTAGGAGAGAGGAAAATGGGGAAGTTGGATGGTTTTCTACACTTGGAAAAGCATTACACTGAAGTTTTCTCTTGTTTTAGCATGATCAAATATCCCCCACAAAGAGAATCAGTGCTGCTAGGAGTTGGCCTAAGATGAATGTCCGGTTTGTTTTTAGGTTCACATAACTATCCAGTGAGAAATTTGGACTAGACCTTTAATTGGTGCACAGAGAAGCAGCCCTGTGTCACTCCAAAAAAACAAAAGAGGATCACATTTTTCCTCTGATACTGACATTAAAGTGACCAATGAATTTTGCGCTCTCAGGTCTGAGGGCAGATTTTTTGGCCCAGATATTTTCTGAGTGAATAAAATATGAGAAAGACATTGTGTAGCTGGCGCCTTGGGTTTTGCTTTTCAAAAAGTGTTTTATTTCCCTGGCACGCTTTCTGCAGCATCTACTGAACATTGGTGGGGCCTGAAATAATGACCAAGAGGTATTTTCTTCCTGAGATGAGGCTGCTCTAGTTGCAAGGCGTTCCCAAATGAGCTCCCTAATGAGTGATAGATGGGAAAAATAACAGGAAGGATCCTTAAATGTTCCAAGTTTTGCATAAAAAATATAATTTTTTTTGGATGCTGTGTTTGGTACCTAGCCTAGAATCTTCCATTGTGATAGTGGTATCTTCAGAATGACACAGTGAGTCATAATATTTGACATTTGGGGAGATTTTTACTGGATCTCTAAGCACTTGTCAAGACTGTTCAGAAGAATACTTAAGGAAGAATTATGATTTCCGTTGAGAGTTTTGATACTGTTCATATTTTTTTAAAGCCTGTTTCCTTTGCTTCAAAACAAAACAAAAGAAAAAATAGAAACTTCAAAAGTATGTATTGACCATTTTTAGTGAAAGGATAGTTGGAGCCATCTATCCACACAACATTTCAGTTACTAGATGGTCTTCCAAAATTATTTCCAGCTTTAGCTTATTTGAGCTCTCTAAATGTCACCAGCCAGTTAATTTTTTTTATGTTTATTTTCACATAAGGTCCATAGCACACGAAGGACTTGGGGAATATCAAGATGACAAACTGGCAGCTCTCCAAGCATTGTAGCAAGGTCTGACCTGCTCAGGTTCAGGTTTGCCCCAAGGCTGAGGGAGTGCCTTTGCTAGTTTTTGGGAGGGTTGCTGGCCTGTGGGTTTGGGGATAACAGTAGAGAGACCTATCCCAGTTCTGCCACCTCAGAACGTGTCAGTAGCTGTCCTCAGTGTTCACAGCTGTAAAAACTGAACATCTCTCATTGCTTTTGAGGAGCAACAAAGTACAGTGGCCAGCCTCAATCCCAGTGAATGTTCCCTGGTTCCCGTGGATCCGCAGTGTTCAGTTTCTTTGGCACGTGCCCCTTCCTGAGCTGGATACGTTCATTGTATTTGCACAGGGTTTGTCCAGGGCTGTGAAAAGACTTGGTAGCATTTAATAGTGGTGACTTCCTGGGATTCCTTGGCTCCAGGTGGAATTGCATGTCTTGTAACTGATGCTGTGAACCATAAACTGCAGGTTGCCTTGCCAGACTCCCCTGATAGTGCCAAACCCAGCCCACCACAAAGTCAGGAGGGTGTGTGTGGCACATGAGGATGGGGTTTGTGCTGGCAGTCCTCCTCCCATGGATTGTGTTCCTGCTCTCATTTACATTTGACAGCTCTCAAAAGCAGATCTAGGACATGTTCCATGTTTGAAACACGCAAAAACAATTGAGTAATTTTGGCAAATACATATCACACTTCCATTCCAATAGGAAGAGTCATATCCAGAGTTGCGTATCTTGTCCTGGAGGGAGGCTGGACACGTGGGAGGAATAACCTGACAGAGCATTAGCACCTGGGGGAGTTACCAAACCTCACCTATCACCAGAGTCATCCTCAAAATTGTGCTCTCAGCCAGCTGCCAGATGACAGAACTGATAAAAGATGGATGGTTCTGATTTGCATTTTCCATCTGAATTTTGATCTTTGTGGTTTGCTTGGCTTCTGTTTTCAAGAGTTTCTCTGTAACCTCCAGAGTGTAGACAAATGTAAGGATTTTTGAAAATGGCATTTCTCCTAAGACAGGTGGAGCTGCAGCTCCATGAAAACCTTCAGAACAATGCCAGCCCACCAGTGCCTCCCACATTGCCCTTTTCCCCCACCATGGCCTATTCCTTATGTGATGGTGTGTGCCATGTATAGGCACTGGAAATCTGTATAACCTTGAAACCCTGCAGATGTGCTCCTCTGGTAGAGCTGCACTGGGGACTTTGGGGCTGTAGCTTTTGGTGGTTCCATGTTGAGATTCCCCGACCTTTGCTTTTCCTGCAAGGCTTTGGGAGGTGTGGGGTAGCTTTCTGTTGCATTCTGGGGAAGGCAAAGATTTCTGTGGTCTTTGGCTGGATCTCAAATCCTGGGGTACTGAAGTGTGACCTAATAATTTAGGACTCAGAGAAGGATTGTATTTAAATAAACTATCACAGTTTGAACATTCTACAACTATTAATTATTAAAACTTATACAAATCCAGGGAGGTTCGTGGCATGTTATACGCCGTACCTAGAAACAGCTGAGCTGGGCTTACATGAGGTGGGTTTTTTTCTGAAAAGACATCATCTCCTGTGAGCACAATAGAGCTAGTACTTCTCTTATAAATAGTGAATGTTTTATAATTGCATGCAGCCCTAAAGCTGGTTCCTATTATGGAGAGTCGCAGAGGTTTTGGGGGGAGGGTTTGTGGGTTGTTGTTCTTTCCCAGAACGATGTCCAATCTCTTCTCTGGCAGCGTATTAACCATGGCTGAAATATGTGCCCGTGTGAAAATGTTACGGTCTAATGAGCAACTTCACTTTTGTGTCACTTTCTTGCTTTGAAAGAAGAGGTTCTGGGTCAGGAGCTGCCCATTTGATCCCTCGTCTGTCTCCAAGTGGAGTTTATACATCAGTGCTTTTTATACCAGCCTTTCAAATCCACGTGATAGAAACAGTGTGGTTGCTGTAGGTCAAAGGAGCTGATTTAATGAAGTCTCATGTGCCCTCAACAAGCAATTTTGTCACTTCCTGCTGAACTACTGAGCTGTCTCCACTTGGGGAGATTGGCCATCCCTGGACATCGTGGCTGTTCAGGATTGTTCAAGCTGTGTTACAGCTTTTTTGCTTTTCCTTTGCCTCAGGTGAACTGTGTGATGAGGTGATTAACCACTGTGTTCCTGATCTAAATCCCTGCCAACATGAGTCCAAATGTGTTCCCCTGGACAAAGGAACCAGGTAAGAGAGTGTGTGTGTGTTGGTCTCTCCACAGAGGGCACATTCATCCATTGGCTTGACTGGGGTTGTCACTGGCAATGAGTGTGGAGCAAAAATCACCAAAATTAACACAAATAATGCAAGACTGTATACATTTCATGTGCCACATTTTAGCTTTAATGCCTCTGTACGTACTTCTCTAGCTTTCTGTGGTTTACTTGAAAATAATGGATGTACCCTCAGAGCAGAGGAATTATTCTGGAATAGAGCATGGCAGTAGGAGAATTTGTGAAACAGTCACTGCAAAGTACCTTATCCTATATCACAAACCAAGGAGAGTTTCCTCATGTGTTCCTTGGGGCACTTACAAACTCAAGCAGCGTAACAGGAGCCTTAACAGGTCCGAGCTGGGCGGCTCCAACTCTGGAGCCACCTTTACCATTGGCCTTGCTTGGCTACTCTGGGGTTTGGTGATGTCTGTGTTTTCATTTCCCTGTTGGGAATGGCACTGACTGTTCCACAGGGGCAGAAGAAAGCCTCGTGTTTTGGATGGCAGCACCTGGAGGGTCAGGCTTGGGGAGGTGTGAGAGGTGCACGGTGGCAGCGTTCATCGCTTGTCAGAAGAGGGACTGCCAGAGCAATTCAGCAAACAGACACAGTCGCTTGAAAAGTCAATCTCTGTGAGAAGCTTGTCAGGAAAAGATCTTTGGAGACAAATCCAAGAGAGTTCAGTGCAGAGAGAGGGCTGTTTTCACAGCCACAGTGCTGTGCTCGCTGATTCCCTCCTGGGGTTCTGTCCAGCACAGCCAGGAGAGGGAAGGTAGCAGGCTTTGTTCTTCCTGCTAACCCCCAGCTGGGGTCAGGTTGTGTCCTGTGAGGCAACCAGCGTGTCAGAACAGTGTCAGCTAACACACAGGACATTTCAGGAGAGTTAAAAGGAAATGAACCAAATCTTAGAGAGGGTGGCTATCTCAAGGGCAGCTGACTCTGCTAGACAGTCAGGCAGTACAACACAAGCCTTTCTTTTGGGTGAAAAGCCTCCAGTCAGAAGTGTTTCCAAATCTTGAAGAACATTAAGCTATTAAATGATTAGTATGGTTCCTGAACTGATGTGCAGGCCCTGGAAAAGGAGGTGTGTGCCAGCGCATAAATAGTCCCTGATGTTCTTTCCATGTTTCATTCCCAGTTAATCCATCATTTGGTTAATCCAGTACCTTTGGTTAATTCAGTAGTACATCATGTTATGAGGTGAAGGCTTGTAACTCAAATTGCCTTCTTCTGGAGCATGAAGGGATGGAGACAGCTGTGGCCCTGAATGCTTTTCCCCTTGCTGGAAGCATTGCCGCACCGACCACCCAAACAATTTCCGTCAATAAGATAATTTTCTCACATGTTTGCTAGAAAACTGTTCTTCACAGCAGGGCCACTAACCCTTGAGGAGAGCCTAAAAAACTGCTATTAAGTATTTTTCTGTACTGTTTGTTGTGTTATTCTTCCCACAAAATGCTACAGAAAATCCATGATTTCTTTACTCCTTCTGTCCCATTTTTCTTTCTAGCAGCCAAACTTGACAGGTGAAGGAGGCTTGAATGTAGAAGTGTCAGAGCATTGCTATTTCTTTCATACTTTAGTGGCACCAAACCATTCAGAAATGAGCCCTCAGCAGCTGTGCAGTGATGTGTGGATGCTGCTGGGGCTCACTGAGAACAGCAGCCTCTGCTCCTGTGCTGTAGCTGATCCCCTGAGCAGCCTGATCCCCTGAGAGCGCAGGAGAATGCTCCTGTCTGTCCTGTGTCTGCTTCCAGAGGCAGGGAGTGTTCGTGGCAGGAGTCAGCCTTGTCCCTGAGCTGTTTGTGCCCTGGGCATGTGAGCAGGACACACCACTCTGCCTGTCCTGCCCTCAGCTCTGGTCTGCAGCTCTGCAGAGGGAAGAAAAGATGACAAAGACAGGAAAAAAAATAGGAAGCCAAGTTATTTATTGATGTGAGGAGGGAAATTCTGTTCTGGCCCTGCGATAGAAGCCGTGATTCATGCCTTTAATACAACAGACATTGAGTGCATGCAGATGCAAACCCCCTCAGATAGGCCAACAATTTAAATACCACTGGACAGGTTTTTAGGCTCTCTGTGATACTGGGAATGTTGCCATCACTACAAGGCTGCAACAAAAAACAAGATTTCAACTGTAGTGGTGTCAGATGGTCACTGGGAAATGAGATAATTATCTAATCACGTAAATCACTCTCTTACCAGGATCTGAACATGAAGGTTTCTTTGCCACCTTCTTTGCTGCAGACTTTTACTGACTGACCCTCAGTCCTTGCTGGCACTGGGTGGGATTGTGGGATAGGCATGGAGTTACCGTGCCACCACTCCCTGATGGTACAGACCCTGAGTTTCTAGGAGTCCAGATGAAGAACTCATAGGGCTGAATTTCTCACCTCCTAGACTTCAGGCAGGCATTTTTTGGTAGCTTCAGCCTAGATATGACACACCAAGAGCTCAGAGAAGACGGACCCAAAAGGAATTCCTAAAGCCAAGCTTGGTCCTAAAGCCAAGCTTGGCAGCAAACTGGACTGTCTCAGTGTGTCTTTGGCTGCACAGAGCTCTTTGCTTTTGGAGTTAAATTTGCAGGTGGCTTTCCTCCCTTCCAGCCTCCACATCTTTAGTATGCTGTTACTAAATAGAAGAGTAGCTTTCTGTATGCCAGAAAACAAAACAAAAAGAATCAGCCTTTAATACAATGAAATTACTTCCAAAAAATAACTTCAAGAAAGGAGCATGTTTTTCCATTCACTGTATTGATGTTGGAGCATGATATAAATATACTTTATTATTCCAAAGCTTGGAATTATTACCTGACAGCTTAAAATGTTGATTTAATGCAGCCCCGCAGAGAAAAGTGGTGGTTCTGTCATTACTGAGATAGCCAATACACATCATAAAATTGATGCATGGCAGCCCTGAATAAGGAACTGCACATTGTTCATTATTACATCACTTTGTATTAGGACTGCAGGGATCAATAAAAAACAACAGGATTAAATGCTGCCAATTCCCCTCACAAAGTCTTTTGATTGACACTATTTCCTTGCAGGTGTGTCTGCAGTGCTGCCAGAAAGCACTGCCCATTTCTTAGGGTTTGGGGCAGGAATACTTTTTGGTTTTTGCTCTTTGCTCTGATTTGTCATGTCCATTATGTTAATCACAGTATTCCCTGAGCCACCAAGGTGTAAAAAAGCAATTCCCACATGCAGAGCTGGGACATGGACCCTCCTGTGGCTGCAGAGGCTGGTGATGGGGCCTCTCCTGCAGGGAGGGTGGAATGTCTGCATGCACCCAGCCCTGCCCATCACAGCCTCAGGCGAGCAGGCTTTGCCCCATTTCCTCCAGGTTTAGCCACTCAAGCCACGCTCTGAAAGGGAGACTGGAGCTCACATTCCCTGTGCCTGAGCAGGGTGGCTGCTGTCACCCTGGCAGCCACTCCCAGGCCATTGGCACTCACAGGACACTGCTGCATTCTGCACTGTCCCCCAGCTCGCTGCCCTGCCCTGGGAGCAGCCAGGAGCCTCCTGCTGTCACCCAGAGCAGCAGGCAGCACACTGACTGGGAAGTGGAAGTGCTTTTTCCTCATCACTCCCGTGTGTCCAGTTCCTCTGAAGAGGTTTTCCACAAAGTGCCTCCTCCTGCATTTGCCCCACCAGGCTGCTGGCAGGGAGGAGGAGGAGTAGGCCAGCTGAACAGATGGATGGAGCAGTAGTCTCCCTCCTGATGTCACATCCTCAGCTTTATAATGTCTCCTCTTCCAGCTCTTGGCGACTGAGTCCAACCACAGGCTCTAACAAGAGCACAAACCTATCTTTTATTGCTGAATTATCTGTACCTCTTCCCCTGATTTGGTTGAAGTGGTATGCCTTTTGTTTTCCAGATGTGCAACAACATCCAGCTGGGAGGAGTAAAATGTGTTTTATGGCCTAAAGAGTGTTCCTGACTAAACATTGTCTACAGTATAGATTCAAAAAAAGGCTGCTCAGCAATCCCAAAAGATCTGATCCAAGTCAGAGACTTTGGGATGCCTTTTCTATTGTCAGGTTATAAACTTCTGCAAGACTTATAAAGAGAAATGCTGGTGCAGCCTTCATACAGCAAACTTGAGAACTGTAATAAAATAAAACCAACAGGTAATGTCTGCAGGTTTGGGTAGATCCCACTGTGCCCCATCCCACAGTGTCACCCCACAGCAGAAGGTGCAGTGTCACCGTGGCAAAGGACACGCTGCAAAGAAACTTTCCATTGTTGTAGCAGCATTTTGCCTTGCAAATGAATGGAAAGCAGGTGGCGGTCTCAAAACCTGGTCTTTCTCTTTGAATTTGGTGAGGTTTATAGCTTGTTTACAGATTGTTTCCATTTGGAAGGTGGACCCTCCCTTCCTGTGCTCCATGAAGCTGCAGGGCCAAGCTCAGACACCCAGCAGTGTGCAGGTGAAACGTTAATTTTGAGGAACTAAGGATTTTTTAGGAAAGTTAAGATAATAAGTTGCTGAATCAGCTGAAGTAGATAGGTAATCTTTGTTCGCAGTTAACTGAAGCCGGATCTTAGATAAGCTACCCCGGATCTTGTAACTCATTTCTTGTCAGGTTTATGTTTATGTAGTTGTGCTTGTAATGAAAAACAAAAATGTGGTAAATAAGACATAAGATAGCTGCAGATTTCCTGCTTCAAGGACCCATTGAACACAGGAAACTGTAAGTTCTACCAAGGAATCATTTGTCACGAATGCATTGAAAAGGTAGAAAGGTCAGGACGAGGAAGACTCATCTTACTTCCTCATTTTAGGTGACCCCTCCCCAAAATAGACCCCCGACTCATTTTAAAAAACAAAGTACACATGCTTAATAGCCTTTTTGTCAATTAGCATATGAAGCGAGGAATGGGAGGTGCAGGGGTATGAATATGCATTTGTATTTTGGATATTCAACACTTTTGTAAATAAAAGGCTTTGTAATTACCTGTGAATTTCGCAGTGCGAATTCGGGAAATATCCCGCGTGCTGCCCGGCCGTAATAAACACACACTTTCTAACTTTAAACTGTTAGAGAGTTTTTGTCCGTCACAGTTGGGTATCGATACTAGATCAATACCCTTATTTCTTTAATAAATCACAGGCATTGGCGAAATCATACTCTGGGGCATCAGAGCCACTGCCCTTGCAGAATTTGCCCCTTGAGTCTGTAAGGTTCGGGAGGGCACTGCCATCTTTAGCACAGCTGGGAGTCTGCCAGGTGATCACCGTTCTCCACAGACTCTGCTGAGGAGAAGCTGTAGGATGGTGGTGCTTTGCTCGACGTGAATTTCAGCAGATTGCAGAACCTCACACGCGGCCAGCTAGGAGGCACCTGAGCCTTTCCCATGGCAGGAACCGTGCTTGCTGCCGGCAGGAGCACCTGCAAACGCCTCCCCGCCCCAATCTCAACGTGTGCTAGGCTGTGAATGCGGGAAGGGGCCATTAACGGGGATGTTCGTGCCTTTCAGATGCGAGTGCCTGCCGGGTTACAGCGGCAAACACTGTGAGGTGGATGACGACGACTGCGTGGGGCACAAGTGCCGGCACGGAGCCGCCTGCGTGGACGCGGTCAATGGCTACACCTGCGTGTGCCCGCAGGGCTTCAGGTACGGCAGGGCTCGGGCACCGCTCCCATGCGCACCGCCTCTCACACGGCGCCCGTCTGGCGTCCCCGGGGGAACGGGGCTGTAACGGGTTAACCGGGCACGGGGCTGCCGATCCTTGCTCGGACAGCGGCGGGTTTGGGGCAGCGCCGTGTGAGTGTGCCCGCCCCAGCCATCCCTGCTGACACGCTGAGCACCGAGTACACTCGCGTCAGTTATACGGAGATAAACCCCGCGCGTGCAGAGTGAGCAGAGGGCAATAAAACGGCGTTTATGAACCCTCACAACTGGCTGCGAGGAAAACGTGAGTCTGAAGATTTTGTGGCAGTGTCTCTGTGCCTCTTGGACGAGCTCAGTATGATTCGGGCTGTAAATTTCCAGCCTCTCATTCTGACAGCTGCCAATATATCTGACTCCTGGAAATCTCTCTGTCTGTCAAAGATAAGTGTGCTCCTCCAAATGGATTCACTAATCATTGCCTGGGGCTGGATACTGGCTTCCTTCCAGATAAACCTTTTCTGTGTTTGAAATACACACATGAGACAAAGAAGGAGTACCTGAAAAGATCAGTCTTGACAGAGCAGAAATTGCATGAACACTTATAAATCATCTCCTCTGCTTTGTATCTGCAACTGTTTTCATTCTTCTTGCTTTCATCCTTGCTGGTTTGGGGTTTTTTCCTTCCCTCTCAACACACATTTCTGTTGCAAAGCAGACAGCCTTCCCTGAATAGGCATTGATATATAACATGATGTCAGCCCATGGTTTCACAGAATCAGACTTGTTATTTACAAGGTATCAGATATCCTCTGAATTTCAAATTCATACCCTTCTCTCCATTTTTCGCTCTCTGCTTCAGTCCATTTGGTGGCCTTAGGGATCTTGCAGACTGGTGACGGGTAAGGCTGACGTGACTGTGGGATGTAAATCCTCAGTGTTACCTAATTGTTAGAGTTGAGAAATGGGATTGCAAAGCCAGTTCTGGAGTCAAGAGTAACTCAAGCCTGTCATCAGATGGGACTGACTGGGAGACTTTTGCTGCGGGTCCCCTGATTTTTTAAGACCTGTAAGCACGAGGCAGTGATGAATGTGAGGGGTTTTTTTCTGGGAAAGCAGAGCCACAGTGTTTGTCAGAGATGTTCTGAGTTGACACAGCTGGGTGGAGCAGCAGAGGTAGGAGAAGACTGGTCTGATTCCTCCCCATGTACCAAAGAGCTCTGCTGGCAATTTAGGCAGTGTCCCAGGTTGTCTGGTCTCACACCAGGGGCATCAAGAGCAGAACCTGGAACAGTTCAGTCTTCTCTCTTGATCATATGAGGGGGTCCCATCCCACTAACAGTCCTCCAAGTAGAGGAAGCATCTTCCTACACTAAGCTCCAAAACTCAACTACCAGCTTAGACAGCACTTCACAGCCCAAGGCAGCCATGGGCAAGTGAAGTAATCCCACTGCCTGCCAACAGCACAGCCAGCATTAACCTGAGTTCTCCTGTTCGCTTTCTTTTTTGTCCACTAGTCCATGCCAATTCCCTAAATTTCCTGTGCAAGATGCAAGGAAGACAAGGGTCTTTGGGGAGAAAAACCTCGCACTGAGCACTACCACACCCCCTCTGCCAAGGCAGACTGCAAGATGGAGCCCCATGTGTTCTCCACACAGAATAGTCCCTGATCTTGTTTGATTCCAGGATTAAAATTCTGCTAACAAAATATGAGCTCATTATTCTTTGCATGACTCAAGCCTTTTGTAGTCTAAAGGCCTGCTGCTCTGAAGGGGGTTCTGAGGTTTGGGTTTTCTCCTGTTAAGATTACAAATGCAAATATGGTGATTGACCGAGTTCAGCCTTCTGATGTTCAGGGTCACAGACTCCCCTGTCCTTGCAGCTGCCTTGGGCACGCTGATGTGAGGCAAGGAGATAACTCTGCAAGTGCTTGAAGGCTGCAGGTGTTGATGAAAAGGAGAGAACACAAGGGGTGGTCTGACAAATGTAGCTAAGAGACCTAAGATGATGATTAATAAAGTTTTTTGGATAAGTATCAGGAATCATTTCCTGATATGAGTTTGCAGCGTGCCCTCCCAATTATCTGGAGCTTATGCTGTTGTAATAAAGGCACAGACCTGTAATGATTTTATGGTTGTCACTACATTGTGTGTCAAAGCTATTTGGATCCACACGTTAAAAAGATGTTAAAACTTACATCCTCACACAGCTGAACAAATGGCACTTGGGTAATTCTGAACAGGTAGGGACTCATGCACAGTGAGGCTCTTGTGACTGGCCCAAAAATCAGTAGTGCCACCATGCACACACGCACTCTGCTATTTCATCATTTCCTATTCACTGGTCAAGTGTAGTTGTGCTCCTTGCAGCACCTTTCCTTGCCATTCACCAACTTCTCCAAACTGCAGAATATGCTTTCCTCCTGAAAAGTTTTCAGTGTTTTCTTCCCAAAATAGCACTCATTTGCCCCCTGCAGATGAAAACATTTTAAAGAATTTGTGAGTCCTCCTGAATAAAACCTAAAAGTTCTCAAAGCTTCCCTCCAGCAATCAGCCTCACAGTAGTGTTGCCTGATAAATGCAGCTCTGGTGGGAAAGCACACATTAAAGCTGCAGAGCCTGATGGAAGCACTGCTCCTCCGTGGTGCAGATGCTTCCGAGTTCTCCACTGGGACAGATTGCTGCAAGGAACTTGCAGTGATTATTTAAATAAATGAGATTGTACCAGGCAGAATGGACTTGGCCAAGCCATGGAAGTCAGGCTGTGTTCCACATTCCACTGCTGGGGAAATAAATCCTATTAATTATTTCTAAATATACACTTTTTTAAAGTGTTTAAGATTAAAAAGGAAAGGGCCTTGACAGACACTGTTGCTAATGTAATTTCTAGGTGCCAGTATCAGGAGAGCTGCCCTGGTAAAGCCACACATCAGAGGGGTTTCACAGCAAGCAGGGCTGTGCCGGAGCCATACCAGGAGCTTGGGGAATCTTTCAGAGCAGCACTAAGCACAGACACTCTGGCTTCGTGCAACATTTGCTTTCTGTTAGTGGAGGCTGTTGTGGGTCACATGGATTTTTTTCTTAAGATTATTTTTAACTTCCAAAAGATTAAAATTGTATACACTGACTTTTCCTTCTGTTTTCTACTTGCTGCTGAAGACAACACAAAACAAAGGGCACTAGGTAGAACGAAGCTCAAGGGCTGGGTTAGCAGTGCTCTGTTCTGCTGGTACCTCTGGAAAGAAGTTCCTGTGTTTGCCACTTAGAAGAGCAGAGTAGACTCAAATCACAGATCTAGGATGGGGAGGTCTCAGGTTTGGGCTTAAATAGCTCACAGATTTCATTGGGAACCTCTGCAGAGCACAGTAGGGTTGGAAGCTGTGTCAGCCAGGCTGCAGTGCCTTGCAGAACTGAAGAACCAGTGCAAAGGGCAGCACAGGCTGCTCAGCGTCTGCACTGGCTTGTTCACATCCAGCACGGGATTCCTGCCAGCACTCAGCTGTGCTCCTTTCACATCAGGCAGCAGGCACACGGTGGCTGGACCTCAGAGCTGCTACTCCAAAGCAGAATGGCAGCGATGACCTAGGATTTTAGCTTTTATATTTTTCAGATCCTGGTTTAGTGTGTAACTCTAAAATGTCATAGCCTGTCAGCTACTGTTCTCCCATTTCGTTCAGGCAAAACAGTTCCTCTCTGGGCCTGGAACTCAAGGACCCCTCACCATCTCAGGCCCCGAGAGACGTTAACAACAGTGATTTAGGGGGACAACTTGGACTAAATAACTTCATTACCTGAAACTGTAATTGGAGGATTAACCTCTGATATGTAAATGGACCAAACTTATGACAGTGTGAAAAACTCGTGACCATCATCCACCTTGGGTCACCAGAAACTGATGCCTTGGAGTGGCTGCCTAAAACAGAGGTTAGACGAGATTAGGAGAATAAAAGCGGGTATTCACTGAAGGCCTTCAATAAATGCCCGTTTTTATTCTCTTAATCTCGTCTGGCCTCTGTTTTAGGCAGCCCCTCCAAGGCGTCAGCAGCACGTGAAACAAAAACGAGAGAGCGCTGTTGACTGAGGCTGTTTGCCCTCCCTTTGCCTGTGCAGTGGCCTGTTCTGCGAGACGCCGCCGCCCATGGTGCTGCTGCAGACCAGCCCCTGCGACAACTACGAGTGCCAGAACGGCGCGCAGTGCATCGTGGCGCAGCACGAGCCCGTGTGCCGCTGCCTGGCCGGCTTCGCGGGACAGCGCTGCGAGAAGCTCATCACCGTCAACTTCGTGGGCAAGGACTCCTACGTGGAGCTGCCCTCCGCCAAAATCCGCCCGCAGGCCAACATCTCCCTCCAGGTTTGTCACGCGCTCCCCCGAGCAGTAATACCTCTAAGGTGCGTGTGTCTTGTGCTAACGGAATGGGCTGCCGGCCAAAATCCTGGAAAAATCAGTCAATGTGTGAGTCACTTGTCTGCTCTAA